>NC_136061.1:116121532-116721532 GCF_964261635.1 Lissotriton helveticus
CAGTGGCTGAAAAGCGTGTTTGTCCCTCCCCTGGAGTGTAGCTTTTTAAAAATCCTTTAGATTGGCTTACTTGTATCCTTCCACTGCTCAAATTTAGGAAACTATTTTTTTCTTTTTCATTCAGTACTCCAAGAGAGTGTATGTACTTTATAGCTCTATTCCTCTTGCACTCCTTCCTCCCCTCAAAGGGTGTCTGCATTGGTGCGTGGCTGCTGTGTGCCGGCGCAAGGGAGATGGACTGAAATGCGCAGTATGTTGTAGATACGGCGCATTCCTGCTATTTTCTTCTGTTGCACGGCAGCGCATCAGGAAGGCGTGCTGTGCTGCCGTGCGTCGAAGGTTTGTAAATGAGGCCCAGAGTCTATGAAGGGCTCGAATAATCAATGTTTTTTTGTGGTAGATAAAAGTACTCGTTGAAAGTCCCAACAAACTTGCAGTGTTTATATAAATGTTTTCAACATGTGATTTAATCTGTAGGAAAGTGCCTCTTATGACATGGTTAGCCCCCATGTTTTGCCTTGTGTAGGTTGTGATTTAGAATTGAAAGTGCACTGTGTCCCTGCCAACCGGATTCCCAGTAGCAGATCTCTTTCATAAAACCATGATTGACACACCTTAGCCACCCCTGTAAGGCCCTGGTACCTAGGGCAATGGTACTGTAGAGGGCGCACAGGGCCTGCAGCACCAATTGTGGCACCCCAGAGACCGCTCACCAAGACTACGCAAGCTTCCATTGCAGGCCGTGTGTCTTGGTGCAGAGTAAACTGAAAAATCAACATGGCACACAGCCCTGTGTGCCATTCCCACATACACTGCTTGAGCAGACCTCACAGCCGTAAGGCAGGGTGCACTATATCCCATGTGTAGACATATCTGCATGAGCAGATATGACCTTACAATATCAAGACCATTCTTGGATATTGTAAGTGCACAAGGAAGCCATGTAGAGTACATGGGTTGGATACTTGTCATTATGAGTTAGTAGCTCCATGATAGCTTCACTGTACTCTAAGATATTTGGTATCAAACTTCATTTCTTAATAAATCCTCACTGATGCCAGTGATAGATGTATTAATAAATGCACATAGGAGACCCTCTAGATGGTACCCTAAAAGCCTACCAAGCACTAGTGTGGTCTCTAACTAGTATTAGCCATCCTACCACCACTGGACATGTTTCTGATCTAGTGGGGTGAGGGCCAGCACTTGCAAAGGCCAGAAACGAAGCTGGCTCTGGGCGGAGCGCTTACCACCTCACTAGGAAAGGAGGGACTTCCAAGGCGGGAAGCTTCAAAGGCAATGCCACCTTTGAAATGCGACTTAGGCAGCTCCAGCTAGCGGAGGATGCCAACCCCCCTTTCCTGCTCCACATTTGGTGGGAGGACAGGAAGGAAAGTAGGTAAATTATGAGGGTGGTCCCCATTCAGCCAGCACCACCCTTCAGGTGAGGCAGGCGAGTTAGAGCCCACTTTTCATTTCATCTTGGGTTGAGGGGTAATTGGCCAATTGGGATCAGGGTAGTGCCTCTTCCCACAAGGTGTGGTCACTTAAAGGGTGTAGACACCGTAAAGATAGGTAGCCCATCGGCTACTAACAGTCAATCCCTTTAACACCTCTTAATTTAGTATTTAGGCTGCATCCCTGGACTATGAAGTTAGATTCGACGGACACAGAGAAGAAAAGGACAAAGTAGAGCTGCTGACCCAAAGACTGAAGCCCTGCTGCAGGAAATTGGTGCCAAATCCTGCCTGCTGCCTTCAGGACTCAACAACCATGGTCTTGAGGTCCCTCCGACCTTCTCCCTTGAGTGGGACCCCCTTGACTTACCTTTGAGTCCCTTTGTGTAGTGCGTTTTCAAGTGGACCCTTTCTTCATAGCACACCAGCTACCAATGACCTAAGCACCCTGCTCCCGGCCAAATCTGGGACTCTTCCGAGAATCCACAGGTGGAACATTGGGCCTGGCATTGCTACCTACTTAAATTCTAAAGGTGAACCTTGAAATTCAACTGTGTGATTTTATGTGCATTTTTCTCTTTCCTCCTATTGACTTCAACGGTGAGAAATTGTGCTAAAAAGTAATTCACTTTGCAATGCCTGGAAAGTAAGTGGCATTAGTTTCCAGAATCTGAACCTGTAGTTAAAACCCCTCATAGGTAAAACCTCTGCAGAGTGAATATGATATATTTACAACTAGCCTTTGCCATTTTAATATAAGGTGATGCTAGAGGAGGCATCAACTTATGGTGGGTTCCATGGAAATCACAACCACCTCATGCGATTGAAGGGCCTTACATACTTCCATTTCTCCTCACTGGCGAGTGGGACCACAGACCACCTGTCCAAGGGTTAGTGAAGAGGAACCAGGCTGCCTGCTACACTCTCCATAGACATTTTTATTTTGAGCAACAGTAGACTGCTAGACTAAAATAGGTAGGTCTGTGTAACAATGGACTTCTTTTTCCTATCAATCATCATCCTTCGAGGAGAGGATTTACACTAAATCTTGCTTATCCGACGTTGGCTTTACCATCTGGTGGACGCATTGATCACCTCCCTCCATCAGCACTAACTGTTGAGTAACAAGGACCTGCATATGCACTGTTACACTTTGCACAGTTAACAATACGGTGGGCAGGCTATAAATGTATGTAATGTTTGTGGACCAAAGTAGGCGCACCAAGTTCCTGGCTTGCCATTTCCAAAAAAAGCACTTGCACGCAAACGCTGTGGTGTGTGGGGTTTTAGTCTTCTACACAGCTGCTAGCTGAACACTCATTCAGGGGCATATTTATCAAATTTTCATGCAACGAAATGCAGAAAGCCAGCTAGCTGTGTTGTGCTGCGTGGAGGAGAGATGGCATGAATGTGGCGTATTTTTACATTATACAATGCATGCTGCGCAGGCGCAAAATGTGCTGCCTAGCGCCAATGCAAGATCCCTTGCACTATGGTTCTAGGGTGCCTGCATTTTAAACAGAATTGTTTTTGTGCAGGAAGGGACACCTTCCTTCACAAAAACAATCCTCAACAGCATTTTCCTCTTTCTCCGTAAGCTGCAGAATGCAGCACACATAGAAAGAGGATAAAACAAGGAGAAATAAACATATTTCTCCTCATAACACTTCCCTTAGGGAGGCGTAGCATTTTGGCACTTCTCCAGGTCTATCACTAATGGTAAATATGGGAATGCTCCAAATTCCATGGGTGGATATGGGAGAACACCCATGCTCCATCCATGTAACATCTCTCTGGGCAAAGAATTTTTTCACATTTTCATGCAACGCATCAAGCCACTTTGCTGCCGGCACTGCGTGAAAGAGAGGTCACGAATGAGCCAGATTTAACTTTATACAGCATATTCCTGCTCTCTGTCTGTGCTGGCGCACAATGTGCTGCCTAGTGCCAACGCGGGCTCCTTTGCACCATGGTGCAAAGGAGCCCGCGTTTTAGGCAGGTGTGTTTTCGTGCAGGAAGGGACACTTTCCTGCACAAAAAGAATCCCCAGAGGCATTTTCCTTTCTCTATGTGCCCTGCAGAAAGAGGAAAGAAGAAGGAGAAATAATCATATTTCTACTCGTTACACATCCCCTGTGGAGGCGGGGCATTTTGACACATTCCCAGGGCTACCACTAATGGTAAATAAGGGATCGTGCCTAAATCGATTGGTGGATGCGTGGCACATCCCCACTCCACAAATGGAATGCCTACCTGGGGCAGAGTAACGCAAGGTAGCGGCTTTCTCTGTCTTGCTTTACTCCAGATTAACCTAGCCACGCAGGGCCAGCAAGGTGCTCAGCACCCCCTTGCATGGTGCAAGAGCAAGGTAAAACTGTTGATAAATATGTTCCTCAATCTCTTATCATCAGCAGTGATCCTCCATGATATTTGGCCTCACGTCAATTCCGAAACCTCAGCCAAATCCTAATATAAAGAGTACTGAGAGGGTCAGAGATTCTGGTCACGTGTTATAAGTAAAGAACCAACAGCACAGATAGCTCAGCCAAGCCATCTCGCGGATATACCGAATAGGGAGGGGTCTCTGTGCACCACCTTGACCCGACACCCAGCACAAAGGAGCAGCGGAATGTTACCAACTAAGGTTTGAGTCTGCAATGGAAAAATATTACCCTGACCAATCATTGATTGCCTTCATACAAAGACTACTATTCACTGCTCTTCTTCAGGCCGTCAAAATCATCAATAGGACTGGATGCTCCTTGACTAAAATTCACAGAACTGAGAGCTGTGAATTTCTTAAATCAACCCTGCTCTTTGGTTCTCCATTGCTCTACACCCTTGAATACTACAAAGCCACCACTGTGCCCTGGAATACTGAATAGCATCTGTCACAAATTAAATGTCAAATTTAGTGACTAAAAACACAATGAAAAGAGAGAACAATCCACAACGATGCAAATTGATGGAAAACGTTTTAATGAAATCAAGAATCCTTATTCTATGATTCACTGGCTTGTAAAAGGCAGGCGCTATTATCCTCCATTGAAAGCTTGTCTTTGAGGTACATCACATCATTCAATCAGTAACAGTGTCTACCGGCAGCCATGATGGATATCACGTAGTGTTCAGAAGCATGTCAGAAATTATTAATGGAAATGGCTTCTCTTATTTGCATACACATCACTTCATCTATGAAGAGTGAATTCTCCTTCACTTGGATCTCCTCTTCCAAAGACAGCTGATTGCGGATTAGACCTCGAAGCTCCGCCTCTGCGTGTGCCAGCGTCTCTTGCAATCTACACACATATAAAACAATAGTGTTAAATGCTAATAAGGCTCAGGCATGGAGGACGGGACAGGGGCACACGGTTTATGCATATACATTTGCATAGGAGGTAGAAATTATTCTCCACCCGGTGTATCAGTAGCAGCCACTCAGCATCCACTGCTCATTGGTAACCACCCTATGACATACAGACAACCTAATGACATCAAAACCTCTAGGGTTGAGCTTGGGAGGTAGGAAGAACACAGAAAAACAACTAACACCTCTATCCTTTCAAGCAACATGTAAAATGCCAAACATAAAGATTGGGTGTAATGCTCAATAGTTTAAAATATAAAACAGACAGTATTAAGTGCAAGCTTACATCATGGAATAACTTTATTTATTTATTAATTAATTTTAAATCCCTGCAATTCTTCAGTCATTACCCATCTGTCGTTAGCAGAAATGAGTCACTAAAGATCCTGACACACATAATCGTTTATTCAAAGCGTAACTTTTCCTAGCACACTGTTGCAGGTGCCTAACAGCTTTATCTGTGCCTTCTCTTACGATACGCACACTTTAGCAACAGAAACACAATTTGCTTGTGGGCAGATCTGTTAACCACTAAAGCAATGGACGTCAATAGCTTGGATTGTGTAAGTGGAACCTGCCGCTGTGTGGTCCAGAGCAGATTGTTTCCCTTTTGGCTCACCAAAGAAAATAAAGGTTCCCCGTGGTCTCTGCTTACTAGCAAATTACCTATCAATCAGTTTTTTAAGAACCACAAGCCTATCCAGTTGAATGATAGCATTAGTAATGTCCTCAGAGTCAGCTGTTTGGTTGATTGTAGAGAACACCAATTCTCAAGTCTATTTCTTAAAACAGAGCTGGATAACTGCAGTAAAGTAGCACAATATTAGTCTTTGTTTGAGGTCGGAGTAGTTGAGTCACAAGAAAGTTGGGCGTGGCCTTGGGCGACTGACCTACAACTGACCTAGAAAACACAGCCATCTTGTTCCAAGTAAAGTCTGCCTCCTCCAGTGGAGAGGCTCCATGTGATATGTATAACTGATAATCCATCACCTCAAGAAAATAAAGATACTCTAATAATTGTTGATACTTTTACAAAGATCAGGCATTTTATTGCTAAATCAGGAATCCACATCCTAAAACAAATCATTACAGACCAAAACCAAGAATTCACTGACTGTTCATGGAAGGAAATTGTGCACTTTCATCATGTTAAAAAACATTTATCAATCAATATTTTTTTTAATGTTGACACTACTATGCAATGGTTTTCAAAATATTGGAATACACTGTTACAGAATGCAGAGTGAGCATTATACCGTTGCTTGCACATTTGCACATGCACGAAAGCTTGTTCCCTTGGTGAATAGGTTCTCAGATACAACTGCCACCCAGGAGTATTCTGAGCAGGTTAGAACTTTACAAGATTCAGCAATTCGACATCCACAGCAAATCGAAGAATGCATAAAAAACTCCACACTCTCATTATGAGGTAGGGGACTTTGCACAGCTACTCTAAAAAAATATAAAATTATCTGCTACTCGTACCAGATCAACCACAATATCACTTGTTGGTTCTGCTGGGAGTCCAGGTCAGTCAACTGCAGACAATAATTGCTTGTTACTTAAACTAAGGGCCAAGATATGGTTCAGTCCAATGAGTGTGCTAAACAAGGACCATTTACTCTTTCAACCACCCTCCAGTAGGAATGGTTATGTGCCCACCATCCTACTATTGGTTCAAGGCTAATAAGTACACACAATCTCACATAGTTTGAATTCTCTTGTACTTTGCAGCAAGCTAAAGTAATTAGTAGTTTAAAGACTACAGTACAGTCCCCAAGAGCTTAAGCTGTCAAACCAGGTACACGCTTCTTCCATTTATTGATTCATTTTGGTGAGCTTTATTTACAACATTCTACGCACAGTGGGTGGAATGATCTAATTGCCTTATAGCTCTTCTTCCTCTGGCTGTACTGGTTGTTAAAGGCCTGCCTCCTCATTTTGGGCCTCACCTGCGGCGCAGGCCTATAAGTCCGATAGAGGGACTCGAATGACTGGTATAACCCTCAGCAGGCTATAATGCTGTATTGATTTCCATTGTTTCTTTAAGCTCCATTACATAAGTTTTCTAGGAACATTTGACTTACCTTTCAACATTTGTGGTAATCTCCTGCACCTCGCTAATTAGCCGGTACTGTACTGGGTCACGACAGAGTTCCACGTGGGGCCGACAAGTCCTATTTGCTAAACGTGTTTGAGACACCTTGATAGGCCCTTCTTTATCAGTAATGGCTTTTTTCAGGCCATCTATGTTCTTTTCTTGGCTTGTAATCTCATCCATCACCTGAGGAGAAAAAAGACAAGTAAGTGAACCATGCACGAATCCTGATTACGTTTGTGATACTTATTAAGTAATGGGTGAGAATATTATGTGGTGCTATTGGATTTCTGATCTGTAACTTCAGCAGATAGGACAGAAAACACAAAAGGACCCCTCACCTTCACTACAGGACACCCATTAGAAACACAAATCCTCAGATGAAAATAAAGCATGCTTCTGGCTAAGCACATGAAATATCTATGTTATGTAGTCACTACACACACATTAATGCATTGTTGGTGCATCATAAAATAGTAGGCTATCGTCATACATAGTAATCCAAACATTCATTATTCAGTAGTGCATCCAGTAAGCATCAGACAGAGAGCATCCTCGAAATTCACTGATGGGTTACCTAACAATAATACCCCATTGCCAAGAAGAGTACCAAAACCCTTCAATACTGCAGAGTCATCACCAAGACATGCACTGTCATTGCCATCTATTGGTGCAGAGCAAGCACAATAAGCATCTTTACCACCCAAACGTGCACCTAAGTTACCTGACAGCACATCACCTCTAAGGCATCATGCAAGTAGAAGCCCACAGGCCCCCCTCAGCTTAGTGGGCACGCTCCTGTAGTTGCCTGCTTTGCCCTGATCTTGCGGCTATTTCTGCTCCAGCACGTAGAGCTCATCCTTGCACATCCAGCCGTTCTTGCAGGACTTGAGTGAAACATTTGGGCCGGAGGGTGCCAGGTAGTGGCCCTCCCTGTAAAAGAAAACTTCCTTCCCTGCTATATCCTGCTACTGGAGCCTGTGGAAAAAGACTAAATAAAGCCCACCCGATGCTGCTGTTGCAGATACAATGCAGTCATGCAGCCCTAACCCCCGCAGGCACTAGTTCCTTGAAGGACACACCAGGAAACAGGCCTTTCCTTCTACCGCCTGTGAGGCCCTGCTAGGTGACTTAAACCTACACCTAGATGATCTCCAGGATTCAGCAGCCAATAGTCTCCGATCTAACTTACAGGCTATTGATCTGCGCCAAAAAGGCTCTCATCCGACACACACCAAGGGACACCTTCTAGATCACATTTATAGTAATCTAGAGAGTCTTATTGTCGAGATACCCATTCCATTGCCCTGGACTGATAATTTTTTAATACTTTTCACGTGGTCCATAAGTTCCCCCCCCACCTCACAAAATCACAATAAACACTGGGGAAGGAAATGGGCTTCACTCCCGCTTCCTGAATGGGAACGGGCTCTTGCCAAACATCCTCCTCAGAAGGTGACCAATCCCAATGTTGCCACGGTCAACTTTGACAACTGGATTTCCAGTACCCTCGATCAAGTTCTCCCGAGGAGTTCCCTGAAATCCATAACACGATCCAAAGTCGCTCCTTGGTATACCCCCGCCCTTAGAACATTGAAGCAATCCTGCCGCAAACTCGAGAGAGCTTGGAGGCAGGACCGTTCTCAACCTAAGAAGGCAGAGTATAGAGCCGCAATAAAGCTTTATAAAATTGATATAAAATCTGCTCAGGCTCAGTTTTATGAATCAAAGATTAATCTGGCTGCGAACGCCCCTAAAGAAATCTTCAAAATAGTTAAATTTCTTATCTCTCCCTCTCAGGAGCGTCTATCAGCCGATGGCGCACAAATCCGCTGTAACAACCTAGCTACTTTTTTTCGCAGAAGATTCAGGTCATCTATTCCTCTTTCAGTACAGGCAATGATGACACAGAACCCACTACCACAACTGATTCCGACTCTCTTGCCCCCTGTCTGCTGGACAGATTTCCACTTCTTGATTCTATTACACTGGATAAATTAATTTCTAAAATCACCTCGGGATCTCCTAATGATCCTGCCCCCCCGCAGACTCTCATGAAGGTCATTGACTACATTCTTGTTGACAGTCAGTCATAGTGCGTTAAACAGTAAGGACAGCTAGTCGATTGTGTCTGCACTATCACAAGTCCATAAATAGGGTGGCAGAACCGTCAAGTTGTCACTAATGCGACATCTGCAACTATTTACCTTGCGCACACCTTTGTGCAATTTTAGAAATCACAAGTGGTCTCCCGAAGAAGGCGTCTGTTACGCCGAAACGCGCGTAGAGATTCCTTATTTATCCACTTGGTTGTTGTTTTTTATAAATGTATAACCTTATTTGTGCTCATTGCTTTTAATTGTGTTATATGTGTTGAAATTTTATGTATTAATTTGTTTATTGATGCTTATGTACATGTTCTTTTTATTTCAAAAAATAATACTTTTTGTGAAATTTGTTAAATAAATTTGCATTATATGAAATTGTTTTATTAGCTTATTCGTCCTGTACACTGCTTCACTATACACCACAATTGTATTCCAATTATCATTGTGCTTTTGTACCTGATATCTTAGCAGGACCCTGAAGTTGCCTAGGTATTGTTATTTTGATTAAAGCCTTTTTGTTTTGTCACCAGTAGTGGGCCTGCAAGATATTAACAGTCTGCTTTTCTTTGTTGTTCTTGTCGCACCAACACCCAGTCTCCTTCATGGATGTAAGGCAGTGCAGCTTTACTCCGTCGGTCTGCATATTCCTTCATCTTCTCCTTTTTCCTTTTGTCTGTGGCTGCTAATTCTTCGTGCTCAGAGTTTTGATACGGATCCCTAGCTGTGTCTTCCCAAATAGGTATTCTGGTGCGTACAGTGTGACCCAACATTAAGGTTGCCGGACATTTGCCTTTAGTAGTATGCGGTGTGGTTCGATAAGCGCGTAATACTTCATTTAGTGCCACTTGCACATCACACTTTGAAAGCTCAGCCTGCTGGATGGTCTTCTTTAGAGTGGCCATAAATCTTTCCACCATTCAATTGGCCTGGGGCCACAAAGGAGTGATCTTCCGGTGTCTGAAATTGAGGTGGTTGGCAAATTCAGCGAAATCTTGTCCATTGAATGGGGCGCCATTGTCTGTTTTCACTACCTTCGGTATGCCCCATGCTGCGAAAACCTCATCAAGTATCGGTATTGTGATGGCAGCTTTGGTTGACGTTGTGAGGTGCGCAATTGGAAAACAAGAGTATTCGTCCATTATGACCAGGACATACTTGCCGGATTGTAGCGGTCCAAAGAAGTCCACTGCGACATGATGCCAGACGCCATCCGGCATTTCAGACATTTGAAGCGGAGCAGTGGGATCTTCTCGACTTACTAGCTGACAGTGTGGGCAGTCTTTCAGTGTAAGTTCCACCATCTGATCCAGCATAGGGAACCAGACCCGTTCCCGCAATGCTCTTTTCGTGGCTACAGTGCCTCTATGCCCTATGTGCGCTAGATTGACGACTCCTTGGCGCAACTGTTTCGGGATTATGATCCTTTTGTCCTTTAGTATGAGACCCTCCGAGGTGATGGACAGCTCATCCTTTACATGTCTCAAAAGAGGGCAGTTCCTGATTGTCAATCTGCTCACTCTGCGCCGATTCGTCCAAATGCCTCCAAGCTGCTCCTCAAGAAAATAGGCCTCTCCTTCTACACCCCTTCAGAGATGCCAGGACATGCTCTCCCAGAAACCAGGTCTGTCCTCCCACCACCATCTGGGGAATGAGGCCCTGCTCCCCCAGAAAACAGGCCACTCCTCCCACTGCCATCTGGACCACGAGGCTCTGCTCCTATTAGCTTTCTATGCAAAACACACCAACACCAGGATTGTCGGTGACGACATGCAAACACGCGGCATGACTTGAATTCAGTGCTTGAAATGGAATGGTAGAAGTGCAGGTACCCTGTAATTGCCTGTTTCCGAGAAGAGCCGGTACTTTCCATTTAAATGTATCACGTCACTCTTGAGAAGTGCAGGTACTCTCCCTTTCAAAATAAAAAAGTCCTGGTACTTAGTACCGGATAGTACCAGCCCATTTAAAGCACAGCCTGAACTCTTGACAGCACTGTGCTTCTGCTGCAGTTAGATGTTATCAGTATAAAGTAAGGACTTCTGCACTTACAGTTTAAAAGGAATTAGTCATCATGCAATCACAATCTCACGGAGTACAATATGTATACTGCATTATCCCACAGTGAGGGCGATACAATGTTGTGCAGACACATTGGGTGGGTTTCGTTTTAACTGATGAGAAACCACACACAATATATTACATGTTAAATAACATAGGCACTGAGCAGTTCTGTCCTCCTTGAGATTGTTATTTACTGATGCTTTGCATCTTTGCGAGCCTTGACAAAGTCCTGCAGTGGACAGACATGTTGGTTGCATCTTGTTTGAATACTCAAGATAGAATAATTACAAATTACTTTGGATCGACTTAGTGGAGACTTGAGTGCACTTTGAATTGTACTTTGTCTATGTGTTGTAGATACCCACAGTCAATAAGAGACAGAGGGTATGACCAAGTGTAGACTCAACATTTTTATTGGCTTTGGGGATCCTTACAATAGCAAGCACAAACGGTGAACAATGTTACCTGTTTTTCTTCATACATAGGTGCCACTCCATAGTGCGACTACCGGGCCGAAAGGAGGGCCAGAGGTCTACTGGGGCAGGATAGAGGATGGGTAAATCAAAATACAGAGCCTTCCCATGACATTACATTACATTGTATCATTACCCATTTTATTTTAAATCTGCTATGGTGCACAGCAACACATGGATAGACTTTGTATATGGAAGCATACATTTGTTGTCACAGTCTAAACAGAACTGTGTATATATATATATATATATGTTAATCACTGTCACATTCTAATGTGTATATATATATATATATATATATACATATATATATATAATTCTAATGTATATATATATATATATATATATATATATATATATATATATATATATATATACATATATATACATTAGAATGTGACAGTGATTAACAAATTCCCAATTTAAGCACTTCTTGACTATGCTTAGATTCACCAGGAGAGCAGTTTTAAATGTAAAACATTACTTTTAAAAGCACAACCTTGCAGTTGTGAACAGATAACAAAAGGAAAAGATCCAAGGCATTTACATCTAGGGGCTAACAACAAGTTATTTACAGTTTCACAGGAAGTGACTTCTCCCACAACGATTTCAGAAAACTGAGCCTTCACTTCATTACAACCCCTGCCATTGTCTCCACCTTCTTAAATCAGCTAAGTCAATCTATAGTGTAGTGCGAGCAAACCAATACTTGAAATACATTCTTCACTGCAAAACCCATTAAAACGAAGTTGTGTGCTATTCATCAACCAGTGTGAATGGCATAAAAACAGGTATTATACAGTGAGCACATAACAATATGTACATTTAAATTGTGTGCACAAAATTGTGTGATGTCTGGAAAATAGTATGTTGTTTAGACAAACACATATTGTGGTTACATGTAAATATGTTACTTATTGGAGCCATACAATGATGCATGCCCACCTGTACTTTATACATGCAAATCGGTATTGTTACACATGAGAACCCGAACATCATGCTTAAAAACTAGCATGTAATGCTTTCCAACCAATATACACCACAACCAATATATTACACAGGAAATCAGTATAGTAACAAAGTGAACCAATATGTATTGCATAGGAACAATGTAGCCATACAAGTGTACAAGGACATTATGAAACAAATAGGTTGCATATTTCAGCCAATATGTTACATACACAAACCAGTACATTACAAGAGTGAACCAATATAGAATATACATGAACCAGTACAATAAACATTGGCACCCATGTACCATCACATGAGCCAAAATATTATACCAACACCATCAATAAAGCCGCCAAAAGAAGCAGAACGCTGTTCAAGACAATCATGCATTGGATCCACCCCCTTTTGGGCCCGTCTATTACTATTTCCACCAAAAAGTGCAATGCCATCAATCTCTTCTTCCATGAAAAAATACTGAACATCGGACAGCACATCAACACCACCAAGCCTGCTTCAGATCTTACACCCACTCACTTCCCGTAGAACTCCACAATAGTCAGCCTTTAAAGCCCTATACCCCCCAATCTTACTGACATATTCAACTCTCTCAAAGCTACTTCTTAGGAAGATGATGTCTTTCAGCAAAGCTTTGTCTGGAGAAGCTCTTTTACTCCTGCTTACCATTGTCAAAACCTCCCTTACTCAAAGGATCTTCCCAGAAGCTGGAAAGACAGGCCAGATCCTGTCACTCCTAAACAAAAGTACACTAGTCCCTGATGATCTCACCAACTACAGGCCAAGACTCACATACCGTTCATAAACAAGATAATTGAAAAAGCTGGCTATGTTAAACTGCAAGACCATATCAGTGGTAAGCTTCTCCTGCATGATTACCAGTCTACCACTCTGCTTCAAATCATAGTGCAGTATGGAAACTGCTACTTTACACAACATAGATGATGCCCTCTTGACCACAAATGAAGATGACCCATGCCTTCTGATATACTTAGACATCTGAACTGCCTTGACACAGTCAACTGTCCCACCCACATTTGCATCCTGTAGTCTCAAATGAGATCCACCAGCACAATTCTTCTATGGTTCCCGTCCTACCTTTCCAACCCACACCAGTTTCCTCACTCTGGCACATCAAGTTCACCAAAGAGTCCTATCTCCTGTGGTCACCCAGGGCTCCTTGCCACCACTTGTATTCCTCAGCCTATACATGGACCTGTTAAGAGCTCTACTCATAGAAAACAGCATCAAGATTCACAAATATGTTGATGATACAAAACTCTACTTCAAAGTCTCCTATGCTTTAGGCATCCAACACCTCAATTACTGCTTGTTCTGAACCTAAAAGAGAGCCTCACTTGTATACCATTCACTTAAATGTTTTCACAAAATAACCAAAAACAAATATTTAATTGATCATAACAGTATCTTTCAATCATCATATTAGTAATTCATTTTTTCTTTCTGACAAAAGTACTGCTGCATACCCAGAAAACGTCCAATTGATTAGAAACAAAACATTGATGAACGTAACTGAAGTTTGTGACGAAAAAACAACTTTCACATAGAGTATTGTTTTCCAAACTGTGGATCCCAAGTCCATTTTTGGTGGGTTGTAAAAGCTCAAGCAATAAATAAAGATGCCTTTAAATTCTGTAATTATTTTGTCACGTTTGCTGCGCTTCAATGACAAAGGTCAATTGTCAGGCTATGCTTTCTTACAAAATGCTGCTTATGTTTTTTAACATGGAGATTGGTGTTTACAAACTCTTTTCACTTTGCAGTCAGAGAAGAAAATTAAGTGACTATTTTGCTGGGGTTCAGAGATTGTGAAAGGGAAAGACTGTAGGATGTCATTTTTGTAACATACAACTAAATGTAAATATTTGTAAATGAACTGTAAACATTTCACAGTTCAAAAAGCAAAATTGAAGCACATTTTTTTTTGTAATTCTAAAGCGAGTCAGAAGGAAAGATTTTCATATGACCAGAACAAATAAGAAAAAAACACTTGGTGCAAATGATAAATATTCACTGAAAACCGATTTCCACACGTTATCTTTTGTATGCAATATAGTTGTACATAGTTTTAGCAGTATAACTGTATGATAAGGAGCTCTACCCTGAAGCTCCCGAATCAGGGATTTCCAAATCGGTAAATATCCCACTGTTTACCCAGCCATCCACCCCCTAGCCACAAACATTCACACCCAACTCGCCGGCCTCGCCACTCTGCTACAGAATGAAGCCCACCAAGCCAAACGGGAAAAGACTCCTCCACCCTCAGATGCACCGAATCAGGGCTGCACCGCCAAAGGACACACTTCGCCTCAGCTGGACAAATTTCCCTTGGGGTGGACTTGTCTCTCCTCATCGCCGCTCTCTCATCATCGTGGGCGCTGAAGGGCCGCATTGTCGTGACCTACCAGGGTCCCCCTCTGATACGGCTGCCAGTGCGGGTATTTGCGCTGGCTCACCACGTCGCACTGCACTCCAGTCATGAATCCGCTTCATTGTATGGGTCCATGCAGGAGCTCTAGGTATCGATCTGGACCCTGCCACCCCACAGCCACCGGCAACACTAATCCACTGGTGGGACTGCAGAGCCAACGTTAGCCTTCATGCCACCTCGAAGAGCCCTTCAATCATGTATCGCCTCGATTGGGGTTGCTATTGCCGACCTCATTTTGCTTCCGCTGTAGGAAGCCTCCCAGTCCTGAGCTGCCACCGCTGTAGGAAGCCTCCCGGCTCCTGAACAGCCTCCGGAGCTCCAACTACAGAACCGCGCCCCCCACCACATACTCTGGCTGACCTGACCTAGGAAATCCTGGAATATTCACCTGCTCGAGGGGAGAGAGTGTCACCCTTTGGGTGCCAAGGTGCCAACCTAAGTGTATGAAACCTAAATGTTCGCAGAGTGTAAAGTAAAGAGGGTAACCAATCAACTGCAGAGAATGTCTAATGTAAAGTCAAAAGTACAGTAATAAGTTAGATAAGGAGGAGAGAAAAAGTTTACAAGATTAAGAAGTGTATTCCCTAATTTGCCTTGTAAATGTGATACTGAAACAGCAAATGAGCCCAAGAAATAAGTAACTGACAACAAGGGAAAATATAAAGCTTTTTCTACTTTTATAAAAATTAAGGTGTAGTGTCATTTTTGGGATGGATGTGCACTGAGTTACTGAATGGGCGGAACGCAAACTTCACACAAATGCCCTGAGATGAGCCTTACTGCTTAGTGTCAAGCTACCCTAGGTGACTTGGTGACCCCTGGTCCACCACCTTTTATTTGTGTTTTTGTTTGTAAAATATAAATAAAAGGCCTTGTCATTTACAATAGCAATAGCTCAAACTTGCGGGCCATGCCCTCACCATCTTGTTACGCTGCTCTCCCTGTTCTTTCTCTGGCTCTCCCAATCTACCCTGGCCAATGCTGCCCCCTACTAACCCCTTTCTCATCATAATCCATGTCCTATATCCCTTAAATATGTATCCACTTCAGAGCTTCGTTGGGGTCATGCCATCACCATTTCGTTACGCTGCTCTCCCTGTTCTTTCTCCGGCCCTCCCAATCTGCCCCCCATACCCCCCTCACAACCCCCCTATCTCCTTATACTTCTGCCACTTGCTCATTCACTAGCCCCGGCGCTGTGAATTGCACCAAAAAGAAAGGTGCGCTCAAATACAGTGTGTCACCATTTCAGATTGAGTTTTTCAGCCTGTCTTGAGTTCACATTAGGTTGATCTGCAGTGCCCCAAGAGACCAGCAGGAATGCCCCCCCACCCCACCATCCAAAGGTCTGCTAGTTCACTAAGCATGTGATCTGATGGCTACATTATCTTAAAAGCGCATGCCCCCCGCGGTGCAGCTTCCCATCTGTTTCCGCCCCTTAAGGGTTCACTGATGATAGCTGCTGTTGCATCCCAAGGGGTCAAACCCTGCAAGGGCCAACTAACCCTTTTAGCCTTCAAAAGTCGACATACGGAGTACTAAGACACTGGGTAGTAATAACAGCTGTTAACCACACTGCTTAGAAGCTACAAAGGAATTCAACGCTACACAGAATAACTACACATAATATTAGCATATTACGACGGGACTGAAAGAGCACCGTCCTAATCCCCACTCCCCCCTCCCACAGAATATATTATGTGATCCTAGACAAATCACTTTATTTTCTGCACCTCGTTCCTGTATCTGGCAAAACTGTTAGCGCTTAGATATTGCAAAATGCCGACACTGGGCGCTACACATTAATTGCACATTCACTAAAAGGAGACCGGGGACATTTGACCGTTTCGGAAAACTGGCTCCACTTTGCTGTAAAACAAAACAGACTCTACTTGCTATCAGCAGCCATTATCAGGGTTGTAATAACTATGCGGTAATGCGGCGTTTTCTGCATCATTATTGATTTGCCTCACCTACAACATAATTAGGGCTCCCGGTTTTATGGTATTTATTTTTTTGCCATTTCCGTCTATATTTATCTGTATTTATTTTTTGGGCATTTTTTCTGTATTTATCCACATTTATATTTTGCCACATGCAAAAGACGACGCTATAGCTAGTATTTTTTCCACATTTATGTCAATTGAAAATACAGCGAACATAAAATACCTCTCTACGCTTGAAGTTGAGGGCATTGAGTAAACTTAGTGTTGCACTACTTCTACAATATACAAGAAATTCATTGCATGCCCCTCTCTTGCTCTGGATTCGAGTAAGTCCAGGCCCCCACCCTGTGTAAACAGCTCCTGGCACCCCTATCCCCCCCCCCCCCCCCCCCGACAAGGGCCTGGTGGCAGCAGGCAAAATGGGCCGGTGTCAGCTTCTCAAGGCCCGTGCTTTGTTCAGTGTTTATTGTATTGTATTATAATTGCATTTATATAGCGCTTACTACCCCTGACTAGGCGTCAAAGCGCTTTTTTGGCGAGTAGCACGCTACTCCAGCACCCATAGAGGATTAGTGTTGAATTTGTATTGTGAAACATGCAAGTACATTTTAAGTGGTGGATAGGTTAGTCAGTTATTTGGATTTGGAATGATAGCAGAAGGATAGAGGAGGAAAAAGGGTTTGTATTAATATAGCGCTTGTTACCCCTGTGACTGTTTTTCCTGTGTTGCCAGCATTAACCTCAGGAGGTATGTAAAAATGTCTGTCCCTTTTGTTCAGGTTATGGTTTCCCTGAACCCACTGAGTTTCTGCTCAAATCTACATGCCCACATTCCCTTTTAAAGACACCTGAAGAGATTCCTGAACATCGTACTCTATTCGCTTGAATGTCTCCTTACGATTCTGAATGCACTGTGTCTACTCTACCCAAATTCACACCGTTGCTAGCATTTCCACGCTGGATCAGTTTGAAGCTGCTCTACTTGTCCTTGCCATTTGGATTCATGTAAACGATTCTCTGATTCTACTTTACAATACGGCTTACGGTTTGCATGCGTCTCCTTGCGTGTGCGCTTCCTTGCTTGGATGCCAGTGTGTGAAACGCTTCCCCATACATACACCGAAATGTATTCACTAATTAACACTGGCCTGCATATCAGACCCAAAACACTGCAGAGAAAACCACATAAAAAATTGACACTGCCTATAGCATATATTGCTTCCCATCTCACAACCTCTACACATAACACCTACATTATTAATGTCACCAAGAGCATCAAACACACTGCACGTACTCCTACCAAACGCCTCGAAAACCACCCACACAGTACTGCCCACTGTTCTCAGTAGTTAGGCTGTTCGTCAAAGAAACCCCACACACCTCCTTCCCTACACCGTAACCTATCATTTCAACTCTTCAAAAAACACTGCATACTTTTTTTTTGTTGAAAATATTTTTATTTCGAAAACAGAGAAGGCACAGGTCTTTGTCGCCTCTCAGAGAGACCGAGGGCTGAAGAGGAATTACATGTAATGTTCAGAGTAAAACACAGCCCTATGGGCCCACATCCCGGGGGCTGGGCGGCGTAAAGTCAGTGCATGTCTCAAGGAATCACAGCCGTTCTTGAACATTATGTATACATCACTGTATCCGTTAATTCTTATATTTGATTACCCCCCTCTCATGTCTAAAACACTGCATACTTAAACCCTTAGGACCAACACTGACAAAGCGCCCAGTCTTTCACAATAACCCTACATGACATCCGGGTTATCGCAACGCAATCTGTTACAAAAAGCATGTGTCATGTACAGCTGCAAACCCAATCCCACACAGCCCCTCTCAGCACACCACCTTCGTATGGAGCTCGGTGGCGCTATTAGAACATTAATGAGAGGAGAAATTGTTAGTTGAGAAACAGTTTTATATAGCGCGAACTCGACCTGAAAGTGTTGAAGTGCTTGGTTACCCTCGCACAGGCTGTGGACAGCCCATTGTCATTCTGACTGCAGATGATTATCACATTTAGAATGACAATGGGCTGTCTGCATTTAACATAATGTGCACTGCAAGTGTGCAAGTGAGTGTCTTTGAGGCGAGTGACTCACTTGACGCCTGTAGATTGTAGCAGAGGAGCTTAACGAGCGCCGCCCGAGGTGTGCTTCCCCCCTGCTGATTAGCACTTGCCAGAAGGTGACCTCATCCATGCACAGTTTTACTCGTATTTTTCCGCTTCTAAACATAAATACAGACAATGGAAAATAGTTTTCCGTCTGTATTTATGTGTATATATCCGTAAAAACGGAAAACCGGGAGCCCTAACCTAAACATAATTCACATCCTGCTGTACTATTAGCAGTTTCGACAAACATAGTTTCTAGCTCAACCGATTCAAAAGTTACTGGAACCCAAGATGCCACTTCAAAGGGTCACTGGTCACCTCTTAGTAGCTGTTTAGCAAAACTATGAGCCGAATGTATAGCAATGAGCTGAAACTTCTGGTTGTTACAAAGACAACAAATGCTATATAATGTGCCTTTTCTTCAAGAATGGCGACTGGATTTATGCGGCAAATCCACTATATCAATGGCCCCGGGCTAGAAATCCGAAACACATATCACAAACGATACTGTTAAAAAAAAATCCTCCTAGAATGCGTCTATCACGAATCACTCCTACAGACTACGGTGCATTGACACGAAAGCGCAGAGGCGGACAAACACTTATCCCGCTCCCAGGCTGCTGCCACATAAACACTAGGACACCTGCTCCAGTCCTGTGATCCTTGCAAGGTCTTCCAGCGTCCTCGCTCCTTGAACACGCACAATTGTTTGCTTGCTCAAAGTTTGATAGAAACTTTAATCTACTGTTTAAATATCTCATTGCAAAAATAGACTTCGGCACACCACACCTGGCTCGTCAATATTCAAAACAATAAAATATTGATGAGAGGAAATCGTAAATGTGCCTATTTTTCCTTGTCAATGCCTTAAATTTTTTGGAGGATAATGATCGGTTGCAGTCAGGGCGTCCAAGCCTCTTCTGGTGTCCACTGTCCTAGACATTTCCCTGATTGGAGTTGTCACATTTTGGCAAGATAACAATAATGTGTGTCCTCGTGCGTCCTCGTTCTGCAGCAACACAACTAATTGGGCAAACGGGCATTATTCGTGAGGGCACTCCTTTAAAATTACCGCAGTGACGTGACGCTGTTAATTTTGTGAACCCTGCCGTGTACGTTATTACGCGGGATGCCCCATGTGTTGCGGGTGCTTATTTCGCGAACCCTCCCGTGTGTTACGAATAAGTCTGCTTGAGTTCTCACCAGCCCAACTCCCGTAACCAGAGGACTGACCCCCTTCTGGCAGCAGCGGCTTGGAGTTCCCCTTTGATCTGGTGCCTCCTGCTGATTGGCCCGCGCCATAGGAACAGGCAGCTTTTTGTCATTTAACTATGCAAGGGCATTTGCAAGCCATTGTGGGATCACAAACAGCTTCTGCGTACATTATGTAGTTGAATCATTCTGAAGACAAAGTCCACCAATACCATACTACACAAACTGAACGCAGGATTTACCCCACCTCACCCTAAAATAAACAAAAACTCTCCATGTACGAGAGCAGAGCTCCGAAGGTTTAGTGCGAGCGATTCAAAGCCAACCCATCTTAAAACCGTACTCTCACCAGCAAATGTAAATGTAAATGTGTTTGTATTTATATAGCGCACTTCTACCCAGAGGTCTCGTAGCGCTGTATTCATACCGCTGTGGAACCCATCCTGGCTTTCCTGTGAAATGTCCACTCCTGGGCACCCCTAAGGTGAAGCCAGGCATCCAAGCGCTGCTGGGGCCGTTGTGGAGGTTAAACAAGCTATTGCCCAGAGTCACAGAGTGGGACCCATGATTAGACTAGGCACCGAGGCGAGAATTATCAGGTCCGGGGAAATTGAGTCCAAGAGCCGCCGAGGCAGGAATTGAACCCTGGTCCCGGGCCAGACCTCTGCATCAGGGTCTGCCGCTCTAACCATTGAGCCACGCTTCTCCAAATTGCAATTAAATCCTCTTGTTCTGTTTAGTAGAGTGAACGTTAACGATGCCACCCAGATCCGCCACTGGTAGCAAACAAGCTCGGCCAAAGTGGACCGCGCGGTGAACAACCTTTACAACGAAATTATTACAACGCACTACCATTACAACGCGGTCATTACAACGCAAACCATTACAACGCATTGCGCTGGGGGGCGCTCTAGGATAGGGAATAAGTTTAATTTACTATCCAACACCTTCCCTAGTGTCCACAGGGACTGGTGTTGGAATAGTAAATTAAACTTTTCACTATCCAGCACCCCAAAGCGCTATGCGTTGTAATGGATTGCGATGTAAAAACCGCGTTGTAAAGGCAGGCGTTGTAATAGCCTGCGTTGTAACGTCATACATCCGGACCGCGCTTGTGTAATTAAGTAAATATACAAGCGTGGCCGAAGCGGACCGCGTATGTGCAATTAAGTAAGTAAACAAGCGCGGCCGAAGCGACCGCGCTTGTGCAATTGAAGCTGACCGTGATTAAAATGAAAAAGAATGAGTGCTACCAGACTTTTCAAGGAGACCGTGTCACTCTGCCCGTACACGATCCGGTCCGGGTGGGCATGGCCAAAAGTGGGCAGGGTGGCAACCAGAAGGTACTAAAAAGCCTCCAGTACAATCATCACACTCTGTTCAGCATAATCAATGATGCACAATGACGCACACCAATAGAAATTACTGGTGGAGACGAAACACCACTTCTGAAACCGTATTGATTCCAAGAAGCCCTTGCAGAGCGAGCAGAGCATGCGCGCTGCAACGCCAGGTGAGACCTAAAAAAGTAGTTCAGTGGGCTGAACACATTACCATAGGCCTACAAAACAGCAAGTTTGGATTTTAAATCTAACAAGCTATTCAAAATGGCCCTTTCTGCTGAGTCCCCCCAAACGTTCTGCCTTCCTCTTCCCCTTTTTGCTGAATTCATCTTTGTTGGCTTTAGGACTCTGGGCTCTTTACCACTGCTAACCAATGCTAAAATACATGTGCTCTCTCCCTAAAACATGGTAATATTGGTAAATCCACAATTGGCATATTTAATTTACATATAAGTTCCTAGTAAAGTGCACTACATGTGCCCAGGCCTTGTAAATTAAATGCTACCAGTAGCACTAATTGTGCCACCTACATTAGTAGCCTTTTAAAGCATGTCTCTGTCTTGCCATTTTAGAGCCTGTGTGTGCAGTTTAAACTGTCAGTTCGACTTGGTAGGTTAACCCACTTGCGAGGCCCAAACCTTCCTTTTTACAACACATAAGTCACCCATAAGGTATGCTCTAGACGGCCCCAAGGGCACGGCACAGTGTTTTTAAAAGGTTGGCTGTGTACTTTTAAGTGTTACATGTCCAGGTAGTGAAAAACAATTACATTCGTTTTTCAGTACTGAAAGGCCTACCTTGCCCATAGGTTAACATTGTGATCACCTCATTCCATCTTATAAGTGTAATTTCCAATTGGGACTAGGAAGAAATTCATGGTGAAGTCGGATTTTAAATTGTAAGTCTGAAGATGCTACTTTTAGAAAGTTGCTACGCAAACGAATGATGGATGGAATGCAGTCAAGAGATCTGGGTTAAATCCATCCATGAGCATGAACAAAAACGATGTATTTAGGCCTAGATCTCTGTACTGGGGTGAATGTATGACATTGTTCTGCATTCTGTCTAGAAAGTTGGCATTTTCCTACTTTAAACATTCTATGCCTCTACCTGTCTCTGAATACACTCTTGGGGTGGGTGACAGCTAGGTTTTGTCCTATCCCTCTAGGCAGTCACACACAAAGGGAGCTGAGGTGTGTCATTCACATCCTAATGGCCCATCCCTAGGCTGATGGGCCTTCCTGAGTTAGATGGGAGGGAGGAGCTGCCACTTGCACCTGGATAGGGCTTTGCTTGTGCCCACACAAAGAGCTGCATTGTCCTGTGTATTGATTCTGAAGCCAGGGTGGAAAGGGCAGGGACCTTGTGGACTTCAAAAACCTTTCTTTGAAGTCTCCCCCCACTTCAAAGACACAACTGGGTACAAGTACTGGACACTGACACCACCAACTCAGTACACTCTGGACCTGAGGACACTCTTCCAGGAAGAAGAACCGCTGTGCTGTAGAAAGGACTGTCACTCAGCTGGACTCCTTCCCTTCTGTGCTTACCCTGCTGCCCCTTGGCTGGTGGTGAGAAGGACAGGAGCTGAATCTGTACATCCCCAATACAAAGTGACTCAAAGGGCTTGCTGGCTTGCCTCCTGTTCAACCCTGCTACAGCCTCCGGACCTGTGAGTCCTGCCCTGCCAAGTAGTGTCTGTGCTTTCTGGGTTACTAACAGTCCCATAAAAGGGGTCAGGGACACAGGGTAATTCAAACCCAATACTGTTCTTTAGAACAGCATACACAAGTACTGTACTAAAAGAAGACACTAAGGGGCATATTACCAACAAGTAGCGATAATTATCGCTAAATAGGCTTAGCGACAATTTTTTTATCGCTGCCTATCGCTGGATATGTTAGCGGAGAAAACATGCTATTAGCAACGTTTTTCTCCATTGTGCTAAAATATCCAGCAATAGCGGCGAAATGTGTGAATATCGCTGAGAATACTTGCCTTGCTAATAGGCGATAGCGACGTTACCGACTGCTTTCAGTCGCTAACAGGTTGGGTACGCCCACTTTGCATTGCATTAGCGATAAATATAGCTGATATGCAAAGCGGGCCCCAAACCGCTCGCTATCGCCTAAAAGCTGTCGCTAACATCAGTTAGCGACAGCTTTCTAATAGAGCGATAGAATTATCGGCCGCTAAACCGGCGATAATTGCCTATCGCCACCCTTGGTAATATGCCCTAAATGTTTTACACTATATAAGTCATAAAGTATGTATTTCAACAGTCTCATCCTGTTGCTTAGTACATGAGAAATAACCACATAGAATATAATTAAAACAGCAGTAGTGCATGTCGCTAATAGCAAGAATAATATGAACATTTCTAACATGATTGAAATGTTCCTAGCAGACTAACACCTTAAAGACTACTTCTGTGCGTTACTGAAAGCATGGAGTAGCTAACTTGCCTTTACAGTTTCATGGGATTTAGTGTACTGCAATATATGTTTCAAGGGTTGTGTGGGGCTACAACAACCTAGACTTTCATACTGAAGATCTGATGCACTGACCTAAGTAAGAAAGTTAAACCTTGTAGAACTAGGCCATAGACCTAGTTTTTGCAATACTCTATGCAGTGATAGTTTCATGAACAAGCTCAATATTAGAGAACACAAAAATACCACCTAATGATTTTCCTACATTTATGTAGTTACCTTCGCGAGGTGAGCTTCCAGTTTGCGCTTTGCATCCTTGGTCTCCATCACCCGGTTCATCAGAGCAATGTTCACTGTCTCGCACTGTTTGCGCATGTCATTAGCCGTTGCTGATAAAATGCTGTCTGTGAGCGTCCGCAGAGAGGCTGCATTATTCCTTTGCTTTTCAGCCTTTAAAATATTTTCATTGGAATAATCTTCCCATTCAGCTGGACTTACAGAGCTAGAATTAAGCAATACAGCAATACCATTAATAGGAAGGGACATTATCTTTGCATACATAGCTGAGGTTTAATAGGATATGCCTTCATAAGCCAATACAATCTAAATTGTCGCCACCACCAACAGGAATGTACTTTCAACAACACCTAGTGAAATATGTGTGTATACGTAATCTGAAACAATTCTCAAAAACAATTTTAAGTATTTAAAATACTTTGTGGATGGATGAATGAAGTACAGTGATATTGTGGTTTAAATGGGACAAGCATTCATAAGTAGTGCAAAGATTGCAGTACCAATCCACACCGGATACCTCAAGTATGGAAAAAGGGAGTCAGGCTTTCCTATAACTTATCTTATTTATTTATTTTATATGGGTCATTTTGTAAGTGTGGAACAAGCCAGAGCCAGAGGCATGTGAAAGTTTTACCCCATAGAAAATGGGTAAAATGATCCTAAAAATGGATCCCATTTGGAACAATCATTTACAGCAGTAATTCTTAACCTTTTGACTTCCGTGGACCCCCACGTAATCATTACGGGAACCCAGGGACCCCACTGAAACATTACTGGATTATGGGGACCCCTATTTATTCATTACTGGAATCTGGGTATCCCGACCTAAGTATTTTCGATGATTTGAAGCACAAAACATTCCAGCAACAAAAATACAGAAACAAGCATTCATTAAGCAAATACACAAATTATAAAATATTTTATTTAATTCACAAATAAATATAAAACAAAGTCAAAATTGTAATTGCAAGGGGAAGGTTGGAGCATTTCTAAATTCAATTGAGGCCACTCATTGTCCATACTAAATTATGTTTGATGCGCTTGAACTGCTCCAACAAATAAATTCGAGGATACTAATTTAACTTTTAGCTTCAAATTTCAAATTCCTTCACATTTACAGACATTTCTAGTTTTACACTTAGAATTATTTTATTTATATACACTTTATCAATCTTTTAATATTATTTAATTTTCAAAGCAATCGCGGATCCCCTGAGTTGACTTTGCGAACACCCAAGAGTCCCCGGACCTCAAGTTAAGAGCCACAGATTTACAGAGTTAATTTTATTTACCACAGCATCTTGTATTATAGATTCTTGCTTCACATTTCTAACTTGTCAGATTTATAATTATCACACTGTTAGATAAATTCAAAAACTGTATTTTTAAATATTGTAAATCAAGATTGTCATCTCTAATTTGAAAACAATGATTCAGATTTAATATGACTATAATTTTGATGACTACAGTGGGTCTGACAACGATGGGGGACAGCTTTTCAGCTGGCGAATTAAAAATGGCGACTGTCGTAGTGGAGGAGGAATAGTCTGGGATAGTTTTATTCCCACTTCTCCTTGAATGGCCCTAGTGCCCTTAGTAAAAATGATTGACTTCTTACTGAAATTTGAACTTTGTGACTTTGTATTGGGGTTAGAACTCTTCCTACTTGGTGTACAATATTGTTCCCCTGCCTTGGGTTCCCACCAGTGGATATCTGGTGACGTGACTTTTGATTTTGAGTTCTTGGGTCACACTAATCTACAACTGGCCCAGCCTTTCCACGAGACGGAGGTGAGGTTGTTTTCCCAGACAGTCCGAATATATGCAGATATACTAAAGCTGGAGGGAGGAGACCTATACAGTGAAGTTAAGGGAGTGGAGATACGGCTCCTTTAAGAACTCGATTAGGCCTTTTACTTCACAAAGAGGTATGATTAATTTTCATGAACACTGCCATTTGGTAGATAGTGGGAGTGAGGTGGGACTGCAGTCTCTGTTGTGCAAGGTGAGGGGATCCTTTAGGTGAGGCTCAGCCTTCTATATTTCCCGGATTATACTTTCAGGTGGCTGATAACAGCTAGGTGCAGAAACCTCACACCTCTCTTCAATGTATGTTTGTATATAAATGTGGTCATAAATTATTTTTCATAAATTGTGCCCTTTTATTCTCCTCTCCTCTGTGTTTCATCTGAAGCATATTGTTATTTCCTAGTAGTATATTCTTTGAATGAATTCAACATAACAGCCGTCTTGCAGCACATCGATGAAGCTGCCACCTCTCAGAGGTGATTTCTATGCCATAATCATGGCTGGTTGCTGGAGATAACTCTAGTTCCTGCAGGCAGTGACCTCCCACAGTTCTATGAGAGATAAAAAGGACATGCCATGTATTTTTGTCTCCACGTCTGGACATTTATTCATTGTACAGACATGATTTACTTCTTTGCTTCCAGTCTGGAGGAGGTGAGAGGGGTGGGCTGTACAAGCCAGGGCCATCAACAAAGATGTGTTTTCTGAAAAAACCTGCCAGATGACAGGAAGCTGTAGCTGCCACCCAAGGCAAGCCTAAGGCTGGATACAAAGGTGTGCAGGCTGAGGTCAGCGATTAAAGATTTGGATTTTTGTGGAATAGTTTAGTATAATTTGCCCATTTGTGCATGAAAATAATGACTTGCAAGGGTGCTCATTTTTGTATAACCATTACTTTCTGCTTTTGTGTGTAAATTGGGTTACAACTACTTGATTACATGGTGCTCGTAGCTGACTGACTGGCAGGCAAGGAGCTGGGCAGATGACAGACAGTCTTAGTAGCTGTGCACCTAATGTCCAACTTGCAGCCTTTTTGTCCAAATTGTAGCCTTTTTTCAAGAGTCCTGTGTTATACATCCCAACTACCACACTTGATCGAATTGTGTGATCATGAACAAGTAATAATGCCTTCTTACAACTCAGTTCCTATATCTTATTATGAGTGCCTTGGGGCTATTCAGTTTGGCTCTTTGAAAGCACATGCTCTATGACTAAGGATATTACTGCCAAGAAGTAAGCACGTGTCAATGGCACAAAAATAAGTTTAAGGAAAAGCTGTTAGAACACATTATCCAAGTTATTTGTGAAAGAGGAGATATTGCACTTATGTGACTATTGAACTTTCTTATAGCAAATCACATGCCACTATAGAGTTTACAGTAGTTCATAGATACGGAAATATTCGGTTATGGCTGTTTTGATACTCTTTAGGATCTATTGTAGACCTATTTCCCATGAATGAGGTTTCATTTTGTTGCAGTTTGCAAATAAGACTTTATTCTCTTTTATTGCTTTAAGGATGTAGCTACAATTTTATTTTTTCACATTTAGGGATTCTGGTACATTCTCGTTTTTACACATTTGGGGTTACCACTGCACATTTGTTTTCACACATTTGTTAGCCGAAAGGGTAAACTCATAACTTCTCAGTTGACATAGGTAGTACTTCCCATCAGGTGCACATTCTCTTAGATGTATCAACCTCTTTCCATTGGTTTTGCTTTCTATGCCGTCTCAGAAGTATTCTTTTCAATGCCCCATTTTCCAGGGTACTTGCATACTGTGTTTTTTCTGTAAATTACATTTTATTGTGTCACATGTACCATCATTTATGACACTTCCGCCAATATGGCTGTGCATTGTGGGACTAATAGTTTCACTTTTCTTAGTATTTGTATGTGCCTAAAAGATCTATCATTCATTTGATAACTTTATTTTGGTCCGGAGGACCATAAAAGTGCAGATAAAATACATACAAAGCACAGTCAATATAAAAAAAATATATATCGGTATTTAGAATAAAAATCAATTAAACACACAGTTATCAAGAACCAGAGAATGTTCAAATACATGAGTTAAAACACGGAGGTTATAGAAAGCTTTTCCTTCTGCGCCATAGCCAAATAGAAAACGGGATACAGCAAATACTATTGGGGGGGAGGTGTCATACATTAAAACCATACAGGCCTGATTACAGTGTCTAAACCCCATGTTCCTACATAGTGGAATCAGCCAGCATTTCCTTATTGCGAGATACGCTGGGCAGAAGAACAGAACGTGGGGGACATCTTCTAGTTTATAATTACAAGCTGGGCATGTGCCGTTCTTCAAATGTGCCCATTTTGATGTAAATGCCCTGAGTGGTAGGCTGCCATGCCTTAATTGTATATAAAGTTTCCTCGCTAGCGGAGGTTGAATTTTATCTAGGAATTCCTCAAATAGTGGTTCCACTTTTACTAGGAGGTATTCTGCAGACAGCCTACCCAAGGTAGATAATCTTTGTAGGGCTTCACAGTTGTGGTGCTTCAACAAATTTTTAATTTCCAGTCTAGATGTCCTCGGGCAGCTCACCTCCGGTGTCTCCCAGAGTTCGGACAATCCTACCTTGATGTGATTAAGCCAGGGAATGTTTTTTTCTTAAAAGGCCCCAGACCTCCAGGAATTCAGTTCTATAGGGGGCCAGCTCGGGGACCGACCAGAGCCTCTTCCAATATAGCAAAGGCTGTGCAACTACCAGGTCCTCCATTGATTCCAGGCCCAAATCAAATCTTAGAGGGATAAGAGGTGTACTTTGTGGTAGACCCACCAAGTTCCTCATAAAACAATGTTCCACCCTTAAAAGGTTTGATATGTCATTTCCAGTATGTAATCACTTTAAAATGTCCAATAGATAGGGCGGGAGGCCTAAGGATGCAAAAACTTGCCGCAACTTTTCCCTAGGGACAAGGTCCAAAGCGGCCCGTAGATCAACAAAGACAACGTAGAGGCTACCTCCCTCTACTTTTGCCGTTTTCCAGAATAGGGTCTGGAGCCGGAATATTTGGTCCAGAGTTGAGATACCTGTCCTAAATCCTGCCTGGAGTATGGACAATATTTCGTTTTCTTCCACCCACTCAAGGATCCTGTCCAGGATAATCCTGCCCATTAGCTTTTGAGATGTATCAATAAGACTAATGGGCCTATAATTAGATGGAATTAACGGGAAGCCTTTCTTATAGATGGGGACGATCTCGGCTCCCAACCAAGTACCCGGTGGATCGTCCCCAGAGGATAGCATTAAATAGGACAGCCAAGTATGGTGCCCATATTTTGGGTTGGGAGCGAAATAAATCCCCAGGTAGTTTGTCAAGCCCGGGGGCTTTATTTGGTAGTAGCCTGAGTAGTGCAAACTCAACCTCCTTCAGACTAATGGTCTCAGGCGTTGCCTGACAAAGTTTAAAACCAGGGGGGGGCACAGATTCTGGCTTAGAAATGGCATATAATGTGCCATAGTGAGCCTCCCAAGCTGAAGGTGCTATGTTCGGGGATATGGCGAGGGTACGCCCGCCCATCCCTGCTGTATTGATGGTCCAGAAGGATTTAGAGTCCTTAGATGAGAGAGCTAATCTAAGCTCTTCCCACCTTTTTTTCTCCTAATCCCCTTTTCCCATAGTGGTAGCCTTTTTATAGAGCAGGCGTAGAGTTCTAATTCCAGCTCTGTCTTTGTTTTTAATTGCCAGGAGGAGTTCTTTTTTTACCTTCCTACAGGCGTTGCCATACCAGGGGTGTGTCTTAACCTGGTGGGGTTTATTCCCACTCACAGGGCTAAACACATCCACTAGGGCAGCAGCCAGTTGCTCATCGGTTTCCACAGCTCTACCCTGAGGGCCCAGGTCCTCCATCGCAGAAATCAGAGGTATAAATATCTTGTAAATTTCAGCGAGTTTAATAGGAGAGTCCTGGAAATAAGGCCATTTAACCCTGCGCCTATTATATGCTACCGTGAGAGGCAACAAAATAGAATTATTTCAGGTCCAGGGTTTGTCAACCCAAAAGTCCCATGTTTGAGTGTTAATACAAGGGCATTGTGGTCACTGTCATGCCTAGGGAAGATTTTAAATTCCTTCAGTCTATCCCAGTATTTAACCCCTTCCATCAGCTCGTCATGCAGTACACTGCTTGTGTGCTAATGACGAGCTGAGCTCGTCATGAACAATGGGATTCAAAGATCATCAGCATAGAGGATGAATTGCTGTAGCATTGATGTGGTTAAGCTCCATCATTATATAGTCGATAATTGAGTTTTGTTCCATTCTATTGAATGTAGCAGACCCCGGTCTATCAGGATCCAGTCTTCCATTGCACGCCCGCGAGGACGTTGCGAGGGACAATGATTTTATTTGGAGGACCAACGGGGTCCATGCCCTGACAGGTGGAATCTGTGGGTCAAGTACATGCCAAAAAAGGTCCACATCTTCCTGTTCAGCCAACTCAACATTAACAAGGGGCTCAAACTGGCAATTGAAGTCACCACCAAGCACTATGACTGTCGAGGGGTCCAGTACCTGGATGAAATCCTTTAATACATCAATTGTAACAGATTCCTGCCCATATTTAACTGGCCGTGAATAAATGTTTATTATGGCCACCTGGGGCCTATTTTGGACGGTTAAGAGAACAAACCGGCCACATTCCATGACAGAATTTTTATACAACCATCTGAAACCCCATCATTTACAGACAGATTCCTATTACCACTCTTCCTATTACCACTCTCCAAGCCACTAGTGTCAGTCAAAACCATGTAGTTGTTAATCCCTTCCCTAGTTCCACCGTTTACTAGTGCAACATTTAATGTGTCTGTCTCCTGATTTTGTACCCTCTCAATCAAGGCCATCCTAGCATCATCGGGCAAGTCATGCATTGCTGTTAGATTAACCTGAGGTGTGATGACAGCATTATCCTTGGGTGTGGTTTCACAGTTATCTAAGGTATGCCCTTTTAACAATATGCAGTCTTTCCTCCCAGGGAGTCAGTCTACCTGTTCTAATGTGCTGAGCCTGTTTCTTAGGGGAAATATTAATGGCTGAGGGATATACGAATCAAAACCCTCCCAGGTCCTTCTCCCCTGTTGGAGTCTATGTGTTTGGTTATTTTGGTCCCCTTCATACTGAACACCTCTACTCTGGCCATTCCTCGCCCATGGAGTGGGATAGAAATACGATAAATGAAGGGGAAGGATTTGGGTATTAGAGCAAGTTGGCAACCCACTGCAGGTGTGTTCTACAGCACAAGTGTGCATGAAATTAATTATGACACAATTGCCTGCAATGGTTTTTGGACTAGACCCAATCCATTCTACTCTTCTGACACATAGTATTTCACCAGAAGCATTTGGGGGGGAAGACCTATTGTTGTTAAGCCAATTCATGCATTTATTTTTGAGATCAGACTGATCCTAATTTTTCCCCTGGATTTAGGGTGGGACCCCAGCAAGCACTACTACAAAAGGTAGGGACTGTGGAGGGAGATCAATGGTCGGAAGCTCATTGTGAATCCTTTGCTTGGATACTTCTACTATGTTTAGCTTGTTCGCCCAAATTTTTTACCCCCACCTCAGAGGCCCCCTTAACCACTACGCTTTTTCCACTGCCCACTTTTCCATCCTTAATCAGGGACGGAACTAATTTAGAAATAGAGTTACCGCTAGCCTGGGGTGGTGCAACTACGATATGATTTTGGACTGGAGGGTTTTCAGAGTCAGAGGTTGCTTTAGAGCCAGTTGGTGACAAATCAGGAACAGGAGTCCCAACAACATTTCCCTTGGCTAGGGGTGGTCTTGGATGGGGAATAGTATTAATAATGCTTGGCGTTTCCCTGGTGTCTTGTTTACCCAATGGGCTAGTAGACTGAGCTTTCCCTATACCTGCTTTATTAATTATGGAAACTAGTCTATCTAGCCTAGATGAGAGAGATTTAATATGTGTGGCAATAAGATTTTCCACAAAGGCCTCAAGATCCGCAATAATGTGGGTAACCCAGACTGATGCTCCCTCAAATGGTCGAGATCGGTGTGCAGTCAGGTATAGGCAAGTTTTATTTAATTTGTTTTTTTTTGCGGTTTTATTTTCTTGCCACGTATACATGTTTTATAGACTTTTCTTGCTACAAAATGTGGAGGTGATTGAGCGACCTCAGGTATATCAATAGCCTCAGGATCAACCTGTGCACAGGGTAACTCAGCGTAAGAAGATGTAAGAAAAAAGCAAGAGTCAGGGGGAATGGCTGTGGTCATTGAAAAATCATCCATTTGCCGCAGGCAAGGCACAGCGGGGGTGATTGACAATCGCCTCTCTGTATTTTCTATCGCTGTGGCTACAACCCCAATGGTCTTCTGGAGCATCTTATCAATGGCCGTCAAGGTCGAGAGAGGCTGTGCTGTAGCAGCCTGATGCCTAGTGACAGGACCTGATTTAACAGTTTTGGCATTTTTACCCATATCGCTCCTTTTATATGATTTACAACCACCAGCTTTCACTGTACCCAGCCTTTCTTTCCTGTTGTGATCAACTTCAAACTACACAGTGGAGAAATTAAAGTGATTGTATAAAAGCCTTATAAACAAATGAGTATGAGTACAATTGTACCAGAGGTCAGGTTAAAGTTTTATATATATTGTTTGTCTTTTTATAACAGTACCTCAAGGAGCATATCATGTGCCTCCAATTGTAGAGAAGCGGATGAAAGGGGTATGGCCCAGCCCGGCCTCCTTAGCCCCGGACGGCCACAGACGGCCCGCCCTTTGCCCGAGCTTAACCCGTCACCCACCCGCGCGCGTCCCGCGTGGCGGGAGGGGTACCGCGTTCCTATGGCGCCTCCAGGCGCAGCAGTAGCGTCAGAGGTGCGGTGGGGCTGCTGGGAGGTGTAGTCCGGTGTCAGCAGCGCGGCCGTTCCCCTCACGGCAGAAAGAGCGCCGCTAGTGTCTGCAGCACGGCCGTTTCCCTCACGGCCTCTGGGATGTGCCTGCTCTGCCCTGTGTCCCTCCTAGACCTATCAATAAAGTGCAATAAAGTGCAAAGATCAAGACTGATATGTACTTTCTTTTTTTTTTTTTTTTTAAAACCTTTATTGTGCATTAATAAAAGGACAAATACGGGCCCACAACCCTCAAGCCGGCCACAGAATCTTGTAAAGCACGAGCGCATTCAATATGGCGACACAGTAACACATGACTACATTAGCGAGCATTGAAAAGTTACACCATAGATCAGCATGATACCATGTCGCAGAAGCGATGAAGGTTGATTTTAAATGTTTTTTCGTTGCAACTATTAAGGTCGACTTTTCTGCTTTTCAAGTAAAGATATAAACTATAAACTAAGAAAGCAGAGTCCGTGCAGGCGTAACAGAACCTGAGTGACAAATCCAATATACAGTTCAATAACCCAAAAGTCAAGTCCCTCCAGGCGGCATGGCGGCGCAAAGTGTGTGCAGCGGGGGTATCAGAGCCAACAACCTAGCCAACGTTCACTGCCACCCACCCCCTAGCAGGCCAAAACACGGACCCAAAGAGAATAAAGAAAAGAGACAAAACAAAGAAAAAACAAGGCACCATAGAAACTAAAACCAAGAAACTAAAAACCCCTCCCCCAAACCCCCACCCTACACGCATGCAGAGGCTACGGCCTACCCCCCCCCAGCAGTGTGTCTGTCGCCCAATAAACCCGAAATATAGAACAAGGAAAGGAGAAGAAAAAGAGGGAAAGAATTAGTATAATACCTAAATTATGAGAGTAAGAAAGGGCATCCTAATCTAAAACTCCCATAAAACACAGAAGGCCGGAGGAGGGCCAGAATCAATTAATCCCGGACTCCACAGCCCGCACAGAACCTCAACCCCACCAACAAGGATCAACAACAGGACATATCAGTCGCAACCTTAAGTGGGGAAAAAACATTACAAACAGCGCAGTAAATTGTATCAGAAAGCGTTCCAGTCCGGGTCTCCGCCAGTCAAGCAAACAGAATCAGCGAGAAGAACACCATCAGCCCTGGCCCGAACGTTGAAAGCCCACCAAACATGGCCACCGCTGGGAACCCACCGAAGGCAGATCAAAGGGACAAGATGGCCGCCCCCAACAGAGAAGAAGCAGAAGAAGATGAAATGAATGTCTCCAGTTACCAATAAGTCCAGTGTCCCAAAAAACGAGCGTCCCCTCGAGCACAGGATGAAACACACTCCACCGTCGTAGTAAAAAGGCTCCGGAGGCAAAGGCAGCCAGGAGGGCCAGCAACTGGGAAGGCGGCAAACGAAGCAATATTAGCGATTGCATCGGCAGAGTCTCAGTTCTCAGAGTGGGGGGAGACAGTGTAGCCGCGGCTCCGTCGGTAGATGAACACGACCCATGTATGCCAGGGACAGTCAGCTCCAGTGTACACGCAGGCTGAAACATTGAATCCATTCCAGGAGTGACTGGAGGCAGCAGGGAGCCGGAGCGCCACGGTCGCCGCAGTCCAGATGTAGCATCTTCAATCGTACGACCCAGCTCTCGGGTGTATTGCAGCCATGTAACCCTCAAGTCGGTAAGAGCTGCCAGGATGTCGCCGCAGGTCAGGACTCGCTGCCGTTCTAACCGGCTCGCGCTGTGAGTGGATGCCGTCGGGCCGTCATAGCGCTCAAGTCCAGGCAGGATAGTACGCCCAGGGGACAAGGAGGCACTCATCTCCGCATCCTGGAAGACCGGCGCCATCACCACCTCGTCAAAGAGACCACAACGGAGGGAGGGGGGCGACATCGATACCGGGGAACATCAGGCCGGGTCGCCGGTAGGAGCACGGATCACAATCCAGAGCGGCGCACAGGGAGAGCCCCTGCGCCTCCAGTCGATGAGGGCGACCCACGGCGGAGAATGTGCACCAAGATGGAGTCCGCTCCGCCCGTCAGCAGCTGAACAAAGAGAAGCGATGCGAGAAGGGATCCTGCCTCGCCAGTACACACCTCAGCCACGTAGGGAAGCTCGCCACATCGGAAAGGGTATATACCATCTCCCTCTGCAGTCAGCAGTGCCACCTCAAGCGTCAGCGCCTCCCAAGATCGTCCCACCGACACCGTTATAGCAGCGCCCAGCGGCGGCGGCCGGCACAGGGTCCAGGGGCAGCCACGGAGGACAGCCAACACATCGAGTTCTCCGTCAAACCAGCAGACAGAGACCTCGGAAGAACGCCATCGGAAACAGCGCATTTAAATCGCCGTTACACCGTAACATAGGCACAGGATAAAGAGCAGGATGTCGATGCAGGAGTGGAAGGCTCGCGGAGCCGGGAGCCTACACGTCCGTCCCGTCGGCCATCTTGGCTCCTCCCGATATGTACTTTCTTGTCAAGGAAATATTGCCGAAGTGTGTCACTACATGGTGCCGTATTCATATGTCAGCAGGTCTCCGTACCTTCATTGATTAAGGTTTCTATACTGCTTAAAGTTGTGTGGATCTGGAAGAGTCTGGTCCAAAAATTCTTGTTAAATTTGAGCAATGTTATCACTAAATTGCAAGCATTCTGTAGTTTGTTTGTAGTTGTTTCTTAAGATAACAAATGAAAGTTTCATTTTATCGTGTTGCACTTAATTTCGGTTCACTCTTGGTTCCCATAAACACAGGTCGCAAAATATAGCAAAAATGGCGGAGGTGAGGTTACTATTTGTCCCATATTTTGGGGCACATTGGTGCTTGTTAAGCTTTTCTCACTCCACTTTTATTCTCTCTGCTAATATTTCCCTGCTGAACAAGGACTACTTGTAATAATTTTTGCAGATCTGTGTGTATGGTGTTTTTCTGCAGGTTATTTCTGTAGCTGCCGGGTGGGCACATGTCATGTATGACACCTTCAGTCAGTTTAGACATTTAAGTCAAGCGCACTTTGCATGCTTTGCTTTTTGAGCCTATTCATACTGTGGTAAAAACAAAACGACATGCCCCAGCATGCAATATGCTTTTGGCTAAACCACCAGAACAGGGTGAAAGTATCCCACAGGACATGGATTTACTAGTCTTGTGTGTTTTTGACTACCTCAAATGAGTAGACTATTGGGAAACGCAGTTTACTGCAGCCATATAGTGAGGCGTTCCAAAGGGACATTGACAAGCTAAAACCATTCTTCTCTTAAATTAGCACCAGTCTGATTGCTTAAACTGAATCATAGGGGTTCAAAGCACTTTAGAGGGGCTGCAAATAGGCAGTTTTGTACCATCAGTGATTTAACCAATTGGTAATTGATATTTCAAGAATATATGTCTTGAGATTTTGCCTTTTGTATTACGTGGTTAATTTATGCTTGTTATTATTCAATGTAAAATACCATGCTTCAGTCTAATGTTATCTATACAAGTTGTTATGATCAATAATACACTGGCCATCTGTTCTGACTTTTTCAGGATTGTCCAGTGTTTCAGATGCCTGTCAATCTTCAAATCTTGTGAGTATATATTCAACTGGGGGACATTTTATGCAAGAAATGCTAGCTGCAATTACAGGAGCATTATGATGTCTGAATTGTTCCGAGTTTTCAGTAACAGGATGCTCAAATTATGGTTCAGTGCTGCCACACAGTGTCAAGGATCGGTATTCCTTCTGGCCACTGCTCAAATTATGGTTCAGTGCTGCCACACAGCGTCAAAGATCGGTATTCCTTCTGGGATGTGGCCACGTTCTATGTTTTTATATAGCGCTGGCTGGACCCAAGAGTATCAGAGCGCTTTACAGGATAGGTTCGACATAAAGACAAACCAGGCTAAGATCAGTTGCTAAAATAAGGTAAGGCCGTGGAACATTAAGAGTGATTTTCAGTTAAGAAGTACAAAATTAAGTGGCAAGTTGAGGATAGTAGATCAGGAGAACAGAGAAGAATTATATGTAAATAGTTGGAAAAAGGCAAGAGATTTAGGTACAATTGTGGAGGGGAGGGGTGAGGTGAATTAAAAGTAGGGGGAGCCTGTATAAATAGTGAATAGAGGGGGAGTTCAAGGCCAGAGACAGTAAGCAGAATTAAGGACCCCAATATTTGTTGAGAAGGAGCAGCTTGAAGTTTTTTTTGTTAAGCAGGGGTACGATGGGTTACAGCGTAGATCTTTGGAAAGAGTATTCCAGATGGAAGGGGCGTTACCAGAGAATGAGCGAGATTAAGTTGCTTTCTTTTTTAGCTGAGGAGGGACTAGAACAAAAGCGTTAGTGCTCCTCAATGTTCTAGCACAACCGGTTTTTGGAGTTTGTTAGTAACGTTTTCAGGGCTGCTTAAATTAAACAATTTTGTTTTCAGATTGCTATGGATGAAACTTCCTTACTTTTCACACATTCTGCATGCCGATTGAAGCCCATTATTTATGTAATATGAATACTGGGATTCCTACAAGAGGACTAGGATTTTTTTTTTGCATATTTATAGAGCGCGAACTCGACCCGAGGTATTGGAGCCCTTAACATTTTTTAATTTTTTATTTATTTTATGTGTTTTTATATATCGCGGACTTTACCCGAAGGTGTCAGAGCGCTTCACAATGGGGACAGTAGTGAAAACATGAGGAAAAATTGCAAATCAGCATGTTACAAAACAGACGTTACGTTACATAAGGCAATAGGGACAATTGTGCATGTATCAAGAGCAAACAAAATACAAGGGGTAGCAAATAAAACAACAAGGGGTAGCAAACGAACCCTTACAAGAGGAAAAAAGTGTATGTTACAAAAGCGCACAAAGTACAAATAGAGGTATAATACTGCACTAGATGGCAGATACTCAAAACACAAGAACAAACGTTACGTTACATGAGGCAATGGTGGCAGTTGTGCATATATCAAAAGCAAACAAAGTACAAGAGGTAGCAAACAATACAGTACTAGAGGGGAAGTGACGTGTGCATGTTACAAAGGAGCACACAATACAAGTAGAAGTATAATACTGCAATAAATGGAAGACTCTCAAACCACAAGAACACATTGGGAAGGCACTTCTATAGTCATGTAGAACAGAGTTTCCTATAATGGAAGGACTTCCTTCAGATAATAGATAGGGTGTGAATTAAATTTGGAAGTGTCTTTGAAGGAGGAGAGCTTTGAAGTCAGTTTTGAAGGCCTGGGAAGAGGTGGTGGTCCGGAGCTGAGGCAGAAGTAAGTTCCAGAATCTCACCGCATTGCCTGAAAAGGATTGGGCCATCGACCTTTTACTTCTTGAAAGTGGGAGGTTAAACAATAGATTTTCCGCGTTACGTGATGGTCTAGACCCTCCAGAGTGTTTCAGTTTATTCGCTAGGTAGCGAGGAGTGCAAGGCTTTGTGGGTGATACAGGCAGTCTTATAGATAGATCTTGCCTCAATGGGAAGCCAACGGAGGGTGGATAAAATGGGTGTGATGTGGTCACTTCCTTTGGCCTCATATATGAAACGAGCTGCTGAATGGAAAACAGATTTAAGGGGGGACAGGTGGGATTTGGGGAGGCCAGTAAGAAGAGAGTTGCAGTAGTCAAGTCTGGAGAGAACCAGCGATTGGACTAGGGTTTTAAGGCCATGCTCCGGGAAGAAGCGACGAATCCCCCAAAGAAGGCGCAGTTGGTATCGAGCAGACTTTGCAATGGAATTTATGTGGGATAGTAGATTGAGTTTGGTGTCAAGTATGACACCAAGGGATTTTGCGCTATCGACAATGATGGATTTATTGTCAAGTAGATTAATCTCATCCATCCATGATTGAACCGGGGGAGGAGAAAGTGAGGAGGAGAGGAGGAGGAATTCAGTTTTAGAGGGATTCAGATTCAGTTGATGAGTAAACATCCAGTGTTGAATGGAATCGAGAGTAGAGCTTAGGATGGAGAGATCGTGAGTGGAGGCAACCTTGAGGTAGATTTGAGTGTCGTCCGCATAGAGATGGTAGTGGATCCCGGATTTACTTAGGAGATTTCCCAGTGGTTCTAAATAGAGATTGAACAATGTGGGTGCAAGTATAGAGCCTTGGGGGACATCTTGACCTACCGCCAAAGGAGATGAAAGACAATTCACTATTTTGATCATTTGGGATCTATCAGAGAGGAAGGGAGCACACCATTTAAGCACAGTGCCCTCCATGCCCATTCTCTGTTGAAGAGTGTTAAGGAGAGTGTTGTGATTGACAGTGTCAAAGGCTGCAGAAAGGTCAAGGAGAATAAGAAAACAAAACTCCCCAGAATCGAGTATTCACAGCGGGTCATCAATCACTTACAGCAGTGCTGTTTCAGTGCTGCAGTTTTGAATGAAGCCGGACTGGAAATTGTCAAGAAGATAATTTTCCTTGATATGACGGGAGAGTTGTTTCGCTGCACATCTTTCTATGATTTTTGCAAGAAAAGGTAGGTTAGTAATGGGGCGGAAGTTGTTGAGGCCGTTCGCATCAGCAGTAGGTTTTTTAAGCAAAGGGGTGACCTGCCCAGTTTTGAAGTAAACAGGAAGGGAGCCTTGACCGAGGGAGAGGTTAACCAAAGTGGTCCAATAGGACAGAGAATGGGTATAGAAGTCAATGGATCATATGATGTGGACGCAACCCCGAGGCTCGAACCCTTGTTTCCAGCACCAAAGTCGGCAGTCTATCCAACGGACCACATCCTCCCCCCAACCTACAACAAACTAGTTGTGCCTCTGATGAACTTGCTACTTGTATGTATAGGTGAAAAGCCAGACAATTAAACAGGCACTGCCAAGGCCAATAGGTATGGCTTTAAAACAGTGGTCTTCAAACTTTTTTATGCTGTGCTCCCCCAACCATGGAAAAAAAATACTGGCCCTCCCTCAGGCTTTTTCATAATTATTCTATCAAATTGGTAATGTTTAAATATGTCTAGACTTATTTAAACATTGTAGTTCTGTTATAGTTTTAAAAATGTAACCAAATACTTGATTACCAAACATACTATTCCGATCAGTCAGGCCTTACTAACTTGTAAAATGATCTACAATGTGACTATTAGAAAGGGGGGTGGGGTTTTTGAAGAATATTTGAAGTCCCTTCCCTTTTGACACATTCTCCCATCTAGGATATAAATGACAAAATATGTAAGTGATGGCCCATTACACAGCAGCTTACTACTGCTGATTTTTGTCTGCATAATACTTCTTTTGGGCAGAGACTGGAGCCTACCCTGGGATCACTTGAGAACCCTGGGGAGGGGGTGAGGGGGGGCGGCCCGAGTTTGAAGACCCCTGCTTTAAAAGAATGTTGTAATGTGAAGCATTACAAGTAGATAGCATGGGAATGGATATGTATGTGTGTCAAAGCAAATACCTGTAGTATAATATTGGCGTAGATTAAAAGGTCACGTGACAAATGTACTGTCAAGCCACACCTAAAAATCCATGCAGGCTAATAACTGCCTTCCTCCCACCTATGCTGCTGTCAGAGAAAAACAGCATCGATTATCTAGGTACCTAAGACACTTTAATAGCATTACAATGAAAATGTGTGTGTGCCCCTGAAAGTTCAACTTCAGGATAAACAAAATGATCACAGCAGTTTGGAGGGCAAACACTTTTTTTGTGGAAGCACATGGCTTCTTCTGCCTAATCAAACATATGCCCCTGGCTTCCAACATATGGATGGAGCCAAAACCCCTCTACTGGTGAGTCTCACACAATGGTCAGGCGACAGCTACTCTCTCAAGCCAGACCATAAAAAGAGAGCCAAAGAGCAGCCAAGGTCACTCTTCAAAATTCTAAATTATGCAGAAACGTTTTATTTCAGAATAATCAACTTTAGTACTGAATTGTGGAACATTTATTAGAATCGGATGTATGACGTTACAACGCATGCTTTTACCACGCATGCTGTTACAACGCAAGTATTACAACGCAAACCTTTACAACGCATAGCGCTTTGGGGTGCTGGATAGTGATTAGTTTAATTTACTATTCCAGGTTTTGTCAGATTTCCAGGCAGGATTTAGAACAGGGACAGGTACCGTCGAGCAGACATTCCGCCTTCTAATGCTGTATTGGAAAGTGGTCGTATTGGGCAGGGGCAGTTTATATTTAGTCTTTATAGACTTGCGGACTGCCTTTGACCTGGTCCCACGAGCCCATCTGTGGAGTGTCCTAGATGGGTTGGGTATCCCCCCTTATTTGTTGGCTTTACTTATTAAGTTCCATGAAAGCAACTTTGCCCAGATTAGATGGGGTGATCAGGGGCAAAAAACATCGCACATTCCTGTAGATAGGGGCGTCCGCCAGGGTTGCGTGCTAGCCCCCACTCTGTTTTCACTCTATGTTAACGGAGTGGTGGAGCATCTTCTCCAACAACCATCAGACGCACCATCCCTGGCTGGTAGGAAAATACCTACGCTCCTATTGGCAGATGACACCCTTCTAATCTCAAAATCACCAGCAGGCATCCAAAAGTTGCTTTCTAGCTTCAAGGTCTTTTGTGACACCAAGGGCCTATCCATAAATATAAGTAAAACCAAATTCCTTGTTCTTAACCCCCCTAGGAAATCTGCCATTCCTCCTGCTCTAGACTCAGTCCCACTTGAAAGAGTGAAAGAGTTTGACTATCTGGGCATTCGACTCTGTGACACCATGACTTGGAAGGCCCACCACCAAAAGGTCTTTTTGACCCACAAGAGGGTCACAGGGGCCCTGCTTAAAGAACAACGTGCCTCATCTTTTAAACCTATTGGGGCACTATTAGACATCTACAGGGCAAGGGTGGTGAGTGCAGCACTGTATGGTGCGGAACTGTGGGGCGTGCAGAGAGTTGACACCTTAACCTATCTCGAGAACAACTTCCATAAAGATCTCATGAAGTTACCCCACAGTACCCCCTCACTCCCCCTCTTACTTGATGCAGGTACTCGTCCAATATGTGAACAAGCTAGGCTACGCCCCCTCTTACTATGGGCCAGGATATGGAATGTACCAGAACTGTGCAGCTATGCTGATGCTCTGAGAGAACTCCTATCCCTACCGGGATGGCACAAGGTCAGCTGGCTCAGGGAAGTCAAGCGGCTTCTCCACGAATTGGGTCTAGGAGATGCTTGGGTCAATAGAACGGCACCATCTAAACAGACGCTTAAGAAGATTTACTGGTTATGGGTGGCAAATGAGAGAATGTGCAATTCTAAGTTATGCAAATCTGCTGTTGAGTTTCTTTTAATCAAGGAGCTCCCCTATAGAGAACCATACCTGGATCTAATTCATAACCCGGGCGACAGAGCATTGTACCTCAAATTTAGGGTAGGAGTACTTCCCTTAGGGCTGTTAACTTCTACCTGGAAGCCACCACTACAAACCATTCCATATTGCCCGTTCTGTGATTCAAGGGTTGAGTCCATTGCCCATCTGTTGTTTGAGTGTTGTGCATATGCAGCGCCTAGGTCGAGATGGCTGAAGCCACTATGTAGGAGCTTGGGCACGAGTTCACACATGGAAGCACTACAAATATTACGTTCAGATGCTCGTCCCTTCTTCGCCTGTTGCATGGCAAAATTTTTGGGCTGGGCTTGGCGGATAAGATCTGCCAAGAAACTGCTGCTCCAGTGATGTGTCTTTTGCTTGAATCTGTCCCCATGTTTGGGCTAATTATCCACTTCCTTGATACTTTCGTCGACTTTGTAGATTTTTATAATGTGTATTGTCAAACTGTTTTTTTCTATTGCTGTAATGTAATGCTTTTATGATATGCTTTTATATCGAAATAAAGCTATTCAATACAATTTACTATTCCAACTCCAGTCCCCATGGACACTAGGGAAGGTGTTGGATAGTAAATTAAATCTATTCCCTATCCTATAGCGTCCCCCAGCGCAATGGGTTGTAATGGTTTTCGTTGTAAAACCTGCGTTGTAAAAGCACTGCGTTGTAAAAGTTTCGTTGTAAAGGATGTTTCCCATTAGAATCTATAGTTTCTAAACATGCGTCTCCACCCACCACACTGAGGTCGATGCCATCAATAAACCAAAAGGCAAGAGGCAAGTTGGCTATTAAAATATAATAACACATCTAATAGAGATGCTTTTGTACAGTGCCCGTGCTGAACTGATACTTTTCAAGGGGTTCTCAAATGAAGTTCTAAAGCAAAAGAAGTGACAGTAAAATAAAGTGAATGCAGTGCCTAGGATGACACAATTTGGTCAAGGCGGAGCGGCTAGGACTGATTCAGGTTTCTGGTTTCACATAGTGCCCTTCAGCCACTAGATGAATATCTCTTTCAATATCTTGTTGTATAACAAGTGTTTTAATTCTTTGAGAAGTGCCATCAGTACACTTTGTTCAATAAATCTACATATTGCACGATAAAACAACTTGTGACAAGATTTTCTAAAAAAATAATAAAATTAAGAGAAGGCAGGCTACTTTATTTTAAAGTTGATATCACCTACTTACCTTGACTTCACAAAGATCCAATTTCAGAATAGGCTCAACATCTTTAGGGAAGGCAGATACATTCATTAGCATGACCATACCTGTCAAACTCACATGGTGCCACTGTGTAACACACAATATCAACTCACATCACACGGTCTCCCAGTGAGGAGCTTATATCACACGGTAGAAGGGAAACAAGCTGAAAACCACCGTAAATAGTGGTTTTCCCGCTCATTTTCCCAGGCTTTGAACAGCCGACATCCATTAAGACATGTGAAAATACCCAAGGACATCGGCACCAGCCTCAGCAAGCTTTTGTGGGGGGGAGGAACTTGGGGGCAGGGTGAGGTTCAAACGTGCCTCTTAGGTACTTCTTGCCACGAGGCCAAGCCCCCTCCAAGGCCCAGCCCCCTCTTCACATGGTAAGATTTTTGTTCAGGTTGGCAGGTATGCATAACACGAGCCTCGGAAACCCCACGGAGTTCACATGACACACGTGAACTGCAGAGACCAGCTGCATTTCAGATGGTGGTGGCATTTCAGATGGGCTGTCCAATAAGACCCTGCAGAGTGACACTTACTTTCACTACCTATCCATCCACAGAACAAACATGGAGCAGCACTGGGCAGCACCCCCTCTGTTGTGGGAGGGGCAGTGGAGCTTAGGGTAAGAGCATAGGCAGCTGAAGCCCAATGACGAATTGGCGTATTTTGGGCTCACGTTCCAAGAGGACATCGAGCTGAACTAGAGAGAGGCATTTGGATAGAGCCTGGCTCAAGCAATCATTGGCTCATCCATCGCCACCTGTATGTGGTGTGGTGCCTGTACCGTACTTTTAATGCAATATCACTAGGAGTAAAGGGTTTGCAGCTCTTCACCTTCTGTGTAGCATGGTCTCCTGTGGGTGGGTCACTCTTCAATGTTGAGTGAGTTGGGTTTTGCGTGTGTCTGAGGAGAGAGAAAAGAAAAGCCTTCCTACCCTTCCAGTGAAGAACTGGGCACACCCGCTTAGTTCTCACTGAACCTCATTCATGGCCTTGAGAAACAGTGTTTCTTGCACTGTGCTGAGGCAAAACAATCCCATGTCACGGGCGGCCTAATGCCAGGCTGGTCAACGTTTTAACATTTTAAAAATGCTGGTGTACCACGTGAAAAAAACATGAAAAACACATTGACCAATAGGTATTGCATAGGCATCACCTACTGGCCTTGTCAATACTTACTTAAAGATTATAATGTGAAAAGCTTTTTTTTTCTAGCAGAAGGCAGCGGGGAAGGGGCAAGAACTAATGGGGGAAAGGGGCAAGGTAAATGCGTGCAGGGAGGGGGGGAACAACTGGAATTGTATTTTAAAGTACCTCCAAAAGTACACGGTCAGTGAAAGGACACTGGCAGTGGACAGGAAGCTGTATTTCGTCCGCACTCCGCCGAAGGGACAAACATGCAAAGAAAAAGGGAAACCCTCATTTGCTGACTAATGAGAAACTGAGATGCAAAGAAATCAGAGTAACAATGCATTCAACCAATCGTAAAAAATGAGGAGGCTCTAAGCCTTTTTACGTTTTTTAGTTAACAAAAGATCTCACAAGCAACCGTACATACACTGTCTCAAGAGAGACTTTAAAAGGTGCGGCGCACCTCACCATTATAGTTGGGTCCTGGCCACTGTCATTCCTTGCCTGTCTTCCCACAGTATTGTGGTTGGTGGCTGCCTCACTTCTTTGTGGTGACATCATTCCTGTCCTGATTGTCAGCCTTACTACTAATCGTCTGCAGCAATGAATAGATGAAGCAATGAATGTGGTCGAAATACCATTTGAGAAAAATTCTGTATCCTAAATTGTGTTTACTAAATATCACCCCATTAAATGTAATAATATAATATTTACACCTAATGAGGTAGTATTTTTGTAAACGATATTTAGGCTGAAATAATTAGGTCAGGTGATAGTTCTGTTATTAATATTTCATTACAAGACCAGAGGCTACAATTATGCATTATTCCTTTAATGCCACTCCACCTACCACTTGAAAGAACATGAACATGAATAGTCCATGTACTGAACAATCTTCCTCTTTAAATACTGCTCTTCGCTCAGATAAGTACTTCTTTATCCCAACAAGCTTTTCATATTGTTATTGCTTTTAAATTGGTTTGCTTAACAATACTTTGGTTTCCAACCTATGGAATCATATTCCCGTTTTTCCCCCCAGTCGTTTTGGTGTTCATATTACCAGTAGCTTTGGTGTTACATAAAATAGCATTGAGAATTAATGTGCACTCACTAGTAAGGGCTAGAGAAATGGCTATTTGTGCCATTACTTACATAGACAGATATATGTGCACTTCCTACAGTGCATGCATACTTACATGAAAAGCTTGAAAAAACCCAAAACTTGCCATCAAATCATAGCTTTCAGCTATCCTGGCAAGCAAATCATCTTCCGGCAGTATAGCAGGTAACATCCTGCAACTTTGTTTCACTAGGGGATTAATCTCTTTTTACTTCCATAGAATGAATTGGTGATTAGATTTCTTATTCTATTTAAGCTTTCAGTTGAACCCCCTTTTTAGGTTGGAGAGTTTATTCCTTTAGGTTTACAGTAACGTTATAATTTGCACCTATTTTTTTATAAAGAAGCACCTTATTTAGATTATGTCAGAGAACGACAGCCTATAAATTTATGCCTTATGTACAGTATTCCCGAGAATGACAGGACGTCCCATGACATCCCAAAGGGGAAAGTAATGCTCAAGAAGCACAAAGCTAAGAGTGGTTCTGAGAATGAATTATGGTCTATTTTGGAGGGAGCCTCCGACTGTGGGGATAAAAGAGGTTTGAAAGAAGAAAGACCAGTCATGTTGAGAAAGGTCTTTACCCTTAAAAAGGAGGCCCAAGCACCTAAAAAGGGAATGGTGATCTATGCAACACAAAAAAGAGGTGTTCAATGAGGTACAATAGAAGAACGGTGTTCTATGCGGCAGAAACAAAAGAGGTGTTTGATAAGGCATAATGGAAGGATGGTGTCCTATGCGGCACAAAAAAAAGAGCTGTCCGACGCAGCATAATGGAGCTGGGTGTCCTGAGGGACAAGACACGGCTACAATGGTGATGGGGGTCCTGCCAAGATATGGAAATTCTGGAAATTGAGTATGGGGAGGAGGAGGTCCAGAGAGACCCAAAGGGGATGTTGGTGGAGATGACCTCTTCAGTGAGGATCAAGTTGCTTCTACCTCCAAAGATGACTTCAGGAATCTGTTAGGAGAGAATATGTTGTCGCCCCACAGTGTTAAAAACACCCAGAAGTACTGATGGGTGGCCTATTAAACATTTGGGTAAATACATTGAGAGGTGGAACAGATACCACTAGAGAAAGAAGGGAGGAATGTCCTCAAGGCCGAATGTTCTAGGCCTTTAATACATGACAGGTATGCCTAACGTCCAATTAGCAGGGGCCCCAGGAAGGGTCTACAGAGATTACTCAACAAATGTCAAGATCGCCTTGACATTGTTGGCTCATCGACAAGGATCATTGATATGTCCGAAGAGACATATTTTTGGGGCTTTTATTAAACTTAGAGGCTAGAGGCTAGCGTATGTGCGCTATGATTCTCCTAGGGAATGTCAATGCGGGACTGAAGGCCAAAAGCACAAGGCAGCTCTAAAGACAATCAACCCCAAGATGGGAGATTTAGCAGAGAAAGAGACCGCAGAGATCCCTAAGGAGCTCGTTTTTGGCAAAGACATGGTGACTGGGCAAGGGGCCAAGGTCACACATTTTACCCAAGTGTGGGAAAACATTACCCAGGATCCATGGGTTTTAAGAAACTGTCCAAGGTTTCAGATTAGATTTCTCAGAAACCAGCCTTTTTCAGTAGTAAGGGAGATTTTGAGTGCAGATTAAGAAAAAGTAGTACACAAGGAGGTACAATCTATGTTGTTAAATGGAGAGATTTTATAAGTATGCAATGAAAGAAGAGTTTTCGTAAGTACACTCTTCCAAGCAGAGAAAAATGACAGGGGAAGATCATCTGTTTTAGACCTAAGGGATTTGAACCGATTCCTGATGTACAGACACTACAAGATCGAAGGGAGCCATTGTTTAAGAAGCATGTTGCTGAAGAGACAATTAGTTGGTAAGTAGGATCTGAAGAATGCCTATTTTTACAATCTCCATTGTGAAGAATAATGAACCTCATTTTAGGTCACTAAGCGCAATGGACTTTACTAATTTTGTTCCCTTCCATTTGGCCTTCATTCAGCACCATGGTGCTTCACCAACATTATGAGGGAGATAAAGGTGCGTAAGCATGGTTTTCTTAATTTGACGATATTCTGTTTATGTCCCAGTGTCAATCTCAAATATTGTACGAAAGCTTCCAGGTAAGTCTGGGGTACATACTGAACATAGAGAAATCGATCCTCTTCCCTTCACACTCTCTAGACGTTTTTAGGGATCCCAATAGGTACGCCCAATATGGTTCTGATTCAGGCTACAACTCTAAGAGAGCTTGCGAGGCTACTAAATCTACTATCCTCTTCAATTCAGGCAACATTTTGTTACACTATCATGCTTTGGAAAGGATAAGGTAAAGGCCTTTCCGGAAGGGTTATGGTATGGTGACAAGGTATCTCTAGATCAGGAGGAAAAGTGGGAACTGATTTGGTGGTTAGAGAATTTAGATGCCTGGTATAGCCAGGCAATCTTTGGGTGTGCATGAGACTTCATTCTGGAATCTGATGTGCACCCCAACCAGGTTTACCTGGTTGGGGTGCACACGATGGTTATACGGAAAACGTGTTGATTATGATCGAACTCAGAAAGATAGCATCATTTAAATTAGTCTGCACAGCAGAGCAATATTAATATAATTATTGTGAATGGTCCATGTTGGTGTAGTGGATTATATAAATCACGTAGGAAGCTCATAATCCTTGTATCTTTCAGATTTAGCCAAAAAACCTTCGAGTTTTTGGCTTACAACCCAAAATCAGTTTGTGGGCAGAGTAATTGCCTGGAAATGCAAATATATCTGCAGAGTGGAATTCAAGAACTTTGAAGGATTAGAGCAAGTGATGTCTGAACAAGTTTGTTTCAGGGAATTAGCTTGGTTTTGAGGTCCTCTGAAGGTAGATCATTTTTGCAAGCAGACTGACAGTTTAACTGAACAAGTATTATAGTTCGATGCCAGATCCAGGAGTCCTAGCAGTGAATGGATTCATTCAGAGTTGAAAAGGAGCGAACGGTTACGTGTTTCCATCCTTCATAATACGTCGTAGAGAGTCCTTCAGACAGTGAGAGAAGAGAGATTCTCATTTATACCGATAACCCCGTTTTGAACTTCTCAAGCGTGGTTTCAAATTATTTTGGTACTCGCTTGTGACATTCCACTTTTCTTCTTCCTGCTACTGAGGGTCTGTTGAAAGACATAGATGGAAAGGAGTGTCCTCTGGTACAGTGAGGGACTATGAACTATCTTACATGGAAAGTATCGGGAGATCTTCCAACATGTCAGGGTCCAGGAACCCTTTACTGGTATATAAGAATTTGGTTACCTTGGTGCATGACAAGGAATGTGAATCCAGTGGAAGGTGCTATAGTTGAAGTAGATATCTGGTAGATCAGTTTGTAAGGGGTCTTAGTTATACAGCTTTTATCTACTACAGATCATTAGTCTCCGCCGGTCACAGTCTGACTAATGGTATGAGCGTAGGGTACTATATTTTGGTCAGCTGAGTACATAAGAGCATCAGATTAAGAGGACCTCCTAGAACAAGTTATGAAACCCTATGGGTTGTCAATTTGGTTCTTGTCCTTCTTTCCTAGGTGTCCAGGTAAAAGATATTTAGATTAGAAATAATTTACAATACAACTAGCCTCTTTTTCATGTCTAACCTCTTGTCATTGAGCTTCAGATATTTCGGCATGGGGTAAGTAACAGGTGCTATGACCCCTACAGGATAACTTTATCCAAGAGTTGATTTATGCAAGAAATTGTATGTAGTGGATTGCATATGAGAATATGATTCTCGAATGAGTGAGTTTCGGCCTTGTGGTGTTAACCAATTTTTGCTTTCATTTCTGAACCCTTTTTAGGCAGTTACCACAGTTTCTATCACAAGATGGGTGAAATGTTCCATGCAGCAAACTGGTGTTAATTTGCAAAAGGTTCAAGCTCATTCTTCTTTGCCTACTCAAACCTTCTGAAGAGGTGGAAATCTGGAAGATGTTATGAGAACAGATTGGTCTAATGCCAATTGAACACGTCTGATTTGATATCAGAGAGCTACCAGCATGCCTAATGGTAGCCTCCGGTCTTGTAATGAAATAGTGATTCAAATAAAATGCCAAGATAATCTGAATTTCCTTAAAGCCATGGCGGCTAACATTTTCCCACCCTTCCATGCAAATGGTAAATAAAATATAGGGTTAGTATCACAGATTAATAGAATGGCAGAGTTAATTCTGGCTGCTGTAGGGTTCTTCATTGGTGCACTATGAAGCAAAAGAGGATTTACCACTTGCTTAAAACATCACAGCATTTTCTATCACCACCCGAATCAAGTCTTTCATTATAGAAATATGACAAATGTTCAGTCTAGATATCAGTTGCTCTTCTTGGAAAATCTCAAGCACAAAAAATTATAGGAATATAAAACCCCCATCATTTTCTGACAGATTTCATCTGGGCAAGGGTACTGAATCAACCGGCGTGGTATCTATGTACAACTAACATATGTGGGTTGATAGTGGTGGTATTAGCTAATTCTCTCCTACTTATCTTCTTCAGGAATACAGGACATATCTTTCACCTGGTTAGCTTCATTCCTGAGCCACAGCTTAAAAATTATTTTGAATCATCCCTTTGACTAATCATAGAGAATTCTCTGGAGTGGTATACCAAAGGGCAATGACCTTTCATCTTTACTTTTTAATATTTGGCATTTTTTAAATTCATTGACTTCTTTGATAGATACACAGAGGGCACTTAGATCCTCCTTCAGATGGGGAATGTTGGTATTCTGAGCAGTATTTGGTGACACATAGTTAATATACAAATCATACAAATTAACTCTGAAAATAGAAAATCACATACATCCTTGTATACCTCTATGGCACCACATTAGCGGAAAATGATTTTCTACCGCCACTCTGTGGAAAAATGATTGCACATACATACTTTTCTAACAATATGCAACATAGTTTTGTTGATCGCAGAATCTATTCAGTAATTTAACTCTTTTCTATACAGTTTTACAAAACATAGCATTTGATCTATTTGATCCAGAAATGCAAAACTAACCCAGGTAATGCTCTTGGACCAATGTACATCAGAAAGCGTTTGCCTTCTTTGTCCCTAACAGATCGTTGCGCTCAGCCACCCACCGACGGATGGTGATCCCACGTTTCCGCAGAACACGGCTCGGGGGGTCAGTATCTGTCCGTTAAAGCAGCAATGGCATGGAACTCCTTGCCCCTGGAATTACGGAACACTCAGGACCTCAGACTATTTAAAAAGCAAATGAAAACCTTCCTCTTCAAGCAGTCGTGCTAATGTCTTCGCTCCATCGGGTCACTGTTATTTTGCGCGCCAGGACACTCTTGAGTATTTGTGCGCGGTATAAATCCATTATAACATAACATAACAATGCTTAAAAATGGTATGCGAAATTAAAAGTTGATCCACTTAATTTATTTTGCCTTTTTAGAATAATACAGATCATTATGCATATTTTACTCTAATTTTTAATTATACTGTATTTGACTACTTCAAATAAGTTTTCACAAATTTATAAGGTACATATTATCAAAGGCATCCTACCTACTGGAGAAGGTAACTACTTACTTTCCCTCAATTCTTACAACATTGCATACGTATCCAATATTTGGATTGTTGTTTGTTAAAGTGCTGCAATGATCGTCGATTGTTATAGCTTGGAATTTGTCCTTGAGATCTTTTTCAAGAGAGTATTTTGCAGAACGACATGCCCTGAAAACGAAAGCAACAAGAAACTTGAGAACAGAACATATAATCAAAACAAACTTAATGATATTTACAATTACACCACAATATGTGACTTTCCACTATTGTGCTAAATTGAAAAGCAAATTGCTTTACACAAGATACTCTCTGACTCGAGGTACATATACTTATTGTTGGACCTAACACTCTCCCCCAAACACTTTGCCTTTACCACCCACTTTTTTGCTGAATTTGTTTTTGCTGGACTTCGGACTCTGTTCTCTTTACCACAGTTAACCAGAGCTATAATGTGTGCTCTCTCTCCTCTAAACATGGACAAATTGGCTTAAACCCAACTGGCATAGTTATTTCCTTGTAAGACCCTAGAAAAGGGTATTACATCTACCCAGGGTTTGTACATTAAAAGCTACCAGAAGGCCTGCAGCACTAGCAATTATGTAGAAATTAAAATTGTCTCAGGTCTGCCCCTGCAGCCTCTATATGCAGTTTTAAACTGCCATTTCGACCTGAAAAATAAACCATTTCCTGGGCCAAAACCTCCCTTTTTAATACATATGTTTTCCCTGCGGTAGGCCCTGGACAGCCCAGAGGGGAGGATACAGTGGGTCTGATTCACAAAGGTAAACTTAGACAAAAGTCTAACTCTACGACTCTCGGTATTCGCAAAGGGCATTTACGAGTAGTAAAGTTAGACTTTTGTCACAGTTACACGGCAGTTTTGGTCTTTAGTTTAACTGAGACAAAAGTCTAACTTCACTGCTCCGAAATGCCCTTTGTGAATACTGAAAGTCGTAAAGTTGGACTTTTTTCTTAGTTTATCTTTGTGAATTGGTCCCAGTATATTTAAAGATCTGGACATGTACTTTTAAGTTTTTCATGTCCTGGTAGTGAAATACTCTTAAATATGCTTATTATGGTACATATAGAGAAAGACTGATACATACTCATCGTGATATTTTTGACAGGTGTATCACACATCATTGACCTAGGTTTCTCCAATTCCTTTCCTTGGATGGAAGTCAACAATGTTTGGCATAATGAAATGCAAATAAATAGTCGAAAATGCTTAGTGTACTCATCGCCCACCTTGAAGACAGTGAGCCAGGATGAGCACAAGAGATTGATATACATTCTCTGTGATATTTGTGTTGTTTCAACACAAATTACATGATTTGGCGATTTTTGTCATGCCAATTTCCTTACACATCATGGAATTAGGGTTTATCTCCTTATATTTCTTTAATAATTATTAAGATTCTGTATCATGAATTAATTGTAAATAGATAATGCGCAGAGTGCACATCACCCAGCTCAGTACATAGCCTCGAGGGACAAATTACTTACCTTTGGTAATGTATTATCTGGTAGAGACACTGTCTAGTCGCAGATTTCTTAAATTTTTTAATTCTCTCCAGAAATTTTTGAGCAGTACCTCTGCGCGCCGGGGATGGCTCCATGATGACGTGGACTATGGTAGTGATGACAGTGGAGCCACATAAGTCCCCTCCGGCACGCGGACGTCAGTATCTTCTGTGAAACCTTCTGCGTCAGAATGCGGAGACACTACAGAAACTAACTGTGAAAACAGTGTGTCAAAAAAGATCAATATACCTTTAAAAACATAAAAAGAAAATGGAAATAAATGATATCACCATACTCAGGCAAGGCCCATAAGGAAAGACGAGGTAATCATCAGAGGATTAAGGAATCTGCGGCTAGACAGTGTCTCTATCAGATAATACTTTACTGAAGGTAAGTAACTAATAGAGACATCTAGCCAAAAATTCCATAACTTTTGAATTAAATACCATAGCTATATACACCCAGAGAAGGGCCTGCGAACCAATACAAAAAAAGTTCACAAAGACAACTAGCTGGTCGAAATTAACCACAGACCAGACATACATAGGAATTAGATGAAAAAGAGCATGGCTCCTTATAAAAACCGTGGTAATGACTACAGACAATGCAAATAAGAAACAACCCCGCAGGCACGGAAAAACCCAAGCCTCAAAGGGAACAAGATAATACCCTGTCAGAAGACATCTGACAACAGACAATAGCATTTAACCCCCAACGGGTAAATGAGCCCTTGAACTAGAGGGGGCAATCACAAAGCTAATGCCATGTGACCTATATTCTCTAATCAGAAGAGAAATATCTGAGGAAAATCTAACCTAATTACTCTAGAAAAATCCAACGGCATGGTTCTACTCATCTCCTTGGCGCCAGTGGGCGCTCCATTGGATGGAGAAGGACCAAAGATGAGGTGTAGAGAGTTATAATACTTCCTCATCTGGGCCATCGATAAACGACTCCTGGAAATACAGAGAGACGCGGGGCAGACACATAAATGGCCTCCTCAACTGGTGAGTGGGAGGAGCCATGGGAGATGGAGTCTCTACGCTGCTAAGTCAAGGAATGGCACAACTTCAAACACCTGAGCTGACTCTTGTACGTTTCTGGTGTACAATGTTCTGGAGAACGACTCACCGCCTAGAACGGCTTCGCAAACTGACCTCCACAGGAGAAGAAAAAGAATAAGGCCGTAATGTCTCTGAGGACTGCAACAGACGTGCCAGTGGCAACTTCATACAGCTTTTCTTGAACACCTTCGTCTTCAGTCTCTGGCAGAAGCTGCATCGTCAGAGTCGTGGTGTTCCCACAAACACCACATATAAGCGTTATGCCGGTCTGTAACTGACATCTGCACAGTCCCAAAGTACAGGTCCCAAAAGACTTAAAGCCGAACGACATTGGGGAAAGGCGCAGTGTTCCCACAGACAAAAAGCTGTTGAAATACGCCAGTAAATAAAAATGGCCTGAGGAACCCCGTCTTCGGATACACACTGCAGAAAAGAAGAAACTGACGTCCACACACCGGAGGGGCCTTATATGGCACCACTGATGTTCCAACCGCAGTCAAAGTCATCACGGAGCCATACAGCACCATCATCCGGCGCGCAGAGGTACTGCTGAAAATTTTCCGGATCCAGTCTGACACCTAGGGAGCATTCAAAGGTGAAGTCATCTGTTGCTAGATGTCTCTATCAGATCATAGCGTACGAGGAGGAGTACAAAGAGTGCTAACCTTGAGGCCACCATCTTGGAGGGAAATAATTTCCCCAAGAGAAGCTTGCATGCACATGTCAGCATGCCTCTTCCCCATTTTCTGTCAGATGAGAGCCGCTTCGCAGCTCCATGTGTTTCCCACTGAGCAGAAGGTAGGCAACCTATTTCGAACATTCTTGCACTTTTGGGGGTAGTATATAATTTCATCCATCCCTTCATTAAATTGCTATTTTTATTTTTATGCAATATTCCTGATGCTGAAATTGATGCAAGTTTGGGAGTTTAGATGCCCCCTTCCCCAACCCCAGTCACATAATAATAATAATAATAATAAACACCTTTTATATAGCGCCTGGTTACACTAGGCAACAGTGTGTCCCCGCGCTTTCAGACTAATTAACTAGGTCAGAACCCCAAAGAAGCAAAGGCCGCTAGAGGAAAGGGTGAGAGGATCTCAAAGTTTAGGAAAAAGATAGGTTTTCAGTTTGCGCCTAAAGTTTCCTTCCGATGGCTCCATCCGGAGCTCACTGGGGAGGTCATTCCACTGTTTGCTGGCCAAGTATTTGAATGACCGACCGCCCATCCGTGCCCGTTGGATTCTGGGCACCTGAAAGAGCATACGGCCCTGAGATCGTAGATAACGATTAGGATAGTACTTGGTAAGAAGCCTTTGAAGATAGACGGGACCTCTCTCATAAGCAATGCAGTGGGTCATACACATACTTTTAAATATAATACGCTCCCGTATGGGGAGCCAGTGGAGTCGCATTAAGGCTTGTTTCCCTGACGATCTTCTAGAGAGGTTAAGAGCCAATCTAGCTGCGGCGTTTTGAACGCATTGAAGCCTGTGAAGGCCTTTCCTACTCAGGCCTACGTACAAGGCATTACTATAATCGAGGTGGGGCGTCACCAGAGTATGGATTAATGTTTTCCTGCTATCAGCAGGAAGCGAGTCTAAGGTCATGACTTGGTGTAGCTAACAACTGGGCTTTGTGTATTCCTCCTAGACAGCCACACACAACAGAGAGCTTAGATGTACCTGGATGGGAAATTACTGACAGGATGGAAGGGCTGAGCTGGGCACAGCCCTACTTACACTTGAATAGGATGTGTCCTGCATCCACTGAAAGGGATGCATACCCCCTGTAGTTAGTATGGAACTTCGGCAGGGAAGGTGGAAAGCCTGTAGACTTTAAAGGGAGACCTCTAGAAGGTTCTCCCACTAGAAAAAAGAAAGATCCAGGTAAAAATATTGGTCCTCAGATATCAGCTCTTCAGTACACCCCAGGACCTGTGGAAACTCTGCCAGGAAGAAGGACTGCTGAATTGCTGAAAGGACTGCCAGTCTGCTGAACTGTTGCCCTGCAGGACTATTGCCATGTTGGACTGCTGCCTTGCTGGATTGCTGCCCTGCTGCTCTCCTGCCTGAGTCAGAGGGATTTGGACCTGCACCTGAACCCACAACTCTCAGAGTGACTCCTAGGGCTAGTCTACTGGCCTCCTGTTCAGAGCTGCAGGGCTCCCAACCATCTGTACCAGCATCCAGCTCTAGCTGGAGTAAGACCCTGACCCCCAAGTGGGGCCCATCAGGACCTGGACCTTTGGTGTGCCCTCAGAGAAGCTGACTTGACGTTTGTGGGCCTTTTGTAACTGTGAATAGGTCCTTTGGCACTGAAATATTGCACTAATGTAAAGTTCTGCCAGCCTGACCCTTCGCACTACAGGATTAACCATTCACATAGAGAGCCATCACCAAGCATCAGCCTGACCATTTGTGATGACACCAGGATCATCACGCTACAGAAACACCTGTCTGCGATGCCTGGCCTGCTCGTTCCACCTACATCTGCCTGGCCTACTCGTCCGACCTGTATCTTGACTGTCTACAGCAATTCACTGCTCCTAGCAGCCCCTCCACTGTGCTGGACTCAGAAGAAGGTAACTTTTCAGGGGGACTGACTTGACCGCTGTATCGATCCACGCTCCATCTCGGTCGGTCTGAATTGTGACTTACTCTTGGTCTCGCACGGCTAATAGCCGCGAGTGGCGCTTTGGGCTTTTTGGTACTATTTTAACTTAGATATTTAAAATGGCATCTCTCTGGATCTACTGATAGTATGTTTATCATTTTGGTCTATTTTTAATTATTAAGATCTACTCTATTTTGAGGTCCTTTTGTAGTGTGTTTACATTTGATTACTGTTAGAAGTGTTGCACAAATACATTACAAATTGCCTCTAAGTTAAGCCTGACTCCTCTGTGCAAAGCTACCAGAGGGTTGAGCACAGGTTAATTTGAGGTCTTTTTGTGACTTCACCTTGAGAAGGGTTGTGGTTGCTGCTTGAGAAGGGTTTCACTCTCCTCAACCCGCAACCCAATTTCTAACACTTATCTGTAACAACCAGCATGGATTCTAAAGCAGCCTGTGTGCAAATCTCACACTAGATTTAATGTTGGGCTTTATGCTGCAGCAACAAATACCAACTTGCCCAACTCGAGTGTTACAGTCCAGATTGGCACTGATATCCTCATGCCCTAAAAGGGCTTGCACAAACGATCTCTGGGTTTGTTAAAGTATTATTTATTATATTCTGAAAATACAAGAAGGATACAACTCATGGATAGCTTGTAAAATGCATATCCTTTCAAACCATCCTACTTAATGTTTAATTACAATTATTAACCAAAAAGAAAAGGGTTTCCATTTCAGGGTTTAAAAATCTGATGTTTTCATAGACTTATATTTGATCATAATGGTGTGCAATTCAAGTATGTGTGTGTATGTGTGTGTGTGAGTGAAATTTTGTGTGTAAATGACGTAAAGAATCAGTATGAATTGCATGCCTAAAGAAAGGCCAAGTGCAATAGGACCAAGGATGAAAATTCTCCTTGGATTTTTAAACCTGTAATAATCAGGTGATATCGATTAATTCTTTTGCTAAGACCATAACTAATGATCTCTAGTTTTTCTACGTTTTAAGTAAATTTCACCCTATTCAAAAAAGGCCATTCATAGGGGACTGGGATAATTTATTCTAAATGATTGCCTATTTTTACATGTTTTTAAAACGAATTTTTGATAGAATGTGCAAGGGGCCTTCATAAAATCCCTATCCATGACAACAAACCACAGTTATTTTTTTTATTGTATATTCACTTTTGTCTACAGTTTACATCATTTTCTGCCTACATAAACAACTACCTACCCATGCAGAAATGTGGATAAAAGCCTTTAGAAATGCTGTGTTTTGATTTGTACATAGCTGTTTCATAACAATTCAGGAGATTCATAGTCGGTACCTGATTCAAGCCTCATTATAGTATCCAACCACTGATCACTATGCCTTCTTCTTCTAACAGCTGCCTGTGAAGATCAGAGGTGTGATGGAGAGCGTTAATGTTCACCTCGCTCACAGAATGTGCCTGCAATGGAAGACCTGTTTCTAGAGAAGACAAATCTTTCACTTTCCTGTATCTTGATGCATAGGTGCTAGAAAATGGTTCTATTCTCCGCTGTGAACTAAACGAGTCCCTAAACACATTTGTTTCCATGTTTTTATATCATTACATGTTTCCGGTTTGTGAAATGGTATAGCAAGTATGTCTGCTTTGCATTTTGAGTGTAGACTAAAACATAAGGGACACCCTGCTGTTTTTGTTCTACAATGAACCTAAACACCAGGCAGCCATTAGAATCAGGTGAAAGGGAAATATTCCTCCAGGTGGAACAAAAGCCTACCCTATGTACGTTTTAAAGAGTTGGTACCAAATGTCTTGCAGACAGTTGCCATGACAGCTTTCACAGTTGTACAATTGATGCCACACAGTTACGTATGATATTTGTTTTAAAATATGCTTTGAATAATTACCTTTGACTGAACCAGTTTACAGGGAATGCATAGAAGCACTTTTATAGACAATAAATACATATCGAAAATGTGCTTTCTCTTTCCCTTACCCTCGGTAAATATAATTTTTAAGGCAGTGCCCATTTATGCAGGGAGATCCAGCTGTTGTCAAAAGTAAATGTGAGAAGTAAAAACCAAAATTAAATGCTCATTATCCATGAGCACTAATCTGCTTAGTTTAAATATGACGTCTGTATACAACAGCTTACTGCTTCTCTCACAAAATCTACTCCCTAGCAAAAAAATGGTGTACGATTAAAATAACCTTTATATCTACCAGAATGCTAATATTCTAAAATTAAGGAGATATTAACGGTAACCTCTGCATGATTATTAACTTCCTTTGCTGCACAAGAAAGGCTTTAAAATCAACAGCTGCATTCCCAGCTATTTGACATTCAGAAGTTCCACAATTGTGCCAGAATATAGAATTTAGGCACTTTACTTGTTCATTTTACCTCTATTGTGAAGCTAGAGGAGAACACTGGGGAATCAACGGAGAAAGTGCTGCTGCTGCTGTTGGTGAGAACGTGCTGCTGCTGTTGGTAGCACATCATTTAAACAGCACACATATTGCTTACATGGTTGAGGAGGAGGATGTGAATTTATAAAAAGTGTGCCCTCATTTTAGCTTTCTGGATCTCCAACCTTAATCTCTATGTCAATTTTAAACCCCTCACTTGGTCATTTACTATAATCTCAACCAAAGGACATGCTTTTAATTTTACAACAAGTAGTGCAGTGCTTAGCTGTGCCTCAAATTTATCAGGGCTAATACATTTTAACGACCTAATTGGTTAATAGACTTCTGTGGTGGGGCAGCATCAGAACACACTGGAATTAACTGTCAGATGCTGGTACCTTTGGAATTCCATGTTTCAATCGGGTTCTTGGGTGTTTTTTCTCCAGGTAGATATTTGTGGTTTTATAGGAACTGTGTCCTTATTTTAGCTTCTGAACACCTGCACTGGTTTTTCATGAAAAAATCATGAAAGAATACAATCAAATCTGTAAAAAAGTTCCAGAGGACAAGCATTTTTCTCTGTGTATAATCATCTTTGAACATATCACAGTTCCCATGATTACTAGGATTGCACTAATAATTCTGTGAATTTTACCCCAGAATTCAAGGGTCTATTTACATTACGGTATTAAGCAAGGGGAAAGACGCTTCCAGTAAGTTATTGACCAGGTACCGCAGCTTCAACACAGACCCTCTGACTTCACCCAGTCAACTACCTATGAGTGCCCTCACCTTCAGATAATAGTGCTTAATTATTTGCCATGCTGAAGGCCCATGTAAATCAAGAATGTTGCCAAAATCAGCATTGGTCTATTTTTTTTATAGAGTATTTCACTATCTAACTTTATAAAATTGAGTTTTATTATATGCAATATATGCTTATAAGCTTATATGTTTGAGCTGAAAAAGACCTCGATAGCTAAGACTAGGAATGAAAACGTTTTTTTCTGCAAAGATTCATGTTTTCTGTTTAAGAAGGTGTATGGATTGTTAAGATTAAGGTTCTGAGTTAATGTGGTATTGTTTACAAACTTATTTCATGTTTTCTAAGATAAATGTTATCGTTATGAAAAGTATATGAAATTTGTGATAAAGATAATATATTTGCTGAATACTGGGATCAATATGAATACTATTTAAAATGAAACATTTGGAAAACAAATTATATATAATCTAAGGAAAAAGTGGATAAACAATTGATTTCAAAATTAACTATATTTTGTCATGCATTAGGGTTTTGATGTAGGCACGCTGTAATACAATAAACATTTTCAAGGTTCAAGGTTCAAAGACACTTTATTCGGATAACGTTGTATCCATAAAAAGCACAGCAACAAAACTGATTAAAAATATACAAGTAAGAGAGTCATAATAAAATCAATTAGCAACATACAATATACAATAGTCTGTCAAATTCATAGAAAAATTCTTATATAAATAATGTGAAGACTCAAAGATTAGACATCATCTGACATGCTTGAACAGCAATTCTCAAAAAAGTGCCTGTGCGAAAGACCAGCCTTCATCATCCAGAGTAAGTAACCTCAGGTAAGCATTTTCCAGAATGATAGGCGTAAACTTTTTAAAACCCACTTAATATTCTTTAAATAGTATTTACAAAAGAACAGAAAATGTAAAATAGATGGACCACTCTGACCGTTAAATGGGCAGGGTAAGTGGTCGGGGTCAGAGTGGTGACCGAGGAGAAAACATAATACAAATTTAACAGTGCCTGCCGTTAGGCGAAATAAAAGGCTCCTCTCCCAATGACGCATGGACAGGTTGAGGTAGTTAGCCAGCAGCTACCTGGGATATTCTATGGCCATCTAGCTGAGAACAAGGGATTTGAATTCCTTTTTCAATCCTTTCTGTTCTACACAACAATAGAGCGCACTCCTCAGCTCATTTTAATTTTTATGCATAGTCACTGCTAAGCTAGGATTTAAGAAGATACTTCCCTTGTTAACGCTACATAAGCTCCGATACACCACTGACAACCAAGAGATATCCTTCCCTTTCTCGCATCCAATACAATCACTAATGATCTGTCTCGTTAAGGATGCAGCCGGGTTTTTCCAGACGGCTAACCAGAAGAGGGAGGGCCAGGCCCTAATAAAATCTTCTACATGGATACAGGGACTCTCAGCGCCGTACGTGGCTGTTGGCACACATTGCAATTTAAAATTAAAAAAAATAGCTAAAATGGCACCTGTTCTCTTTGGGCGTGGAAGACTGAGAATCGAGTAGGTGGCCTTTGAGAACTTGCTCCTGGAGTGAGCCATATGCTCAGTCCAGAAGCCGTTCGGAGCAAAGACCACCCCAAGATAAGGGAAGGTGCTAGTGCTCGTCAACTTTTGATTATCCACAGATATAAAACTAAGTTGACGTTTCCTAGGACCATCCGACAATATAAAAGGCTTTTTAAAGTTAGTACATAGGTCCAAAGTGTCCATGTAGTTAACAAAACCCTGCACTAGAGTGCCTAAGGAATTCGGAGTGCGGCCCATAAGGACCGCATCATCTGCATAGAGTAGTACCGGTAGTGTTTTTCCATTGATTTTTGGAACGTCTTGAGTCAATGATTTTTATGTTTTATTCAGTCCGTTAATGTAGATGATAAAGAGGAGGGGGCCTAGAACACAACCCTGTCTAACCCCCTTTCTACCTTAACAGCTTTGGTGACCTCGCCCCTGCAACCGATCCTGACCCGGGCCTTAAGGTCTTTATGAAGGTGCGCCAAAAAATGCACATATTAATAAAAATGTAAAATAGAATGAATTATGAATAAAAAAAGCATCCCATTTTGATTTGCGTAAAAGTCACGTAAAACTAAGGTAAACAAAGGAAGAATTGATCAGGCTCAACTGGTAGATTTTAAAATCGAAGAGAATTACACTGGGGTTTTGTATGTGCCTGTACAATCAGAATCAAAGTAAGACTTCAAATCCCAAATTAATGTTTTTATATTTCCATATTTGTTTTATGACCCAGTTGCGCCTCTTATATTCACTCAAATGTATCAATTTGCCCATTTCATGTTTATTTAAAAAAATGTTCAAAGGTGAATGTTCAAAAAAATATCCTGATTGCTGTGCAATATTCACAATCAAATAAGGAACAATGTATGGGAAATAGCAATATGAGTTGTTTGCACCCTTGATATAATTAGAGATTATTGCTGTTTTCTGCAGGCATAGCTGGAGGTTAATTCCACATTTGGAATTAACAGTCACTTTCGCATGCAGCAACCAGCATTAGTACTGATTCCAAACAGAGGACTCAAAATGAGGGCAAGAGCAATTTACAACTAGTTTTTTCCACATCAGGAGACGATATTTATGAGTGCAACCCTTTAGCTATGTTCATGGCCACACATGATTAAAAGGAATTTAATATTTGTGATTAGGATTTACCAAAACACAGTTGTATTGCACTGAGATCCCCTATCTGATCTACTACCACAGCCATTTCTTGTTCTAAAGATGACTCATGATTGATGCAAGGGGTGGGACCTTGCATCCTCTGCTTTAAACTCGGTTTTATTCTGCTATACATTATTACTAGGGTCAAGCCAGCGCTATATAAAACCTTATAAATAAATAAATAAATTATTCTCCCCTACATTGTGATATTACAGAAGCAAGACAAACATTTAATAATTTGAGAAGGCTTTGATCTAATTTGCTTTTTAATGAATACCCAAACTTTTTTTCTTGATCACCACCTCCTTTAGATTATTTCTGCTGATAGATGCTTAAATTTTTGATTTAGCCTTCGTAGGCATCTGTCTATTGGACCAACTCTTTGACAAAGCTCATGGGTAAAATAGATAAGCCTTAATCCTGTTAGATAAGTTTGCTCTATATGGGGGTACTGATTGTTTTCAAAAGTGCACCATAGAAATTGTTTCTGCATATGCCCTTTAGGGTCCCCACAGCACCCAGTGCCACTTTTAATGTAGGCCAAGTGAGAAATGGTCTTTTCTTTTCATGTGTCTAGGCTTTATGTCCGAAATCCTCAGTAGGTAGACTAAAGGTATATATTCTCTCATCTCTCTGGTAATAACCTCTACAACTATAACAACTGGAAGGTATGTGTATCATTTTGTGAAAGTACATCTTAAAATAGTTTATCGAGATTTTGCTTCTACATTATACTTTTTCTACATTAATTCTGACAGTATCAGGAATGCGCCTGCTCCCGCAAGGACCGAACACTGACAATAATCCATCAGTTTCCCCTTTAGGACTTTCAGAGAGGCGAGTAGAAAACCTAACCTCCTGGATCAGTCCTGGGTACTTCAGAAGAGATGTTAATGACAAGCCCTGAGGGCACTAGGAAATACCCATAGGCCTGTAAGCAAACAGAGGTGCACCAGGCAAATAAGGCATCTACAAAGGGAGCCAGAACAGCCAAGGATCAAGGAGGATAGGAATCTAGCATAAGAAAAGGTAAGACAACCACGGGAAAGCAACCAAGGTGGTGAAGGGTAGAAAAATGAAGAAAACACAATACGGTTACAAACTAAGCAGGAGTCATCCAACACGCAGAAAGTTGCCATGGAGCATCTTCCAAGTTTATGGCCCTTTCATAGTGACTATGTGGTGTTGTGCTCTCTCTACTCGGCCTAACCTACAAAAGTCTGTGTGGTAACTAAGAAGGTTGCTTAGTTAATGGTATCCTGCAACCCTCTGGTCAACATGAGCATGGAACTCTGTCATATCATCTAGAATGGAGTGCTGAGGGGACAGAATGTGGGTTTGTTTAGAAGATACGGCAATTGCCAGTGGAAGCTGCATGGGATCTTCTCTCCTAAATAAAGTAACCGGGATTGGCAATCTACTTGTGTCCTGACTCATCTTTATGCATTTAACTTTGATTGCCGCAGTCTGTCCTTATTCCTCAGCATGTGAGCCAGCCACCAAGAGCTGGTAGTCCACAGTCTCCAGTCCATCCTGGTCTTTCATGATCTTCTTGCCCAAATCCAAGTAGATTTGCAATTATGTGTCCTTCCCAGCATGTTCCTTGATATAATCTTGACACAGCATCCACCCTCCCCCCAGGATTCCTTTCCTCCCCTTGCATTTTCTTGGCTTATGGGGATGAAAGGCCATGCTCTCTCTGACACATTACACCTCTTCCATTACACCAGATAATGAAGACTCCATTGATAAATTTCTAGAGTCTAGAGTTGACTCATACTCTTGCGCTCATCTACCAGAGCCAGTGGTGGACGGGGCATTGGATGGTCATGGCACTGCAGCCATGACACAAGATACATGTACTATAAGATGGGTCTTCCATCTATTCAGTAAGGCCATACGTAAAAGCAGTGAGTTCTTGCCCACTGTTTCATTTCAAACCCAGGAAGGGAGAGATGGTTGTTAGAAAGCCAGACTTTTTCCCATAACTTATAATTAGTGACATGTCTTTTATGGCGATCAAGATATTTCTTATAGCCTACCATGGCCTTCACCAAAATGAGGAGAAGCTAACTTATATGGAGGAGCTGTTGAAGTAGTTCTGTATTCGAGGGTACTTCTGTGATGGCTAAAAACAGAGACCATAACACTGGATGGAATCCAGAAGTACAAAAGATGGGAGAGTACTCCAAAGTGCTCTCGAGAAAGTTGTAATAAGTTAACTTAGCTAAGGTAGCCCTTGAAGGCTAATCCCCAGGATGTTCATTGATCAAACATCATCAGTATTGTTTCAAGGAATGGTTGAGGCTTTCTGGTGGACTGTCAGACTGAGGGTGGTAACTAGTGGACTTGTAGTACACAGATCCTAATCATTGTAAAAATGTATTTCAAAATTTGGCTATGAACTGTCGGCCTCAATCTGCAATTGAGACCTCAGGTAGTCCATGTAATCATATCATCTGGGCCGAAAATGCTGTGCCAGTTCTGAGGTTGTTAGCAATTTTGTTAATGGGATGAAATGGCCAAGCTTTATGAAATAATCCACAACAAGGAATATTGTATTGTAGCAATGGGATACAAGCAACTCTACAATAAAATCCATAGAGGTGTTAGTCCAAGGACAAGAGGGAGTGGGAAACAATGTCAGTGTCCAGGTTGGCCTCAGATGTACACTCTTGGTTTGAGCACAAATCCTGCAGCTTATGATATACTAGATGATATCCTTTCACACTCAGAGAGACCAGAAGCTACTTCTTACACATCAAAAATGTTTGTGAATCCTAAAAACCCCGGTATAGGATATCTCTGGCAGTGAAAAGTCAATTTTAATGAAATAGCAAATCCTGTTTCATTATTCTATGCATTGGATTTTAATGTAACCAATCTTCTCTGGCAATCAGATTCAGTGCTTCCTGAACCTTTAATCGAAAGTCTTTGAACTAGGATGCCCAGGTTGTATTGTAAGAATTGTAGAAGGTAACTCTTTCGCTAGTCCTTCTTCCACTTATGTAGGACAGTATAGGTCATTCCCATGTCTCTTCCCTGTATAATACGAGATAATACCAGATCTCAGAATGAATCCTGGAAAAGAAGAGTGTGCATCCGGCATGCCTACCATTACGGTAGTGTGCATCCGGCATGCCTAGCATTACTGTACCTCATTGAGCTGACAGATTCTTCTGATCAGTCCAGACTGTGACTTTACGCTCCTCCCCGCCCAAACAATTATTTTAAAAAAAAATCCATAGTCCTTTATTGAAAATAATGCATATCAGGTTACAATATGCAAAAAAGTGAGCAACACACGATAGAAGGAAATAAAAACATTGCATCGATCATAAACAGCATGAAGGCAATGATACAAAAGCAGCACATCATGGAATGAGAGGCACAGTAGCCCAATTCGGAGCATGGGAGGGCAGCAAGAGGCAACAGGCGGGGTGGAATGTGGGCATGGGGGCCGCAGGAGGACAGCAGCGGGCAGGGGAAGGAGGGAGATACCTATAGCACTGGAGCCGGCACAGGCGGGGTGCCGGCAGGGAGCGCGGGAGAGGATGCAGAGGGGGAGGCATTTCGGGAGAGGAGATATACAACGAGAGGGCCCCAGATATTGCGCGGCTGACCAGCAGCCGGCGTTGGTTCCCAAAATTTTAAAAGAAGCATCTATCACCATGCAGCATCTTCGAGACATGCACTTACCTTGGGTGCGGGCCTCCGTCCTCAATGTATAGCAACTCTACGGCGTCCTGCGTCTTGAATGGTGGATCTACTTATCCAAGAGGAGATAATCTGAGGTTGCTTCCCTCATGGTCAAGCACAGTGGTTGTTTCAGTGACCGCCTGGGGCCAAGGACTGGCACTCCACTTGTCTCTCTTGCACATACACTGAAACCATCCTCATGATATTAGGAGCAGCCTGAATGGTTGTTCATGGCTCATTCCTGCTGCTTCTGGTATATTTGTTCCATGAAGCTATAAACACCTTTTTGCTCAAACTTCAAGGTGAAAGCTTTTGTATGTGTCTACTCTGTTAATGCAAGAGCTTTAGATTTTTCCAACCTGGATTCCAGCATGTGCAGGGAACCTGATACCAGACCCTAATTTATTCAGGATTAAAGAGGTCCAGGGACCTAATGCACCATTTATTTGTAGTCTTAAGGAGCCAATCTAAAATGGTAGCTTCTCTCTGGAAACCAAGGAGGCCAGAGTCAGCTATAGCACTGAAGAGAGGAAAAATGGAAATCAGTGAGTGGCCATAAAAAGGGAGGGGGGCTCGAATGGAGAGGTTGAGCCCCATACACCCCAACCCATCTCACAAACACAAGGCAACTCCTGTTGCCGATAGCTCCTCTAAACACTCAAAATGTAATTCCTTCCAAGACAGAGGACAGTCAAGTGTCAACAGTCAAGTGAAAGTGCATTTTCTAGTAGTGAATCGGAAACCGTTAGAGGGCCATACTGTAGTGCATCAGAGAACGCTACTGCTCACATAAGTCCTGAGTATAAGAAGCCTGGTAAATTGTGACCCCTGTGCAAACACCTGTATGTGCAAGGATTGCAATTATAAGTGGAGCCATGTTTATCACACCAGTTAAATACCTTTCTTACAGACCGATTAGCTTCAGCTATTCAATTTTGCTGGGGAAAAGGCATGTAATGTACCAGGATTTTGATACGGTAGGCCCCAATATCCACATTATTCCCCAAAACGCTGGAATAGCCAACAACTGTGGCATTTGTTAAATTACGAACACCTCATGGTCACATTTATCGGTTGTGATAACTCCGCACTTGTAAGCAGGTCCAAGTGAGGCAACAAACATTTGAGAGCCTCCATCTTGTCTCACCTGAGGAACTCTTACCGGGTCAAAAGCCTTCAATTTAGGAATGGACACATCACTGTCTGCGGCTGAAGTGATGGCACCTGCTATCATTCTATTTTTCAGTGAGCTATTGATAGGTGAACGGATCGTAACTCCGTTTAAGTGACCTCATTACACTTCCTTCGATTTCTTGGTGCCCTGAAATATATCTTACTGAATGTCTGGCACTGTAGGATTTGTAAAGCATCAGAGGTTAGGAGCTAAAGGGATAAATATGTGTGGCATACAAAACAGGTGGAAACAATTCTTGATTGACAAACTGATAACTCAATAAAACATCAGATCTTTCTGATTCCTATTCGGTGATCTGTGCTTTCCTAATACTGTATTGGAACTAAGAACTCAGATGTAGAGCGAAAAACCCACACACAGACCCGCACACAGAGCCACACACACAATGAAGAAGTGACCTGATGTTTACCTGATTTGCTCAATGGTCTGTTCTAAAGTGCGTTGAAGTAAAGCCATAACCCCTTCGATAACTTCAACCTCCTTTATAAGTTCTCGCTCCACTTCATCATGCACCAAATCAATTCCAATGCGCTTTTCTCTGGAAACAGATAAAGGAAAGCAATTGATTAGACTGTTAAGTGAATATGGACTTTGTAACTTTTGAGGAAAAGTTGTCACTCAAGTGTTGAAATGTTAATAAAAGCAAATTCAGATGAATAAGACTTGGAAGGACTCACACGGATGAAGACCAGCTTTCCTAGAAGGAGGCCTTATGTGTGCAAGAAAAGGGCATAATGAATAATGAGTAGAGAACCCTACCTGCAGTCTCGTGTAGATTCTGCTGCACAACAGAGGAGGAGATATCCATAAAACTCACAATTTCAAAGATAATGCTGTATTCATCCATCAGTGTGCTCCATTACTTCCCAGATAGGTTGGTGTTTTGGAAGTACCAGTACCATACCATATATACATCGCAGAATGCTGTCACAAACCTCAGAGAGGTAGATGGATAGGTGAAGCATGCCTTCTAATAACTAGAAAGATATAGCAGGAGGTTTAACCCAAGAAATATAAATCAATAATGGGTTAAGACAGGGATGTGTATTGGCCCCTCTTTTATTCTCTACTTTTCTTGCAGATTTACTGAAAGTATTAATAACTGAAAGAGGAGCAAGCCCAAAAATAAATGGAAAGCATTTGTCTTGCCTGCTATATACTGATGACTTAGTTATCTTCGACCAAACCGAATTAGGGTTGCAAAGAAAGCTAACTGTTTTTGAAACATATTGTTTATCCAAACACCTAATAGTAAATATGGAGAAAACAAAAATATTGTGTTTTGGAAAAAAGAAAAAATATTAATATAGCTGGTTCCTGGGTCAGACAAAATTGAAGTTGTTAATGAATATAAATACTTAGGAGTATGGTTCGACAGAAATTTAAACTGGGGTATGCACGTACAGGCCCAGAAAACAAAAGGCCTAGCAGGAATATGTGGGTTGAAACAGTTTAATAGTAATTATGGAGACATGTCTCATAGACCAGTGTTTAAAGCATTTAAGGCTATGATCCCCCCTCAGATGCAGTACGGGGCAGAAATGTTGTGTTTGGGAGGAAAATGTTCATGGGATAAGGAAGAAGGGAAATGTTTAAAAACTCTTCTCTCCTTACCCAGCTCCTCAATGTTACAGGCCATTAGGTTAGAACTAGATTGGCCAGCATGGAACATACAAGTCCAGGTAAACCTGTGTAGATTTTGGAAACGGTTGGGAACAGAAGAGGAGGAGAAAGTGGCATGTTGGTGTAAGAGGGAGATCCAACTGAGTGAACTGAAGTGGGCAAAAGCTACCAGAAATAAACTGTACTCCATTTGTGAAACCTTAAAAGTAAAAATTGACCCAGAGTCATTATGCATTGATGAACAGACGAAAGTTCTAAAAATCCTAGGAAATGAAAACTCTAGGCAGATTGACTTGGATTACTTGAATCAAAAGGAGTCTGTGCATTTTATTTTAAATACTTGAAGTAATGACAATTGTTATCCGTATCTAGATACTGTACCAAATTATGCGAAGAGATTGGAATGATTGAAAGCGAGAATAGGCATCAATCCTGCCCGCTCAAATGAGAGAATAAAAAATAGTTAAATGGATGACTGTGGTAAATGTACATGCAGGTTAGATGTAAAATGTACCAGGGTCCATTTTGTAATGGATTGCCGAAAATTGCATCCGGTACGGCGGAAGCTTTTAAGGCCACTCTTCTTAAAATATGGAATAAGCTCAAGGACGCAAGCAATTAAGGGCTAGATGTAGGTAATTCCCATTTACAGACTTTTAAATACCGAATTTTACTGATTCTGTATTTAAGAGTCTGTAAATGGGAAGGGGGCAGATGTAGGTAATTCCGAATTCAGGAATACCGAATCTGTAAGATTTGGTATTTACCGATTCGGTAAATACCGAATCGGTATTGCCCATTGATTCCTACGGGCCTTGAAGCCCATAGGAATCAATGGGCAATACCGATTCGGTATTTACCGAATCGGTAAATACCGAATCCTGCAAGGGTGCAGGGGGTGTCACTTTGACACCCTCTAGCACCCCAAGTACAGGCTTGTGTGACATGTGGCACACATACATGTCCTAAGGGCATGTCTGTGTGTCACGTTGCACAGGTGTGCATGCACAGATGTGCATGCACACCTGAATTCGGTATTTTACCACACAATAGGATTGTGTGGTAAAATACCGACTCTTAAGGGCCTGTGGCACTGCAAACTTTGCCACCTACATTTGGAATTACCGAATCGATAATTTTACTGAATCGGTAAATATACCGATTCTGTAATTTTCAGCCCCCTACATCTGAAAACCCTAATACCGGTCGGAAACGGCCGAAATCGGCCGTTTCCGACCGGTATTAGGGTTCCTACATCTGGCCCTAAGCTCCTTATGGATATGCAGTTCTTTGACATTGCAATTGCCTTGGCGAAGTTTGTACAAGAAGCAAAAAGACTTCTCATGCAATAAGGAAATGGGAAGGCAAATTATCCCATGGAGGGATAATTAGAGACTTGGGGCCAGATGTAGGTAATTCATATTTACCGACTCTTAAATACCGAATTTTACCGATTCGGTATTTAAGAGTCGGTAAATATGAAGGGGGGAGATGTAGGTATTACAGATACTGTAAATACCGAATCGTTAAGATTCGGTATTTACCGAATCTGTAAATACCAAATCGGTATTGCCCATTGATTCCTATGGGCCTTGAAGCCCATAGGAATCAATGGGCAATACCGATTCTGTAATTACAGAATCGGTAAATACCGAATTTTGCAAGGGTGCAGAGGGTGTCACTTTGACACCCTCTGGCACCCCAAAAATAGGCATGTGCGCCATGTGGCACACAGACATGCCCTAAGGGCATGTCTGTCTGTAACATGGCTAGGTGTGCATGCACACATGTGCATGCACACCTGAATTCGGTATTTTAACACTCAATTGGATTGGGTGGTAAAATACCGAATCTGTAAGGCCTGCGGCACTCAAAGTTGTGCTACCTACATGTGCTTTTACAGAATCGGTATTTTTACTGAGTCTGTATTTACCGATTCAGTAATTTTACCAAATCTGTAAATACAGATTCAGTAAAATACCGATTCTGTAAAGCATGCTCCTACATTAGAAAACCCTAATACCGGTCGGAAACGGCCGAAATCGGCCGTTTCCGACCGGTAGTAGGGCCCCTACATCGGGCCCAAAGTATTTTATGTATTGAATTTTTAAGTATTTGGTTTTGTCTTATAGTATGTAAATACAAAAACAAGCTTTTATGAGAAAATAATGACATTTAGTTTTAGGTCCTTTTAAGAATAGAATTTTATAGATGTATTTTTATCTGTTTATGATGGTGTGTGTAGTTTAAAGACCAATTGGTCATAATACATTTATTTTTGACTTGACTTGAACTGCCCGCTCTGAGCTGGCTGAAGTACCTCATCAAATATGGCCCTTATTATGTATTTACAAGGGCATAGCTATTCCATGGAAATCGGGAGGGAGGATGTTGGGGCGGGGGGGGGGGGGGTGAGTCACAAATTTTCCAACTGAAAAAGCAATTGGCTGCAGGATGAAGGAATGGACTTTAGGAACAGGTTCAGTACTGATTTGCATTATGAGGGCATGTGTCTAGAGTGACTAAGTGAGTGACATAAGAAGGCTTGGAATTCTACCCCGAGTGATTGCGCTGTTAGACTATTTGTAAACATTCATTCCATCACCTTTTGGGTGTCTGATTGCCACCAGTGTTCCTGGGAACCTGAATCTGGTGCAGCTTTCTAACGTATTACTGACAATGTTTGTCACTTCCATAAAGTAGTAACAGGTATCGCAAAATTCGGCCGTTTGCGCCAGCAAAAATGGCATTTGAGATGCATCAAGGGTCCATGCACTCGCAATTTAAGAATTTGCAAATAATTGCGAGTTCTCAAATTGCGATTGCATTTAAGGAATTGCAATTTGCGATTCCTTAAATGCAATGCATGAACCATTCCAAGATTGCGAATTTGCAATCTGGGGCCGCTATTTACCGCGAAGTCATACTACGTGGTAAATAGCAAAAACTTAGAAATATGCACTTTAGTGCATTTTTCTAAGTTGTATGTTACACACACACACATGTCCTTGGGACATGTGTGCGCGCAACACCAGTGAACATTACCATTACCATTTCAGGGGTGCAACAGGGTGTCCTTTGGACACTCTGGCACCCTTGAAATTGCGGCACATTTGCGATTCGCTAATTGCTAATCGCAAATAAGGAATGACTCCCCATTCATTCCTATGGGCCTTTAGGCCCATAGGAATGAATGGGAAAGCCATTCCTTATTTGCGATTCGCAATTAGCGAATCGCAAATAAGGAATCAGTAGAAATCGCAAATAATATTGCGATTCTTACATGCATCCCGTTTTGCGAGTCTTTAATAGCGAATCCTTAAAATTCGCTATTAAGGACTCGCAAAACATAACTTTGATGCATCTAGGGGTAAATTTGCACCCATTCAATGAGTACTTTAATGGGTGTAGATTTACTATATTTTTGGTAAACTAGTCACTCTATATATTTAACACCCTGATCAAAAAATGTAAAAGTTAATACCTTCTATTAAAATAAGAACAATGAGAAAAACCTACTCAGACATAGCAGACCAGACTCAGGCCCCAGGGCCCAACTACCAAATCAAGAACACATTTGACGGAAAGTCCCACACCAAAAGCCCTCGGCTGAAACTACACCTCTGCCTATCCCACTCAAACCTTGTATTTCTCTATGGTAACACATGACTACGGACCCATACAACACAAAAGCCCGGGGATCACTTATTTTAAATATATTTTCACACCACACTCTCATCTTTGTCTCTGCTAAAAGAAGCCCTGATGGTAGAGTTGTCAAATCGATGCTTGGGAAGGGCTCCATGTTTCAAGTCCTTGCCTTTTACAAATCATTTAATCAAGTGACTGACTGCATCTTGTACTAAGCACAAGTCGCAAATAGAGGAGGATGCACAGGAATAGAGCGAGCCAAGTCGAGTCATGGTTCTGGCTTGGCTTTAAGAGTCTGTGCACAAGCAGTCGCATGAAAACAATTGCCAAGTATATTGTGCAACAAACTTAATGTAAACATTTGATACAATCTCTTCAAAATTCAAAAAAGTATATTTCTTTAACATGCAGAAGCGTTTCTCCTCAAATTATATATCGGTATAGAAAGAAATGTTTTAAAAGCGGTCGTTTTTAGAAACATTGATGGCTTGCCTATAACTACATTGCCATTAGTGAACTAAGAGAAAAGGCAGTAGTTATGAAAAAGTGTGGATTCTTATTATAGACGGAGCAACATTACAGCCTATAAAATCAAACATAAGGGAGCTTGCACGTCGCACATCCTGAACTCAAGTATTCTAAAGAAAAAGGAGGCTCCGTGAAGTAAAGTATGTGCCTAGGATCACACAATTTGGACAAGCAGTGAAACCCACATGGATTCCATGTAATCTGGTTTCACATTTTGAAATTCAGCAACCAGATGGGTCTCTTTCTCTCTCTCAGCCTCTCCACTCTCTAACGTCCATTTACATCAAAGGTCACTGTTTTGCTTTTTATTCTTCGCTCACAATGAGAAAAACCAACGCCGAGATAGTAGACTCGACTCAGGGCCCCCAGACCCAAAAACCAACCAAGACTACATTTATTTGGGGGGTGCCACAACAGAAGCTACACCCCTGTGTATTTGGGTGTTGGACCCTGCACAAAGAACTGTCACCCTCACCTTCTATTATGTTCAAGAAGTGGGTGAGTTGTCGTTTTCAGAAAGCACATATATGCGTGCACAGAGGGATCTCTTGACATTAACAGAAGCTTGGGAGGGCCCAGTACTCTCCCCTACACTCCTATTTTCCACTCCACCTGCTGCTGCCATCTTGCTTCATCAGTGTTAGCCATTCACTCTGATCCTAGTCCACCACTGCAAAAAAGTCAATTATTTTCAAAATACCAAACACAGCTACAATAGAAACATCAATCTTTTTGGCTCGACCTACAGGAACTATAGCTGTGTGCCAGACCTTATTTCAGCAACACCATAAACATGCAAAATTATTCATTTATATAATTCCTATTAGCCATGCTTAAAGAACACACCAATCACATTTCTGGTCGGGCAAGAGGAGTATTTTAGTAAATAATTTGCTAGACTATTATGGGTGTTGACTGCCTGCCTCTGGAGTGCTTCCCATTGCAGCACATAGACGGTTAATTAATGTCCTTGTTCTGTACTGAAGGTGAACCATTTGTGATTTTGCACCCAAAATGAATTGTGCACTAAAATGTATTTTGCGACTGAATGTGATTTCAGCTCCTAAAAGAGTTTCCCCGCACCTGCTGATGTTGCACCACTGGTGAATTTGTATGGCAACTTGATTGATCAAAATGTGATTTTGCTCCAAAATGTTATTCCACAATGAACATTATTCTTCACCAAATGTGCCTTTATACCGAAAAGTGATTTAAACTAAAATGTTAATTGTGTTCATAAGGAATATGCTACATACCTCTTAAACCTAATGTAACATCTCACTACCACAGTTTCTTTCTGTATTGATTTTAGTTGGGTTGGGTTTTTGGGCACTGGTAGTACTGACAAATGGGTGAGCTGCAGATGAAGATGGAATAATGGTAAGATACTGCTAAGCACTTACAAATTACTAGGTCTATAGAGCTTTGCGTAAAGCATGAGATTGGTTTAAGAACGTAACGTAAGAGGAAAAGTGTAACTTTAGTGGTAGTGTGTTCCATTGTCTCAAATCTGCCACCGACAACGCTTGGTCACCTTATGATTTGGCACCTTGCTGACGGTATTACCACGAGCATTTGACCACCAGATCTTAAGTCTTCTGATGGCTTACATTGCTGGATCTTTGCAAGCAGTGGGATATAGGTGGGAGGATGTATGTGGGCCTTATGGATTCAGCACATTGCTTTAAAGAGGACCCGGTGCTTAACAGGAAGCCAATGCAAGGAAGCAAATGCCGTGGACACATGGCCTCTGGCCTTCAAACCCTCACACCTATGGCAAAATATGCAGTGAAAGTTTGTGTAAGTTGCAATTTAGGAATTTGATATTGTGGGCGATCCAAATAAATTTAATTGCAATATTCGACATGAGGATTCAAATGCATTAAATGTTTGGATTCTCTGTGAGACAGTCAACATGAAGATGATACGGTTTAAAAAATGTAGCTGAAAAAGGTAAGATTTTACTACTGTCTCGATTGTTTGACACAGAGAAAGAGCACTGTCAAATTTCACTCAAACAATTTTCACACATAAAAAGGGAGCAGGCATTTGCCCAGTTCCTCTAGACAGAAACTCAGATTCCAAAAAGAGGAGGAAATTGATTGAGCAGTATCTCTATTCTACCTAGATTTGACCACACACTTGTGCTGACTGCACTAAAAGTGATTTTGCACCTAAAAGTGATAATTCACCAGAATGTATTTTTCTCCTAAATGTGATTTATGATCCTAAAATTTTTTTCACATCGATTCTAGACTATGGATGATTTAGCATCTCAGTGTGATGTTGCACTTAAATGGGCTTTTTTAACAAAATTTGATATCCAAAACTGCTTAATTTACACCAAGTAATTAGCCTGCGCCTAAGTGATTTTGCACCTACAGTGATTTTTCACATAAATAAGATTAGTACTCTTGCAGGTTTTTGCTCAATCATCCTCATTTTGCGCCAAGGCAGAGGGATGGGGATCCTGCTAGGGGCCCGCAAAGTCGCTTTCTGACAGCTTTTCCATGTCAGAAAGTCCAACATGGAAAGGCTGTCTGAAACCAACATCATAATCCCAACGGTGGAAACGCCATCCATAAGCGATTATGATAGGTATACGACTGGTCGACATGCTCTTTAAGCCCATTAGAACACATTTGGATTGACCGGGCAATTTACACTCTGACTAGCGACACTGAAATTCAGCGGTCAGACTGTAAACCTAAGGTGTCCGTCAGTAAGCCTCCAATGAACAGTCGGAGACTGACCAACCAACATAATAATGAGGACCTAAGAGTGTTTTTGCAAGTGAATGGGATTTTGGCCTAAATGTAATATCACTTAAAAATGAATCGACACTCTTGCTCATGTCGTGCCACAAGTGATTTTACACATGAATGGGATTTGGTGCCTGAAGGTGACTTTGCATATGTAGTTAATTTGGCACTTAAAAGTGTTTTATGACTAAAGGGGACTTTGCACATAAGTGATTTCTGCACTTAGATGTTTTCACACTCATGCTGCTGTTGGGACCAATGTCATTTTGCAGCTCTATATGCTATCAACTAAAGTGCGCTAAATTAAAACTGGAATTTCCTTTTTTTTGCAAAGCACTTACTCTTCTTTACCCCTAAACAAAACAAAAGCCATTCTGGGACAAACTTACAACCTCAGCTTACCATGATCTGAAAAGAGAGCTATACATCACCCTATATGAAAATGGGAAGTCATGATCTGCAGATATCAACCTCCAGATCTTCACCACTTTGTTTGATATGCAGTAGGCCCTAAAAGCTTCTAGCATAGCTAGCGGGGTTGACAGTGATACTTTGAATATCATCTCTATTGACACTATTAGCCCGTCGACTAGCTCATTTTCATCAGTCCCACATCTTCACAATTTTAACCAAAATAAATTCAGAAAGCATAATGCTAGCATAAATCATAACCCGGCACAAAGCTACTCTACCTCCAGCAAAGACCTAGCTATTGTCAATTATCACACTTACAGTCTTCCTGGTACTGTCACCCTTCGCTACAGCCTCCTTCTGGGTACTTCATCACTAATGCATTAGAGTACCCTGCCTCCCAAATCCACAGTCTGCCTTCGTTGATGGGAAATGTCTGCCTATTTAAGGTGGACCATCTAATATATATATTTTCTGTCTATCGGGGGTCAAAACCAATAACAGCCGCTCCACAAACCTTTCCTAAACTGAAAGTAACCTCCATAACATCAGATCCCTTCAACGTACAGAGATGACCATAGGGTCAAGGGTCAACTTTAAATCTAACAGATAGTCCATCAGGGTGGTGGAGGTAACATCATTTGCCAGCCTAACGGACAGAGTACTCTCCGTCAAACTGTAAATCAGGCCCACAGTCTTCAAATCGCCCTCTCCATTTCTCCAGCAAACACTCTCCTTCAAGGAAATGCTCTGGTGCACTACAACTCACTCGGCACAAATTTTCTGGAAGAGGCCAACACGCACGCTAACTACAACAATAATAGAAGCAGAAAAGGATTTGAAGAAGCAGCTAGGTCAATGAATGAATGCACATATTATCAACATTAAAAATGTGGTTAACCTATAGTGAGAAGTGTGTGTTTTGAGCTTATCCTGAAAATATTTAAGAAAATACATTGTGTGATTTAAATACAAATGCCACAATCCCATATTGGTAAGCACTAGATGTATGTATTTACACTGTGCACTCTGTGTCATGAATTCTTAATTTTAATTGCCCTGGTATTGCCCATGCTTGGGGACCCTACAAGCATTGTATCCCCTTCCTAGACAATGAACTTAAGATTTCTCTCCATTCCCTCCCCACCATCAAAGTAAACTCTCCCTCCTGTATGAAAATACCTTACAGGGAGAAACATTTGAAGTATCTAAGCTTCCTTGCTAATGAAACCTACGATTATTGTATGTACAGTGACAATAGTGACGGAGAAAGAAGGTCAGGGAGCATAATTAAAGTATATACATTTAAGGTTTCTTTCTATTGTACAGGCTAGATTTAGCCTTACACAGAGACTGGATGTTAGAGACAGGGGATTTGGTCATATAATTGATGAGTAAAGTTTGCATATATCCTTTGTGGGCAGGTGGCTTTTGGGCACAATGATGATCCAAAAACATCTCAGTATTCAAAGGAGAGACTCTTAATGACACAGGGAGGCTATACCAAATGGTGTCCAGGATCAATCCCCATGCTGTGAATCTGATGTTACTACATTGCTGGAGAACAAAACAACATATTTACAAAATCCACACCACCCTCTCACAGATTTACTTTGGCTTATTGATCAGAATGAATGTACAATATGTGTAATAGTGTGTGTTAAACAACTCTAATAAAGACATAATTGTTGTCTTGATTCCTCTGCAATACATATGAGCCCTTACGATCTTTGCAAGAAGGTTTCAATATGTGAATATCTTTCCATTTCTAAAGTAAAGTTAACTAAATCATTGTCAGGTTTGCAATAAAGCAAAAAGCTAACCCTTCTATCTTACAAAAATAGCAATTATAATTACATTACCTGTTCAAAAGGCACTGCTGAGCAATATTAAGGGGTTCCACGCAGCTCTCCAGTGCTTTTTCCAGTCTGACCTTATAACTTAGTAAAAAGTCTATTTCAGTAACTATATCATCTAACTTTTTGTCTAGTTCACTCTTCCAATATCTGACTTCTTGAAGTCTCTGATCTGTAACAGAAAGAAATTAGAAATCAATTAAAAAATTGAATTATTAGGAAACATCTCATATCTGCACAAATTCAATTGATTGTTACCTAAGAGTAGGCACTGTTAATGGATCATTCCTCTGCGTATGTTTGATATGTTTTCCTTACTCTCATTTGTGCATTCACATACTTTATAGATATATATTTGGAAATTATTGTTATTTGGATTTTTCAGTTTGCCATTAGGAAAACCTGCCTCATCAATGACCATGATCATTTTTCCTGCTTATCCATCAGGACTGCGAACATTATTAAACTATCTAAAAAATGAAGTTACTTGCTTTTGCTTTAAAACTAGTATTAACCAAAATATGTTTGAGTTTTAATATTTTTTAGAAACTGTAATGGAAATACAGTGTTGCCTGTAGAAGACAATCTGCCATTCAGTACCCACAATGCTCTGTTCTAGCTACTCACACTCAGTTCTACTTGAAGCTCTTTGATTTTATGATGTAAGAAGGTATGGGCAGGCTGGTCACCAATCATGGGCGTTCTCATGATACAGAACTATAATTAGAGTTAAGAAAATGTTCTTTTTTTAACATTGGATCCTCGTAATATGGAACTGCTAGAATGGGATACTAAGATATGGCAAGGAGAAGGTCCAAACAAATTTCTGAAACACAAATTACAAAAAAGATTCTTAAGGGCAGTTAGCCTTACAAACTAACTTATTTCAAACTTCAATAAAGTTTGCTGAGAATATGAATTGACTTCTATGCAGTAGCACAGCATGTATTAGCAAAGGGAATGTTACCTAACAATGCTGGTTGGGCAGCTTTTCCCTCAGTAGAATGAACTTTAGGCTTCGCTGGAAAGAGTCCATGTTTGTATTCTGATAAGATAATCATCAGCTAAAAAAAGTATTCTTCTAGTTATTGTTTGCCAAGTACAGTAGTCCTTTTACAAGGAACTGAACAAGAAACAAAAAGATGTTCAAAGTAGCATCTCAGAGACCTTTTAACATCTACTGTATATAGCAACTGTTCAGCTGACCCTTTGGATTAGCATAAACACAGGAAAATACACGGTCTGATTGAAATGATAGTTTGACATCACATTCAGTAGGAAGGAAGTATGCACACATTCAGGAGCCTCATTTATAGGGCTGCTCCCTAGAACAAAGTTTAGTTGGCATGTACCTTCCTCGTACCACAGGTATCAAAAGGCCAACTTCAAAGAAAATTGTTTTCATTCTCAGGTATTATTCTGTGCAAAATAGAGGCACTTCATTATGTTCCCTGCTTCCTGCCTCAGCTAAAATATTAGAAAGGTTAGTGGTCAATGTTCAATTAATGGACCACTTGAAAGGGTTCAACTTCTTTCATCCATTTCAATGGGGAATCAGGCCGTGGCACTTGACGAGTTAACTCTTCTTGATTTGCCAGCAGCATTCAAAACTGTGTCACATGATATACTACTGCAGTTTCTTTACGACATTGGGGTCAAGGGTAGTGTTTGATTGTAGTTTCAATCTTTCTTGACAAACAGGAAGCAGGTGGTCGTGGTTGATCACTTTATCTCAGTGGGAAAAGTGTAAAAGCATGGGGTCCCTCGGACCTCTTCATATCTCCGCTGGATTCTCATATTGAATCCTTTCGAAAAGCTATGACATCATACAGATATTATACCCAATTGATTCAATCTTTGGATAAGAATTCCTTTGGTTCTGAATTAAAGTTTATGAACTGTTTTATTCATGTCCTGAACTGTAATAATTTAAAGTACAATACGGACAAAACAGAAATTCTTCTGTTTGGAAAAAAATAACTTTTCCTCCGTGAGGGACTGGTGGCATGATGGAATTGCTAGCCTGCCCCTTGTCTCATATCTGTGGAAACGAGTATAGGGGTCAAATTTGACTGTGATCTTCCATTCTGTCAGCAAGCTATGACAGTGTTGGAAACCTGTATTTTTCCCTCATTAGATCTAGTAAAAAATGTTTTGAGTTTCTCCCTCTTGTGGCCAGGAATATCGTAGTGTGTGCCTTAATTACCTCTTGAATTGATTATTGTAATAGTCTCTTTTAGGCATCTTTAAATAGCTCATTAGCAAGTTGTAGATTGTGCACAATGCAGCAGTTCAACTGGTGCTTAGACTCCCTCATAAGAGTTCTACATCCAAGCGGCTTAGGGCACTTTATTTGCCACCTGTGCAGGAACAGATCCTATTTAAATCTTTGACCATCACTTTCAGAGCTTTGCATCAAACTGGATCTAAATATCTTTTCATGCATTTTAAGGCACAAGGAATCCTGAGATGTACCAAAACCAAACTCTTACGGATTCCCAAATTCAGACTGAGCACCAGGGGTGGAAGATCTGTTTCTGTTCAGGGACCTAAAGCTTGGAATCCGCTCTCTCTTTCCCTGAGACAAATGGAAAAAGAAGCAACTTTCCAAAAACATCTTATGACCTGGCTATTATTTTTAATGTGTGTTCCTTATGCAGTATCCAAAGAATGGCACTTACTCTCTTCGGATGAGCATCAGGAAGTCCCAATAGCAGTAATAGTGTGCTCAACAAATACCTACTTCACATTCAACTGCCATTCAGGACCAAACTTCGAACTGGAGGAAAACCTTTATGATACCCTCCAAGAATTATTTAATCTCAGGAATGAAAGAAATTAACTCTGGGAAAGAGTAGTCACAATGTAATAATAGCAGTTACGCTTCGTGAAGCCAGCGGGGGCATCTTTGTTGTGGGACTTCTCGCCCCAGGAGATAGCGGGGCAGCCAGCGTGTGTTCCCAGCCCCTCCCTCATCACCGGCAGCGCTATTTAACAACTCGAGCAACCCGCTCCATGGGACGCGCGCGGGCGTGCGCCAGACAAAGCCCGGACCAAGGGCAGGCGCGTCATCGCCAGGAAGAGGCAGGGCAGGGCCCCCATCTTTCATCTGTGTTACGGGAAATAAGGTACTTTTTCCATCCACTTGCTGGGCCCTGGTAGTTTTGTACAGGGGTACCTAAGCCTAGAGTCATTTTTTCAGTTTGCGGGGAGCCTAATTCTAGAGATTAAAACTGGTAGTCTCCTTCCTGGTGAAAACTGTCCTCCTTATGGGGAAAAGGAAGTCAATGGAGGGTGGGGGGACAGTGTGGAGCAAGAAAGGGAAAAAGGCTAAGAAAGTGCCCCATGCAGCCAGCAATTGTGTTCTCAATAGAATTAAGATGTTAGTCAGCGATTGTGAAGAGATCCTGGGAGTCAATAATAGTACAGTATCGGATGATGTCACCAATCTCCTGGATAAGGTACTAGCTAATAAATCTAGAAGAGTAATTCCATGCATTTTTAACAAACTACCCCAAAAGCCTTCCATTTGTACTGTTCACATTTCATCTGCTGACGGCTCGAAGGAATCCCCCTCAGATGAATTCCTAAGAGTCTTAACAGATTCAACGAATCAAAGAGTTCCATATGTTTGTGAAGTTGATGAGCAGCTCCCCTGCTTAAATAGGTTTGCAGTTTTAGAGCATATTGCTGAGGGTATACCATCTGTTTCTCCTAGCAAACATACTGTCACTGGTACTGCCAATGCAGCAACTAGATGTAAATGCGGTCCTATAAACGAGGGATTGACACAGAAAGTCGAAACACGCCAAAGGGAGTTGCCATCCCTAAGGAAAATGGTAGAAGACTTAAAGCGTAGGGTTGATCACCCCCCATTGCAACTAGACCATCCCTTCCGCCTCCTCCTCTTAGCATTCCTGTGACATCACTAAATAGGTCACCGCTAGGAGTGCCTCTCGGGGTGGGGGATAGGCCACTTTCAGTGCCAGGCAAACAAGGTAATGGTTCCTCCTCTATGGCCTCCCTGCCCAGCATCACTAGATCTTATGCTGATACTGCAAATGCATGAGGAGTTCCAGGTACAACCCCTGACAGAGCTAGAACCCAGCGCCATTCTTATCCAAACGACGACCAGATCACCCAGGTTAGACCTACTACCCAAGGAAATATTACTCCTTCAGGAGGCATATGGCCAACAGTTCACATGGTCAAAGGCCCCAAATGCACTCCTAGGCAAGGCTACGAAAACAGCGAATCCCTACGCAACAAAGCAATCCACTGGTTGCGCCATGTGAGGGGATGCAGGTTAATAATACGGGAAGATATGGTCAGAGTAAGGAGGATTACATCGAGGAACTCCCAGACAGATTGCATCGAGCTGCAGTTAACCAACGCAGAACTCGCTGAGAATTATTGGCTCTGGAGTTCCGCCCTCCTCCCCAGAGCACTCAGCCATCCAGATTAGACGCTCCCCACTCTGGTCACCACCTAGGTTGCCGGAGCAGGATGCTCAAGGGAGGGCGGGAGAAGGGTCTGGACTTAACACAGTCGACTGACTAGTTGGGGGCCCATTACAGAACATCTACACTGACTCATCAGGAGCTAAATGTAGGGAGACCGATTCTCATCTAAGTCCCCCAATACAGAAAGACCAAAGGGGAAGAGATCTAACGAGGACCGGGTTAGGGCCCTCACTTGTACTGTAGATAGCGAAGTTTGGGCTGTTGGGTCCAATTTGAGGGTGCTTGACTACCTCTCCTGGAACATAGCGGGTCTCCAGAAAAAACTGTCTCTCCCTGAATGGAACGAGTTTATTGGAAAGTTCGACGTCTGCCTGTTCCAGGAGACTTGGAGCCAGGCTCCCCTGTATAAATCCGGTTATACTACGTATTATATCCCAGCTACGAGCTCAGGAAAGGGTCGCCCCTCCGGGGGTCTACATAATAGGATCAACATCTCTCTGAATTGCTCTATGGTTATGCACACTCCCCCATCACAAGACATCCTTCATCTGACCATTAAAGGGCCAGTTAACGTGTAGGTTTTCAATATATATGCTAGAGGGACTCCCGGCGCCCAAACATCTGCAACCATAACAGCACTGGAGCACGTGTTATCTTGTATCCCGCCCCACTCTAACATCATTGTAGCCGGGGACCTCAATTGTACATTCAAACCTCTGAGTAGGGAGGACTTTTTGGGAATTAATGAAGAAGATAATAAATGGTCCATACCGATCCTTAATATAGCTCCTATCAAGAAGTGGTCACAGAGGGCCATCCAAATTAATGCGCTAACATTAGAACATAATCTAAGAGCTGTAAACGGAAGGACACGCTCTAAACCGAGTGGGGCAAATATCTTTAATAGGATTAGCTCCCCATCCCGTATAGGCTACATCTTGTTAGATATCCGACTTTGGGGTGACCTTTTGGATATGGATGTCAGGCATACCTTGGACACTGACCACAATCCTTTATGTATGCAAATCAATAACAGTTGGTCACCCACAACGAAAAAGGCACCAACTGCTCCGATAATGTTGACAAAAGAGGTTTTCCCCTCAAACTGCAATTGACGCCTTAAATGGAATAAGGTTTCACACCAAGAAGATAAATTGCACAACATTAAGGAACTCATCGATCAAAAGATCAAGGAGCTTGAAATATCCCACGGCAAACCCGAGAACGTATCCACTTTTTCTTTTTCCACATTTTATCAAGAAACAATAGATAGGTTAGGATCGTTTTGTATCGTAGAAGAGTGTAGGGCATCAAAAGGGTGTCCACCAAGACCCACTTCATCCACATGTAGGGTAAAGTGGCAGGCCCTATCCCTAGCTCTAAGGAAAAAAGATCCCTTGGCAATTAGAGCAGCAGGAAAGGACTACTCCAGGACACAAGAGGTAGCAAAGTGCAATTGGGAAGAGTCACATTGGCAGGAGCTCAAACATGCCTCACAACAGAAAAACACCATCTTATTCTGGGAGCTAATTAATAAAGGGACTAGAAAGAGATCTGACCCAATCCCAAACTACATCACAGGGCAGCAATGGCATGATCACTTTTCCAACCTATATTGTGGCGATGTAGGCCCCTTGCCCTCCCAGACCGAGCCCTCCCCAGCTATCCTCGGGGCTCCCATACCATCTGACTTCTTTGTTATTCATGAGGTAGACATGGCAATAGAGAGTATAGCTCCTGGAAAGGCTGCGGGACCCAATGGCCTTCCTGGAGATCTGCTTTTGTATGATCCAAAGCCATGGGCTCATTTCATCTTGCTGTTGATGAATCATATTGTTAGGGGACATGATGTTCCTGACTCATGGAAGGGTGCGGATGTAGTAACAATCTATAAAAAGGGGAATAGGGAGGCCCTGCCAACTACAGACAATTAGATAAATCAACGTGATACAGAAGGTGGTTGGCAGGGTGCTCCTTATGAGGATAAGTTCCTGGATGGAGGATGGGAACATCCTCTAACACTATCAAGCAGGCTTTAGACAGAAGGTGGGCACAATGGATCAGGTGGTCAGATTTTTTATGATCCACTGGAAAACAGTGGTGATTGGGAAAGGCAGCTTATATCTGGCCTTCATCGATCTGAAGACCGTTTTCGACCTCGTCCCACGTGTTAAGCTCTGGCAGGTCCTGTACGAATTGGGCATCCCTCCTCCGATCCTCGATTTTATTAAACGCCTCCTCGTGGATAACTATGCCAGAATCGGTTGGGGCACACAGGAGCAGTTGACGGAGAGGGTCGCGGTGAATAGGGGGGTACGCCAGAGTTGCGTGTTGGCCCCGACCTTGTTTTCTCTCTTTGTGAATGGGGTGGTAGACCATCTAAGCGAGGATCCTGCCGATGCCCCTACGTTGGCTGGTGAGAAAACTTCAACCCTCCTATTCGCCGACGACACCCTCCTGATTTCCAAAAGTCCGGGTGGTTTGCAAAACCTCCTAAACAGGTTCAGCCTGTTTTGTGTATCTCGGGGGCTGTCAATTAACACCAGCAAAACCAAGCTAATGACTCTATGCCCGTCGAAACGCTTTAGAAATGGCATCACCCTTAATGATACCCCACTTGACACTATCGAGTCTTTTGACTATCTGGGAATCCAGGTCACCAATTCCATGAAGGCTATTCTAAGAGAACAACAACTCTCTGTAAGTAGGTTAGTTGCCCCGGCCCTTGCGGTCTATGATGGTAAAGCGCTACCCTCGGCCCTTTACGGGTCCGAACTATGGGGCTTCGAGAATACCATCGATCTTGTAAGATCTCAAAACAAGTGCCTTAGAGGTTTGGTTTCTCTTCCAACTTCTACTCCATTGAAGCCCCTATATCAGGACATGGGAAGACGCTCTATCAAGGACATTGCACGCCTCCGCCCCCTATTATTCTGGGCACGTATAAGAAGAACCCCTGTGCTGGCCAATTATGCTGCTGCCCTAAGTGAACTAATAGCAGCAGATATAGACAATAAGATCAAATGGATTTTTAACCTTAGGCAGCTTTTAACAGACATAGGGTTTGGGGAGGCTTGGGCCAATCAGATTCCGCCATCCAAACAGAATTTAAAAAGTACATACTGGAAATGGGTACAGGTAGCAGAGCTGCATAATTCCAATTTGTGGAATCTCACTGAGCGGTTCATGGAACACAAACCTGTCCGGAAACTTGAACCCTTTCTAGATTTCATCCAAATTCCAAGGGACAGGGCGCTCTACATGAAGATGAGAATTGGGACTCTTCCGTTAAACTAAATGATAGCAGCCTGGAAGCGGCGCAATCCATCATCTGCTTCTTGTCCAGGCGGTACAAAAGGGGGTGGTGATGGATGGAGCATCTGAACCAATCAAACACTCACACCCAGTCAACAGATCTGGGTTTGATCCATCACCGTTCTTTAGCCCACTCTGCCACCCCAGTTCAGACATGGCCATATGCAAATCAGTCTGACCCTGTGCCTCATGGGAACAGTCCAGCCCGAACTGCCAAGCCATGCCTTCCCTGGACCGGAAACAAGCTTCCTAGGACCGGTTTCTGGCATTGCAGCCGTCTTCAGCCAGGCTTGCTTGAATCCAGGGTCAAAGAGAGCAAGGGACTCACGTCTGAGCATACCCTGCCAACGTATGGCGAGCAAAGCGGTACAAAAGGGGGTGGTGATGGATGGAGCATCTGAACCAATCAAACACTCACACCCAGTCAACAGATCTGCGTTTGATCCATCACCGTTCTTTAGCCCACTCTGCCACCCCAGTTCAGAGATGGCTATATGCAAATCAGTCTGACCCTGTGCAACATGGGAACAGTCATGCCGGATCTTGAAAAACCGGGTCTTGACCCGAAGGTCCCAGCCAACTATAGGCCGATTTCTTTGTTGCCGGCTCTCGTAAAAATCTTGGAGAAACATGTTCAGTCGGTGCTCTCCAACTTTTTGGAGACCCATGAGATCTTACATGACTCCCAGTCTGGCTTCCGCTCAAATCGTAGCACCGAGACCGCGCTCCTTGAGGTTTCTGAAACTATCAAAGGGGTGTTGGACACCGGGGGCAAAGTCATGTTGGTGTTGTTGGACTTGTCGGCGGCTTTTGACACCGTCCCCCATGATGGCCTGCTCGCATGACTCTATGAGATCGGCCTACGGGGGACGGTGCTTAGCTGGTTTTCGTCCTTTCTAGCTGGCCGACGGCAAACGGTCTGGACATCGCCTGACACCGCCGTGATGCCGCCTTTGGGAGTCGGGGTCCCTCAGGGCTCTATATTGAGCCCGACCCTCTTTAACATCTTTATGACCCCTTTGGCGGCGGTGGCGGAGTCGTTTGGTGCCCGGATCGTGTCGTATGCCGACGACACCCAGCTCCTCTTTTCTTGTGAGAGAGGGGCAGACTTTGACGGGGAGAGTATCCGGAATTGCCTTGGGGCTGTGTTTACATGGTTCCAACTGAACAGCCTCAAGTGCAATTCCGATAAGTCCGAGGTACTCTTCTTCGGGTGCGACACGGAGCCCAGCTGGCAGGCCTGGTGGCCCATCGATATGTTCCCTCCATCCGGTTCTTCCCCTATGGCTAAGAACTTGGGGGTTAAGATGGATAAGGGGCTGACGATGAAAGCCCAGATCCTTGGGGTGACCGGCACCTGTTTCGGTCTATTAAAGATGCTGCGGAGGTTCTTGCCTCTTTTTTTGGAGGAACACAGGAGGCTGACTGTGCAGGCTCTGATAGGCTCCAGGCTGGATCATGCCAACATTCTTTACCTGGGCCTACCAGAGTACCTGCTGCAGCGGCTTCAAGTTGCGCAGAATGCGGCGGCCAGGGCCATTTTTGGTCTAAACAGACGTGCCAGCGTCTCGGGTTTATTGTTGGCGCTGCACTGGCTACCCATCCGCAAACGGATCGCCTTTAAGGCGATGACTCTGGCCTACAAGGCTCTCCACGCTGTGGGAGCAAAGCATCTCCAAAAGAGACTGGCCTTTTACCATCCGGCCCGCTCTCTGAGGTCAGAGTCTTTGCTCCTGGCGGTTGTTCCTCGAGTTAGGAGAGCGCGCCTGGGTTGCCGCTCCTTTAGCTTGCTGGCTCCACAGATGTGGAACTTGCTTCCGCTCCCACTGCGGGGAGCCCCCAGTTTGCTTGACTTTAGGAGGGGTCTAAAAACCTGGCTGTTTACCCAGTAGGCCCCCAGCAGTCCCTTTTTTAACTCTTTTACTTATTTGTTCTGTATTCTCTTTTTACTGTGTTATGTTATTGCGAATTAGTTCTCCTTACCCAAAGCGCCGGGACACTCTTTTTGAGTAACCGTTGCGCTATACAAAAGAATAAATAACATAACATAACATAACATGCCTTCCCTGGACCGGAAACAAGCTTCCTAGGACCGGTTTCTGTCATTGCAGCCGTCTTCAGCCAGGCTTGCTTGAATCCAGTGGCAACGTGAGCAAGGGACTCACGTCTGAGCATACCCTACCAACTTATTCAGGCTGCGCAGCTCCCAATGAATCTACTGCCCACTTCCTCTTCGCGTGTCCAGGTTACAGGACGGCTAGAATCAAATGGCTTAAACCCGTTTGCAAAAAGCTTGGTTCCAAGAATTACCGGGTGGCACTACCTATTTTAAAAACTGACACCTCCTCCCTCACTTTGGTCTGCGGTGTAGCAAAATATTTGGGCTGCGCATGGCTAATAAGATCCAAGCTTCTAGCAAAAAGTAGCAGCCAGGTAGTGCCCATGTTCGTCTCTTGATGCATTGCTTTTATGGTTATTTAATTTTAATGATTCTGTGGAACATATTTTTAATATAATGTATAATGTTCAGTCGGATTCATTTATTATGCTGTATTGTATAATGATTTTTTTTAAATATGAATTTAGGATGTACATGCTTTTATGATAATTTTTATAGAATAAAGTACATACAACAATAATAGCAGTTTAAGGAACACAAGTTTGAATATTAAAGTGAAATTGAGGTTATATACAAGATAGCCCCCTCTTAGCACATTCGCAGGTTATAACAGTTATGGATGCGCCACATGCAGAATCTCTCACAATGGCAGGCATAGCATTCTTATGGAAAGTATCTTTTTTTTATATATTTATATCAAAAATGTTATATACTTTAGCTGTAGACCAAGATGTTCATTCTGCAGGACAGCAGGAGTTAGGTTGTTAATTTCAACAATATTATATTATGCTTGTAAATCTTGCCTTTCACTCTGGAGAGTAGATACTGTCAGTCTAGCAGCCTCCAACGGGGTTGTCTGACGATTGCAGAGCATCCAGTTACAACCGTTTGTGAGCCTGACATAAGTGTGTTGGAATTAAAGAGAGTTCTTGAGCTCCTCATTCATAGTAGAAATAATGATAATTGAAGGAAATATTTAGAACAAGGTGTCTAACCAGGATGTCAACAGAGCATACCCCTTCTCATGATAACCTAGTTCTGAGTACCAGGATGCAAATCCTGCCTTCTTTTGTTTTCTGATGTGGTAAACAAATCGCCTCTTGGAAAATCCCATGGTTCACTAAACACCCACATGTGTTCTTTCAGGCTAGTCTTTTTAAAGTGCGTGTTTTGATGCTCTGGGGAAATGAATCCAGACAACCCACTTCTTCAGAGCTTAATGCCTCAGATTTTGAGCTTCCCTGGCCAGAAGTTGCACTCCTGGTCCTACCCTGAATCATAGACAAGAATGCCTCCAGAGCATGGTGTACTGCTCCAAACTCCAACATGTTTATAGGGATGATGCAGAACATGGACCTTCTACTGCTGCTTTCCCAGATAAAATCTTCAACTCAGAATAAATTTATCTGCAAGGATCACAAGATCAAATATACCATTAATGTCATATACACTAATAATATGGGGCGGATCCTACGTTTGAGCGGAGGTAGGTCGCCCCACTAACCAAAATGCCCGAAAATTCCCCAGAGATGAACAATAATATGGTAATAAAGTATATATATTCCCATTTTATTTTTCATCCTCCCCATCCTGAACCGAGTGTCAGGACAGGGCGGGTGAGGCTTACTGCGTGGGAGCAGCAGGGAGGAGGGTGGGCTGCTTGAGCACTTTTCAAAGTGCGCATGTCCCTTTGGCCAGCCATCTTGCGATGGCCAGACATGCGCTCTTTGAAAGCTCTGACCCACCTGTCTTTAGGCAGCTGAGTTAGACCAAGTGCAGGGCTCCAGTGCCCTAAGGAGCAGTGAGAGAGAGTGCTCCCTCCAGTCCTGGTGCTGCACTCCGCCAGAATTAATTAGGGGAGTTGTTGAGGGCCCTGCCCTGGAGAAGATGAACACCGGAATGGAGCGTGGAGGAAGTTTCTGAAGGTAAGAGTTTTTATCTTTATTTTTTTTTCTTATTTTCTTTATTTAATGTGTCCCCCTTCCACAACCCATTTGGCCACCACACCACTCTCTAGTGGTGCCAATTGCGACTGCTAATAACCCACCAGCACAGGGGCACTGCAACTTTCACGTGATGAAAACCATGCCATTGCAAAACCCTGAAGTTTGTGCCATTGATTGTCAAGAGAATTGTGCAGCAGTCTCATTTGCAGCCTAACGTTTTAAGCTAGAATAATGCAGTACACACCAGCTCTCCCTACAGCAGTGCATCATTCCCACTGTAAGATACTGCCAATTGATAAACATGCAACTCTGCAGAATCAAGTAAGGAAACACTCTTTAAAAGAAATATTATTTCAGTTTCCATGTCAGAGTAGATGCACTATAAACCCAGGTATGCTCCACTGCTATGTATAGTTGAGTTTTATTAGTCAAAATATCTGCTCTGATAAAATAATTTTGGACACTTGTTTCTTGGTTTAACTAACTTTTGGTTTAATTTCAGTGAGTTTGTAAAGTATGGATCGTTTTATAATATATTGTTATTTTTTTAGGTAGATGTTTCATGATGGGACGAATAATCAATTTCAAGCATTGATATTATCTTTTCTACGGACTCTTAGGTGCATGTTATTTGGTTACAGTCTCAAAACAACGTTGTGCTTTTTCCATACATCTTTGTGCTTCATCCAGTGTCTCAGTGGAATATCCACCATCTAGGGAATTTATAGAGCATTTGAAAATCTCTTTAGGGTAAGTGATGTCATCAGTTTATATAATACTTAATCGTAGTAGTTGGTTTAAGAAAATGCCTCTTTTGCATTGCTACCCTGAAGTTTTTTGACTGATTCTGCTGGGTTTTTTTTCTGAGTGCACTGAGGACTTCTTAACCAGACCTCAGTGCCAGTGCCCTGACCTTAAAGTGTATTTCGAATTGGCTGTACCCAATTGGAAATGGCTAACTTACCTGTGTGTCCCTAGTTTATGGCAGCCTGACACCCAGGGCATGCAAGTTAGATGGGTAGGCCAGGGCTTTCAGGACTAGTTGTGCCACCCTGGAGATCCCCAAGTATAATGTATCTAAGTATGGGTGAATTTTGCGGATCCGCGGTCCGCGAATTTGCTCGAAATGGCAAAAAAATCCGCGAGTTCGCGGATTTTCCCGCGATCTCGCTGACTTTTTTGCCATTTGCAATAATGTGACACGTGTACCCTAGTGTGTGTGGGGCGGGGCCAAACGGGCGGGGCTTCTATGCGAGTTCACATGCCTCTTGTTTATAAAGGGTCAGAGACCGATCAGAGCAGCAGATGAGAAGGAAGAAGCCTCCTGGTCACAGGAAGTACACGGGGATTGCGCTAGAGAAAACTCGTGCCTCTTGTAAGGGTCAGAGACGGATCAGAGCTGCAGATGAGAAGGAAGCAGCCTCCTGGTAACAGGAAGTACACGGGGACTGCGCTAGAGAAACTCGTGGATGCAAAGACCTCCATCAAGGATTACATCCAATTGTAGGCGGTAGATATGGGGAGGAAGCACACCTGCCTAGCCTCGACCGTGCTCACTAGTTGTATGGGCGCTGAGGTCCCTCGAGTGAGCTGTCCATCATTGTGAGGAAAGGGTGCGAAGACGTTGCATACCCTAGTGTGTGTGGCGGGGCCAAACGGGCAGGCCATCTCTGCGAGTTCACATGCCTCTTGTAAGGGTCAGAGACGGATCAGAGCTGCAGATGAGAAGGAAGCAGCCTCCTGGTCACAGGAAGTACATGGGGATTGCGCTAGAGAAACTCGTGGATGCAAAGACCTCCATCAAGGATTACATCCAATTGTAGGCGGTAGATATGGGGAGGAAGCACACCTGCCTAGCCTCGACCGTGCTCACTAGTTGTTTGGGCGCCGAGGTCCCTCGAGTGAGCTGTCCATCATTGTGAGGAAAGGGTGCGAAGACGTTGCATACCCTAGTGTGTGTGGCGGGGCCAAACGGGCAGGCCATCTCTGCGAGTTCACGTGCCTCTTGTAAGGGTCAGAGACGGATCAGAGCTGCAGATGAGAAGGAAGCAGCCTCCTGGTCACAGGAAGTACACGGGGATTGCGCTAGAGAAACTCGTGGATGCAAAGACCTCCATCAAGGATTACATCGAATTGTAGGCGGTAGATGTGGGGAGGAAGCACACCTGCCTAGCCTCGACCGTGCTCACTAGTTGTTTGGGCGCCGAGGTCCTTCGAGTGAGCTGTCCATCATTGTTAGGAAAGGGCGCAAAGACATTGCATACCCTAGAGTGTGTGTGTGGGGGCCAAACGTGAGGGCCATCTCTGCGAGTTCACATGCCTCTTATAAGGGTCAGAGACGGATCAGAGCTGCAGATGAGAAGGAAGCAGGCTCCTGGTCACAGGAAGTACACGGAGATTGCGCTAGAGAAACTCGTGGATGCAAAGACCTCCATCAAGGATTACATCGAATTGTAGGCGGTAGATATGGGGAGGAAGCACACCTGCTTAGCCTCGACCGTGCTCACTAGTTGTTTGGGCGCCGAGGTCCTTCGAGTGAGCTGTCCATCATTGTGAGGAAAGGGTGCGAAGACGTTGCATACCCTAGTGTGTGTGGCGGGGCCAAACGGGCAGACCATCTCTGCGAGTTCACATGCCTCTTGTAAGGGTCAGAGACGGATCAGAGCTGCAGATGAGAAGGAAGCAGCCTCCTGGTCACAGGAAGTACATGGGGATTGCGCTAGAGAAACTCGTGGATGCAAAGACCTCCATCAAGTATTACATCCCATTGTAGGCGGTAGATATGGGGAGGAAGCACACCTGCCTAGCCTCGACCGTGCTCACTAGTTGTTTGGGCGCCGAGGTCCCTCGAGTGAGCTGTCCATCATTGTGAGGAAAGGGTGCGAAGACGTTGCATACCCTAGTGTGTGTGGCGGGGCCAAACGTGAGGGCCATCTCTGCGAGTTCACATGCCTCTTGTAAGGGTCAGAGACGGATCAGAGCTGCAGATGAGAAGGAAGCAGGCTCCTGGTCACAGGAAGTACACGGAGATTGCGCTAGAGAAACTCGTGGATGCAAAGACCTCCATCAAGGATTACATCGAATTGTAGGCGGCAGATATGGGGAGGAAGCACACCTGCTTAGCCTCGACTGTGCTCACTAGTTGTTTGGGCGCCGAGGTCGTTCGAGTGAGCTGTCCATCATTGTGAGGAAAGGGCGCGAAGACGTTGCATACCCTAGAGTGTGTGTGGCGGGGCCAAACGTGAGGGCCATCTCTGCGAGTTCACATGCCTCTAGTAAGGGTCAGAGACGGATCAGAGCTGCAGATGAGAAGGAAGCAGGCTCCTGGTCACAGGAAGTACACGGAGATTGCGCTAGAGAAACTCGTGGATGCAAAGACCTCCACCAAGGATTACATCCAATTGTAGGCGATAGATATGGGGAGGAAGCACACCTGCTTAGCCTCGACCGTGCTCACTAGTTGTTTGGGCGCCGAGGTCCCTCGAGTGCGCTGTCCATCATTGTGAGGAAAGGGCGCGAAGACGTTGCATACCCTAGTGTGTTTGTGGCGGGGCCAAACGAGCGGGCCATCTCTGCAAGTTCACATGCCTCTTGTAAGGGTCAGAGACGGATCAAAGCTGCAGATAAGAAAGAAGCAGCCTCCTGGTCACAGGAAGTACACGGGGATTGCGCTAGAGAAACTTGTGGATGCAAAGACCTCCATCAAGGATTACATCCAATTGTAGGCGGTAGATTTGGGGAGGAAGCACACCTGCCTAGCCTCAACTGTGCTCACTAGGTGTTTGGGCTGATTATAATGTGTGACTGAATTTGAGCTTCAACTCGGGCACCTGCTTTATTTATATCTAAGTGCTTCCTGTTGAGGTTTAATTTTTGTGTCAGAAGCAGCTTGACAGAATGAATCCTGCCTGCATATTTATCCACGAAGATGCCACCCTCTACTGCAAAAAAAATTAAAAATACGCCCGCGAGCGGATTTGCGGATTTTTCGGCAATTTCGTGCAATTTGCGGATCGCGAAATTGCCGAAAATCCGCAAAATCCGGGAGCGGAACGGATATTGCGCCCACACTTAAATGTATCTACCTGTCTGCCACTGCAGACAGGCAGAGCGGTTGTACACTGCTAGCCAAACATTACCATTAAAAGCAATAGCAAAACCACTACTTCCCATGTACACCTGTGTAAGTGACCCCTCGAGCACGCCTACTGAATCCTAAAGCAGGGTGCAACATATGACATAGGCAAGGCATGTAGTTTACATGCCCTGACAGTAAATAGAGGAAAACACTGTTTTACTGTGGAAAGGTATCAAACAACTTGTTACATTAAGGCGACTTGTATCCCAGGTCGAAATCAATGTAACTTGTTGCAGGGTGAAGCTTTTAACAAAGCTGAGACTTTGTTGCCTTTAAACCTCCTGTGCCTTTCGGGGCACACCTGGAGCCTGTTCCACAAGAAGGCTTTCTGCCCTCCAAGAGAGATGTGTCAACAACTCTCAGGGAGGAGAACAATGAGGGGTTGCAGGACAGGGGGGGTGTTACCTCCCTCCTGCAGGAATCCACTTAGGTTTTAGCCCCAACAGACAGGCTTCAAAGGGGAAGCCGCCTTTGAAAGGCAGATATGTTTAGGCAGACAGGCTCGAACAGGGAACAGAGAGGGGAAACCAGTTACCAAACTGGTTTCCCCACGGGTGTGGAGCACTGAGGTTGTCACAACCCAGGGGTGGACTAGGGGGGTCAGAACACCAAGAGAGGGGTCTCGCTACCCTGGGAGGGTAATTGTAATTTCAATATTTCCATCAGTGACATTATTCAAGGTACATAATATAAGACTTTACATGGTTACTATTATTACATGGACCATACAGCAATATATAACGTTGAACTACAATTGATTAAAAGCTGTGTGCTTAAGAATGCTCCATTTCTTTAGATATTACATGAAAAAGGTGGTTTTCTGCCTACTCCATAAAAGGCAAACAGATTATATCATAGTACCAAGTGCTTATGTTATACATGTAACCATTTTTTTCCAAAACAAGCAACTTAATAAACTGCCATCACAATACAATTATCAAATAGTTAAATACAAAAATAAATTGTATAGCTCATCTGACATTAAATGGGAGGGGTACTTTTCAACCTACTCAAACAGGGACAGAAGAATTGTATCAAAATGCCAAGTGTTTATGATAAAGATGTAAACATTCCTTCAGCAATTTCCCATCTTGGGAATGGTGCATTATGGGATAGTCAGATGCCACACTACGCAGGAAGTATTCACCTAGTGGGAGGGAACCTGGTAGGCCATTCGCTACCAACCGCATCCTGCCCTGAGGGCATTTTCTGAGCATAAGAGGGTCGCCCCTGGCACCCCTACCTCAGATCTCAATTGACTTGTAAGAAGGACCAAAGAAGGACTGCTCTGCTGCACCAAGAGACCAGAGAGGAGAGGCTGCTCCATTGAAGACTTCCCGGCTGCAACTGGTGGCTTGCGAAAAGAGGGACTATGCCTGCTGTGTCCTACTCGAAGGAAAGCTCTCTCCAGAGCCCAGTCAAACCAAGAGACTCTAAGGGCCAGTCAAATGGCCTCCTGTTCACAGCACAGGGTCACATCAGCTGAGCTGAAGAAGCCTGCTGGGGCAAGTTGGTAGCCCAAATTCTTCAAGTTGCTCCCACTGCCGCCATGCACTACCAAGGACCAAGACCTTGCATAAAGTTGCACAGAAGTTTGTTGAGCCCAGAAATGCTGTTTGAGAGCTGTTTGGACCCTCAGAAGGTGATGGTTGACTTAGGAAGGATTTGTCTGTGACCAGTGTAGACTGGACTTCAGTCAGACCAGAGATGAGCTTGTAGGACATCGACCCTGCAACCAGGCCCCCTCACCATATGTGTGGACCAAGGAGTACCTGTGGGAAGACCCCGTCACATTGACACTTATCCAAGTTTTCTTTGAAATGGCTTTGATTTATCATTGTTTATAATATTAATAACTCCAAAACTCTCCAGTGGATCTTTTTTGTTCTAATGTCTAAATTCATATAAAAATACGCATTGGTAGAAATCGATAAATTGCGAAAAATTGCATTTAAGGAATCTCAATTTGAGATTCCTTAAATGCAATTCATGAACCATTTTAAATTTGAGAATTCGCAATCTGGGGCCGCTATTTACCGCGAAGTCTGACTACGTGGTAAATAGCGAAAACTTAGAAGAATGCACTTTAGTGCATTTTTCTAAGTTGTATGTTACACACACACATGTTATGTTATGTTAATAACACTTTTATAGCGCACAGCTGCCCCAGCCAAGGGGCGTCCTTATTTGCAATTTGCAATTAGCGAATCGCAAATAAGGAAGCAGTAGAAATCGCTAAAAATATTGCGTTTTCTACATGAATCCCGTTTTGCGAGTCTTTAATAGCGATTCCTTAAAAATCGCTATTAAGGACTCGCAAAACATGACAATTATGAATCTGGGGGTTAGTGTTTTATACGTGTATATGGTTTATGCTTTCTGAGATCTTGTTGTTCCTCTGGATTGTAACAGTACAGTATAGCAAGGTCTATCTAGTCTTTTTTCCTTAGACGAGTGTATTATCGAGATGGGGAAGTGGGCTTGTGCTGCGAGATAACAAATTATATAGCTCCCCCAAAAAGGAATTCTAAACCTACGTCCATAGAAAGAATGTTAGAGAAAGCATTGGGAGTGGTGGCCACAGAAATAGAACGAACAGAGAGGCGCCTATCTATCACTCCAAACTTAGAGATGGTCCCAATAGATTGTAGCTCGCCAGTCGATTTAAGGGCAACAAGCATAGAGTCCACCAATGATCAATCTATAACTATGGAGTCATTGAGTTTAGAGCCGCTCAAGGTTATAACCCCAAGGAGCCCAGGAAGAAAATGTAAAGCAAAACTAAAACCTAATGCAAAAAGGAAGAAAGTGCAGGAATTAAGTAAGGAAAATGGTAACCTAGGGGGCAATTACACTGAGGCCAGTATAGAACCCAGCAATGATCAGCCTGCATGGGTTACACTGTTGGTGATGAATCTCCAGCAGCAAATGAGAACAATTGTTAAGGAAGAATTAACACCCGTATTGGCAAGGCAAGATGGGCTGATAGTAAAGATTAATGCATGGCTAAAAAATAGAGAGATGACTAAGGATATAACCAGCACAGATAGTATGCTAGGTGCCCAGGCCACCACGAGTAATTTGCAAACTGGACCCCCTCTAATCTCAAATGAAAGACGTCATCCTATAAATGCAGATAATGATCAGCACCACAGAAAGCAAAATGGAACTTGTGTAGCGAGACAACCCCCGCCGACCACAAATCCGGTAATTCAGGCTCCCCCACTGCCTGTTAGTAGAGGGGATCGACAAAAAAGCTCCAGGCAGGTGGTGGACAATATTTCTCTAATTCAGGATTGTAGCGTTTTAGAACGTAAAAACCAAACATATTGACCCCCAATTATAAATCTATAGTTCAAGTTCAAGTTCAAGTTTCAAATTTGTATAGCGCACTACTCACCCAGAGGGTCTCAAGGCGCTTGAGGGAGGGGGGGAGCTTTACTTATCGAATATCCAAGTTTTTAGTTGTATTCTGAAGGAGAGGTGGTTCTGTGTAAGGCGGAGGTGGGTGGGGAGAGAATTCCAGGTCTTGGCCGCTAAGTAGGAGAAGGATCTTCCCCCCATGGTGGATCTTTGGATGCGTGGAATTGCGGCGAGGGCTTGATTGGACGATCGTAGTTGGCAGGTGGGGGTGTAAAAGGGCAGGCGCGAGTTGAGGTATTCGGGTCCTAGGTCGTAGAGGGCTTTGTGTGCGTGGGTGAGGAGACGGAACGTTATTCTCTTGTTGACTGGGAGCCAGTGGAGGTCTTTCAGGTGTCCGGAAATGTGAGCTTGGCGGGGGATGTCTAGGATGAGTCTGGCTGAAGCGTTTTGGATGCGTTGGAGTTTTTTCTGTAGTTTAGCTGTGGTTCCGGCGTAAAGGGTGTTTCCGTAGTCCAGTCGGCTTGTGACCAGTGCATGGGTGACCGTCTTTCTTGTTTCGGTGGGGATCCAACGGAAGATTTTTTTGAGCATACGTAGGAGGTTGAAGCATGATGATGAGACGGCGTTGACTTGTTTGGTCATCGAGAGGGAGGAGACCAGGATGAAGCCCAGGTTACGTGCGTGGTCCGTTGGTTTGGGTGCGTTTCCCAGGGCCGGTGGCCACCAGGAGTCGTCCCAGGCGGAGGGGGATGATCCTAAGATGAGGACTTCCGTTTTGTCCGAGTTCAGTTTTAGACGGCTGTTCTTCATCCACTCGGCTACTTCTTTCATCCCTTCGTGTAGGTTGGTTTTGGCGGTGTTTGGGTCTTTGGTGAGGGAGAGGATTAGCTGGGTGTCGTCTGCGTAGGAGATGATGTTGAGGTTGTGTTGGCGCGCGATGGATGCGAGGGGACTCATGTATACGTTGAAGAGGGTGGGACTGAGTGATGATCCTTGTGGTACGCCGCAGATGACTTCGGTGGCCTCTGATCTAAAAGGGGGGAGGCGGACTCTCTGGGTTCTTCCGGCGAGGAACGAGATGATCCAGTCCAATGCTTTTCCTTGTATTCCGACGTTGCTGAGGCGTTGTATAAGGGTGCTATGACAGACAGTGTCGAAGGCTGCGGAGAGGTCAAGTAGGATGAGGGCAGCTGTTTCTCCGTTGTCCAGTAGGGTTCGAATGTCGTCTGTTGCTGCGATGAGGGCGGTCTCGGTGCTGTGTTTGGCTCGGAAGCCGGACTCTGAAGGGTCGAGGGATTTGTTGGATTCGAGGAAGGCGGCGAGCTGACTGTTGACGGCTTTCTCAATGACTTTGGAAGGGAATGGGAGGAGCGAAATGGGGCGGTAGTTCTTAAGTTCAGTGGGGTCTGCTGTGGGTTTCTTCAGGAGGGCGCTGAGTTCGGCATGTTTCCAGCTTTCCGGGAAGGTAGCGGAGTTGAGGAAGCAGTTGATGACGTCTCAAAGATGGGGTGCGATAATGGAGTCTGCTTTGTTGAAAATGTGGTGGGGACATGGGTCGGTTGGCGATCCTGAGTGGATGGAGTTCATCAGGCGGATGGTATCTTCAGTGGTGATTGGGTTCCAGGTGCAATGGTTGTTGGAGGGGGGTTTTAGTTCGGAGGTGGGTGGGGTGGACTGGTCGTCAAAGCTGTTATGTATGTCAGCGATTTTGTTGTGGAAGAACGAGGCTAGAGAGTCGCAGAGGTCTTGGGAGGGAGTGATGTCGTTGGTGCCGGCGGTGGGGTTGGTAAACTCTTTGACGATGTTGAATAGTTCCTTGCTGTTGTGGGCGTTGTTGTCGAGTGGATCCTTGAATGCTGATTTCTTGGTGGATAGGATCAGTTGGTGGTGTTTGCGGGTGGCGTTCTTGAAGGTGGCCAAGTTGTCAGTGGTTGGGTTTTTTCGCCAGGCTTTCTCGAGGGTACGACAGATCTTCTTGGATTTCTTAAGGTCATCATTGAACCAGGGGGCTTTTTTGCTACCTTGCTTGATTTGATGGTTTTTCAAGGGTGCTAGTTCGTCAGCGCTGTGGGTGATCCATTGTGTAAGGTTGGTAGCTGCTTGGTTTGGGTCCGATGATTTGGCAGGAGGGTTTTGGTGAAGCGATGAGAAGAGCTGGTCGGTGGTAATTTTGTTCCAGTTTCTGCGGGGAATTGGTTGTGGGTGGTTGTGGGTCGTAGTATTTTTGTAATTGAAGTGAACGCAGCTGTGGGCCGTCCAATGGAGAGCTGTGGTGTGATTGAAGGAGATGTGCTTGCTGGAGGTGAAGATTGGGTCGAGCGTGTGCCCGGCATAGTGGGTGGGGGTGTCGACGAGTTGTTTGAGTCCGAGATTGGCGAGGTTGTCCAGAAGGGTGGCGGTGTTGCTGTTGTTGTTCTTTTCCAGGTGGAAGTTGAGGTCTCCCAGTAGAATGTAGTCCTCGGAGGGGAGGGCGTGTGGGCTGATGAAGTTAGTGATGTCTTCGTAGATGAGGGTGCCTCTGAGTGTGGTCTTGGGGTCGGTGTGGATCTGGAAGTGAAGGTGTTCGGCGTCTGCGAGGTTATCGTCGGAACTGGTCGTGATGCGGAAGGTGTTCTTATGGACCTAGATCTATCACCAGAGTCAGCCCCATACGTGCTGGTACTTGCAGGTGTTCCAGAATTAAGAAAGGGATTAGTAGAAACACATCAAGATTTAAAAAATAAAACCATTCACTGGTTAGCAAACCATAGCAATTTTGGTTATGAGAATACCCATGAGATCCTAACCACAAGAAGGGTGGGTTGGATAGGCGAACGACACAAGGATATTCAAGGAGAATGCATAGTGATTAATTTTAGAAATCCAAGTATCATTGAACAAGTTCTAGCAACTGAGTATGGGAGGAATATGGGTAGCATCCTATTACTCCCTCTAAGCTATTTTTATCCCCCAAGTAGGACCTTACAGCAAGGTTATTTTTACAAGTTGGGAAGGAGATTTGCTCCTTAAAAAATGGTATTTCCACATCCAGGCCAGCTGCTGCATAACCAACCTATTTTTAATATTTCTACTGGAAACAGGTTTAGTCCCCTTGAGGGAGTAGATTGACTGAAGGAAGCTAATTTAACTAATAAAGAGGAAATATCCTCTGTAACATTAGACCTAGAGAGTCAGGGTAGCCCTATAGCCCCAAATCATGGGACTGAGGAGGGTCTAGCCAGAGGGAGCATGAGCAGCTCCCGACGTAAAAACCGTCATGAGTGTGGGCCTACTCACTTTGAAAATTTTGAACAAATACTAGATCTAGGGCTAAATGTCCTGGATGCAACCGGATTAACAAATGTGCCTCCGAACCAGCTAATCTTAGTGCCCTCTAATAAGAATTTACTGAATTCCCAGGTAACAAGGGTTTTGTACTGGAATATTGCAGGTTTAAATAGTAAACTAGATGACCCTGAATTGGAAACTTTTATTAACCATTTTAAACTCTGCATGTTTCAGGAAACCTGGGCAAGAGGAGAGGTCTCTAAACCAGGCTATGCCTCTTTTAGTATTCCAGCAACCTCAGGGGGAATAGGGAGACCATCTGGAGGCCTTACCATATGGGTAGGATCACATTTGGGGTGTACAGTTGAGCAAATTGATACAGGTTCGATCGACATTTTAAGTGTTCTATTGCGGTTTCCTTCTAAGTCTACTGTTGTCCTAATAAATGTATATTCAAGACCTACTCCTAAGGGCAAAGAATCCACCACGGTGGAAGAGTTAACTACTTTCTTAGGCTCTATTGATGTAAACCAAATTATTATAGTAGGAGGGGATTTTAACTGCCAGTTTGAGCCGCTTGAGGGCTTGCCCCCTGATAGCTTATCTGATGAGGACCATTTTCTGAAAATCCCAGAGTTGAGATGCCCAAAAGTTAAAAAATGGTCCCCCCTGGTGATCCAGATGAATTGTCTCACATTGAGACATTCACTAAGAGCTTGTAATGGGAGCTCTTTATCTGAATTATCGAATGGCTATACGTTCTACAGTAAAAACCGTGGGTTTATATTAGATTATATTTTTATTAACTCTCAGTCCTGGGACAGGATGACGGATTTTAAAATTATCCCACGCCTAGATAGCGATCATTATGCGATAGTAGTAGAACTTAAAGCTTTAAACATGGGAAGTACATCCCTCCCAGATAATTCTATTGATCCCAGAATGGTGGTCTCCAACTGTAGGAAGAGAGTGAGATGGACAAACATTAGTAAATCAGAGGACAAATTGAGCAGTTTATATGACGCCTTGCTTCCTGTTCTTGTAGAGGCGTCCACCTTATGTAGCCAAAGTATGGACAGTATACATTTAGAGTTGGTCGAGATGAATCATGCCAAATTAGAATAAGCTACTTTTGACTTCTTCTATCCAAATAAAACTACCAGGCAGCATAGGCCGCCGTCCCACCCCTGGTATAATGCCTCTTGCCGTAAGGCTAAAAACGCATTAGTAACATCTATTAAAGCTAACGATCGCCCTATAATAAGGACAGCAAGAATAGATGATAAAGCGGTCATATTAGAAGCTAAGAAAAGGTGGGAAGAGGAAAGTTGGGCCACCTTGAAAACTGCACTAGGGGACAGAGACATGAGGACCTTTTGGGGAGTTTTAAACTTAGGAACGACTACCCCTCGAAGCGCAGCCGAACCAACCCTGGATGAAGAGGTCTGGCGGGAGCATTTTGAATCCCTCTATGCCAAGGAGCCACTGCCCGGTGTTGATTTTATCAATAGCTGCGACCCGACAGTGGCTTGTCCCACAACTAACCGGGATACAATCCCCTTGTTTTATGGTGTTGTGGGTCCAAGCATAAGTCTGAATGAAATAAAGGGCGCATTGGTAAAAATAGCCCCGGGAAAAGCTCCAGGCCTGGACAAGATACCTGGGGATCTTTTCAGGAGCGAACCAGCTATCTGGGCCCCATACTTTTGGATGCTTTTCATTGCAATAATGCAAGGCATGAAGATCTCCTCGAGCTGGCTTGGTGCAGAAATAATTCCGATTTTCAAAAAGGGCTCCCCACTCCTCCCAACCAATTACAGACTAATCAGCTTAATAGACATCTCTCAGAAAATATTTGCATGTGTCTTACTCCTTAGGCTACAATCATGGTTCTAAGAGAGGGGGGTACTGTCCTCCCTGCAGGCTGGGTTCAGGGAAAAGTTGTCGACCCTGGACCAAGTACTAAGATTGCAATTGCTGTACTGGAAGACCGAAAGCCTGCAGGGGGGCAGTCTTTACTTAATCTTTGTAGATCTGCGGTCTGCATTTGATTTAGTTCCTAGGGAGAAACTGTGGTTAGTCCTTGGTGAGATGGGGGTCCCTGGATATTTAATCCTTCTTTTTAAACGACTACATGAGTGCAACTATGCGCAAATTAGGCATGGTAAGGATGGTAATCTCACAGCACCTATATCCATTAAACGAGGCGTACGCCAGGGTTGCGAGCTTGTGCCAACCTTATTTAGCCTCTACATTAATGGCTTGATTGATGCCCTGCTAGCAGAAAAAGATCTAGATGCCCCTAAGTTAGCCTCCCTTAAATATCGGCAACGATGTTCGCGGACGACACTCTGTTGGTAGCTAAATCGCTTATGGAGTTACAAAGGGTCCTGAACAAATTTGAGATATTCTGTAGGGAAAGAGGTCTAGAAATAAATCTACAGAAAACCAAATTTATGGCGTTTAATTGCCCAAAAAGTACACGCCCAAACCCGTCTTTAAATGGTAAACCTCTTGAGAGAGTGTCATCTTTTGTGTATTTAGGTATCACAATTTCCAAGTCTATGGAATGGGGGGCTCATATCACGAAATCTACGCTAAAGTTAGCGCAAATTTCAGGTGGCAGCATGAACATTTTTAAAAAGTCTAGCAAAAGAGCAGTTAGCGGAGCTTTATATGGTGCAGATCTATGGGGACACCTAAAGCTCGAGAATCTAACGCAGGTGGCGAACTAATACTTAAAACAGCTATTTAGATTGCCACGCGGCACTCCGTTAATCCCACTACGACTGGATATGGGAATAACATCAATTGCCAAAGTGGCGAGCCTTAAACCTATAATGTATTGGCGCCGCCTGTGGACCACTCCCGAACTCTTACCCTATAGGGAGAAATTGTCAGTGGTAATTAGCGCACGGGGTGCTGTAAAGTTCCCGTGGTTCGACCATATCAAATACTTACTAACTAGCATGGGATTAGGGGATTGTTGGTCTGCACCTGAGTCAGCCTGTTCTTTAATATCTAGGAATCAAATGAAGGTACTCTACAAAGAACATAGATTGGCTCAACTTCATACTTCTTCTAGAACAGGGAAACTCACTAGAGCTGTTTTAAAAAAAAAAGACATTCCTTGCTTTGAGACGGTAATAGATCTCATTCACCCGCCGGCGGCAAGGAAGCTCTATTTACAGTTTACATATGGGGTGCTTCCTCTCCACTGCTTTACATCTAAGTGGAGAGACCAGTGGAGAGACCAGCAAATGATTCATTGCCTGGTGTGCGACCACCCCGAAGAAACAGAGCTCCATGTTTTCTTTATTATAAAGCAACTAAACGCTGGCTGGGCCAGATTTGCAGGAATCTTGGTAATAGGCGTTGTCTTGAAGTATTTAGGATACTGAAGTCTGACCTCAGTATCCCAATAGAAGGGTTTTTTTTAAATCATGAAATGCTGTATCAATCTTGCCATGGTGAATGAATAGTGTTAGCATAGTAATTTGGCTCAATCGTTTTGTATTGCTTTGTATAGTTTTATATGTAAGGGCTTCCCTTTTTTAATAGGTACTTTTTTTAGCTAATTTATGTATTTATAATTGCACTATGCACTTTCCGAAATTAAATGTGTAACCTTCGCCTAGAAACAACACACTAAAAATTGAATGTATTTTAATATGAACAACTTGTGTATAATTAATTCCATTGTTTTTTCATTTCGACTGTTTGTATGATGTAATTTTAGAAATGATTGACTGCAGTGCCTCATACTTTTTAGGTCATTCTGACCGAAAAAAAAGTCTTTGTGAACTGAACTGAACTTGCTACTGTTTCGATTTATTCTTTCAATTTAGCCATCTTCTTTTCAGAGTTCTTGATGAGTATTTGCATCATCGCAACAAGAGATAAATTTCAATTTAATTGGATGAAATCAGAATGCTAAATGAAATAAATATTTACCCCTCCATAAAGTACCAAAGTAATAAGATATACATTCATCTAATAAGTCTGTTATATTGCACGATAAACCCCACTGCCACCATACACTCTCACCAAAGACAAACCTGTTTTCACATACAAAATAAATAAGACATGATACTATTTACAATATCATGAGGGCATCTATATTTATTAAATATAAGATAAAAATATTTCAGAACTAAAATATCTGACAGTGACACACAAAAGCTACATTTCTATCATACAGTGATATATGAGGAGGGTGTAATAAGGTATTCCAAAAACTCAGCAAACACAACAGGCAATTATGTCCTAAATGTGAAACATTTTCACAAAATAACAATATTTTCTCAAACATAGAAATCATTCCCCAAATAACAATTATGATCAGTGGTAACATAGCTGCTTATTCACACAAATGTTACACACTCATCAATTCCCTCACCAAGTCTTTCATTCACTTAATTTCTCTGCTTCAGAACTGATAGTGGCTTTGGAAGTTAAGGTTGAGTTATGATTGCAAGTGTATCAGAGTAGTTGAAGACATTACCTCGAACTGGTAAGTTGCTGTCCTTGTTTGCTTTGTATAGGCATGTAGAGCTCCAAGTTACCTGGTAGTCTTACATTTCTTACAAAGCCATGTTTCTTTTAGTTGAAAGTAGTAAATTGTTTAACATATTTAGAGTTTTGATAAATGAGCTCAGAGGCAACCGTGAAACACATGGCAATACCAATCTAGAATTGCATTACGAAGTTTGAGCAGACTGGCACTGGCGATACTCGATACTGAAGAAAGTTTACATGTATTTCTATGAGTCAACTATCAGCAATCCCACTGAGGCTGTATAATGGTAACTGTTTGACTTTGATTGTTCAAATATGGATTAGCTTTATTAGCACTTGCTATTTAATATCTACCAATTTTAGTATGTTGCCATTTGTAGCTGTCTAGTACGCTTTAAAAGGAAGTACTAGGTACATTAGAAGTCATGTGGGCATATTTATATGGCTTTCACTTTATTAATATTGAAATGTGTTTTAATTTATAGAAGCAGAATAATATGGTTTAGTGCACTTGGTTTCTGTTAGACTGGATGTTATACTGTGCCTGTTAATTAAATTGCATAGCATGCACATTATTAATGTTGTGTACATACTTCAATGACTTTTACATCATTTGATTAACTGTAATGATGCAACATTTGTAGATCTAAGGGGCATCAAACATGAAAAAGGCCTGCATAAATGTATATATTTCTGCCTTGATTAATGTTCTACGCACTTTCAATGCACCTTGGTATTTACTAATGGTTGTAAGATGAGAGAGTATCGATTAATAAGGCTACATTAGTAGGTGTAACTAGGCTGAATCATTCCTTTCTGCAAAAACCACAGAGTCTGCCAAACCAGGTTTGATTGTCTTTCCAACACCTGATGGACGGTAGTACTTTTATTGAGTATGAAATGTATGATGTTTTGAAAAACAAAGGATGATGTGTTACCTTCCTGGAATGCAGAGGATTCTTGGGTTGACTATGATGGCTCATCGAGAATTTCTTCGAGTTCACCCTGCTATTAAAATGGATGCGCTGCTAAAACTTTTTTTGTACACGAAAGAGAATTGGTCTATGAAAAATCATTTTAGACCTTGGAGCTTGTGGTGAAAAGAAATGGTATTAACTTAATCTTGGACTTTAGGAGATGTTTAGCAGGAAGAGGGTTTCAAAATGTCATGGCTGCAAATGAGAAAGCTTGATTTAATGTTTGAGACCTATGCAGTACTGAGATAGAGGGAATCCTCTTTACGTTTTGTCAATCTAGAGCCTTTTACAATGTAGAATTTGTTTGCTTGGTAGAGACCACATAGTAAAATCAGTAAAGAGGAATAGAATGTGGTTGGGCAGTTGGTTTTACCAAACCAAAGTTAACACAGTTAGAATTGGCTTAACAGTATCCTCAATTGAAACGATCACCTGCAGGTGCTGCCCTAAACTCATTTCCGTCACAGCTGCTCTGCAGCTCCCTGGCTCATGTGGCCATGAACTCACCTTCACCCATAAAGTAAAAGCATAAAAGCACAAGCCACCTGGATTACCCTGTTGCTATTACAGTTCAACCATCAGGTTTAGCTCAGGTAGTCTCTAGTGGTTCTTTGCTATCTGGATCCTACCTACCCAGATAATTGAAGGTCAAAATGATATGCACCACTCACCAAGCTTACAAGCTAAACAGCCCAACAACAGCAATTGCCCCACACAGGGCCCTGCAGGGAGGTTCAGCTAAAGCAAATTTGTCAAACCAAATTCAAGCAGGTTAAGCAGGAAGCCAAAACCACCACCATGCAGGGCAGTTATGGCTGCAACTCTGGTTCCCAACATGAGAACCCTAGAAAGCCCAGTAGATAATTTGTTTCCTGGAGGCCTCCACCCAAAAGTTGAGAACACTGAACCACAACATGTTTAGTTGAGCCCTACCAATCGAGGGGCCCACCATCAGTTGCTTGGCAAGAGGAATGAAGCCCAAGACTGGAACCAGAGTTGTACACCAAACCTTGCTTGCCAGATAAACCTGCAAACATATTGTGTGGATGTGGGTGGCTAAGTTATGCGCTGAAGGACTCATACTATGAAAGTTACTAATTGCCACTTCGGCAAGGTTTGCTACTGATCTGCAACTGACAAGGAATGCTCAAGCAGTGGTTAATTTTTAAAACAATAAGTGCTAGGGCTCTCATCAAGACAAAACAGCAGCTTGCAGCATCTATTGCCCCTGCCAGCCCTGCCAATTACAATACCAGGCAGCTACTAACCATCACACTCCTACAAGTGTGACAATTCATACTATCACGGCCCCCAAAGCTATAAGACTGGCTCGGGTGGCACAGGTTGGAGAAAAGGGTGGGCCACGAAAAGAACATTATGTGTTCACTGACACTATTTTAGTTGATGAACTCTTTGCTCCTGATTTAGAGTTTGGCAGACAGGTTACTCTATCACTAACATTGCGGATATGCCATCTACCTTATAACAAGTGCTATCGGATATAATTAGGGCTCCTGTTTTCTGTTTTTACAGATTTTTACAGATAAATACAGGTAGAAAGCATTGGGTTTCTGGGTCTGATGGCTCAGTGGACTAATGCGTCCACTACAGGGACCTGTGTTCGACCTCATGATCACAGGTTCAAATCCCGGCGGGTCCACTCTGCCTTTCATCCATCTGAGGTCGATAAAATGAGTACCATTGAGTTGGGTAACAATAAACATCTGTTATTCAGCGCCAAGATGCCTCAGGGTGAACGTGCGCTTTACAAATACACATGTTATGTTATGTTATGTTTCTTCTCTGTAATTATTTTTAAAAGTGAAAAAATACAGATAATTTGGCTTCTTTTGAGTGACTTACCATACTGGGATTAATGACTTTCAGGCCAATAGATGTACATATTGGCAGCATGGGGAGTTAGAAAGTTGAATGAGATTTGCATGCATTAGTGCATATCTCAACATGTATGTGTGATATTATGCAAAAAAATGTGGGTTTGATATTTTAGTATAGTTTTTGCTGTGTGCTAAAACCTAATAAGTCTGAAAGTTTGAGAGCACGTTTAGCCGATAAAATGTGGAAAAATATCACCTCTTCTGTTCTCAAAACACAAAATAAATATGGGTAAGTACCAATAAGCTGGTTAAAAAATAAATATTGATAAATACAGATGAAAATGTTCAAAAAATAAATACCATAAAACCGGGAACCCTAGATAATAAAGCACTTGTAATAAGGCAGCCACAGGTTTGTGATGAAGTAACCAGTTCACCAAACCTTAAATCAGCCATCTATTAATATAGCCTTATAGCCCGCCGTAGCGGGCTATACCGGCTATTAAAGGCCTGCTCCAGGGTTAAAGGCCCGAATTGAAGGCGAGGGCCTTTAACATGATGTTAGCAGGACTTTAATAGCCAGTATAGCCCAGCTACGAAGGTCTATAAGGCTATTAGAACATTCTTCCACTAGAGGGCAGGATGTTCTAACAAATAAAATAAAGGTGTCGTCTCGGTGCCTGAGGGATTCAAACCCCCTCAAGCTCCGAAAGGTGTGAACAAAAGCAACATTGGAAGCTTCTCTGCAGGCCTTTACCGGCTCGTAGAAGCCCGGAGCTTATAACGGCTGGTATAAGCCTGGAGCTCCACATTCCAATGTTCTAATATAGCCTTATGGCCCGCCATAGCAGGCTATACCGGCTATTAAAGGCCCTCTCCAGCATTAACACAGCCAGAGCCACAGCCAGAGCTGTGAACAAAGAAACATTGGAATGTTGGAGCTCCAGGCTTATACCAGCCATTATAAGCCCGGAGCAGCTCCCAACATTACAATGTTCTAATAATAAATAATATTCAGTGTTAAATGTTGAGAAGAAACTGTGATTGTGGGACAGCTCTATTAGCAGTGATTTTACACCATCACTGTCAACACGCATTTGCTATCTGGAAATAAAGGACCTAAGTAACAAACTTAAATGTGTTTGCTTCTATATGTCATAATAAACCACAGAAACAGCACTGAGAAAATTCTGCAAGAGCAACGCAATTGATGGATGAATCGTGATCACTAATTTATGTGAATCAACTTAAGTTCGATATACAAGAAAATCACAGAAAAGAGTTTGCATAACCTAAAATAGTGACACTTTTGAATACACTGTCCTTCGCTTATGGAATATAAATAAACAAAGAACAAAGTGCCATTTAGAAAAACAGAAAGAGCCCCTTGACCTTCAGAATGTTAGCATCATATCATTGATAATGCCCTCTATTGGACTGTTTTCAGAGTTTTTTAGGCAACATAAGACCGCACCTTTGCTGTCTCTTGCTGGATATTTTGTTCCCCTGTGGGGTGCTTAGAGACCGCTATTTGCTTACCATTGGTTGGCTTCATTGTCAGTCACATTAACTTGTTTCTTGTTATTCAGATTTCATAGGCTTCCTTATTCTGTGCTTGTCCCTCCCCTGAAGTAGTCTCTCAAGTACTCATTTTTCAGGCACTACTTTTTACTTTTGTTTAAGCGCTCCATAAGAGCATGTGCCTTTTTCATTTGTCTCCCTCATGTACTTCTCCCCCCTGTTTGGTTCTCCCCGGTCCCTAGCAACCTCCCTCCTTACATTGTCCATGGGCTTGCTCCACCCTCGCTCAACCCTCTGCTGTCCATATGCCTGACCCCAGTCTCTCCCGCCCACCCGCTGTTGTCCATGTGCTAGCTCCGAGCCCCTAGTCCATTTTCAGTTGTCTGCGTGCACTCAGCCGCTTCTAGCCACCCTTTGTTGACTGTAGGTGCCCATATTCCTTCTCGTCTGCCCTCTCCCCCAGCTGCCTCCTTCTCTCCCACCCTCCCTCCCTCTGTGTTGCCTAAGGAGGGCACACAGCTATAAATAAAAATAAGGGATATGACGCTACCAGGGGTTACCGCTTCACAGCACTTTTTTAAATTAATTTTAGCCATGCTGCCCAACAGCCACATTGCTGTCCAGCATGGCTTCAAAACATTGCCAAAGCCACTAGCTTTCAAAAGCAACAAAAATTGAATTTGCCACTGCTTGTTTATAGTTTAGGTCTAAATAGTTTAATGTCATCAGTAGAGGAAAAGGCTGTTGAGGGAGTGATCAGGCCATAGAAGACTGTGAATTATAAAGTAAAAGTGTTGAGTATTCCTCACCTAGCTTCTTATTGACGTCACTCTGAGTCCTCTGTGTTGTTTTTTCGATTTCTTCCACCAGCCTCTCACTCTCTGCTGTGAGTCGCTCTGAACGGGATCTCTGTATCTCCGCATTCGAGTATCGAGTCTGGTTGGCGAGCGTCCACTCCTGGGGCAGGAACTTCGGTGGCAGTTGGACTAACTTTGCCATGATGTTTCAATCCTACATGCAAAAAGAAAGAACACTGTTCAACCCTTTCATTGTGTGTCGACTCATGGACAGTTTATGAGTCCATAAAACCTCAAACACCAGTGCTTGAAAATCATATTTAGCTTCCAATCACAATGATGCAAGCAAGAATTAACAATTAGCCTAGGGTTTGAATGTCAATACAAAATATGGTAAAAAATGTCTCGTATTCTCTTCAAAAATCTACTAGAATTGATGACAATTGAGCACCTCATTTTGAAGCGATTTTAGTTGCACAGGGTACACATGGGGAGGATTACTCGCTGCAGTCACAGTCTCTCGATGCAGTCACAGTCTCCAGAAAACTATGTAGGCCACAGCAGGCTGATAATTTCACCTGTTCCATTGTCTATCTCACTGTAGTCACAGTCAGAAGGTCCACAATGTATAATAAAAGAGTGAGCTCACCAGGACCCTTTACAAGTTGCTGAAGTGTTGAAATGAAACCTGGTCTATCACATTACTGCAGACATGTCAAATGATGGTACCCATGGGATCTCAAAGAAAACCTGGAAAATAACGTGTTTTGCCTTCGCAAAGTAACGAAAGTTCTTCTATTACCGTCCAAAACAGGGTTGGTTATCTTGAAATACAAAATGCATAAAAGCACCCAAATCCCAGGTCACACTGACATTAAAATAGGATAGATGGAGGACTAGCTGCCACTGAGACTAGAGGCACAGAGGAACATGAGCTAAGAAAAAGAATACATGCATTTCCTGACCTTGGCTAGAGCCCCTTCTATCACGCAATAGAGAGCCGATAAGCAGTGTTGAAGTTGAAAAGGGTAGGCGGTGCTATAGAACAAGCATTGGTAAAGTCAATCAGGCTCACTCTGCCATTGCTTATTAACTGCCGGAACTAGCTTTGCCAGTGCCTATACAATTGCGGTACACGCATCTTGGACTGTTATTTTGCTATCTTCTAAGAAGTTCCAATGAGTTCCACCTCTGCATCACTATACTAAAAGAACTGACAAACTCAACAAGGAGAAAATCCAAACAAAGCACAGCCTAAAAGTTCTTTCTTGAAAATTACAAGAAGACAATCTTGCTCACCAAATATGAGATGTTTCCCACCATCTACAACCTCTGACATGAGGTTTTCAGTTTCCTATGCACCATTTCAACAGTATGGATGTTCATAAAACATCCATATTCTTGGAATGGTGTTATCAACTTCTTGCACACCTTGCTCAGGGTTCTAAACCCAAGAACTGGGCAACTCTGTGTTTTCCTTCTCACTTGGGAACCCTAAGACTATTGTGGCAATCAGTCGATGTATGTATTATTTAATCATTAAACTAGAATATTCCCAATCAGCCATCTTAACTTATCCCATCTCAGACCTAACATAGCCTTTCAGTCATTCAAGTTGGACTAACGTTGTAACAGGTTAAGTGACAATAATTTCTCTTTCAGGACTTAGTACTACATGAAGGCCACAAAAAACACCACAGAAAGCCAGATAGCAAAGAATGATTTGGAAAATGGACTACATACTAATATTAAGAATGAGTCACGTAACAAAGTATAAGATTGTTTCACTTATCATCCTGAATGTTAGCTATCGCCAAGTGTACAACAGCTAACTATCTAGAACTTAACAATGATACAACTGACATTCTGCTCCTTGGTTGTCAGCCTCTCTCATCTGTTCATCGCATGGTGGCCTCCTGAACTAGGCCCCTTCCCCCACGCCATTCTTGTAAGCTAAACATATAGGAATATATTTGGATCCTGACATCCTTCAAAACTCAAATTACTTACACTTCTTCTGTCTGCTTTCTATATGTTCACATGCCTAGGAAAACTCTGCATTTCAAAGTCATTGCTTCTCACAAACTTGTCATCCAAGCTCATCTTTCTGCATAACTCAATTATGTCAACTCATCTTATCTGGGTCTTTCTGAATGCTCAGTGTTGGTTTGGCCCTCTCTACGGGTCACTCCCAAACTTTTTGCCTTCAACCCCTACTGCTTTTCTGAATTTGTTTGTGCTGGCCTTAGGTATCTGTGAACTTTACCACTGCTAACAAGTTCTAAAGTGCTTGTGCGCGATCCCGAAAACATAGTAGAATTGGCTTACACCTGATTGGAATATTTAATTTACTTAGGAGTCCCTAGTAAAGGGGTCTACCATATAGAATTAAATGCTACAAATGTACAAATGGGTCTGCAGAACTTATTGTGCTACCCACTTAACCAGCACCTACAAATATGCCCTAGATCTGCCATTGCAGCCTGAATGCAGTTTATTCTGCCAATTTGACTTGGCAAAATAACTCCCTTGTCAAGCCTTAAACAGGGTCGGACTGGGAACCAAAACTGGCCCTGGCAAAGAGCTTGGCAGGCCCCCATGGGAGCGGCCGAGCTGTTTTCCAGGGCCGGTTTCGGACGATTTAGCTGCAAAAAAGACCTTGTAACAAAAACGGCTTCCAGGGGCCCAAAATCGGCCCTCGCCCTAGCGGCCCACCGGGGAAATGCCCGGTGCCCGCTACGGCCAGTCCAGCCCTAGCCTTAAACTCCCCTTTTAATACAATTTGACACTAGTCCATTGTTCCTGCAGCCAGGCTGGAGCCAGCACAGGGAGAGGCAGGAGATTCTGAGCACTTTAAAGAGAATCTCTAGAAACTTCTCCCTAGTTCAAAAAAGGCACCAGGTATAAAAATAGGACCCTCCAACCCGCTCTTCAGTTCAATTTCTGGACCAAATCTGGGACTCGCAGAGGACTGCCTGTTGCTGTGGTCTGCTGTTTACTTCAGATGACTGCTTTGCTGTACCTGGAAGGACTGCTCTACTTCCTGATGCCTGCCTTGAACCTTCAGAGGCCTGCCCTGCTGCTTGAGCCCTGTACCACTGCTTGAACTCAGGACTACCAGAGTGACTCCAAAGGGCTAGTTGGTTAACCTCCCGATCAGAGCCTCAGGGACTGAAAAGGCTTTGACCATCTTGAACCAGGACCTGGACCCAGTTTGAGTGAGTCTTGACCGTCCAAGTGGTGCCTCGCTAGTCCTGGACCCTTAGAAACGGCACTAAAGTTGCCCAGACACCCAAACTACATGTTTGGATAAAACCTATTCTGAGTGCCCATTGGAGATTGGGACCTACCTGCTCGTTGATCCGTCCAAGCTGCATCACCGGTCGGCCTGACTTCTCAGCAGCTCCCACTATGTTCTTCTTCGTAGCAGCAAATCCTATTCAGCGGTACTTCTCAGAAGGGATATTAGGCCTATGGAGCCCTTGTCGGTTACAGCATGCAGCCTTGCCCCACCGAACCTTACCTTATCAGATATTTTTTCTGAGTCAGAAGGTAAGCGCAGACCAAGCCCAATCCTCTTCTTGTATCCAACCAGCACTCCATCAAAGTCAGCCCTATTTTCGATTTGGTCTTGCGTGACTATATATCCACAGTTGGTGCTTTGATCGTTTAGGCGCTAGTTTCTACTTTGAACTTTACAAAATCATAACTCGGGTCTACTGATTGAATTTTGTTGTTTTGGTGTCAAATAAATTATAGAAAATTATTCTATTTTTCTAGATTGATGTGGGATTGTTCTTGTGTTGTGTTTTCACTTTATTGCTTTTTGTGTGCTGCATAAATACTCTAAGTGAGGCCTGACTGCTTTAGTGGCAAGCTACCAGAGGGTTGAGCACAGGTTAATTTAGTGACTTAATTGGCTCACCTTGATATGGATTGTAATGTAATGTAATTGAACACACGCTACTGTCACTCCGAGGAGCATCATGGCACTAAGCGGAACCCGGGGTTGGAAACATACTGGGTGGAAAAGGCATTAGAGTTCTGCATAGGGCGTCAGCTGTTGAGAAAATCCAAGTCTATAGGGGTTTCCTGAGGAGAGTCTCGGATTGAGTCTGGCGGAACTGGTTTGGGAGTTTGTTCCATGCCTTAGGACCTATCACTAAAAGCAATTTCCCTCCCTTTGAGACAAGTCTAAATGCTTGTATTTTCAACAGATTAGCGTTGGACGATCTAAGACTGCGGGAGGGTGTATGACGCATGAATCTGGTTCGGAGATAGTGGGGACCTGAGGAGTGGACTATCCTGAAGGTGATTATCAGGAGTATCAGGATTGTGGCAGTTGCTTGAGCAGTGTTAACAACCCAATCCCCCAACAACCTAATTTCTCACACTTAGCTCAACGTCTTCAGCGCATACAAAATGCAGATGCGTGTCTTGCCCTACATATTACTTCAGGTCAGTCTGTAGCCCCAGTTCTACAAGCTCTTTATTGGCTCCCATCAGAAAATGAATCATCTTGAATGCCCTTTCTTTCACTTACAATGATTTTCAGCAGCAGTCCTTCCTACATCCATCAACTGCAATGTTAAGCACAATCTTCCTGGTTGTTCCCTTCGTTTTCTGGGTCCCAGCTATTTAATTCCCTAGAATTAGAAGGACCCAATATGGTTGAATTCCTTCTCCTATATTGCTGTCAAAACTTTGAACTCTCTCCCAATTTGCATCTGCCTATTCAAACAATGTATTAATCTTGAATCAGCGGCGTAGCTAGACCGCATGTAAGAGGGGGAAGTGGGTGCTGTCAATTCCTGCATTTGCCGCCCTGTGACGGCCGCAGGTAAGAGCGAGTGGAGGCTCCCGCCCCCCACAACTCGTGCTGCCCGGGACGGGCCGCCCCCTTGCTACGCCACTCTCTAAAATGCAGTTCCTGTTGTTTGAACTCACCTCTAATGCCACTTCCTTGCACCATGATGTCTATTGGGTAATTGTGTACATTATAATGCTCATTCTTCCATTCATCCATTCTTTAATTTGTTTATTCTTTTTATGGGTTTCCCACAAGTTCTGATAGCATGGATGAAATTGGAGGAGAGAGGCACATTTTATAAAAAGGCCCATGTGATCCATGGGAAGGGAAAGAGACGGAGGCTTAGTAGGTGTTGCCAGCTGGAGTTGGGAGTACATTTGAAAGCTAATGGTGTGTTCTAACACACATGAGGTTCATAATTTCATGGAAATAAAAGATCTTATTGATGTGGCATTCGTGGCTCATCTCTAGTAAATGTTTTGGACATTTTGTGGCAATTTGTACATTTCTTAATGTTTAATTAAAATCATCGTAGTGAGGTGGTGAGGAGCACTGCACACATTACTTATTTATTTACTTTAGTTTCTATAAAGAAAAATACAAACAGTAAATGGGCATCTCAGAGCGCAAATGAAGATGTGAGGGTTTCATGAAGAGATACAACTATTGCAGCAGTACACAGTAGCAAAGTTCAAAAGTATTAGGTTTCCAATCTGCCAGAGTAGACAGGGTATGGATCAACCTTGGAAAGCAAAAAGTGAGGTTTGGCCTAGGATAGGTGGTTAAAATGTGTCCAGTGTAGACCTCGTCGAAGTCAGCTGATGAAGGAAAGTAATATGATGAATCTTAGGTGAAGAGCAGTAAAAACACAATTACAGTTTGGTCCAAAAGAGTTACTGGGGTTGTGTTTCTGCTCTCCTGCTTTTGAATTGCTGTATTGTATCACAAATGTAAGATCTTTGTGTAACTAGGTACCAGTAGGTTTAGAGCAAAGGAGTGACAGTTAATATTAGTACAATTCGATGATGTAGATTTCCAGGCCTTTGACAAACTAAGAACACCCAACTCTTCAAGTCTCAGGAGTATGGGGTTGGTGTTCAGAGGTGAAGAATGCTTTATATGAAGGAACCAGTCTCCACCTTTTCAGTCTGGTTGGTTGCCTACTGTACTATACTTTAGAAACTCTGCAGATGCAAAGAATAAAGGTAATTTCTAAGAGGTAATTACATTTCTCCTCAGCGTGGTTGACTACGTTATCTCTTTAATTTACTCAGACCGGCAAAAGTACAAAACACCGTTTTTCTCATTCCTCAAAAACAATAAAGGATACTTGAACTCTGTTTTCTGAATCAGTCGTTATGGGCAATGTTAGATAAGGAGAAATTCAGATGCATTATATAAGTAACATTTTTTCAGGGTACAAAGTCCTATCGACAACCACCTGTAATTCTATACATGTATTATTTATTCTAACGGAAGGTGACAGCGCTATCTATACCCCCTCACAAGCACGGGTGAACTCCCTGGCACCCGCTGAAAATGTTGCATGTCTCAGCTGATTTGAATCATGTCACTTAGTAACCCTGCTCCTCCTGCCGCCACTGATGATTTCCCTATATCCTCAGCTAAGATCCATCATGTTTCCATGATGAAGCTAAGCATGAATCCCATACTGTCCGTTCAAATTATTTGGGATCACACACAGCCCGCTTCTTACTCCACAGGCTCCCCTCCGCTCACCTCTTCTTCCTGCTGTTCTCCTGCTGGGTTCTCCGCTACTCCCAGCGCCTGGTCAGCAGCTCCGACCAGACAGTAAACAAAGCAGCTGCCAGGCAACCTAGGAACGCGTCGTGTCTCCCCGGCAACGGGAGTACCACGAAAGAGAGGAAGGACATGGGTGTGTGGAACATATTAGAAACAAAGGAAGGCAATAGGAGAGCTGGCTACCGTGAGCGGAAGTGGACTGCATCTATTGAGGAGCTCAATTATGACGCAAAATATAGAGTATATGACTAACCATGGTGCGTTGTGTTTGTTAGTAGATAGTGTGCGCTAAGGCTGTAGGAGAAATTACATAACTGAGAAAACTGGAGGAATGTACAGCAGAGTCTAAAACTAAGGAATGGGCTGGAAAATTTAAATGACTGCAGTAACAATGCTAATAATTGGTGTTTCAAAAATATTCTCGTACTTTCTATGTTCATGGGAGTCTTCTTTCCTTTGAGTTATAAACCATTTCAGGGCGATTCGATTTAGTAAACTCCGATATAGTTCCAACATGGCTGCTTGTCGTACCATTGCTCAGGAATCAACTTCAATTAAACAGGAGGCTCGAGCGCGCATGTAGCAACTAATGAGTGTCAGTCCATTAACTAGCAGACAACCATAGAACCACCTAAAAGTTCTGCGGTCAGATTTACTTTTTGGTGCACGGCAGCAAGACAACTTCTGTTACATTCTTTTTTTTTTTTGTAATTTTATTGAAAATAACAACAAAACATCTTTCACAAGGCAGAAATACAGTAATGATGATCTTGAGTCCATGCGGGAGCAGCTCCGAACAGTACAGTACGTGCAGTATGGTTAAAAGCAGTAGCGAGGAGGGGGGGGGGAGGGCAGCGAGGAAACAATGCAATATATACGGTAGATGCAAAACTGGGAATGCCATTTAGGGGGACAAGGGAACATCAAGGGTAAAATCATGTGGGGGAGTACATATATTCCCACGATAAGTATTCCACTGTGACCAAATTCTGTTCCACTTTCTGGCTCTGCCCCGAGACAAATACACAGTCTTTTCCCTAATTATGCACCAGTCCATGTTCTCCTTCCACGCCAATACAGTGGGCGGCCTGTGGGAGCTCCATAGCTGTGCAATATCTCTCTTAGCAATCATGTTGCCGAGGGTCGCCCAACCGATCTGCGCAGCATTATAATCATTCGGTTCCCACACATTCAAGAGACAGTGCCGGGCCTCGGGTAGAAGCGGAACCCCCGTGACCCTCTCCATAGTTGCATGCACTCGGGACCAAAAATCCGCCACTTCGGGACATTCCCACAAAATGTGAAGGAAGGTGCCAATCACGCCGCAGCCATGCTTACACAGTCCATCCACAGAATAACCCATTCGAACCAGACTCGGACCAGTGACATACACACGATGAAGGATCTTAAGTTGGACGAACCGAAGGCGGGCAGGTATGGCAACCTCTTTAGGCGAGGACAATGCAGATTGCCAGTCCTCGTCATCCAATTCCAATCCGTCGGCAATCCATAAAGCCCTGAGGCGCACAAGCAGGTCAATTCTAGTATTGATCAGCTTCTTATAGATCAATGAAATTGTACTATCAGGTACATAGCCGTCCAGGATACTGTCCTCGAGAGGCGAGGATTCGGGAATAGCAGTCCCCACAGCAAAGACTGACAGCAGGGCATGACGTACCTGAGCGTATCTAAAGAATTCCCTGTCTCCAAGCTCGTATTCCATCTTGAGTACAGTTGCAACCAGTGGTTCATTCCATCCACCCCTGCTTCCTGACCCATGTTGGTACTTTCCGCTGTGAAGCTTGTGATAGAATGTTGGGAAGGGTTTCAGTGAGGAGAGTGGATGGCCATTAAAGGAGTTGTACTATCTCAAGTCTGCGTCCTGGTTCTTTCTGTACTAATCAACTTCTAACACTGGCGACGGACCTGTGCAGGGGACAGTTGTGGCCATCTCCCCTTTGAGTGCTCTCTCCACACGGACACATATTTGAAGTTAAGATATGTGGAATGGTGATCGCTCCCTTTTGTGTACTGACTTTCGTTAACTTTGGTGCTTGCGAAGGATAAGAAGCCGGTAGGAAGTCTAGGAGCTTTTATACTTTTGGGAGCGCTGGAAACCAGAATGGGAAGCACACCATAGAACCCTGCTGTCAACGTACCTTACAGTGGAGAAAGCCACGACGACGAATACATCGACGGTTGACAGAGGAGGTTTCTTGGTGTCACAGCACCAGCCATTGGCGGGAGTCCGTTTTGAGTTTTGTAAAATCCATATTCTTTGGCAGCCTTGTCTACGGCGTGGGTGAGTGACATTTCCTGCCCCTGAACTGCGCCTATGTGACTGGACTCCCTGTTGAAATTGATCCTGTCAGCGTCCGGAGGAGGTTTTATGAGGAGATTTACCTCAGAAGTAGTGTCTCAGCCCTGCAGCGCCTCGATGATCTCGTCCCGCCCTCGCTGCCGGAGAAGTGTGGTGCGAGGAGTGTTGCGGGAGGAGCAGTGTCTTAGCTGCGCGGCGCCTCAGCGACCTTAACCCGCCCCCGACTACGGAAGGCTGGTGTGAAGAGTCTGCTGAAGTCAGTGTCTCAGCCCCGCGGCGGTTCAGTGAATATTGCCGCTTGTTTTTTGGTCAGTTCTTCCCCAGTCACCTCATCTGGGGGGCAGTGTCTCCCTATGGCTTTTGCGCATTCATCACTTTCCCTGCCTGTGGAAAGGAAATAGTGTCCGAGTGCCTGTGTTCGTCTGAGAACCTTTCTGGGCCCGTTTTTCCTTCATGACAACACTGCACCCAGTTTGCATCGGATGTTAGTCTATGCTACTGAACTTGGACAAGGAGAAAACTACGTGGAAGTGAATAATAGTAAGAACTGCGCAGCGTGGAAATGGTTGTCTGACTGTGGTAGTTCGCCTCATTTGAATAAAACTTCTGGTTTAAAGGTCCAAAACTATTGAACTCCCATTTTCCCTACTATTTCCTTATTTGCTGTGATTTATTATCGGATAAGGTCTACTGTTTAGGATTGGTCTCGTCTCAAGGGGGCTGTGTTCATTTCCAAGAGTTTCTAACCTGGTTGTATATTAACTTTCAGTACTAGGGATTAGTTTTATCTGTCCTACCCACCATGGCAGCTGCAAGCATGAATCAACCCCCGCCTTTCCTAAATGACATAGGGGAACCTGAGATAAGCTGGAAGGAATGGGTGAAGCTTTTTGAGTCTTACCTTATAGCAATTGGGGGACAGAGGTTCAACTCTATAAGGAAACAACATATATTACTCCACAATCTGGGTGTGCAAGGGCGTAAAGTATATGAAAATTTACCTGTACCTGAGCAGGATGCTAATGCAGTGGGGGAAGTGGATGTGTTTGTGCAGACTATGGAGAAATTAGAGAAACATTTTGGTGATAGGATCAATGTGGTCCTGGAGCGTCATAAATTCTTTAAAAGATGTCAAGGGAAACAGGAGTCAGTACAGAATTATATTGCCGTTCTGTGGGGACTGACTCAATTATGTGAATTTGGGGATCTCACCGACTCCCTAATAAGAGATCAATTGGTGAGGTGTACCAATAATCCACGTATTCAGGAGAAGTTGTTGGCTAAGAATCCAGGGCTGAAAGAAGCTGTTGAAATAGCTAAGTCAGTGGAGCATACAGCAAGATGTGTCAAAGAGATGAGGCCAGAAAGGGAGGTAGTAGCTACCATAAGTGATTCTGAAGAAAGTTTAGATGTGTACAAAATGAAGTTTAAAGAAAACGCTAGTACCAAGGTAGAACACAGAGAAAAGGGCCCTAAGTGTTACCGGTGTGGCAGTAACAATCATTTTGCCACCTATTTTCAATGCCCCGCCAAGTATGTCACTTGCAAGAAATGCAATAGAAGGGGGCACTTTGCCAGGGTGTGTCATGATGGCGAGTTGCACTCAAGAGAAAATGAAAGAGGAACCGAAAAGGGTACTAATAGAGAAGTAAAATGTATTGAACAGAAAATAGAAAAGTTTATTTTGCAAGTGAAGGATATTGATGACACTGTGAATTCCATTTATCCTAAATGTGATGTATTAATTAATGATGAATGTATTGAAATGTTTGCTGATTCTTGTTCTCCTTTCACCTTGATTAATAAGGATGACTATGTTTCCATGGGGGGAAGTAAGATTAGTGACCTTAAGAATCCTGATATTTCCCCTTCAGGTTACAATAAGGGCAATATACCCCTGCTGGGAATGAAGGAGGTGCAGATTCAATTCAAAGATAGGAAAACTTATGGGACAATATATGTAGTCAAGTCTGGTTCTAACCTTTTGGGGTGGGTGCACCAGAAAGAGTTGGGAATCATATTGGACCCCAATAGTCCAGAACAGGTTTTGCTTACTGAAAATGTTCCAGGAAATGAAAAGATCTGTGATGAATTCTACCCACTTTTCAAAGAGGAGCTAGGATGCCTGCACAACTTCCAGCATAGGATTAAGCTAAAATCTAATGCCAAACCCATGGTGCATGGTCTGCGCACTGTGCCCCTCAAACTTAAAGAACCACTAGAAAATGAATTGCGCAAGCTGTGTGATTTAGATATTATTCAGCCAGTGAGTTGTTCTGAGTGGTTGGCCCCTATTGTTCTCGCAGCCAAATCCAATGGGGAAGGTATCCGCCTCTGTGTGGACTTACGCAGTTTAAATGACTGTATCTGGGTGGAGAGACACCCTTTGCCAGTTATAAATGAGATGCTAAGCACCATGGGCCCTGCAAAATATTTCAGTGTTATAGATTTATCCATGGCGTACCACCAGATTGAATTACATCCGGATTCAAGACCACTCACGGCGTTTATTACGCCGTTTGGAGCTTTTATGTTCAAAAGAATGCCGTTTGGACTTGCGTCAGCGGCAGCCATCTTCCAAAGGGTCATGCAGAAAATCCTTGAAGGAGTAGAACATACCATGTGTTTTCAAGATGACATTTTGGTTTATGGCAAAGACTCAGAAGAACATGATAATGTCCTAAGGCAGGTTTTCAGAAAACTCATGGATGCAGGGCTAACTGTCAAAAAGGAAAAGTGCAGGATCAAGGTGGAACAAGTTGAATACCTGGGACATTCCATCACAGGACAAGGTTTCAGACCAAAAGGAAGTTTAATTCGTGCAGTGAAGGAGGCTCCGAGTCCACGCAACAAGGAAGAACTTAAATCCTTTTTAGGGCTTATGGAGTACATGTCGAAGTATGTGGACAATTTCGCAACAAAGTGTGAGCCAATGAGACAAATGTTAAAAAAAGACAAGGATTTTGTGTGGAGTGAAGAACAAGAGGCTGTAGCTAATGCACTAAAGGAGGATCTTATCAACTCCCCTGCTCTGGGTACTTTTGATCCAACCAAAAAAACCATTCTCGCAACAGATGCATCAAACTATGGGTTAGGTGCCACTTTAGTGCAGAAGGATGGTATTTATTTATTTTTTATTTATTTTTTATTTTAGAGAGTTTTATATAGCGCGAACTTGAACCGAACCGAATCAGGCCCAGACTGGCCGTTGCGGGCACCGGGCAATCCCCCGGTGCGCCGCAAGGGTGGGGGCCGGTTTTGGGCCCTGGGGGCCGTTTTTGTTACAGGGTCGTTTTTGCAGCATAGCTGCAAAATCGGCCCTGTAACAAAAACGGCCGAAAACCGGCCCTGGCAAAGAGCTTGGTCGCACCCCCAGGGGGCCGGCCGAGCACTTTGCCAGGGCCGGTTTTCGTTCTCAGTCCGGCCCTGAACCGAATCAGTTATCAGAGCGCTTTACATAGCACCAGTTACGTTACATGAGGACACACTTTCATGTATTTTTTTTTTTTTTTTTTTTAGGCACGGGGAGATTAAGTGATTTGCCCAGAATCACAGGGGGTTTTTGGCATCGTTACCGAGACTCGAACCAAGTTCCCCAGGTCCGAGGTCGAGTGCCTTAGCCGTTAGGCCAACCCCTCTCCCTCGTAGTGAAGAAAAGGTAATTGCCTATGCGTCCAGGAGCCTTTCTTCCCCGGAGAGAAATTACTCTGTAATTGAACGAGAAGCCCTGGCGTGCTTTTGGGCGGTCAGGCATTTTAAGTTTTTTTTATGGGCGGTGAGGTTCACGATACGAACGGATCAATAGCCCCTCGTATATGTATTTTCGGTGAGAGGCTTGGAAAATTGTACTCCACGCATCAGCAGGTGGATTCTAGGATTAGAACATTATCATTTCAAGGTCGAACATGTGCCAGGCAAAGAAAAATATTATTGCTGATTTCCTTTCGAGATCACCGTTGCCAGAGGAAGAAGGACCTGAGGAGGCTCTAGACAGCCCTATAATGATGATGAATTTTCCTGCCATCACTGAGAAAGAATGGGAAGACAGTATGAGGAAAGACAATGAACTTAAAGCGCTAATGGAGCGGATCAAAGGAGGATGGCCCAATAAGAAAAGGGACGTTGGTGCTGAGCTAGAAGAGTTCTGGGAAATACGGAATGAATTGAGTGCCATTGGAGGGAAAGTGTACTGAAATAACAGGGTAATTCCGCCCAGGGAATTACGGAAGAGAGTCATAGACTTGGCGCACGAAGGCCACCTTGGGCGTAGCGCCACTAAAGCTAGAGTGAGAACGAATTTCTGGTTTCCCAAAATGGACAGCATGACTGAGGAAGTTGTGAAGGAATGTGGAGCATGTGCCACGAGCGACAAGTCCAAAACTATACACAAGGCCCCACTCTCTCCAGTAGAGGTTCCAACCAAGCCATGGAGCAAGTTGGCATTAGACATCATTGGACCCATGCAAATGCTAGGTGTACAAAAAAAGTTCATGTTGGTTCTGATTGACTACACCTCTCACTGGGTGAAGCAAAAATTTGTGTACAACATCAACACCAGAGCTGTAATTCAATTCCTGAAAGAAGTATTTTGTGAAGAAGGTATACCTTCCATTTTAGTTACTGACAATGGGGTACAATTCACCTCTGAGGAAATGCAGAATTTTCTGGAGATTTCAGGAATCAAACATGAGACCACAGCTCTCTACTGTCCAAAAGCTAATGGCATGGTGGAGAGAGCAAACAGGGTCATCAAAGAGAATATCCAGCTGGCCATTGTTAATGGGCAAGATGTTGAGAATTGCTTGAGAGAATGTTTGTGGGCCTACCACACGGCGCCCAATAAAGTAACTGGGGTCTCTCCTTTTGTGTCTTTACGTGGAAGGGAGCCTAGTACCAAGTTTAACCCCTGCTGGTTAAATGGGGGTGATGTCAGGGATGTAGATTGGGAGGAGGCAGGAGAGAAGGTCAAACAACATCAAGATAAGTACAAACAGTGGTACGATAAGAAACATGGTGTGAAGTCTCAAAGGTGGGAAGTGGGAGACATGGCGCAAGCCAAAAGGAACACCAAATTAGGAACTGACATCAGCAAGTTCTATTCCCCCAGTAGAATTGTAAAAGTGTTAAAAAATGTTGTACAGTTTGAAAATGGTCAATGGTGGAGTTTTGACCACATTGTAAAAGTGCAGCCTTAACCCGTTTTTTGCAGAATCCTTTTTGTTCAGTTATCTCCCTGAGAACCGATCCTTGTGTGTGACAACTCTTCCTATTTGCTTGCTTCGCTGGGTACTTATTATTAGGAAGGGAGGTGTGTTGCAACCAGTGGTTCATTCCATCCACCCCTGCTTCCTGACCCATGTTGGTACTTTCCGCTGTGAAGCTTGTGATAGAATGTTGGGAAGGGTTTCAGTGAGGAGAGTGGATGGCCATTAAAGGAGTTGTTGTACTATCTCAAGTCTGCGTCCTGGTTCTTTCTGTACTAATCAACTTCTAACAAGTACCTCAAAGGTCTTCACATTTCCTTTAGACCAGAGGTCGCCCACCTTGCTTAGACCAATCATATCCCATGTATCAAAGCCTTTCGTCCGCCACAAATTACCCAAACCTTCGGAATCATCGATGGGGTTGCGCGTGTCAACCTATCACACCATCCCAAGGCCGCATTTGCATCGTGCCACACTCGTACAGCGATTTTAGTCAATGTCCTATAGAGCCCCTTAGAATATAGCGCTTTATTGAAATTCCCCCCTGGCAAGAGGTGTTTGTCCATTTCAAAGGCCAGGGTAGGACCGGGAGCGTAAGTTGCGTGGTTGACCGCACTTAATTGAGAAGCCCAATAATAGCACCTGATGTCTGGGAGGGCAATGCCTCCATCATACCACGGAAACGTAAGTTTAGACAGAGCAATACGCGCACACCCGTCCCAAATCAGCCGCCTCTCCACTTCACGAAAATAACCCGAAGGAATGGGGTCAAAAAATGTTTGGAGTACGTATAAGAATCTGGGCAGCGACATCATTTTGAAAAGAGCCGCGTGACCCAGTGGTGACAGAGGCAACTGATGCCATCGTGCAATGTCAAGCTTGAGCCGGTGAAGAGGGGGTAGCAAATTGCGTTCGTAGCGAACTGTGGGATCCAAAGAAACATAAATCCCCAGGTATTTAAAGCCAGTGTCAGTCACTTGAATTGGGAATCTACGAGGCAGCGGAGGAAGATCTCCTGTCAAAACGTAGACGCATGACTTAGTCCAATTAGTAATGAGACCCGAGTTTTTCCCGAAGGAGGTCAGAACATCAAAAAGCACATTAAGGGATTTCTGAGGGGATGTAAGGTATAAGATGATATCGTCTGCGTATAGCGAGATTCGATCCTCAAAGTCGGGAGTCCACCGAATGCCTTTCATCGAAGGCTCCCACCGGAGCAACTCCGCCAATGGTTCTAAGGCAAGGGCAAAAAGCAACGGGGACAGCGGGCAACCCTGCCGAGTGCTTGTGTTACATTCTTAACATGTTATTCTTACTGGTACACTTTTATGTCTATCATCACTGCTTGTTACTGGAGCTTGGAATGTGTTGATGCGTGCTTGCATCTTACAGTCCAGGTTCCAGATTCCATGTGTTACTGTTGGATCTTTACTTCTATTGATAGACGTGCTGTGCTCGCACTCTTTAACTTTAAAATAAATATACCATTTTTTACTAATTCTCTGCATCCTCAATTTAATATTGGCGACGAGGGACCTATATAACCTTTCTGCCACGTTTCTGAAGAGCACAGAAGCAAAAAACGTTTAGCCCACGAAGGAAACCTTGGATAGATACCTTGTACCTGAAATCTGCTTCCGGCTGATTTTTCTTGTATTTTCGTTTTGATCCGACGTTTTCAGGCTGTTTGGATCAATATTTGAGGACTTTTAATAATTTTTCCGGGTTTGGCTGTGATGCGCTCGAGCTAACAACGGAGATTTCTTCCACGTCATTGCGTGAGGCTTGGAGTGTGACGCGTCATTTCACGTGCGTGTGTCATCACGTTAAGCGCCAGGCAGCCATCTTTGTTTCCATGGTAACGCTTTCAGGCAAAGTTACCGAACGAGGAAACAAATCGGACCGGGAAATAATATGCAACTGATCTTTTAAAAGATAATATTCTGAAGGTATCTTTTTATTTATTGACTATATTCTCGCAGAGGTTGTATTTATGCAACGTTCTCTGGCCTATAAGAGAAGCATTTCTCAAGACACTTCGTTATTCATTTTGGCTATAAACTTGCTGGATATTAAACTTATACCTATTAAATAACGGAAGTTAAACAGGAAGAAACGCTTATTAAACGGAGTCAAGTTTAAAATATTCAGCAGTTGGATAATAATAGTACAACTACATTCCAGATAATTTATGCATTGTTTGTATGCATTCTTCATTGGATTTTAATTCACAAGCTTCTATTTTTTTCAATGTTACTTTGCTGCCATCTACTGGATTTGGAGGAACAATGTTAAAATAGTGGCGAGATAAAGTGAGGGTAACTATGAACCCAAGTATCTCTGTATGTGTCTGGTCTACATATTTCAACCGTGAAGGTTTTAATTAACCAGGTTTTATTCAGGACCAAAAAACCAGTTGAGTGGATGGTCTGCGTCCCCTAAAAGATGCACCCGGTCCTACTCTCTGGGACCACTGAAAGCTTGCACCACAATGGGTAAGCTTAAAAAGTCAAAATACCTGTAAAGGAAGGTGAAGACAAATGTCAGACTTTAAACATTATATATGCCTGTTACGTAGTGCAGTGCCTCAAATTCGTGCCTGCATGCTGTCACTCCCATTAGGAAAGATTTTAATTGTTTGGCGTCGCAAGAAGTCAGGGCGCAAAGAATTGCCGATTAACATTGTCCAGTTGCTTGCAAATAAAGTTTTATTTTTCCCAAGTTAAACCAGGACAATTTTTAACACACTTACCATTTTTTTCACGCACCTTCACTCACAGCCTGCTCCACTGTAAACAGGTGTTGTAGCACACCCTGATGACGCTAGGTCATTAGGGTGGACCCCGATGATGAAGCATGTCACCACTAGGTGGTGAGTGAGGGGTTTTTTAACAAAAGGAGAATTTCTCACTTTTGTTCAACCACACACCCCATTAGGAATCTGTGATTCCACGTTGGTGGTACTCCTTTTTCTGTTTCTAGTGATATACCCAGGGGTATAGGAGTACTCCCCGTTCACCTATGTGAACAACAACCCTTGCTCTCCTTTTTGTTTTTTCACGTTATTTGTTTGATGCCTATTACTATTTACAGGTTTATTAATTTATAACAATATGCAATTTGACCCTCCATCGAAATTTTTACAGTCAAAGGGTGATCCACCAATTCCGTGGACAAGATGGAAAGAGGAATTGTTTACGTATCTCAAAGCTATGGATGGAGAAAGAAAAAAAAATGTTTTTTTACATTGTCTCGGTTCTGAAGGACAATTGGTTTTTAGAACATTGCCACCTGTAAGATCTGGAGGTGATGCCAATGTATATGATGAAGCCGTCTTAAGGATTGAGGGTAGATTCAAACCTGTTACTAGTGTAGCTTTAAATAGATTTAAATTCTATACTAGGGCTCAAGATGATAATGAGTGTTTTGATGATTTTCTTACGGCTCTACGTGCATTGTCATTGCATTGTAATTTTGGTCTCATGACTGATGAGATGATCAGAGACCAAATAATTGTGCATGTGAAGAGTAAGAAAGTCCAAGAACAATTGTGGATTTTGTGTGACCCTAGTTTGGAGACAGCTATTAGTACTGCAAAAGCACTTGAGCAGTCTAATAAATTGATTAAATCTTTAGATAAGGTAGCTACTCCTAGTACTTCTACTTCGAATTCTAGTGAAGTTTGTACAGTTAAACATCAAGAAACAAAGAATGTTTATGTTAATAGAAATGATGGTGAGAACAAACAATATTTTTGTTTTAGATGTGGAAACCCTGATCACATTGCTTCATTTCCGCAGTGTCCTGCTATTAACAAACAGTGCAACAAATGTGGACGTACTGGGCACTTTTCTAAAATGTGCAAGACTCCTGCTAAACCTTTCCAAGATACTAGAAAATTATCATTTTCTTCTACTAAATGTTCTGGTGGAAATGTATCATTTATCTCTCAAGAAGGGAGGGTTGACCCAGAGATTAAAGAATCTGGTATTGTAGTATCTATAATAGATGCTTATGATATTTCACAAGCAGATGGTTTATCCTCTCCTAAAAGTATGGTAAATATTTTAGGAAAGGTTTTAGAGCTTATGGTGGACTCATGTTCCCCATGGACTATTATTACTCGTGAATATTGCATGGAATCATTTGGGGACTTGATAAATATCAACACTTTGTGTAAACCTGATATTGTAGCGTATAATTTTGATGGTTCTAAGATTGTTTTTATTGGTTTTAAGGAGGTGCGATTACAGTAAAAAATAGCTCTGCTGTTATCAAACTGTATGTAGCTCTGAAAGGTGTGAATGTTTTGGGATGGAGGGATCAAGCTAAGTTAGGCATCACATTGAATCCCAGACTAAAGGATCCTGTTTCAGTCCTTGCTGTAACTAATGAGGAGTCTAGTACGTTACCTTGGTCCACTGAATGTTCACAGTTGTTTCCAAAGGTATTCTCTGACATACTGGGCAAATGGAAAGGTTTCTGTCATAGAATCAAGGTTAAACCTAATACGGTTCCTATTAAACAAAAGTTGAGAGGAGTCCCCATCAGTATTAGAAATGAACTTAGGGACATGATAGATACCATGGTGAGGGATAATATCATTGAGGAGGTGGAGTCTTCAGAGTGGGTTTCGCCCATTGTTTTGGCAATTAAACCCGATAAAAGTATTAGGCTATGTGTAGATTTAAGAGCACTTAACAAAAATGTAGTTACTGATTGTCACCCACTACCTAACATTAATGAAATACTGTGTATGTTGGATGGTGCATCTGTTTTTTCAACATTAGATCTTAGGTCTGCATATCACCAGATCGAGCTTACTGAAGACTCAAAGCAGTTTACAGCATTTATTACCCCTCATGGTCTATTTCGATTCAGAAGAATGCCATTTGGTTTGGCTTCGGCTGCTTCAGTCTTTCAAAGAGCTATGTACCATATTTTTAAAGATTTGGGTTTGTTTGTCAAATGTTTTCAAGATGACATTCTTATTTTTTCCAAGAATGATAATGATCATCACAGTCATCTTAAAGAGGTATGTTCTAGGCTAGAACGATCTGGGTTAACGCTTAAAGCTAGTAAATGTAAATTGTTTTGCAAATCAGTGGAATATTTGGGGCATACTCTTTCTGGGGATGGGGTTGTACCAAAAAAAAATCTTGTTGATGTCATTTTAAAAGCACCGGCACCTGATAATAAGGAAAAGTTGCTGTCATTTGCAGGTTTATGTGAATATTATAGCAAATTTATCTACTACTTTGCAACTAAAATGGAACCTCTGAGGGAATTAACCAGAAATTCTGCGAAATTTATTTGGACCGACAAACAAGATTTGGCTTTTAAACAGATTAAAGATGAGATTATTAATGCTCCTACTTTAAAGTCATTCTGCATCAACAAAAAAATTGTTATTACTGTGGATGCCAGTCTGTATGGGGTTGGTGGTGTTCTGAGTCAATGTTCTGGTAAGGAAGAATGGTGTGTTGCCTTTGCCTCCAGGACTTTGTCTTCAACAGAAAGAAGATATTCTGTTATTGAAAAAGAGCTGTTGGCGTGTATTTGGGCTGTGGAACATTTCAGGAACTATGTGTGGGGTAATAGATTCATTCTGAGTACGGATCATAAACCACTGGTAGGGATTTTGTCTCCTGGTGGTGGATGGAACTCCACTGCACGGATAGCTCGTTTGTCTTCCCGACTTCAGGAATATGATTTTGAGATCATTTATGTACCTGGTAAAAGTAATGTCTCAGCTGATTTTCTGTCAAGGTTACCCTGTAGTGATGATAATATTTCTGTTGTGGAGCAAGATGGAGATGTTGTTGCCTCAATTGGGGATTGTGTTTCTCAGGAGTTCTTAACTCTTAGTGAAGGTGAGTGGTTTGATGAATTGAGCAAAGATGTGTTGTGCCAGCAGATTTTTGATTATGTTAGGGTAGGTTGGCCGAATAATAGATGCATTTCGGCTGAATTAGCTCCTTTTTGGCAAGTTTCTTCTGAAATTGAAGAATTTGGTGGTTTACTGTTCAAAGCTGGAAAAATTGTACCTCCTTGTTCATTGCAGAAGAGATATTATTGTTAGCTCACCAAGGTCATATTGGAATGTCTTCCATGAAACGTTTGATTAGAGAAAATTTTTGGTGGCCTGGCATTGACAAAATGGTGGACAGAATGGTAAGAGAATGTCCACAATGTTTAAGTAGTGATAAGATGCTTCATGTGTCCTCTGCTTCTTTGAAACCAGTTAGTTGGCCAAATTTTCCTTGGCAGAAAGTTGCGTTTGACATTTCTGGACCTTTCAAAAAATTTGCCATTAAATGCTCGTTTTGCTCTAGTTATGGTGGATTACCACTCAAAGTGGCCTGAAGTGAAGTTTGTTAGTAATGTGTCATCACAAAGTATCATTGTATTTTTGAAAAAGATTTTTGCTAGGGAAGGTTATCCAGAAACTTTTGTTACTGACAATGGTACGCAGCTTGTGTCCTCTGATGTTGAAGAGTTTCTCAAAGCCTGTAGTATTAAACATCATACTACGTCGTTATATGAACCTAGGGAAAATGGCCAGGTTGAACGTTTCAACTGAGTACTTAAGGATTGTATTGGTAGTGTAATTTCGCGCTGGTGTTGATTGGTTGGAAGTGGTCAGGAAGAGGTTGTGGACATATCGTATCACGCCTCATTCAGTCACTGGTGTGAGTCCTTTTAAGCTTCTTAGAGGCAGGGAACCTTCTTCTGATATTTGTCCATGGTGGATAAAAAAATTAAATAGGAACAATTCCCATGTTTATCTTGAATATATTGCAAAACGTGTTGATAGTAAACAACAGAAAATGAAAATGTCTTTTGATTCCAAAATGAATGTCAAAGTTCCTGAGTTTTTGGTGGGTGACTGGGTGAGGATTAAAAAACCTGGTTTCTTGTCAAAGGGTTTTCTAAATTTTTTCCTCCCATCAAGGTTGTTAACGTTTTTAAAAATAGTGTGGTAACCCAGGATGGTAGAGTTTGGAATTTTCGTAGAGTAGCTAAATGTTGTGATCCTTCCAATCTGTACAATTCTCGAATGTCTCACACAGGATACAAACCTCAAAATGTTGTACAAAATAATCTGAAGGTTGATCCTCAATATCCTGTAGAAAGTGATTTCTCTATTGCCTCTAGAGTTAAAGATAATGTTAGACCTAAGAAGTTACCTAGTAGGTATTTGTGATAACTCTTCTTTTTTTTAGGGATAAGATGTGTTACATTCTTAACATGTTATTCTTACTATTGCACTTTTATGTCTATCATCACCACTTGTTACTGGAGCTTGGAATGTGTTGATGCGTGCTTGCATCTTACAGTCCAGGTTCCAGATTCCATGTGTTACTGTTGGATCTTTACTTCTATTGATAGACGTGCTGTGCTCGCACTCTTTAACTTTAAAATAAATATACCATTTTTTACTAAGTCTCTGCATCCTCAATTTAATAACTTGCTACCTTGCTTCAAATGGAGAAGGCAAAATGTTCCACATTTGCCAATGAAGGCACCCTTGTACCATGGTGCACAAGCGCCTGCAGGTAGGATAATGTTTTGTGCAGGACAGAGCGCATTACCTCTACGTCACTGGTCTTTGACCCAATCGTCCCTAGTGAGGTATATTCCACTGACAGGAAACAAACCAGGAAACGCTTTTAGGCTCCACCAATCTTTCTGCCAGGGGCTATAACTAGATCGCCAACGGAAAGCAGTTCCTGTTTTGTTTCCTGTCTGTGGACATGACTGGGAACACTGTGGGTAGGTATCGGGCACTTAACTTCTACTGCTTGTCCTGTAGTGCACTCCTTTGCTGGGCTTTGGGGGTGCTTCTGGGCTGCCGTGGGAGCTGCTGGAGTCGGGACGCCTGGCCTTCTGGATTCGACCGTGACTTTGCTTCCTGTACTGCTGGGCTGAACAGGTTTCTTTGGTCCATGTCTATGCTTTGCCGAGAACGGTGACATTGCTCTGGGCGTGTCTCTTCCAAGTTGGGCTGGAGGACTTTGCCTGGCTTCTGGCTGTTTTCTTCTGGATCTGAGGGACATTGGTGACTGTATGGACGATTGTTCCAGTCTCCATGGTGATGTTGGACGCCGGTGAGTGGGTCCCTCCCAACGCTGCAGTAAGCGAGATCACTGCTTTCTCTCCCTGCTGTTGCGGCTGATGCGGCTAATGCAGCACTACTCCGGAAATGTTTTCTAAAACCATATCACCTTTCCCTGAAGTACCAAATCATACATTACTCATCAGTGGGGCCCATAACACTGCGAGTTACTCACAAACACTTTCATCCTACTTCATGGATCGGTGTGATTCAAAGGAGAGCTGCTGGATCATAGCGTAGTGTCTAAATCAAAACTAAATATTTATACTATTTACACCTGCAGTTTAATGAATTTTACCCTGGGTTTTTATTAATGAGGCAGTTTATTCAGACACACCACCATTATGGTCAATGGATCTGCTAGTAAAAATTAGGCTAAGGAAAATACAAGACCAGCTTAATTCTCCTTTTATCTAATTTTTATTAAAAGCAAAGTTTAGCATGTCTAACAGTTAATTCACTTTATTTACTTCTTTATTGGAAATAACCTTAAAAGAGTAAAAGTTTTATCTCAAACTGTTATATTCATTTATTTCAAATAATTCAGAAATATACATTTATTATTTAGGTTTCAGGACATAAGTATTAGCAAAAGACAAATAGTTCCCAAGGTTCATTTTCTCCTAGTTCCCTAACTAACATCCTCCTCTAAAACTCATTTCTCATTCAAAGAAAATAGAAAATGTATTCAAAGTCTCAGTAAAAATCAGCATTCCAACAGCATCTCAGGAGGAAATCGAAAAGAGAGTTTTTTCTCAGGAAAAATCACGTCTTTTTCTACCCTATTTCACTAATTTTATCTGTCTACAAAAGTAACTGTCAGTACAAACTCAAGTCCTGATTGGACAATTGTGGTGGAGAAGTGTGGCTCAATGGTATAGAGCGGCAGACCCTGATGCAGAGGTCTAGCCTGGGACCAGGGTTCAATTACCCGCCTCGGCGGGTCTTGGGCTCAAAATTCCACGGATCTGATAATTCTCGCCTCGGTGCCTATTCCAATCATGGAGTCCCACTCTGCAACTCTGGGCAATAGCTTGCTTAATCTCCACAACGGCCCCCACAACGCTAAGGATGCCTGGTCTCCACCTTGGGATGCCTGGCCCCCACCAGGAGTGGACAGCTCACAGGGAAAGCCAGGATGGGTTCCACAGTGGTATTCGTACAAGCGCCTTGAGACCCTTGCGGGTGAGTAGTGCGCTATACAAGTATCAATTTTTACAATTTTACAATTTGAAGAAGAGCATCACCTCATCATTTTAATATTAATTTTCTGTAGCATCAGCTGAAATTAAAGAGTTTATTGTTACAAGAATGTCCGGCCTAGTCACGTCCTCAAATTGCAATATGAAGTTCCTTTCCCACGATTTATAATTCAGATGTCCATATTTTGTTGGCAGTCATCTGGGCTTTCAGGGCAAGCTGTCCTTGAACCGCTCAGGCACAGGCAGCTCACATTCAGTCTTGGCTCTAGCCGCACATGCGCAGTATCTTTCACTGTCACAGTAATTGAAAACCTCCATTTTTAAGTAGGCCTCACAAGCCAGAATGGGAACTATCATAGAAACAAACACAAATAAATGTTAATTATTGAAATGTAACCCTTCTGTTTACCTCCCCCCATACTAAGGTTTACCCTGTTAATTGTTACCTAGCAAATAAGCAACACATATGCATGGTATGCTTACCTTTCTTCATATTTTTGCCACGAAATAGATAAACAGAAAGCACATTTATGGCGCTTTTGATTAATTTTAAGCTTTGCATTAATAAACATAATGACAACATTACTAAATTAGTCAGTTACAGTTTTCCATGCAAGCAGATTAATATTCCCACGTGTACTCATGTGTGCATTCTATACTACGTTGATTAATATTTCAAACCACACAATTAATAAAGGTTACAGTTATGAGGAGATGACTTTACGAGTGGTATACAAAATGTTGTTTCTTCACCTCACTCTATCACGGCCGTCGCTGCTTCCCACCGACTGTCTGAAGGCGTCTCAGGTGGTAATGGTGGGCCGCTGCGGCTGCGCTGGGTTGCGGACTCGCAGGCTTGTTATAGGACGCGTGGGACCGGCTTTCCGGGGTTTCGCTTCCTGCTCGATGAATGTTGTTTGCTGTGGTGTCCTCACCGGCGGCCTTTGTTACAGTAGGCAAGCAGGTAAGGGCTCTTGGTGTTACTCGCAGCATGCCGGCTACCTCGCTCGTTCTCCGTTGAGGCAGAGCTCCTCCTTGAGCGTTTGCCCTAGGGCGGCCATGAGTTACCTGGCTTGTATCGTTTGCTTGCCACGCCCTGACCTCAGTGCCTGCCTTTGTGTCAGCTGTCCCAGCATACCGGTTCCCTCTTGTGAGTACTGCTTCTGGGATTTCATGGTTTAATGAGGGGACAGGTTCCCACTTCATTTATGTGCTACCTTCTCCAGTGACTTGCTGCCCTGGTGATTGATGTAAGCCACAGTGACCGTGTTGTCGGACTGCACCAGAACATTGCAACCCAGCAGCCAATCCTGAAAGAACCGGAGGGCATGCTCCACATCCGACAGTTCCTTCCAGTTGGAGGACCGGCGGGACTCCGATCTCAGCCAATGAGCCTGGACAGACCACTGACCCAGAGTAGCACCCCAACTGGATGCACTGACATCCGTTGTTAATACCACCGGCAGGGGTGGTCGAAGAATCCAGCCACCACTGAAGAGCAGACACAATCTCCAGAGACACTGGCACCGACAAAGTGAAGTCCTGAACCGGTAAAGGCACACAGAGGTGAAGATGCCACAGCAAAGGCCGAATATGGAATTTGACCCACGGAACCGTGAAGACTGTTGCAGCGATGTGACCCTGCACCTCGAGCCACTGAAGCAGGGGAGTCGATGCCCCTCAACAGGGACTGAAGTTGCAGAAGCCTGGAAGGAGGTAGGAACACCTTGCCCAGAACAGAACTGAGGTCTGCCGCAATGAAGAACCTCCCGGTGGCAGGAAGTACCTGGCACTTTGGAAAGTTCAGTAGAAACCAATGGCGCTCTGGCGTATGGACAAGTGCTGAGGAGGCTGGAGAAGCCAATTGTCCAGATAAGGATACACAGACACTCCCAGGAGGTGAAGATGGGCCACAAGGGAGCCACCACTTTGAGGAAGACCATGGGAGCGGAACAGGGACTAAATGGAAGGACACAGAACTGCCAATGTCGACCTTTCAGGTAAAATCGCAGAAATCGTTGATCCTCCAGATCCACGGGCACATGAAGATACGCATCCTGGAAACCAGCGTAGACATCATACAACCCTCCTAAATCAAAGGGATCACATGTTGCAGGGTCTCCATCTTGAATGGAATTGTCTGGACATACTGGTTCAAAGGTCGGAGATTGATCACAATCCGAAACCCCCCCTATGACTTTCGGAACGAGAAAAATGACAGAATAAGTCCCCAGACCCCTTTCTGACCGGGGAACCAGCACAATCGCCTTTTTCAGACACAGGGACTGAATTCTGTCCATCAGTGCTTGACGATGAGCCATGCCCAAGGGGAACGATCGCACCCTCCCCGATGGGGTCGGTAACGGCAATGCCATTGACTGCTGAGCCGCATCCGTATTCCTCCCCTTCAGTAACAATTTCCAAAAGCAACAATGGACGCACCACAGGACATGGTAGAAGCCCTCACAGAATCAAAGGCAATATCCAAAAGGAACTCAGCCTGAGGTTCCATGGATTCCAGTAAGTCCGGACAAGTGCCACCCTCCTGCATCATGGCAAACAAAGTCTTAAAGTTGGATAACAAGGACTGAGCGACATATGCCCCATATACCCATGAACAGATAGCCAGATGGGACCCTGCATACAACTTTTTTAAAGCAGAGTCAATCTTCTTATCCACCCCATCCCGAAGGATATTATCATCAGCCATAGAAGGACAACCCACCAAACTGGCCACAATGGAATCAACATGAACAGTCTCACAAACAGTATCCTCCATGTCCTGCAAAGGGTAGAGTTTTGACATAAAGCAAGGTAACATGATGTGATCAGGATCTTTCCACTCCTTCAAAAGGATGTCCATCACAAAGGGATGAACAGGCAGAGTCTTAGTAGCCTGCTTCCGAAACTGAGGTAATATTGCATCCCTGGACGTGCTGGCAACCACCTCATCCGGAAAACCCATAATCTCACTGACATGAGACATGATGCCAGGCAACAAATCCTTGGAAATGTATTTTCCTTTCAGGTCCACCGTATCAGAGGAACCATCGGAAGAGTCAGAACTGGAAATGTCCGAATAGAGGTCATGACCCCCACCAGAATGACCACCAACCGAATTCTTGGAGGATAACGTCTCCACAATCAGCCTTTACAAACTTACGTCATCCATTATGGACTTTTTTACAGGAGTGTCAGAATTCAAACTGTCCGCCGGGGAAGATGTATAGGAGACCGGAGACACATGCCTGTATTTACGCTGATGCTTCCCCATAACACAAGACCAACCACCAGTAACAACCAGCACAGCAAGTCACTGGCCGGAGACACATGCCTGTATTTACGCTGATGCTTCCCCATAACACAAGACCAACCACCAGTAACAACCAGCACAGCAAGTCAATGACCACAGAAATGTATAACCAATCTAATAATTAGGACCCCAGTAACCAAGATTATAAAATGATCCTAGCTGATAATCATCAAAGGGTACAGGTAGTTTCCTCACTCTTCCACTGCATCGCACACAATAATTTGTGCAACGATTAAATTGTTGCTCACATTCACATGCAAAAACAACAGTTGATGGACAGAAAGCAGAACAATGTTATACATTCACCCCAGTACAGAGATCTGGGCCTAAATCCATTGTTTTTTTGCTCACCATGCCATTCCAGTTTGAACCCAGCCATATGCAAATCAGTCTTGACCCTGTGCCCCATGGGAACAGTCCAGCCCGAACTGCCAAGCCAGTCCTGCCTGGACTGAAAACAAGCATCCTAGGACCGGTTTCGGACTTTTCTGCCCTCATCAGCCAGGATCTCTTGATTCCAGTGGCATGGAGAGCACGGGACTCACGTCTGAGCATACCCGTCCCACTCGGGTTGGCAAATGCAAAAATAACAATTGATGGACAGAATGCAGAACAATGTCATACTTTCACCCCAGTACAGAGATCTGGGCCTAAATCCGTAGTTTTTTTTCTCACCATGTCATTCCAGTTTGAACCCAGCCATATGCAAATCAATCTTGACCCTGTTCCCCTTGGGAACAGTCCAGCCCGAACTGCCAAGGCAGGTCCTCCATGGAATGAAAACAAGCATCCTAGGACCGGTTTCGGGCTTACAGCCCTCATCAGCCAGGATAGCTTGATTCCAGTGGCATGGAGAGCATGGGACTCACGTCTGAGCATACCCGTCCCACTCGGGGTGACAAATGCAAAAACAACAGTTGATGGACAGAATGCAGAACAATGTCATACATTCACCCCAGAATGAAATTCGTGTTCCTAGTGGTTCACTAGACTCATCCCTTTGAGCACACCTCCTGTTTCCCCCTGTGCGAAATGAGGGTTCCCACACAGTTTTATGTTCCAATTTTTCTTCAGTATTTATTATTATTCATACTTATAGTTTTTTGTGATCATTTAGATTTCATCTTGACGGTTTCTTTCATATATATACATTATTCGACATTGTTATATGGCAATCCAATGCATTTCGGGCCTTTAGTTAAGCCCTTCATCAGGGAATAACGCTATGAAAAAATAAAATAATACATACCAGGAATAAACTAAACAGATACATCATGTGATCGATGTTTTTCAATGCAATGATCATAAATAATAACATTTGGTCAATAATTTCATCATCAGCAATGAGATATGACTAACGTTTAGACAGCTCTGACATTCGTAAATAGCGTAAATGCCGACTAGCGTCTTAACTTACATGTCTGTGTTTGTCAAGGTAGAGATCGTATCCTGTGAATGAGCTAAAACAGAAATGCATGTAGGGGTCATTACCAGTTTCTATCGTGTTGTGTGGCTGTTTTCGCACTTTGTAAGGAATCTCTATAAAGCTACCAACTGACCTTGGTCGAGAAATTTTTAGTCCGTCTCCGTCCGTCAATGTGGTGGCGCCGCGGGCGTCTACCGGATCTATTTATTGTTCCGCCTATGCGGGTCATTTAAGTAGTCCCACTCACGTGATTGTGAGGTGGAAAGAGATAGTGTAATTCGAACGTATGTGGACAGTCTACTAAAATACCGATAAAGGAGAGTTAAAAACAAAAGTATTATAAGAAATGTAATGTAAACCGTGGTGTTATGTGTTAAAAAGAAAAATATGTGTGCAGGCAAAAATCTGATGGAGGTACTCAAACTCAGGCTCGAACCCCAGGCTGATAGTATGATCGTCAGTAGAGATCAGCATCTCTAAACGTAGAGCTATGTCTTAGAGTGGAATGTAAGACGGTGTTTCTACAGGTAAATCTCAAAGCATGATGCAGTTAACATACATAAAGTAGCATAATTGTAACTAAAAATACTCAATTTGCAATAGCTACTGTATCAGTCGTGGAACAATTCCCCATTAATCATAAGTAACATGACAGTTCGATACGGTCATTGAGACCGTTGGGCTTCTGCGATGAAAGTCTCTGTATCCAGTAATTCTCCCTTTTGAGCAGGTGCTTGGTATTGTCTCTTCCTTCTACTTTATCAATAGTTTCCAAAATGATAAATTTCAATTGAGAAATGTTGTGTTTTTCTTCTAGAAAGTGGACTGCAATAGACGATTTCATATTTTTAGTTTGTATGTTTGATTTGTGTTCCATCAGTCTGGTTTTCATGCGTCTTTCTGTTTTTCCAATATATAATTTTCCGCAGGGACATTTTAGTGCATAGATAACATTAGTAGTGTCGCACGTGGCATTTACGTGTAGTTTTATCTCAAATCCTTTCATTGGATGGTTAATCTTGTTACCTTTAATTATACTGTTGCAACTTCCACAATTGAGACATGGTTTAGTTCCTTTGAAGGTTTCCATTTTGGGTGTTTATGTAGTAACATTTCACCTACGTTACGTTCTCTGGTATAAGCAAATACTGGGGGTGTATCAAATGCTTGTTTGAAATCCGGTTCTAAGCTCAGTATCTTCCAATGTTTTAGGTAGATTTTTTTTAATTTGCTGCTGGCTGTAGAGAATTTTGAAACTACTACCATCCTGGTTTGTTCCTTTTTCTTGCTGCCTTTTAATAATTCTTGTCTGGGCATAGTATCTATTTTCTTTCTGGATTCTTCAATGATGTGGTCAGGGTAACCTCTTTTCTTGAATCTAGTTGACATTTCTTCAAGTCTTTTTTGTAAGTTTGTTTCTTCTGACACTATGCGTTTTACTCTTGCCATTTGAGAGAACGGTAAGTATTTTTTCAAATTGTGTTCATGAAAACTGGAGAAGTGTAACATGTTGTTACGATCGGTGTTTTTGATGTGAAGATCAGTTTCAAATCCTGTATTGGCGATGGTAACTTTTACATCTAAGAAGGTAACTGAAGTATTTGAGCTGTCCCATGTTAGTTGAATTCGATCATCTATGTTATTGAATTCAGTAAGAGCAGATTGTAGTTGTTCTTGTGAACTTTTCCATACGATAAATATATCGTCTATGTATCTGATAAGCATTTTCAGATTATTTTGCCATGTCTGTTTGGAAAAGATGTGCGCTTCCTCATAGTCTCTCATAAAGATATTGGCATACACTGGTGCTGCTGAGTTGCCCATCGCCATTCCCACTAATTGTTGGTACCAGGTTTCCTTGTATCTAAAGTAACTGTGGTATAGCGTGAAGATCATTAATTCCATTAGAAATGTTTGAAATTGAAGTTCCAAGTCTGTATTAAGTAAAGCTTTTTCTACTGCTTCTAACCCTAATGAATGTGGTATGGATGTATATAGCGAACATACGTCCGCAGTACATAATATCAGGTTTTCTTCTGGTTCAATGGTGATTTCATTCAATTTCAACAGGAAATCAGTTGTATCTTTTGTGTAGGTTTTCATTTGTTTGACTGTAGTTTGTAGGTATTTATCTATCAGTTGACCAACAGGTTCATGCAGGCTTCCACACGTGGAAACAATAGGTCGTAGTGGCGGATTTTTGAGGTTCTTGTGAATTTTGGGTGTCATGTGTAGAACAGGACTTTTTGGGTTTTGTTTGATGAGAAATGTCTTTGTTTTATCATTGATGATTCCCCTTTCATGCGCTTTTTCTACTATGTTGATTAGAGTTTTCATGTATTCCATGGTAGGGTTACCCTCCAGTTTCATGTAGGTGTCAGTATCCATGATATGTTCCATCACTTTGTTCTCATACATTGAGGTGTTTAGAATAACTAAAGCACCCCCTTTATCCGCTTTTGTGCAAACTATTTCTGTATTGGATGCTAGATGTTTGAGGTTATCCAAGTCCTTTCGAGTCATATTTCTTGTAGTGTGTGTTTTGTATTTTAGGTGAGTTAAGTCATGTTTTACTAATTTCTCAAAAATATCAAGTGTTTTATGGCTAACCGTTGCCTGAAATGTGCTATGTGTTTTTAGTCCTTGCACTTGGTCTGTTTCCTTCTGGTCTTGTTTCGGGAGAACATTGTCAAAAAAATGGCGTAGTCGAAGTTTACGCATAAGTTTGAAAAAACTGATTTCGAGCTCAAGTGGGTCTGTGTCCGTAGTTGGTACAAATGATGTGCCTCTTTGTAATAGTGTTGTTTCATAGGAATTTAATTTCTGGTCACTGATATTGATGACTAGTTGTTCTGTGTTGTCGTCTTCTGCCCTTTCTTGTCCTTGGCCGGTACCGATGTGCTTCTGGTGTTGGGGTGATCCTTTTCCTTTTCTTTTGTTTTGTCCCCTCCTGGGTCTCCTTTTTGGGCTTGACCTTAAATAAATAAATAAATTGTATGTCTTGTAAAGCGCACTGCTACCCGCACCGCAGGCCTCGTAGCGCTATAGACCGCTGGGGAACCCGTCCTGGCTTTCCCTGTGAGATAGTCCCTCCTGGGAGTCTCCAAGGTGAAACCAGGCATCCCCGGTGTTTGTGAGGGGCCGTTGTGGAGATGAGGCAAGCTTAATGCCCAGAGTTGCCGAGTGTGATCCCTGGTTAGAGTAGGCACCGAGGCGAGAATTATCGAGTCCACTGATCCTGGTCCAAGACCCTGCCGCTTCGGGAATCGAACCCTGGTCTCAGGCCGTTCTCTGCTCTCGGGTCTGCCGCCTCTAACCAGTGAGCCACACCACTCCACCCAACCAGTGAGCCACACCACTCCACCTTGATTTAAAAAAGGATGTGGTTCATTGGTATTGCTTACAGTTGGTTGTTCTTGTTCAGATATCTCAGAGATGTTGCTTGTTGTTGTTCTTTGAGATTGTTGTTGAACTGTATCAGGAATGCTGCTAGATAAAAGTGGTTTTTGAAATCTGTGTGATGTGTCGCTCCCAGATGAGGATGTTTCCGTATTGGATGTGTATGGACGATTTCTTCTTTTTTAGGCGTAAATTTCGGCCCATGTGTACACTTCTCCTAATTTATAATCAAGAGTGTCCCTCTTGAATTTGCGAACCTTTCTTTCATTTATGTCACGGGTGTGTTTTTCCATTTGTTGTTTTATGTCATCTAGAGTTTTTTGTAGTTCATCCTCGGACATCATATTTGCTAATTCTGTAGATATTTCTGAAATGTCTTTAGAGAGTTCATCAAGTATTCCAGATAGTTCTTCTATTATTAGCAGCATCAATTCCAAAGAGCATTTATTTAAGATAGCATACCATTTATCCTGAAAAGTTTTGGAATTTTTACACAGGGAAGGTTTCAGGGCAACTCTTAGGCCTCTAGGTATACATAGATTCCTGTGATATTTAATTAAAGTGCTTGCATGTAGCTTTTGGTTGATTTGTCTTTTGGTGAGGTATATGAGTTGTTTTATATTTTGTTCCTTAGACTTTTTAGTAGACTCTTGCGGAAATTCCTCCCTAATGAGAGCATATATTCGGTCAGCCTCATCTGTTTTAAATGCGAATGTGTCGGCTCTCGCTTCCGTGCTTTTTGAAATCTCATCATAATTGCTCATGATTGTAAGGTTTGCGTGCTGTCGGTCTCTCGGGCCGTGAAAAAGTTTATCAATAGATTTATTGAGGCAGACGCACAGCTGTTTAGTTAATGTTTGATGAAGTTCGTTGATTTTGGGGTGCTTCACAGGAGACGTCCGGCGTCCCTAGACGTCGAGCTTAAAATGAAATTTGTGTTCCTAGTGGTTCACTAGACTCATCCAGATTTTTGCCTGCACATATATTTTTCTTTTTAACACATAACACCACGGTTTACATTACATTTCTTATAATAATTTTGTTTTGAACTCTCCTTTATCGGTATTTTAGTAGACTGTCCACATACGTTCGAATTACACTATCTCTATTTACCTCACAATCACGTGAGTGGGACTACTTAAATGACCCGTGTAGGCGGAACAATAAATAGATCCGGTAGACGCCCGCGGCGCCACCACATTGACGGACGGAGACGGACTAAAAATTTCTCGACCAAGGTCAGTTGGTAGCTTTATAGAGATTCCTTACAAAGTGCGAAAATAGCCACACAACACGATAGAACCTGGTAATGACCCCTACATGCCTTTCTGTTTGAGCTCATTCACAGGATACGATCTCTACCTTGACAAACACAGACATGTAAGTTCAGACGCTGAAAAACATCGATCACATGATGTATCTGTTTAGTTTATTCCTGGTATGTATTATTTTATTTTTTCATAGCGTTATTCCCTGATGAAGGGCTTAACTAAAGGCCCGAAATGCATTGGATTTGCCATATAACAATGTCGAATAATGTATATATATGAAAGAAACCGTCAAGATGTAATATAAATGATCACAAAAAATGAATAATAATAAATACTGAAGAAAAATTGGAACATAAAACTGTGTGGGAACCCTCATTTCGCACTGGGGGAAACAGGAGGTGTGCTCAAAGGGATGAGTCTAGTGAACCACTAGGAACACAAATTTCATTTTAAGCTTGACGTCTAGGGACGCCGGACGTCTTATGTGAAGCACCCCAAAATCAACGAACTTCATCAAACATTAACTAAAGAGCTGTGCGTCTGCCTCAATAAATCTACTGATACATTCACCCCAGTACATATGGCCATGTCTGAACTCGGGTGGTGGAGTGAGCTAAAGAATGATGATGGATTAAACCCAGATCAGCTGACTGGAGGTGAGTGCTTGCAATGTCCAACACTCCGTCCATCATCCCCTTTCGTTTTGCTAAGTTCGCCCTAAGTTGGCAGGGTATGCCCAGATGTGGGTCCCTTGCTCACTTTGCCACTGGATTAAAGATATCCTGGCTGATGAGGGTTATGAACCCGAAACCGGTCCGAGGATGCTTGTTTCCGGTCCAGGGAAGACATGGCTTGGCAGTTCGGGTTGGACTGTTCCTATGAGGCACAGGGTCAGACTGATTTGCATTTGGACATGTCTGAACTGGAGTGGATGAGTGAGCTAAAGAATGATGATGGATTAAACCCAGATCAGTTGACTGGGGGTGAGTGCTTGCAATGTTTAACACTCCGTCCGTCATCCCCTTTGGTTTTGCTAAGTTTGCCCTAAGTTGGCAAGGTATGCCCAGACGTGGGACCCTTGCTCACTTTGCCACTGGATTCAAGATAGCCTGACTGATGAGGGTTATGAACCCGAAACCGGTCCCAGGATGCTTGTTTCCGGTCCAGGGAAGACATGGCTTGGCAGTACGGGCTGGACTGTTCCCATGAGGCACAGGGTCAGACTGATTTGCATATGGCCAGGTCTGAATTGGATTGGCGAGTGAGCTAAAGAATGATGATGGATTAAAACCAGATCAGTTGACTGGGGGTGAGTGCTTGCAATGTTCAACACTACGTCTATCATCCCCTTTGGTTTTGCTTACATTCACACTACATCTACTACTACTTTACTCACTATTTCCATTACTCAAAACATCCACATCAGGTGCAACATCATTTGCCGTCATATAACCACTTCTACCACTCATCTCACCAGTAGGCACACAATTAGGCTCATCATCGTCTTCCTTCGCCCAACATAAACTCACACAACGTAAATTCCACACCTTCCCGTCTTCAAGTTTAACAGCACTTCCTGAAACGTTAATCATCTTCAATGGTTCTGACCAACACGCTGCCCCTTTTTCTACAAAACTTGGTTTCCTTACAGCATATATTGTCCCACTTCCACAACAGGTAATCTTCTATGAAAATTCTGTCCAAGCGTGGTTTGTTCATGTAACCCCTCCACCCTCTTTCTCATACCGTGGTCCTTTTGCAAACTAAATAATTTCTGATTCTTATTCCTCAACCACCTCGGAACCAACTTTGTAGAGGGTTTCCTTCCTCTCAATAACTCAAAAAGCATCTTGCCCCTCACAGAATGGGGAGTGATCCTGTGAAATAACAATCTTTACTGAAGGGATTTTTTCCACGGTAAACATTATCTCAAAGCTAACTGAATGGCTTCCTTTCTAATCTATTAACATGTTTCACTTGACCATTTCCTTCTGGGTGGTACAATGATGCCCTCACATGTTTAATACCAGAATTCCTGAAAACAGTTGCATATGCTGAGACGTGAGTTGCACATTGTGGTCTTAAACCAACACTTCCGGAATGCCTTCCTATGAATAGCCATCCTTAAGAAATTCTGGGACAACATCCATGGGTACATGACCCACCATACCTCTGGCCATTTAGAATAATAGTCAATAAGTACTATGGCGTAATTTTCTCTAGAGGATAAGGTAGAAAAAGGCCCCATGAAGTCTATGCCCAGTTTCTGCCAAGGCCCATCCATCAATCCCACCATTGTCAAAGGTATACTCAGAGGTTTAGCTGCCTCATCGCTTACACTGTATGTCCTGCAATTCCTTACCCAACAGTCAACCGTGGCATTCAACCCTTAATCACGTGTTGGCTTGGCTGTTGTGTACCACTACTGTGTGAAGAGAATTTTGTGATCAAGCATATGATGTACTTCAAATGTTACTTCTACCAAAGTGGAAGACAACTTGTTTCGTGTCTGAAATAAGGACGGGTGATAATAAAAGAATTTAGCATGGACACTTAAAATGCAAAGAGTGTGTTTTTCTCAGATCAATAATATGGCTATGGAACACTAGGCCCAATATTTATGGGGCGGAGATTTTAATTGTATCCAGAACTTAGTTTGGGACACAGCTAATAAAAATCTATTGAAGCCAAAAACAAAAAATACGATAGATGTAATAAAGCAAGATTACCAATTGATTGATTCATGGTGTAGAGACCACTTGGGACTCATGCAATATACTTGCTTTTTGCCATGTTTCACTACAGCTACCTGTTATTATTAAATTTTATTATTATTACATTTTTATAAAGCGCGTAGTCACCCGTAAGTATCCCAGCGCTAAAGATCCAAACAACTGAGGATCAACCGGGGCAGATGGGGAAGGCAGATCAGGGGAAAAGGTGCGTTTTCAGCCGCTTCCTGAATCGAAGGTAGTCTGGTTCCGTCCTAAGGATAGCCTGTCCTAACCTGTATCGACTTTTTCCTTATGTCCTACTCTTTAAAATATCGGGATTTCCGATATTTGGGCAAACTCTTTTTCGGATCACTCCTTGGCACCACCGAAGTTGAATTCCTGGTACGGAAAAGGGAGAGATCCAGGTGGCAGATGGATCGTAACCTTATAACTAATTCTTGTGTCTAAAAGGTATGAGCACATTCATTGGGAAGTTTCTTTGGGTTGAATAAAGGTACAGCATCACTGTTTGCAATACGGGGAACATTTCAGGCATCTATCCGGAGTCACATAATTGCTTTTATGGCTCTACAATCCAAAAAACGAATGAAATGTGTAGCTGAGCTCCAATCCTCAGTGGATTTCGTGTTGCAGAAAAGGAATAGCACCCAGGTGCCACAATTTCTAAAAGATACCCAGCTGCGTAAAGCTAAACACGAATTGAGAGAATGTTTTATTTTAGAGGAGATCATTAGCTTGAGGCATTCCACATGATTGGTACATTTCTTGTCTGGTCAATATGGGTTAAACAGGATGCAGCATTAGTTAACAAGCTGCAGAAGCCAGGGACTGATTTAATAGTTTTTATTTTATTCTCTTTTTAGTGAACACAACCAATGGTACCATGGCAAGCCACAGAAAAGCTTGACAATGAGAACTGACAATACAGACGTGCAGGCCAATGTATACATCCAGTGACAGCAACAGAGCCCATTAAACAGTAAGATGGTCAAAATTGAGTGCATGGTTCTGTAGTTCAATTGAAGGCGACACACAAAGGCCCCCCCGCGACACATTCCATTTTGCCCATTTGCAATCCCATTTGCCAGGGCAACCTCTGCGTAGGAAAACGTCTTTTTCGGCAATCATTGCACTGTCCAAGTCTCTGGCCCATTTCGGGACCATGGGGAGGTCACCCACCCCTGTGCAATGTTCCTTTTAGCAAGAGCAATCCGCAAGGAAGCCCATGTGCGCTCCGTGTGAGTTAAGTCTGTGGCCTCCCACACATTTAATATGCAAAGACGAGCAGAGCAGTTGATCTTCTTCCCGCTCACCCTCTCCGAGGTGTCAACAATTTTGGCCCAGTATGGTTGGAGAAACGGGCATTCCCAAATTGTGTGAAAGAACTTTGCTACCTTATCCCCTGAGGCACCCTGGGTCCGGGTGTCTTTCCATCTTAATTGCTGGCTCAACTCCTAACTCATCAAATAGCAGCCACAATTTGTTACGATTCACTCTATCGAATGCTGCAGTAGGGTCCATAAAACCCAAGTTGAATGGTCCCACTTTGGCTATCGTATATAGAGAAATAATAAGATAAAGATTCAGACACTGATCTACTGTAGATTTGCCTATACGGAAGCCATTTTGGACCTCCGAGATAATCTGATTTTTGTCTGCCCACTCAGAAAGCCTATTTAATAGAACTCAACCCAAAACCTTGACAGTAGAGTCGATCAGAGATATGGGGCAGTAACAATGAGGATTATCCCTGTCTCCCTTCTTGAATATCGGGACAATAGTGACAGTAGACCATGAGGGAGGCATAGATGATAACACTGAGGCATTTAGTACCCTGGTCAAGACCGGGGCTCACAAATCGATATTATTTCGGTAAAAATCCGGAGGAATCCCTTTTAGACCTTGGGCCTTATTCTGGGACAGTCCCTCGATGGCCATCTTAACCTCCTAGAGGAGGAAGTTAATAGGCACACCGCGCTCTTTCACTGTGGTTATGAACCACCAGGAAATGAACCTTCCATTAATCAGAAGTAATATGGTGACATACATTCGGCTTGTCCGGTTCAGACATACGAGAACTATTGATGTTCTTTCAGAAAAGAGTACTATCTTTCAGTTTGCTTGCTTGTATCAGCTCATCCCAAGCTTGTTTTTGTAACAGAGACCGCCGTTCCTTGAGGGCCTGTGGTATCTTCCTATAACAGGGGGCTACTGTCAACTATGCCATTGTTTCCCAGCCCCCTGTCACCGCTGTGGAACACGCCGCCGTGGAACGCGCCGCCGTGACATTAATTGGAATGCCACGGCGGGCAACGTTCTAATGGGAGCGCCTGCGGAGGAGCGGATGACGGCAGGCGAACTGTTGCCTGTCAGCTGTGGCTGGGGTTGGTTCTTGGTGATTTGAACAGTTTCAATAAATCACTTGTTGATGATACTGACCTGCGTCAGCCTCCTTCCTACTTTACCACACTGGCGACGAGGACAAACAAGAAATTATAGACGAACTAACCCTAACACGCGAAGCAATCACTGCGTGCCTGGAATCGGAAAGATAAGCCGAAGCATTGAAGCCCGAGGGTAAACTCCGAGGCATCCTACAGGCTATTATAAGGCGTGAGGCACACAGCCTAAAGAGAAGCTCATCAGCTGGCAAACAAAGACAGTGACGAAGAACAGACTAAATGCAGGCAAGTGTCTGAGCATGTCATTGAGTGCGTGGAAAAATAGAGAGAGAAGCACTAATCAAAGTTGGTTGGGTGCCGAAGGAGTAAACAACGCCTGACTAAGAATGGCATGCGGAGCGGTGATGAGTGAATACGAGCGTTGACAGCAGCATATAACGGTCCCACACGCTGCCTTTGAGGATCTGCGAGAGTCAAGTCGGAAGGCTAGATAGAGTGAAGTATTATCCGGCGAGGGAGGAAAAGAGGGTTGAACTCTGGACTACGCAAAAGTTACTTGTAGAGAAGCGCCTGAAAGAGACTTGGAAAAGCGTGGGGCACTGCGCTTAAGCTAGTCAGGAAAAACACACGAGCGCAACCTATTGAGGAATTAATAAGAGACATAATTTATGGAAATTCACCTGCGAAAGACGAAGAGGAGAGTAAATTCCTAGCGTAACAGCGCCATCTACTGGGCATGAGGAAAATAGGAAAACATAAACGGGGGGTGGAGGGTCTAAGGGAGTTTTAAGACCTGCCCAGGTTATCATCCCCTAATACACATAATGAAACTACAAAGAAACCTGGGGGTCTAACAAAAGAGACAATCATGTACTCAGGAAACCTTAAAAATCAAAGAGTTATCAAAGTACTAATTAGAATAACTAATAAGTCTTCGATAAAGTTAGTAATCCAACGCATCCAGCCACCAGCAAAAGTAGGTGAGACCCAAGATCCAGAGATGGATTACCATCAAAATCTTGTTAGTGATCTTATTTTCTCATCTGGTCATCCACAGGGTTGGACTGGGATGTCTCTAAGTCATTGAGACTACTTCCAGATCCACCTGATAGGACTGGGGTCAAGCCCACAGTCACTTGTAGACCATGCGTGGGATCACTAAATGGCACCAAGTGCAGTGCAAAGAGTAAAAGTGTAAAGAAAGTGAAGTTAAAATGGAATAGAGAACGAACAGTAAAGTAACTTTAATAATTGTAAGCCTCTTTCTGTTTAAAAACTAGAACAGCGCAAAAACGCAGTATAAACAAATAACTGCTTAGGGGCCGACATGTTTCTGCCAATCAGGGGGGTAACTCCCTAGGCTTTCTTCAGGGCCTCTGTTCTTGAAAAAACTTTTGCTACTGCTAGTGCAAAACACACTCAAAAATATAAAGGAAACAAATACAGTGACACCATAAAGGATATATATTTCTATTCCTCCATGTCAGCTGGTGTATCAATCACCCATCTTGACAGGGGAAAATACCTCACCTCGCCTGGACCAAGCTCAGGATAAGGGAGGCCACGCTCTCTCCGTCGTTGCCCCGAACTGTGTCTGAGGTTGGGGGAGGCCTCCCCCAACCTCAGACATAGTTCAGGGCAACGACGGAGAGAGATAGTACTCTTTTCTGGAAGAACATCAATAGTTCTCGTATGTCTGAACCGGACAAGCCGAATGTATGTCACCATATTACTTCTGATTAATGGAGGGTTCATTTCCAGGTGGTTCATAACCACAGTGAAAGAGAGCGGTGTGCCTATTAACTTCCTCCTCTAGGAGGTTAAGATGGCCATCGAGGGACTGTCCCACACCCTGTCACCATTTCCGGGTGATGCCCTTCGGGGTGAAAAACGCCCCCGCCACCTTCCAGAGGCTGGTTATCCAGGTCCTGGCTGGGTTGGAGGAGTTCAGCGCCGCGTATCTGGACGATATCGCGGTGTTCAGTTCCCACTGGTCCGAGCACCTCCAGCACCTCTGGGAGGTGCTGACGGCCCTGCAGAGGGCCGGTCTCACCATTAAGGCAAGCAAGTGCCATATCGGACAAGGGTCCGTAGTCTACCTGGGGCACCAGGTCGGAAGCGGCCTCGTAGCCCCCCTCCAGCCCAAGATCGATGCGATCGTGGCCTGGGAGGCCCCCACGACCCAGACGGAAGTGCGGGCGTTACTAGGGCTCACGGGGTACTACCGAAGATTTATCAAAGGGTACGGCAGCATCGTAGTCCCCCTCACGGAGTTAACCTCCAAAAACCAGCCGAAGAAAGTCAGCTGGAACCCCGCCTGCCAAGAGGCGTTTGAAACTTTAAAAGATGCCATGTGCACTGCCCCAGTACTACAGGCCCCCGACTACTCCCGAGAGTTCGTGGTCCAGATGGACGCGTCCGAGCATGGCATCGGAGCCGTCCTATCCCAGGTGAACAAGGAAGACCTAGACCAGCCAGTGGCATTCATTAGCCGGAGGTTACTCCCTCGAGAGCAAAGGTGGTGCACCATTGAGCGGGAGGCCTGAATATCTCATTTGGACACACCCACATAGCTGAGTATAAACCCAACTTCTTCCCTGACCAGCATCCTTTGCACAACTCCAGAAGTGAAGGGCTAAACACCACAGCAGAAAGGAGAGGCAAATCATCACATATCACACCATCACAACTACTCACACCAGCAACACCAACACACACCTCACACATCTCCACCACCACCTTCCTACCTGTACTTGTCACCCATTTGCACATCACACACCATGGCACAGACAAAAATTGCAAAATTCACAGACAATTAGTTGTCAGTGATGGTAGACAAGATACTCAGAGTAGAACCACATTTGTTTGGAAGCATGGTCCAACATACACCACTAGTCAGAAAAAGCAAATGTGGGAAAGGATAGTAACAAAGTCAGTGCAGTAGGGACCACCCTGCGCACACTGCATGACATCAAGAAGAGGTGGCATGACCTCAATGCCAGGGTGAAATACCGTGCCAACAGGAACCATGAGGCGGCTCAGAGGACTGGCGGTGGCCCTGCCATTCCACCACTAACATTCACTGAATGGGAGGAGAAGGTGCTTGACAAACTGCACCCAGAGAATCTCACAGGATTTAGCTGGGGAGTGGAGGCTGGTAGGTACCAAAAAAATATATCCCATCACACTGCCATGTATTGTCTTGCACAACTATAAAGTTATACTTTCTAGACCCAAATGCACTTATGTACAACACACTCTTCACAACAAATGTATCAGATAACTACCATTCCTTTCCACTGATTCACCTCAAAGATAGCTAGCAATATTTCCATGGGGGTATGTGTGCAAGTAGCCAGCACTACAACTCCCACCAGGCTTTCTTGCCTAAATGCGGTGGTCCATCGCAGAACGCAACATTGCTCAGAGGTGGGGAATGGGGCCGACCCCGTGCTTGAGGGATAAGGCAATTGACATGGACAGGGCAATGATTGCAGAGAAGGATGTGCTCAAGCACAAAGGATGCCCCAAGAAATGGGGCCATAAGTGGGGGAGGTGGAATAAATACAGAGGTGACATCTGTGTGTCCCCTACCATTGAATTGTAGCATGATAGATGCCAAATATTGGATGTCTCTGGACTTGATGCAATGCTCCCGCCCTAGACAGACAGACATGCCTGTTCGATCACAAGCAGCCGAGTGGGGTGGACATGTAATCTGTATATTATTCTGCCTAAATGTTCGATGCTTCATGACTATGCCGGTCCTTGCATTTCTCTGTGGCTATGGGGAAGTGAACTGTGCACACTGTACACTCTCTGTGTTGCATTTGTGGACCCAAATATTGTGTACTAACGGCCCTGTACCTTTTCTTTTATTTTCTCAATAAAAATTGTTTACAGAACAAATAATCCATGAGCAGTCTAGCCAGCAAAACAAATCCAGATGTCCATTAGAAAAAAGGTCCGGTTGAGTCTGTGTCCCTGCTAGGCAGTGAGATGAAGGATATGTGTGAATTTGACAATCCCTAATACCTCAAATATAAGATTGTTTCAGGGATTCTGCTCCTGCACAGAACTATGCGCAGGAAACCAGGACCTCGGTGTATTGTGGTGTATCAAAAACCCAACTCAGTGCCCAGAACCCCAATACGACTACGTTCTCTAAGATGCAGTATTCCAGCCAATACTAGTAAAAATATGCATAAAAACAATACAGTCAGCATGGTTACAATTCCATACAAAACAAAGGGAGAAATCATGTTATAATGATAGTGGAACCATTATAGCACTGTGTACCACCCTGCCCTGGCTGGTATTATAATAATAGGAGATCTCTAGGTTTCAGAAAGGGGAGACCCCATACCTCCAAGATCAGGTGAAGTGAATCACATCCCAGCACAAGCACGCTCTCTGTAGTTGGAAAGGTTTTCTCCAAGTGCTCTCTACATGCATGCAATGCAATATTAAAAGCTCTTGAGTTTCAGTTATGTGCAGCTGCGTTTGTGTTTTGTCTAAGTGAGTGGGACTGATCAACATGAATTAACAGCATACATTGTTATTCGATCTTGAACACTCTGTGCAGACTAAAGTTGCGGTGTAAGCCTGTACTAGTGAAAAACCATTCTCATGTGAAGAAAAGCCTGCACTAGTGAAAACCCGTTCTCATGTGAAGAAAAGCAAGCAGTTTTATTTACGAGAACAGAAGCATGAAGTGTTGTGTGCAAAAGCAGCAAGATGGGGCCCACGCATTTAGTTCACTCATGCTAATCTAGCAATGTCTGCAAGCAATATTGTATCCTCACTACACCCTCCCCTGATTGGCCCAATGAGCCAAGGACTCAATAGGAACGCAGAGTTCAAGTTCGAGTGAGCAAGAAAGAAGTTCATCCATTTCAAAAAGGGTCAATTTGAATTTGAAAAAAGACAGTCGAAAAAAAATCTGACACTGGGGGCGTCAGTCAGCCAGGGTTAAAAACTCAGTAACAGTACTCGACTGACGATGGAAGGGTGCCAATTTAATTAATTAATTTATTTATTTATTTTTAAAATTTCTAGAGCGCACAAATACCTTACGGTGTCTCGGCGCTAGAGTTTGCAGATTACGAGGGTTACAGTGAAATCTTACTGGTTAAAGAGCCATGTCTTAAGATGTTTTCGAAAGGAAAACAGCGAAGAATGTTCCTTAATCTGGGAAGGGATCTGATTCCATAGTTTTGGCGCAGCCACTACAAAACGTCTATCTCCCCATGTTACCTTTTTTGTGCATGGAATTTGGAGCTGTTGGGCCGAGGATGACCGTAGTGTTCGACTGGGTTTATACATTTTAAAAGCGCTTTTGAAGAAATCTGGACCATTGTTGTGTGTGGATAATGCACATGGCCTTGAACTTTATCCGACTTCTTATGGGTAGCCAGTGGAGCTCACGAATTGTGGGAGAAATAGAGGCATACTTCGGTATCCCCATAAGGATCCTTGCAGCAGCATTTTGAACAAGCTGTAGCTTACTCACCACTTGCTCCTGTGCATTAAGCAGTAGGCCATTGCAATAATCCACCTTGGATAGTACCAAGGAGGACATTACAGTTTTACCTGCAGTTGGAGGAAGAAAAGGGAGCAATTTCTTCACCATTCTTAAAGTAAAAAAAGAAGCCGAAACCACAGCGTTGGCGTGGCTGAGGAACGTGAGCTTATTGTCAAAAAGCACGCCCAAGTTTTTCACCTTGGCTACTGGCAGTGGAGGCGTTCCCAGTTCCGAAGGCCACCAGACCGGAGACCAAGACGGAGTCAGTTCGCCAAAAACCATTACCTCCGTCTTGTCGGAATTTAGCTTTAAGCAATTCCGGTTCATCCATGTACTGATAGCCTTCATGCCTTCCTGAAAATTCGCTGCCACTGCTTCTCCATTTTTGTGTATCTCCAGGACCAACTGTGTGTCATCGGCATACGATGTTAACCCCATACCGAATGACTTAATTACCCTCGCCAAGTCCGACATGTAGATGTTAAAAAGCGTCGGACTTAGCGAGGAGCCCTGGGGGACACCACAAGGGAGAGTGAAGTCAGGAGAGCAGAAACTCCCCATCTTCACGGACTGTACTCTGTTGGCCAAAAAGGATGCCAGCGTTGCTCTGGCCTTGCCCTGAATGACAAAGGCGGCGACACGGTCGATCAAGATGGAGTGATCGACCGTGTCGAAGGCCGCGGATAAATCCAGGAGTATTAAGATAGCAGCACCGCCCCTGTCCATGATTATCCTGACCTCCTCTGCCGCTTTTATCAGAGCAGTCTCCGTCCCATGGCCCTTCCTGAACCCGAACTGCGTGTTGTCGAGCAGATCGTTCTGGTCAATGAAGGTCGACAGCTGTTGGTTCATTACCTTTTCGATTATTTTTGAGGGATAAGGGAGAGAGGCAATTGGACGGTAGTTTTTGGGCTCTGAAGGGTTTAGTGCGGGTTTTAATCCATCAGTGTGTATGCGCAATACGTTGCAACAGCCTCCAAGACGAAGTCAGTGTTATTGTCAGAAAAGAGACTTGCCATCCAATCGAGTAAAGTAAATGAACATACATGTTCTTCCAAAACTGGAGCCTCTAGCGCCATCAGTGGTCAACTTGTGTGTTCTTCAAGATAACTCAGTTCCAGAAAGTCATGTGCAGCTGCACAGACATCTCAATTAGCCAAAACTCCGTCCGCAGCCGCGCAGGCCATAATCCCAACACCAGAATAGTCCTGCTCATGAGCCACTAAGGGACTCATCAGCCGATCATAATCCGGGGCAGGAGACACCGTATTGGAGAGGCAGAGATCTAATGCCCATTCGAAGGAGCAATCCAGGCAATGAAACACAGGTTGGACGCAAGTAAAGTATGAAAATTGGAAGGATAATCCATATGCCACGCGCAAAGTGGCCAAGGGTAGCGTTCCATAGAATTAAAGCATACAGCTACGGAGCTGAATCAGCCGGGGTCGGCTGTCTTGTAACACAGACAGTTTAGCCATTTCGGAGTAAGCAAATCAACAGCAGCACATCTGCAGCCAAGGCGAGTATTAGAGGGAAACCACTGAAGATGCTGGGAAAAATAGAATGAAAAAATGCCGGTATCACACCAAATATAGTTTGGAATGAGGTCACAAGGTTGGAGCCCACAAATGTAAAAAAATGGGCCATGCCTGTTTTAGTCGAGGCATTAAAAATTGTGTGGATCAAGGCACCGAAATGAAGTGGGAGATCGGTATTTAAAAGCGCCTGCACTTCTATACGGGGGGTTCGACACGTGAAGGACAAATGTTTCACGGGAGGAAGTCAGAGCAACTTCTTTTTGGGACAATAGTGCTCTTATTCTGCTCAACTTGTTAAACTCTGCCTTCAAGGTCGGAATGGAAGGCCAAATTGAAATATTGAGCCTCCCATGTGGGGGCGGAAAAAGCACATATTTACAGCAAACTACACGTTTTGAGACAGTCACAATGTAAGGGATCCCAGCCAGCATGCCGCTGCACGATTCATAATTTAAAAGTAAATAACTACAGTTAGAAAGTAGTGTGAAAGTTGGTTTGATAGCTGACACTGGATTTTCCCTTTAAAATGCAAGCTAAATTTGGTGCCTGTAAATTACAAGCGCCGTGCAATTGTATATTCTTAATAATAATAATAATAATAATAATAATAATAATCCACATTTGTAAAGCGCACAATCCCCCGTAAGGGTCTCTAGGCGCTGGGGGCCGTCGGGAAGATTAAGCAAGCTATTGCCCAGAGTCACATGGTGCTGGGTTAATCTGCGGCCGGTGCCGGGGATCGAACCATGATCCCCAGATTCCGGAGTCAGTCGCCCTGGCCGCGGCGCCACACCTCTTCCTTACACACAAGTGAGTGATCAGGTGTGGAATTGCACTCTTCTCCCGTCAAGTAAACCTCCTTGTCATCTCTCAGACATCTGTATATGAAGGGCAAGGACTACACTTCATGGATAAAGGTACCACCGAGTGTTTCATACCTACCCAGTGCATATTGTTTCATACATGAACTAAATTTAAACAGGGAAAATGGCAGTGGTATTTCCCTGTGGATAAGCCACATATCAGAATTAATTTCAGCCATAGAAAATGGTAATGGTTCTAATTTTTCAATATGTATGTAAAAGTGAATATGTTGCATCCTTCATGGACATAAACTGTTGGCGTTCTATTAAATTAAAAGGCAAAAATAAAGAGGAAGTGTTCATGTAGTCCCAAGGAACTTTCCCAGCCTTCAATATTTGTAAAGTCCAAGCAAAATGCATGATGGGTACGCACTTCATCATGTACAATGTCCACAATAGCTGAAACAATATTATCTGATGTATAAATTTAAGAGGATAGAGTGTTAATGATATTATCAACGACAGTAAGAACTTTTTATAAATTACCTTGGTCTATTGCTCTTAGACGTGAAGCTGCTTCTATTTGGGACAGCTTCCAAGCTTCATTGTATATAGCATAGAGAACTCTTTTGGATCTGCCACCTGTAGGGCCTTTAACAAAAACTGTCAAATCAATGTTGTCAGTTAATAAGGGCAAATGATGTTTAACTGACGTCCGGGTAGATTGTTTTAACCAATTTTGACATAATTTACACACAGAATAAGTTGTAACAGAATGGGGGCTATCAAAACGTGGATCAGGTCTGTCTTGTGTGTACCCAGGAGTGTTTCCAAAAAAACAGTGTTGACAGGAATCATAATTGGTTTGCCAAATTAACCAACCCATGGGGTCTAGACCAGAAACATTGAATGTCAAATTAGCAATTAACGCCTGTAATTCATCAAGGGACATATCTGTGTGATTGTTCCACGATGGATAAGCATACAGATTGGGACTTTGAGGGGCATTCATTTGTTTCGACGTTGCCAATCCAAAATAGGTTGTTTGATATATAGAGCTGTTCAGAAACAAAATGTGATTTGGGATAAGGCATGCATGATGTAAGGCCTCTGTTCCTTGTACCTGCCAGGGTTTAGAACCCCAGACCGATTTAAGATTGACAGTATCCTTCCATAGTTCATAGCCACCTATATCTAACTGTTCAATAACTGGTTTTGAATACAGTAGCTTGGTGTTAGTGAGCCTGACTTTCGAATTGGATGTAGAATGTATTTTTAAATAAAATGAACAAGGTTTGGATTTATTAAAATCAGAGAAGTATGTACATTTTTTCGAAAGAGTTTTTGAACTGCCCTCAATGAGTGCTGGGCAATTTTGCCATTGTGTATAATTAACCATATTTATAAAGGTATTAGCTTTATGCAGAAAATGATGGCCATAGTGCTGGCAACAGAACAAGTCAGCGTCATTTGCAGAATTTAAATACAAATCTTCAGCATCAAATGCCGCATAATATTTCAAATCAGAAAATAATGTCTGTACAGCTTGAACTTTCCAATTGTCAGAGCGTATGTTTTGTTTCACTACATCCTCATAGAAACACGAAGTACATTTGGGAAATTACCCACCTCGGTCGGACCATGAATATGAAACTTTACAGCATCCCATACAATGCCATCCAACACTGGCCAAGCTGTGATGTTGAGGAAAGTCCGGTCACGCTACATGATGTGTGAAGATGAGTGTGGTGCCACAGTTCCATCAATTGCCTTCCCAGCATACCGTTCAGTAAGGTAATGGCCATTGATTAGACGGAAAAACAGGGTGACAAAGCTAATAGACATGAACAAAAAAAATGGAAATGAGGACCACCTCATCAGACTAGCCAAAAGATCCTCCTTCAAAGACCCGCCTGGACAACAACGCACACGACAGCAAAGAACTCTTTAGCATTGTGAAAGAACTCTCCAACCCCAGCGCCAACACCAATGACATCCCACCCTCACAAGAACTGTGCATCTCACTGGCCACCTTCTACCACCGCAAGATCACCGACATCCACGACAGCTTCAACACCACGATTGCCCCGACTACGCCAGACTCCACCTCCACCGGAGACGGAGGAGCTTGACTGGTAGTACCCCAATATAACGTTGGTATTATGTGTCACACGTCCGCCTCGCGTTGGTTATTGTTTGTCCTAAGGGGATAAGGGCGGAGTTTGGGATTGAGTGTGGGTGATGCCGCCGGGGTTGCCTCATGTATGTATTGAAATAGTAGTTGTGCCCATTCCATAGATATGGGATGTTTATGTATCCCTTTTACTTCCTCGTCCCTTAGTGCTTCTTCCCCCGCCTTTGTTGGGCCAACTTACATATGTGTGTGCCTTTGCCATTATGTGTTTGTGTTTAGTAATTGGCCCAGTTACGGATGTATGACATTACAACGCATACTATTACAATGCATGCCTTTACGACGCAAGTTTTACAACGCAACTTTTACAACGACTTGCGTTGGGGGGCGCTGGATAGTGAATAGTTTAATTTACTATTCCAATTCCAGTCCCCGTGGATAGTAGGGAAGGTGTTGGAAACTATTCCCTATCCTAGAGCGCCCCCCAGCGCAAGTCTTTGTAAAAGTTGCGTTGTAATGGTTGCGTCGTAAAGGTACTTCGTTGTAACAGTTGCGCTGTAAAGGATGTTTACCGAGGTGTGTGGTGTGTTCAGTATGTACTTACCAACTAGCAGTCCATTTCCATATGTGCCGTTATCGAAGTTCTGGACGACTGGCAGAAGATGCAGAAGTCATGCATACTCCCTGGCAACTTGGCGATGACAGTGATGAACAGGCCCAGACGGTCCGCAATTGCCTGTACGATCATTGAGTGTGTGTACTTTCTGTTCCTGCATATATATGTGCAGTGTCCGCAGGAGTCAGGAGTCAGGAGTTGCACACGGGTGCAGACAATTGCCATCAACACAAGTGGGAAACAAGTGGTGTAGAAGCCTTGCTTGTTGGCAAGTTGTTCTTGCACAGTGTTGGTGCTACGGAGTCAGGCTGTTAATGGCATCCAAAACAGTGGTTAGGATCCTTGAGAAGGATGCCTGGGACATTCCTCCCACTCTGGCAGCGGTAGACAGAAATATGCCTGAGACCAACATATGCAGCAACGTGAGTAGCTTGGTCTGTGGAGGGATGTTAGTGCTGTGATGGGAGGTGGCCTGCAGTGAGTAGGCGTAGTATGGAGATCCTTTTTAGCCTGTAGTGGCCGTTCACATCCTCTGGCCACAGGTGTATCAGGGTGATCCGTTGTTGGTAGACCCACTTTCTTCTGCGGCGCTTACTCTGTGGTGGTGCTGGTGGCGCTCGTGGGGGTGGTGGGAGTGGTCTTCTTGGAGCTCCAAGCTGCAAGAGTAGTACCTCCATGGCGTCCCTCAGAATGCCAATGAGGTTCTGGGATTGTCTCCCTAATGTACAGGTGTGTTTGCACCATTTTTTAGACCAGCTATTTTCTGGTCTTAAAAGCCTGCCCCTAAGTGGGCTTAGCGGCAGTTTTGGGGGGTTTTCGCCGGACATGAATTTTATTGTAAATATCGCAACGTGGGGTTACTGGCAGTTTTTGCACAGAAATGCCCACCTTGCTTCTCATTTTCGTTAAGTAATGCTAACAGGATTAGCGATCTTGAAAATTAATGTTTACGCTGCAAATGTGCTGCTAACTACATTTAGCGGCAACTTGTAAATACAGCGATTAAAAAAGCTGCTGTAACGTCAAAACAATTACGCTACGCGGCATTAAGTTCTTGTAAATATGCCCCCAGGTTTTCCCTGGTCTTTAATTTTGGCACGGTCTCCTATTTACGCTGCCCTTGTAAAAAGGGGGCAGCATCAAAATCAATGGGTGTTGCGGTGGAACGCCCACCGCAACACCCATTCCCCTTCCCTTTCACACTAAACACAGCGTGAAAGGGTGACTAATTTACAAGGCAGCGTTAAGCCACGTTAAGTGGCTTAACGCTGCCTTGTAAATAAGGCGAGGCCCCTATCGCCATAACATCACTGAAAGTGACGTAGGTGGTCATTACGATGGCGGACAGAAAAGCCCTCCGACCGCCGTGGTTTTAGAAAAAAAACACCTGCATGTTCCCCGGCAAAACCGGCAGTCACATTACGATGCAATTATTGAAAAAAGCTGCCCACAATATCCGGAAACCCAGAAAACCCGACCGCAGAGGACGGAAATGCTGTGGAAAGCACAAAAAATGCCAATACAGAGGCAGAATGACCGCAAGTGAAATTATGATAAGATGGCGGAGCAAGTGGAACAATAAGTCTTTTCCAATTGCTGCAGTCGCATGAAAAGATGAATGGCAGAGCTGGCGGAACGATCATTGCATTCAGACCGCTACGTTCGCGTGAAAAGGAGAAAGGCGGTCGAATGCGACCACACCACAAGGCCTCCAAGTGTCGCTGTTTTTCCACTGCCTTCAAAAACATGTGACACACTCTAATGACACACCCCCATGGCATTTAAAAAGATACAAATCCCAGGTCAACATAGAGAACACACCTGACATGAACACCTCATTTGGTCACACCCACATAGCTGAGTATAAACCCAACCTCTTCCCTGACCAGCATTCTTTGCACAACTCCAGAAGTGAAGGTCCAAACACCACAGCAGAAAAGAGAGGCAATTCATCACATATCACACCATTACAACTACTCACAGCAGCAACACCAACACACACCTCACACATCTCCACCACCACCTTCCTACCTGTACTTGTCACCCATTTGCACATCACACACCATGGCACAGAAAAAAAATTCGGTATTGGAGCCTCTCTCGCAATATGCTGACTTTTTCCTTCGGGAATCAGTTGTCAACCAGAAGTCATTCATAAAGGACACCACAGAGGTCTTAAACATTTTGGAGAGTACGAGTTTTGATTCCATAACCGATTTCTTCGTGACAATTAACATTGAATCTTTATACACATGTATTCCCCAGGACGCTACGCTGGTGGCAGCAGCACGCGCCCTGGGTGAACAGGAATGGTTCTACGACACACCACAATCTTTTGTGATGCAATGTGTCGAATTAGCACTAACTAGGAACTATTTTAGTTATAAAGATCAGCTCTATCTCCAGACCTCGGGGACTTCAATGGGGGCCACTATGGCCCCCAGTTTGGCCTGTATTTACGTTGGCCAATTTGAGGAGCACGTCGTCTGCCCTTCCACCAATACCTTCCAGAGGAATTTGCGCCTCTGGAAGAGGTATATTGACGACGTGCTCTTCATTTGGTCTGGCACAGAGGAAACACTCTTGGAATTCCTCCAGTGGCTTAATATTCAGGATCCCAGTTTGAGATTCACATGGTCCTCTAGCCATGATACTGTTGTTTATTTGGACTTAGTGATTGAATCCAATGGTGATGCCCTTAGTACCTGTGTCCACCAAAAACTTACAGCCAGGCACTCTTTGCATATAATTCGTACCACCCTAGAGCCCTCAGGGATAACCTTCCTGTGGGACAGTTTCTCCGGTATAGAAGAAACTGTTACACGACCAAATCCTTTTTGGAACAATCTCAGGATCTCACGACTAAGCTTAGACACCGCAATTATCCATCCAAAGTTGTAAAATATGCTAAAAAGAGACCCCTCAACACCCCACGCAGTGTCCTTTTAGAAAAAAACGTGAGGGGAAAGGAAGACTGTGTTCATGACGTTTGACCCACTTGTGACCAAAATTAGGCAATCTATATGCAGACATTGGTCTCTCCTATCAAACAAGGACTTTTGTATGCCTCCCCCCAGGTTCGCCTTGAAGAGATCGAGTAATCTCAAGGACAGGCTTGTCCACACTCGTGAACCCACTGGGGCCGGTAAGAGCATCACTACCGTTCCCAATGGCCACTATCCCTGTGGTTCCTCCTCTGTGTGCCCGTTAACAAGAAAGTGTAACAGCGTCATTTTGGCCTCAGGCAAGGAGTGGTTTCTTAACCCGTTTAGTAATTGCAATACCACTAATGTGGTATATCGATTGCTATTTGAATGCGGTTCACAGTATATCGGACTAACATCACGAAAAATAAAGGTTAGGGTACAAGAACATCTGAGCACCATAAGGGCAGGCAAGCTTACAACTAACTTGGTTCAGCACTGTTCAGAAGAAAAACATAATTTCACCTGGACGGTACTTGAAAGAGTTAAGGGCACTCCGTATAATATTGAGAATGTTCTTTTGTCAAAAGAGGCCCGTTGGATTTATAGAGAAAAAAGTGATCAGCAGGGTCTTAATGAGATAATAGAGTGGGATAGGGTCAAGTAGAAATTTTGATGTCCTTTTCCTTATCATTCCTTGTTGCTCTTTGGTGTCCACTGGGGCTCCTGCTATGCGTTATTTTGCTTGGGACATGAAAAGTGAATATTAATATCCAAGCATGAAGGTGTCTATTGCCTTGTTTGTTGCATGTGGGTCGTTATGATGTTGAGGTACAGCTAGACCTACATGCAGAAATGGGGAATCACTATCACGTACTATAAGAAGTGCCTTTTGTTTATAAACAGAGGCTTCACCTTCATTATGGTGATTTGATGATAAAGCGTTGGTTAATTGAAAAAGAAATAACCTTTTTAACTTTAAAAACCATACTCGATGAAAATTGCTATTCCAGTTTCCACCCGGAATTCCAGTGCATTAGATAAAGGTTATTTTTGGCTCCGGTTTCATAAAGGCGGAATTACTAATGTGTGTAGTTACGTGAGCCTCTTTTCTAAAAATGATGGTCCTGTCTTGATTATAGATACCTGGGGATAAAAAACGTGAGTTATCTGAAATAGACAAAATAATTACACTACATATAAAAACTTTGGGTATTCCAGCAGTTGCCCGTAATTCTAGTAAACCACATAACCTGTTTCGCCCCCGGTGCCCATTTAACAATGGCGCCTAAAGTCAATTCATTGACATTTGGTGCGCAATCGCTGGTGGTGCAAGTATCCTAGATAGGGTTTTTCACTTGCATAGACCAAACAGGAATGGCGGATCACGTTAAGAACGCTGGTCACATGACAAGTATGGAAAAATGCACACGCCGACTGAGGCTTTTTAGGCATGGCAGATTAACACGGAGGCTCCAGGAGGAGACGTAGAGCTCCGTGTAGCTCGATACGGTGAGGAGTGGGGGAGCCGGGTCTTAGTAAATATTTGGCTTTGGTCTGCTTCTCCCAGTATTTTAACAATGGTGGCCGGGAGATATTTAACTGTAGGCGGTGTCCCATGTGCCTTTATGAATAAGATCGAGTTTTGGGAGCAGCGTACACGCATAAACATGCAGTGAGATTTGGAGTATAGAGAGTAATTAGAGGGGGTCCAGGTTAGATACCAAATTTCAAAGGTTTTTAACATACTATGTTGTGTTCGCGGGCCTGGCAGGGACATCGTTATAACACTTGCGGGTCCCCATAAGTCATGTGGAAGTCTGAGAACGGTTGTTATGTTGTTAAGAGGTTGGGTATGACAACTATGAGTGAAAATTAGGAGTCGTGATAACATGTTTGATTTCTTCCAATAGATTGATGAGACAATCGCAGGGGCCTAACTACTCAAGTATAGACTCACAGTGGGAGCGTACAGTTTTACCTCTTCAGCTGGTACGAGAAAAGAGTGCTGGCAGAGGGTAACTATTTTAAACATAATTTTCTGACGAGGTAGATTCGTGAAAAGGGTCTCCTAGGGTGTTTTTAACTAGTGTTCTTTCAATTTGATGGTCACAGAGAACAAGGTGTCCAACATCGGTGCGGTGACAAGGTGTCCGCTCTGATGAATCAGCCAAAATTGTGAAAGGCAGAAAAACATGTTGGCAATGGCAATAGGTAATGGTATGCAGAGTTAGCTACCAGCCTTTTTAATTCAATTAATCACGCCTAGGAATTCAGAATAAAGTTTTGTGTAAGGTGTGTTGGTTGATTTTAATCACTTTTTGTCACAAAAGGAGTGAATATTGGTTACTCCTCACACTCATTATTCATTATTTGTTTGTTTTTGTTTTGAACACATTTATTTCTGAACAAAATGACTACCAATGATGAGAAAAGGGGCCTCATCTGGTGAGTACCTGCCAGTTGCCCCGAGGGTGGTGCGCCCGTGAGGGGTCATTTTGTTCTTCACACATTTTTCACGGTTGTTTGTTGATGTACTGCGCAAATTGTGGGTTCAGACATCATTTCTGTGTTCATCCTGACTGTCGCTTTGAAATTTCACAAGGAACTTCTCTAGTCTTTTTTAATAATTTTGGACGTGATATGGTATTACACACTAAGATTAAAATTGGTAAAGTCTGGTGGTGCAGCAGTAGAAACTGACAATTGTCCTCTCTGTTGCTGACAAAAATTATACCAACTCTTAAACACTATCCAATACAAAAAGACCCTGTCCCTTAGACGTTTGAGTTGAGGGCAACCCTGTTTTCTCCCTTTTTTCCCTCTTGACTCCGGTTTGGAATATATACAGAAAAAAATGGCCAAATTCAGAGACAATTACTTGTCAGTGATGGTAGAGAAGAAACTCAGAGTAGAACCACATTTGTTTGGAAGCATGGTCCAACATACACCACTAGTCAGAAAAAATAAAATGTGGGAAAGTATAGTAACAAAATCAGTGCAGTAGGGACCACCCTGCCCCCACTGCGTGACATCAAGCAGAGGTGGCATGACCTCAACACCAGGGTGAAATACCGTGCCAACAGGAACCATGAGGCGGCTCGGAGGACTGGCGGTGGCCATTGCTCTCTTTCACCTTACAGGAAGCAGCATTCTCATGGTCACTTGCATCACCCCTGAGCAGGATTGAACATTCCCCCCACCCAGAACCATGTGGCAGCCATTTCATTGCTCTCCTCAACCTTACAGGTACGTAGCCATCTCAACAGGGAGGGGGGTTTGTGGATAGGCAGCCAGCACTACAACTCCCACCAGGCACTCTGGTCTCACAGCTGAGCATAATGGAACACTCCCCCCACCCAGAACCATGTGGCAGCCATTTCATTGCTGTCCTACACCTTACAGGTAGGTAGCCATCTCAACATGGAGGGGGGGTTGGATAGGCAGCCAGCACTACAACTCCCATCAGGCACCCTTGTCCCACAACTGAGCTGGATGGAATACTCCCCCCCACCCAAGAGCCATGTGGCAGCCATTTCATTGCTGTACTCCACCGTACAGGTATGTAGCCTTCTCGTGCTCTCTTGTCTCACCACTGAGCAGGATGGTACACTCCCCCCACCCAGAACCATATGGCTGCCATTTCTCTCTACTGTGCTACCTAACAGGTAGGTAGTCAGTGCATGCACCTTGTCATCCTTCTCAAAATGCATGGAGCCATATGACCACCACGTCCCTCACATGTTACCTAACTCTGTATATATCCAGATGTTACATCCAGTGTGCAGACAGTTAAGCACATGTAACTGTCACAGAAATTACACTTTGACTCATCAAGTCAGTCAGTCAGTCAGTCAAAATACTTTATTTCGATAAATCAATATCATAAAAAGACAATAGCACTATACAATATTCACATAATCTAAAATACATAGTTAATATAGGCTAAAATCCACTATAGAACCATGTTGTGAAGGTTATGGGTCATCATCCTTTTCTTAATCCTTACAGCCCCCACAAGGAAGTTAGCAACGTGAAACATGATCCTGGGGGCCTGCAATAATTGTAAAAACATGAGTGCTGGCTTTACCTGAATAAACCCTGCCTGCTTTAGAATGGGGATCAAAAATGTGTTCCTTACTGCCGTGAAGTGACTACAGAACATCAAAAAGTGCATTGTATTCTGGATGGAAAAGTTGTCACAAGAACACGGCATTGCGTTGTCATGGGTACTCCAGGTTGGAAAATGACCAAGGTTCAAGTGAATCAAATTAAACCGAAATCAGGTCAAAAGAAATCGGTGATAAGCGTGGTTCACAGTGGTTAAATACAATTTAGGGCCTACTTGGGTGCTCATAATAATGCTAGCCCTCACCGTTTGTTCCCTCTCCATGCTTAGCAATTCTCCCATCAAGCCCTTAAATAAGGCGATGTCCTTTGTTGTTATGGATGCCGGGGAAGAGAAGAGCTCTGGTCTCCCTAGCTTAACGAGACAGTCTTTGATGTATGCTAGCCACAACATTTTGTTTGCTTTATCTAGCTGCAGGCAGTCTTTTAAAATAATGTGGTTAAGAGGGATTTCTTGGTTCAACCAGGTCTTCAGCCAGGCTAGAACAGGGGCCATTTTGATCATGTCTGAAATATATCCTACTCCTAATTCAGTGTGAACTATATAAGATGGAGTGGACTGTGACACAGAGAGGACAGCTCTTAAGAATTTGTTCTCAGTTGTCTGTATACTATCTGGAGAACAATATCCCCAAATTGCACTACCATATGTGGCCACTGCAAGGCAGTTTGCTTTATAGATTTTCAATAGGGTTGCTATTGGCCTTGCCCCTAATTTTTTTGAAAACCCCTGAAGTGCAGAAGATGATCTGGCAAGTGAGATGTTTCTGTTTTTCAACTGAGGACCCCAGTTGCCTCTCTCATCAAAGGTGATTCCCAGATAAGGAAAAGTGGCTACTCTACATAACTCTTCTTTCCCACATGTAAACGTTTTTAGATTCTTATTCTTTTTGCTCCTGCCCATTATCATAATTTGAGATTTTTTTACATTTATCTTTAGGTCCAAAGAACCCATGAAGTTTTCAAAAACATCCATCAAGTCACATGTGAAATAATTCAGGGCCCAATCATGCACAGCACAGAATGCAGGGCCCAATTCACAGGACTAACTTAATACAAAATCCTAAACTTACTACTTTTGGGATTTACAGAATGCACTTACTACTTTTGGTATTCACAGAAGGGATTTATGACTACTAACTTTATGTCCGTACTCGGGCCGGAAATTCCGGCCTGGAGGCGGAGCTTGCGGCCCGCAGGCAGACCTGGGAATCCAATCCTGTAATCGAGTGCCACAACTAGTCAAAAGGGTGCCCCCACTATATTTTAATTGTGTCTGGAGACCTAATCCAGAAATCCAATTTGCACAAATATGGCAATGATGAACAAGCAGTGAGATACCAGTCTTAGTAGTATTGACACTGCATCCACTGTCCAAGTTTGAATCTTTCCAATCCACATTAAGTTGCCCAGTTCACACAGCTGGTCATGTACCGCTTACATTGGATGGATTTTTTGTTGGGCATCAACAAAACACGATAGTGGACCTTGCCTCAGGATTCGTAGTCATGTCATTGTGATATAGGTTGCATCTAGGTAGTGGGCCCAATCTAAGCTATATGTGGGATCACTCATAATATTATGTATAACACAATTTTGCAAAGGTGGTGCCCACAACTGCTTGTCCTTTGTGCCAGAAATTGAGTGCATCACATGTGGCTGCAGAAATGTAAAGTTTGAAAACACACTTATCATTCTAGGTACAAGAGGAGGCAAACAGAAAATAACATTTGGTTATGATCACACATTGTGGATAAGCTGAGAAGCTCTGATGCTTTACGCCTGCACTGGATTATCGTATTGCTCTTCAGCCAAGTTATTTTTCAGGTGTAACTGCATGAAGACTCACCTTAGCAGACCCTACACCCATCTCAAAGGTACACGACTGGCATCAGTGAGGGCCTCAGCCATACCAATTTCATTAGGATTTAACCATATATAGTTTGCTAAGGATTTTCCCTTTCAAAAGGAGAAGTGTGGCTGGTTAGAAGCGGCAGACCCTGAAGCAGAGGCCAGGCTCGGGACCAGGGTTCAATTCCCGACGCGGCAGGGTCTTGGGCTCAATGTCCGCGGACTCGATAATTCTCGCCTCGGTGCCTACTCTAATCATGGGTCCCACTCTGCAACTCTGGGCAATAGCTTGCTTAATCTCCACGATGGCCCCAACAGCGCTGTGTTGCCTGGCTTCACCTTGGGGGTGCCTTGGAGGGGGCATCTCATAGGGAAAGCCAGGAAGGGTTCCACAGCGGTGTACAGCGCCATAATGCCCCAAGATGGGGCGGCAGTGCGCTTAACAAGTATACACACATTTACATTGACCTTATTCACATGTATAGGTGAGTGTTTGACATATGAGGTTTTGATGTCTGCTGTACAAGACACCATCCGTTGTCAGTGAAGTAGTACCATGATGTTGGAAATAGAGTATGGGAACAGAGGACACTCAAAGGATGGACATGAGAAATCTGTGTTCTCTCATTCAAAAATGAGCTAAGTGACTTCATGGGTAGGGAAGCACAAATGAGCAATATCATGTCCCTGAGTACTGCACGTTTCACACATGAACTCCTTTCTGACTTGCCAACAAACAACATTACACTCATGGAAAATGTTAGTCTCAATGGTAAAGGTGAAATCAGTGTAATGCAGAGGAGTCCGGGTCATTTATCCCCTGCCTTGAAATATCAGTAACCTTCTCATACAAGTTTTTCTGTTATGTTATGTTATGTTATGATAACTTATATAGCGCACGATTACCCGGAGGTGTCCTGGCGCTTGTTACCTTTCCAATACACAGATCAGAACAGAAAGCTTTAGGAAAAAGAGGGTGTGAGAGTCTGTTGATGAGTCATCTTATTGATGTCAGTGCTGCGTGGAGGTAACAGCTGCCAAATGCTGCATGTAAGCAGGTGCCCACATGTAAAATCCATGAGGTAAACATGCTGCACATTGTCCTGGATTATCCGCAAATGGTTATTGAGAATGACATGTTGACTCATAGCTACCATCTATTATACTACAATATGGACATGTATGTCTCATCACAGCTGCTGAAAGGATGATACCACTGCAGCGGACACCATAACGGGGAATGCATGACATCCTGGCTGCAGCAGTGAAACCCTCGCGCACCTGTCCTTCAGGTAATTCTGGCATGAGGTGTGTCACTAGCTTAGATTACTAAAACATGACAGAGATCAAGATCCCCTTCTGCATGGAATCAACAGTTGTTGTTTACAAAGTGAAATACGAATCAGGAGTGGCACATGTACCTGTCTGTCAATCGGTGATGCAGATCATTGAGAATGTTGTCTCTACCCTCTACAGCTATGTCTACAACATCTATGAGGAGACAGGATCAGCAGGTGACACCATGGGGGAACACGAAGGGACAGAAAGTTGTGGCTGGAGCTGGTGAGTTTGCTAGTATTATGTACATCTCCGTGTAACACCTCAGTGCTATGGTGTGAGCTAGCATTTGTGGTGGTACCCTAACCAGATCACATGATCCTCATTTGTTGATGAAAAGTACAGTTAATACAACCCTTGTGTTCCACCACATGTAATACCAGGTCAATCACTAATACAGTTGCAACCTCTGTGTTCCAGATGATGCTGAGGATGAGGATGACAGACCTACTACCAGTGCAGGCCGATGGGGAATCAGAGGGGAGAATCCCCTGATCCTCCAGGCAGTTATGTCGGCAGCAAGTACTGCTCAAGAGGAGGAAGAAGTTCCTGAGGACGTCGACTTTGTGGATGATGATGACGATTCTGATGCCAATGAGAGCTATCTTGCCATATTGCCAAAATCAGTCACGGCATCACATCGTCCACCAAGCAACGTTCGTCAGCTTCCTCCAAAACAAACAATTCCCTGTCCCCAGCATAGAGCAAACCAGCCACAGCTCTCACGCATCCCAATACAGACATCACTCCCTCACAGCCCTCGCGCCCAGGACCAACATGATGGTTCCCCTACCCGCTCTTCCCTATACAGTGTATCCCTGCCATCCTCTCCACCATCTGTGGGAATTGCCAGCCCTGTTGTGGTGCAGGTATCCCCTGGGTACCATTCTCCTGCCCACAGGCTTCCACCTGCCCCCCCGGTCCCTGCTGTTGTTCCTGCTCGTACCATCCATGGCAGGCACCTGCAGAGGGGGTCTCCACCTGACTATGGTGGCCAGTGGGAGCAGGACTTCTTCCAACTGCAGACAGATGTGAGGCAGGACATTTGTGCCATAGCGGCTACCCTGTCAGACATGTCTGAGTCCCTGCAGGACATGGTCCAATTCCCTTAGGTCGTGGACAGGCTGAGCCAAGCTTTGGATAGGATGGATAGAACTTCGCAGGACATGTCCAGGAATATGAGAGATATGATATCCATCCAAAGGGAAGAGAGTGCAAGACACCATGCCTTGGCCATGAAGATGATGGAGGGCATGCTGAAAGTGATCCAAAGTCTCCCTTCACGGTCAACGCAGGGAGGGGAGCCATCATATCTGCCTGCAGGACTGCACATCCACACACCTGTACCACCAACTGCACAGCACCACAGCAAAGGTACACATACACACCGGCACCCTGAACAGGCACCCCCACCACCTCCACAACCATCACCACCAACCCCTGTACAGGCACTCCCACCACCTGCACAACCACCACCAACCCCTGTACAGGCACTGCCACCACCTGCACAAACACCATCAATCCCTGTACAGGCACTCCCGCCACCTGCACAACCACCACCAACCCCTGTACAGGCACTCATGCCACCCGCACAACCACTACCAACCCCTGTAAAGGCACTTCCACCACATGCACAATCAGCCCTCATCCAGGCACAAACCCCAAATGAGCAGACGCCATCTGCCCCTGCACATGTAGATGACCCTGTACAGGCACATGGACAACACCCACCTGCACGTAGGCGACAAGCCCGACCTGACCCCTCACAGCAATCATCACCTCCAAAATTGCAAAGTCGCAAGCACGATCACCAGTGACAAGAACCCCAAGACAAATTGCCACGTGAATATGTGCATGGAAAAAGAAAGATCTACAAAAGTAAGATTCTGTTGTGTATCATGTACTTTATAACGATGTAGGTGGCCTAGAGATGAGGAGGTATGTGTGTGTGTGTGTGTGAGACACTGTTACAAGTGTAACCCATCATTGCAACAAGTTATTATGTACATAGCAGATGACTCATAAAATATGTGTCCATATTCTGAACCAGACATTCATAAAAAAGTCAAACAAGTTAAAGTAAGTAGAATTCCTCAAAGATATTTATGTATGAACAGAAGAACAACCGTCCGTTTGGAAGGGAGAAAGGAAAACAAATGATGATCTTAATGCAGATGGAGAAGGGCGCTTGGAATGGGGTGGGGCAACAAAAATATAATATGTCAGGTAGCGTCAGGGAAACCAGTCTATTTACAAGGGAAAATGAAAGCTTTGTCCACAGTGACTTCTTAGTCAAAAAGTCAAGTGTCCTTCTGGTCATCCTCTAGTACCACAATGTCCAGATCTTCAGTGTCCGATGCAGGCACACGGCTGGCTGGTGCAGGAACAGTCACCACATGGGTTTGTGACACACAAGGAGTACGGGGGAAACAGTGTAGGGCAAAGGACAGGGGGAGACATTGACGGTGGTATGGGAAGGGATTTGGGAGACAACAGACGACATGGCTGTGGCCATGGAATTGACGCTGGTAGTGAGGTTGTCCAGAGATCGGACAATGTCCTCTCGCATCGTGCGTATCTCCATACAGACTTGTACCATGATGCGAGCGGACATGTCTGGTTGACCCTCACACATCCACCTCAAGTCCCCTGGCATAGCCACAGGAGGAACAACAACAGGAGGGGCCGGGGGGACAGGAGGGATGTGGTGCCTCAGGTCCTGAGCAGATGTTGTGTTCGAGTTGGCGGCTACGAGGAGGGGGACTGGTTGCAGGGGATGCAGCTGGAGCCCCCGATGGCATGGGGGAATCTAGAGGTAGGGAGGGGCTGATGACAGGCCCAGATTGGGTATTGGCCTGCCCCGGGGACACGTCTTAAAGACCCACAGGTGAAGAGTCTGGGGGAGAGTAGCTCTCCACCACATCATGGGCAGATGTGTCGGGTCCTTTCCCCCCACCTTCAATGTCCACTGCCTCCGCCCGGAACGTAGCACCAGAGTCGTGTTCCTTATCAGTCTCGGTGGGCACCATCCCCTTGCCTCCTGATGTTGAGGGTCCCTCCTCATCCTCTTCTTCCTCGTTGTTGGAAAAAGGGTGTAGCCGCAGGCGCACTGTTGGCCTCCTGCTCCGGTCCTGGTCCTGCTGTTCTTCCATTTCGCCAGCTGTGCCTGCTGAAATGTAAGCAAAATCCTGATGTGGTGGTTGTTTCATGCAGGACGAGACACGTACATAGATGAGCCAAGGTCAGACTTTTTTTTCCTCTGATCACACTCTACAGTTGTCAGTGTTTATGAACTTACCTTACATGTATGTTCACTGTCATTTACTGAATTGAGTCTGACATGGACATCTCACGTGAATTTTTGTGGCTTACGCAACTGTATTGGCCAACCTTCAACCTTGGCATTCTTGTGATCTGTGTGTCCTGTCACTGCTACATGTGCCAGTTCCAAAACCAATCCAACAAAGGAGAACATGAAGAGTCCAGATTTAATTGAAATTGGCCATTGATATGGAGTCGCATCTATTTAATGTCTCGACAAGTGTCATCTGCTTAGTAGCATTGTATGGGACAAGACAAATGCCGAATGTGGGTCACACATCCACTGGGCTATGTCTCTAACTACATTGTGAGTGTAGCCTTTTGCTGTCCCCACACATAATCTGACAATCCAGTGCCACATATTGGCTTTGTTGACTTAAAAGGTAGTGCACTACACCGGTGAACAGTGGTGGGTCGTTGTGACAGCTACCTGTACATGTGAAATGTCATACAGGCCACTGAGGGTGAGACGTCTGTCAGTGGACACCTTGCAAATTTAGGAACACTTAAGAGTGATGCAAGCATCTCAAAATTTGTCTTGACTCCACGGTACATGATGATCTGTCTCAATTGGAACCCAAACTCTACAAATGCAATGCAAGTCACAGCATCAAATACCCTTTGGCCTGCCATGCGTACACTGGACAGTGTCTGTACCATTGCTCATTCAATGCACACATCAGTTATGATTTCCTTGGTTCAATGGTAGTGGTGCTGGCAGAGCAGATTTCAATATGAATGCACAAGTGTGGCTTGTTTACCCAGTTGTCATGAAGAAACTACAACTCCCAAAATGCACTCTGCCCTGTACAGTCCATATGCCACAGTGTGCCTTTTTAATCTTTGTGACTACTGCTGCATGGACAGGGAATCGGTAAATGGAGGCATGGGACACACATGGTACAGCACTGTTTCACTCACATCATACTCCCAGACACATTGCATATGATGCACTTACCAGGTCTCTGCTGCTTATTCTCTTCCAGCTGAGCATGGAGGGTCGGCCAAGCTGCTCGCAGGACCCTCCTGTAAAGTGGGGAGAGGCGAGGACGATGCACATGGTTCTGGGAAGACAGGCCCACCAGCTCCTAAGCCTTGTGCCGGGACCAGCTTTTTAGGTCCTCCCAGCGCTTGCAGCATGCCCTACCATTCTTGGTGTGTACTCCCACTGCACTGCAGAGCTGACCAATGTTGGCCCATAGCCTGGTCTGGGCTGCAGTGCTCAGCTGGTACTCAGGGTCCCCATATCGCTGAGGAAATGTTGCCAGCACCCCCTCTACCAAGATTTCTAATTCCCTTTCTGTGAAAGAGGGTGCTTTCTCTTCATACTCCTCAGCCATTTTGGGGGAAATAAGTGAGATGAGAGCAGCAGGATGTCAGAGGATCTGATCTGTGATAGAGTATGACTCAGAATGAACACAAAATGGCTGCCAATGACTTCCTGTGATGTATTTCCTGTCTCCCACTTCCTGTATATCATTGCCTGTATGAAATAATGTGTTCCGGTTTATTTTCGGAGGTTACGGCACGAAAACGTAGTTTCCGGTTCCGGAGCGTCGGGTCCGCGCACGCGCATTACGCTCCGAAACCGGAAATTACATTTTCGGGTCGTAACCTTTAAAAATGACCCGTAAGACGCTTTGTGTGGAGTTGCTGACAGGAACCAGCGGGGGCAAAAATGCAGGAAGGACTCACCACCCCAGGAGGCTGCAGGGCGACCAGCAGACATCTTGCCCCTCCCCCCTGACAACGGGGGATTTAAAAAACTTCTTGCGCTTCCCGCTATACGGGAGACGCTTCGTGTGGAGTTGCTGACAGGAGCCAGCGGGGGCAAACGCATGAAGGACTCACCGCCCCAGGAGGCTGCAGGGCGACCAGCGGATATCTAGCCCCTCCCCCCTGACACCTGGAGGTACTTAACCAACAAGCCTCTCCCGCCTCGCGGGACGCGCGCGGGCGGACGGGCGCCGGGCTAAGCCCGGGCAAGGGGCGGGTGAGTCGGAGCCAGTCCAAGACTGTGCGAGGCTGGGCTGGGCCACCCCCCCCTTGGGCGTTGTAATTTGAGACTGTTGACGAACCCGTGAGTAACCGGACAAGCTCTGCTTTGTTGACTTTTGACGTAATCGGTTCACTTGGACAAATCTTATTGTCCTATAGAGTTAATTCCAGTAGAAGTGAACTTTTAGCCTTCAAATTTTTAACCGTTCAATAAGCCTCTTATATTTATTTTAGCGTCTGTGTAATTTGGGATATGTGATTCGATATTGGCTTTTTTTTCTTTAAACTGTATAATTATTCCCGATTGCTGGTTAAATCAGAGCATTAGGTCATAAGGACTTCGATAATTTTAACATGTCGAAGCGCAAAACCCAAAGAGGAAAAAATATTGTTAGCGATGCCCCCGGCTCAACTATTGAATTTACCTTGTGAAGGCGGTTAGCGTTATCAGCGAAGAGATAGATAAGGCTGAGCAGCCCCTTTCATTAGGGCCCGGAAATGCACTTGCTCTGAGGATGCATTCCTACATTTCAGTAGCCAGGATTTGTCGCAGGATGGTGGGGTGCGACTTTTTGTGAACAGATTTGTGCATAATTTGTTACCGGAAATATCGGCCGGGTTGCAGGCTTCTGAGAGTACGTGGACGACATCCATCCCCTCTGGCATTTTAAGTATGGCTCAGTACTATGAGCATAGGGAGAATGAGAGTAAATATAGAGCAGAGAAGAAAGCAAAGGACCTAAAAACAAGAGTGTTGTTGTTCAAGTTCAAGTTCATGCATTTATAAAGCGCACTACTCACCCAGAGGGTCTCAAGGCGCTGGAGGGAGGGGTTTACTGTTTATCGAATAGCCATGTTTTCAGTTCTTTTCTGAAGGAGATGTGATTCTGAGTAAGGCGGAGGTGGGTGGGGAGTGAGTTCCAGGTCTTGGCAGCCAGGAAGGAGAAGGATCTGCCACCCATGGTGGTTTTTCGGATGCGCAGGACTGCGGCAAGGGCTTGATTGGATGATCTTAGTTGGCGGGTGGGATAGTAGAAGGACAGTCGGGTGTTGAGGCATTCGGGTCCTAGATTATAGAGGGCCTTGTGTGCGTGGGTAAGAAGGCGGAAGGTAATTCTTTTGTTGACGGGAAGCCAGTGGAGGTTTTTTAAGTGACCGGTGATGTGCTCTTGGCGCGGGATGTCTAATATGAGTCTCGCTGATGCGTTTTGGATGCGCTGGAGCTTTTTCTGCAATTTTGTTGTAATTCCGGCGTGAAGTGTGTTGCCATAGTCCAGTCGACTCGTGACCAGTGCATGGGTGACAGTCTTTCTTGTTTCGAGGGGGATCCAGCGGAAGATCTTTTTGAGAATGCGAAGGACGTTGAAGCAGGAGGACGATACGGCGTTGACTTGTCTGGACATTGAGAGGGAGGAGTCTAGAATGAAGCCAAGGTTACGTGCATGGTCTGTGGGTGTGGGCGCAGATCCCAAAGCGGAAGGCCACCAGGAGTCGTCCCAACCTGAGGGGGAGGATCCTAGGATGAGCACCTCCGTTTTGTCTGAGTTGAGTTTTAAGCGGCTCTGTTTCATCCATTAGGCAACTTCTTTCATACCTTCGTGAAGGTTGTTTTTGGCGGTGGTGGGGTCTTTGGTGAGGGAAAGGATTAGCTGGGTGTCGTCGGCGTAGGAGATGATGTTGAGATTGTGTTGACATGCGATGGAGGCGAGGGGACTCATGTAGACGTTGAAGAGGGTGGGACTGAGTGAGGAGCCTTGAGGTACGCCGCAGATGACTTCGGTGGGCTCTGAGTAGAAAGGGGGGAGTCGGACTCTCTGGGTTCTCCCGGCTAGGAACGAGATGATCCAGTCCAAGGCTTTTCCTTGTATGCCGATGTTGTTGAGGCGTTGTATGAGGGTGTTGTGACAGACAGTGTCGAAGGCTGCGGAGAGGTCGAGTAGAATGAGGGCCACTGTTTCACCGTTGTCCAGGAGTGCTCGGATGTCGTCGGTCGCCGCAATGAGGGCGGTTTCGGTGCTGTGTTTGGCTCGAAAGCCGTTCTGTGAGGGATCCAGGGAGTTGTTGGATTCAAGGAAGGCTGCGAGTTGGCTATTGATGGCTTTCTCGATGACTTTGGCCGGGAAAGGGAGGAGGGAAATGGGTCGGTAGTTTTTCAGTTCTGAGGGGTCTGCTGTTGGTTTTTTCAGAAGGGCGCTGAGTTTGGCGTGTTTCCATATTTCTGGAAAGGTGGCGGAGTTGAAGGAGCAGTTGATGATATCGCGGAGTTGGGGAGCGATGATGGAGTCAGCTTTGTTGAAGATGTAGTGGGACAGGGGTCAGAAGGTGAGCCAGAGTGGATTGAGTTCATGAGGCGAATGGTGTCTTCAATGGTGATTGGGTTCCAGGAGTTGAGGTAGTTAGTTGGAGGGGTGGGATCTGAAGGGGGTGGGGTGAGTTGGTCATTGGGAGTATTCTTGAAGCTGTTGTGGATGTCGGCAATTTTGTTGTAGAAGAAGGAGGATAGCGCATCGCAGAGGTCTTGGGAGTTAGTGATGTCGTTGGATGCTGCGGGAGGGTTGGTGAATTCTTTGACGATATTGAAGAGTTCCTTGCTGTTATGAGAATTGTTGTCGAGACGGTCCTTAAATGCTGATTTCTTGGCGGATCGAATCAGTTGGTGGTGTTTGCGGGTGGCTGTCTTGAGGGAGGCCATGTTGTCTGAGGTTGGTTCTTTTCTCCAATTCTTCTCCAGGGTGCGGCATGTTGCAGCAAGTAACGAGAGGACGGGGACGAGGCCGTGGGGCCCCACCCACTGCGGTAGGGCAGAGTGGAGCTGCATATGGACGTGGAGGACGACAGGGTTTGGCATTAGGGGAAAATCAATGTGGTAATTGTAAAAAGGAGGGCCATTGATGGCGGGAGTGTCCGGAGCTGATGGAAGGATATAGAGGACGGGGCACAGGAAGAGGTCGCAGAGAGATACGTAGGGACGACTGGCAAGGTTTGAGGGTCGACGAACAGGTGGGAACTACTTTGATGGTGACAGGGACAGACAGCATTACCGAGGAGATTGTGACGGGGAGCAGGACAAACAGTGTTATCAGGATGACTGTGATGTAGACCAAGTGGTGGGTTTTTCTCACAATTAGGTCAGCGTAAGGCAGAGTGAGGGACCAGTGTCATTGCAGGTAGATCAGCGAGGGCCCTACGTCACTGCGGACTTGCTGGGGTCCACCAATAAATTTGTAGTGGACACGGGAACTATGAAGCGTTCTGGGGCACGTTCCCTGGTCCCTGGGGCAGCTCTGTCTGGCCAGAATAACATCTCCATTGGCTTTTCGGGTACACCGGTGATTATCCCCATTTCTAAACCACTCACTCTTACGATTGGCCCTTTCACTGTTGATTCTTAATTCCTTCTCACGTCCAATTGTGGTGAAAATCTTTTAGGTCTGGATTTGTTGCATGCTACGATTTATTGTTCTCCGGATGGTGTTTATGTTACCATAGGTCCCACTGTTGCACGAGCTCAGCAATGTTTTTCTAAAGATGACCAACTGCCACAGGAGCTTAAGGAGGTGCCAGAGGCTCTGTGGGCGAGTGGTCATACTGATGTGGGTAACTTGGGTATTGCTCCCGTCTCCATTAAGGTCAAGCAGGGAGCTCGTTTACCGCGTATTCCTCAGTATAAGATTTCACAGGAGAGTGAAAAGGCTCTCTTGCAGATAATTCACGATTTGATACAGTCTGGAGTGGTGGAGGAGACGGTTTCTAATGTGTGCAATAGTCCTATTCTTCCGATTCTTAAGAAGCCTTCTGCTGATGCGACTGGTGGTCAACAAGATGTTTATAGATTTGTGATTGACTTGAGGCAGATTAATAAGGTAGTTGAGCCCCAATACCCGGTGGTTTCTGATGTAACTACAATTTTGACAATGATTCCGCCCACGGCCAAGTATTTCTCTGTTTTGGAACTTAAGAATGCATTTTTCAGTATCCCTCTTCATCCTGATAGCCGCCATATTTTCGGATTCTCGTTATCTGCCCGTAGTTTCAGATTTTGTAGAATTCCCCAGGGCTATACTGAGAGCCCTAGTATTTACAATCAAGCTTTGAAAACGCAATTGGATGATTTGGAACTCCCTGCGGGTAATGTGTTGTTGCACTATGTAGATGACTTGTTGATTGCGTCTGACACGGCGGAAGGTTGTAAGGAGGCCACTGTCCGAATTTTGCATCATTTGGCACGTAATGGACAGAAAGTATCACTCTCTAAGTTTCAGTATTGTCGACAGGAGGTAACCTACCTAGGTCATCTCCTATCGAAGGAGGGGAGGAGGTTGACCCCGGAGCGTGTCATGGCGATAACTGATATGTCTGTTCCTAAGACCCAACGAGAGGTGCGTGCGTTCTTGGGCATAACATCGTATTGTCGCCAGTGGATACCTAACTATTCTTTACTAACCAAGCCCCTCCTTCAGTTGACTACTAAGGAGGTGCATGAGCCTTTGCCTTGGACCCCCGCATGTCAGGAAGTTTTTGAGTTGTTGAAAACTGCTCTGTGTTCTGTACCTGTGCTTGGCACCCCTGATTATCAGAAGCCTTTTGTACTTTATGTGCACGAGGCGGACGGTTGCGCGCTCTCAGTGTTAACCCAGAGTTTTGGGGGAAGCAGAGACCTTGTGCGTATTTTTCTGCTACACTTGACAATGTGGCACGAGCGTTGCCGAGCTGTCTTAGAGCCACAGCGGCTGCTGCGGTGTCGATTAGACAATCGGCGGGGCTCGTCCTTGGCACTGATCTCACAGTGATGGTAGCTCACGCTGTGGACACCCTATTGAATAAGACACAGACGTAGCATTTAACTAGTGCTCGTCTCACGGGCTATGAATTGACGTTGTTTGCCCCTCATATTACAATTAAAAGATGTGCCACTCTGAATCCAGCCACGTTACTACCCCTCCCTTTGGACGAAAAGAACAGTGATGTCCATGATTGTTTGTTTCGGACTGAGGAAGAAACGAAGGGGCGGATAGACTTGACAGACACTCCCCTAATTGATCCCCAAGGGGAATTGTATGTCGATGGCTCGGGTTTTAAACTTCCAGATGGCACTACGACTACAGCCTATGCCATAACAACATTGCAGAAGGTTGTGGAGACCTCTAGGGTCCCTTATCAGTCTGCACAAGCTACGGAGCCAGTAGCCTTGTTACGAGCGTGTGAATTGAGTGAGGGACTGGATATGAATGTTTATACTGACAGCCAATACGCCTTCGGCGTGGCTCATAGTTATGGGCGACTGTGGGCACAAAGGGGTTTTTTGACATCACGTGGACAGAAGATACAGCATGGCCCATTGATACTACGATTATTGACAGCATTAACACTTCCAAAAAGACTGGCTATAATTAAATGTAGTTCATACAAAGCAGTGGTGGACGATGTGGGCCGGGGCAATGCATTTGCAGATCAGACAGCTAAGGAAACTGCTAAGACAAAACTCCCACGTATGTTTGTGACAGGACTGGCTAGGTGGGTACCAGACAATGACATGTTTATGAGCACTGTGGAGAGTGTACGAGACATTCAGTCGGGGGCAACAGAGGACGAGTTGAAGACATGGAGGGAGAGTGTGGGGCAACTGGATTCGGATGATTGTTGGACAGACTCAGATAAACGAATGTGGTTGCTTCCTGACGCATATGTTCTTCCTGTGGTCACAATGGCTCATGGACCGGCACATGTTAATGCCAAGGGGATTTGTAAATTACTGGACCCAGTATGGCGTAATGACAATATTTCTAGAGTAGCAACACATTTGGTACAACATTGCATGGTCTGTTTGCGATATAATCCGGGGAGGGGGACACCTGTTCTCCCTGGTAATTTTGCACCCCCTTCTTTCCATTTTGAGGTGAGACAGATGGATTATATTGAGATGGAGAGGGTGAATAACCTCAAATATGTTCTGGTGGTGGTGTGTTCTTTTAGTAGGTGGGTAGAGGCTTTTCCAATGAAAGAATGTACGGCTATGGCGACAGCAAAAGTGTTGATCAAGGAATACTTCTCAAGGTTCGGTTTGACCCGGGTGATCTGGAGTGACAACGGGATACATTTTAATGCTAAACTAATGAAATTGATATGTAAGGGACTGCAAATTCAGCAGAAATTTCATGCAGCACGACACCCCCAATCTGCAGGCTTGGTAGAGAGATATAATGGGACTTTGAAGTTAAAGATGGCTAAGATCCAAGAGAGTACAGGGCTGCAGTGGCCAGATGCACTCCCTTTAGCTCTGCTTTCTACTCGGGTGACAATTAACTCCACGACAGGGGTCTCTCCACACGAGGTGGTCTTTGGTCGTCCAGCTAATGTTTGGGGTGTCCGAAGGCCTAAATCTTTTTCTGATATTGAATATCCTCTGTTGACAGACTACTTGTATGCTTTGACTAAAGATCTCCGTTCCCTTCACCAGCAGGTAGCAGACACGCTGAAGCCGCAACCGGGGGGGCCTGGACATTCCATCCAACCCGGTGACTGGTGGTTAGTTCGTCGATATCAACGGAAATCCTGCTTGGAGCCGAGGTGGAGCGAGCCGCGGTTGGTACTACTGGCAACGCGCCCCGCACTCAGGATCCAGGGCCACAAGTCGTGGACGCATGTCAGTCACGTGAAGAAGATTCCACTTCCATTGCCCTATGACGCGTGGGTGAGGGAGGGCATCGCTGATCAGGAAGGTGAAACAGTTCCTCGGTATGTGCCCTTCTCCGAAGCTCAGCTGAGAGGAGAGGAGCTAAGTGAGAATGAAGAGAGGCTGACCTCAGTTGAGAGAGACGAAGCCTCTCGAGATCGAATTGATTCGACATCAGCGGATAAGTCCCTTGCCGTTGACCCCCCCCCATTTTGTTCACAGATCCAGAGGTGCGAGGGAGCATTCACTATAATCTACGGCCCAGAAAGGGAGAACAGTGCACTGGAAGAGGGGCTGAGCGAGGGAAATAGGGAAGGACTACAGAATGAGAGAAGTAGGGAAGGACTACAGATTGAGCCCTGGTGCACTGGCCGAGACATTGTGCTGAGGACATTAGGTCGTGTCTGGGCCCGGATTAAGTGCTCCTTTGAGTTGTGAAGCTGTGCAACTTTGACTTGGGAGTTAGGGCATGAACAATAGGAGCCTGCCTGTGAGGCTCTAACAGACACAGGGAGAAGAACCCCTCTTGTTGGCCTCAGTGTGAACTGATCCCTTCTTTTAGTTTATTATTGGACTTATAGCTAGGTGAATATGTATCCTTTTGGCCATCCCATTCCCGAGGAGGAGCAGCCCTTTGCGGCCCCTCGCAGAGCTGAACCTGATTCACCCTGGTCATCATTATCCAGGAACGAAGAAAATTGTTGTTATAGTGGTGATTATCATTGCATTTATAGTAGTTCTTGGGATTTTATTTTTCCTTGATGAAAAGTACCCTGTTCACCAGTTCGTGTCTACCACCACTCCGAACCCTGAGCATAATATGGTTACCCTAGATTATTGAGAAGAACTATTGCGTAAGGGCTATCAGGATAATGTTTTCATTTAGACATTACATCATGCTTATGCTGTATACAATTTTACTGATTGTTGGGTTTGTGGGTTATTGCCTTCAGCAGTACACAAAAAAGGATAGGTTGCTGGCGTTTCCATTATCTTATGTGAATAGTTGTGTGGGATGGTACACCCTGATCAGTTTGGTGAAATTCTTCCAGCAGCCTGATTTCCTGCAGCCCCAACTCACCAATAGTGGACACACCTTAACAATGCGAGTGCGTCCTATCCACCGATCCCCTTTCGGACTGTTTCTTAATGACAGACGTTTTGACCAGACTTTTGTAGATACATTTTACAGAAAGGTAGGACGATATGTTACACCCAATGACACAGATCTCGTTAGAGAGAGTTTTCGGCAATTGAACTCTTCCTTAATTTTCCGACATCCTCCCCCGGGGAATAGTAGCGGGCATCCTCTAGTCCCTATTGCTGTGGTAGGTCCTCAGCCCCCATTCTGTATTCGAGGAAGGGGACCTATAAAGGTTGTCAACAGTTCCTGTAATGTGACCTCTTCAATACGGTTGTCTACCAGCCCCTCTTTGGTCCCTCCACCGTATATTTATTTTATCTGTGGTGAGACTGGATATTTCTGGTTACCTGAGAGGTGGGGGGGTGTCTGCCATCTAGCGTAACTTCTACCCCCAGTTTTCTTGGCTCCTTCTAATTACCATAAGACCCATTGTTGGTCCCCAGTGGTTCCCGGACAGAGGGGAAGGAGGGAACTTCAGGCGGATGACGTTGATCAGACAGATACTTCTTTACAACAGTGGACGGACATTACCCGGGGGTTGTTACCATTCTGGGGTCCAATGTTCAATAGTAGAGCTATTAGGAGACTATCCAGGGTTATGGAGAAAGTGGTCAACACGGAAGCTGACATTGTGACCAACATGACCATTGAGATGAAGGCTAAGAGACTTTTTACTTTACAAAACAGGATGGTCCTTGATTTAATACTGGCGGACAGAGGTGGAGCCTGTCGCGTCATCTGGACCTCTTGTTGTGTTTATATCCCTGATTCCGCTCCCACTGTTAATTTGGCTGTCTTAAAACTTCACCGGCTGGCTGCCGAGTTACATCAGGACACTGGCACCTGGTCATTGAGTGGGTGGTTCTGGGGTGCTTTCACTTCTTGGGGTTGGAAGATATTGATGGGGTTAGTGGGAGTTCTGGGGTTCATTTTGCTTTGTTGTTGCTGTGTTTATTGCCTTCCTCCTTGTTGCTCGCTCTGTGCCAGTACTATGACGTCCTCCAAACATCAATCCCGACAATATCCAGTTTTGAATAATGTACTACACAGGGAGATTCAATCACTTATGGCTAATGACAAGAGTATTTTTGAAGATTGAGGCTATTATTAGTTAGTTGTTTCCCCATAGTTATTGTAAAGGCACTCCTTTTGGCCAATAAAGGCTGCGCTCATGTTAGCCACACAATGCTAAAAGGAGGGTCTGATAGGTTTTGCATTTCCCGCCCCTTAATTAATTTAATATGGTGACATATAAGTTAGCATAGCGTGTCTAACCAGATGATATGTTGCATACGTATTAGAACTAATTGGTTATTTTCGTGCTCTAGTTTGCCATTTCTTAGCTTAGCTTCAGGGCCGCCATCTTGGGAGCATGTCTCCGCGGCCGGACTGCAATTCCCCCTCCCTTATGAGCAGAAATCCCTGTCTCAGCGTTTCTCGCATTGAGCTAGTATTTGCTGACAAACCTAACTATGAAATGTGTTTCTTTTGCTACCAGTAATGTTCCCATGCCTGAAGGAGCAGAGCCTCGGCTCCGTGGCCTTGGGGTGATAACAGTGCCATCCTCCCGCGGGTGCAGTGGTTTCATGTGTCCGTCTATTGTTCACCATTTCTCTAGTCCTGTACTTTTCCATTAGGGGCGTGACCAATTTTGCTGTAACGTGTTATAATATATTGTCGTTTTGAGAATAGTCAGTCCTCTCGGCGCACTCCCTGGAGTGAAGTCAGACGGGGCCTCTCTATATATAGAGATACTAACGGCCTAATAAATATTTTCTAATTCTTCTCCACTGTTTGGCTGGTTTATTTTATGTGAATGATATCTGAGTGAGGTAAGTTTGGTCAGGTGATTTTGAGCCACGGTTATCACTTCTATAGCCATTTAAGACCAGTTACATCCATGTCATCTGAATGGGCCTATTCAAGAACCAAGTGGCCACTGCCACCTTTGCAACATTTTGTTCTCCCAATACACAAACGATTTATGCCCCTTAGTACACTCGAAGATAATCACTGACATATCCCTGCCCGCCACAGTAAAAGCATGGTGGGTCCCAAGTGCCCTAGGCAACAAGGGGCTAAGAACTGTGTAGGGCAGTTGTTATCTGGACGGGATTTAAGTCTACAGGGGGATACACGTATTGTGAAAGGCAGTAACTTGGGTGAAGAATAGGAAGAAATTACAGCTGGCAATGGGAATGTATTTATAGAGGCCGTTAAATGGTCCGACAAAGTGTCCAATATGGCTAATGCTACCGGGGATGTTCAGTGGCCGATGCCGCGGTTAGCAGAAACCTCAGAGAGAACTAAAACCAGAGGATTTAGTATAGCTTCATTGAATATAGCTGGACTGATTAAGAAAAAGGAACTGTTGGGATGGACGGACTTTGTTGATAAATATGATATTATTTGTCTCCAGGAAACCTGGTGTGTGGAATATGTAAATTTCAATGGGTTTGTCTCTTTTAATTTACCTGCCTTGCGTTCGACGGCAGGGGGAGCAAAGGGGGGTTTGCTTATACTTATGTCTATTGATCTGCTGATAGAAGATAAAAGATCTATTAATGTTGGCTACCATTCACAAGTGCTCTGGCTACACCAGAAAAGTAGTAGGGAAATTTTGTTAATTAATTTCTATAATAATTTGTTTGATTATACACGTTATAAGATAGTTACCGAACTGGAAAATGCAATTGATACTTTGTATAGGGATGTAGGGGCTATTTTTGATATAATCTGGGTGGGTGATTTTAATACGCAGTTATGCCCCCTGTCTGCAATTTAGACATGTGGGGTTAGGAATGATTTAGGAGAGGACTGCATGCATTTCCCACTCAATCCCTAAGGTGAAATTTTAAATTCATTTATTGCCAAATTCGACCTAGATGTAATGCAGTGTGCAAAGGATGATGATGGGAAGCTGATTCCTACATTTACGGGCAGAAATGCAAACACCATTATTGACCATATTTTAGTTTCAACAAACATTGTCTCTTTTTTACCATAACTGTATCACAATGATCCTAGGTATATGGGGTAATAGATGCTCAGCACCACAAACAAGGATTGATAATATAACCCATGTAGACCCGATTGAACTAGGATAAAATGGAAAGGTGTTAACCCAGAAAAGGTATTAAACAATATTATTATTGGCTATATAGAGATCATGGAGAGTTTGGAAGTAAATGTTGAATCAGCCCAGATTTTAAAGAATTTTTGTAAAATTAATGGATTCATAAATAATATTATGACCCGGACTTCTAATAGGAAATCGACCCAGAACCAAGGTTGTACCCACTCATTGAACCAGCTGAAACATGCACTGTCCTGCAGGAATAGGGACATGGAGCTCGTTAAGAATTTAAGATTGATCTATTAATTTCAACTTAACCAGAGAAAGAGAGAACTCCAAGAGGATGCCCGGGACAATTTAACACTGGCTGCTGAAACATCTAACAGGCAGTTGTTCTAGAAAACGGTTAATTAATCTTTCCTAAAAAACAAGGAGGTCCCTGAAATGACATCATATGTCAGCTGTGAGGCATGGGTCGCACATTTTACAAATATTTTTAACCCAGGAAATGTAGTTACAACAGACATAGGGGGTTTTAGGTATTTAGCCAATTATACCACTAAAGATTACACTTAAAGAGGTGGAATATGGTATTAAAAGCAGTAAGGGGGGGAAAGCCCCCAGACCGGATGGCGTTCCGATAGACGTTTATAAAGCTATTCCTGCTCTATGGGTCCCCATACTAAATAGGGTCTTTAATATTGCAGTAATGGAAGGACCCCCCCCCCGCAACATGGGGAGCATCAATAATTATTCCCATTTTCAAGAAAGGAGATAGATCCGAAGCAAAAAACTACCGACCGATTTCTCTTTTAGACTCTTCCATCAAAATAATGAGTAGGGTCCTATTAGTTAGGTTAGAGGAGTGGGCAGAGGAAAAAGGGATCTTAACACAGTCCCAATACGGCTTTAGGAAAGGTTTAGGAAACCTTGAGCAGTGCATTAATTTGGAATTAATAATAGGAAAATATACAAGTGCCAAGCAAGAGTCCCTTTTCTTATGTTTTGCTGATCTAAGCAGTGCGTTTGATCTGGTAGATCATGCCCTGCTATGGCCGATCCTATTAGGACAGGGTGCCCCGGAGCCTATTATCATTTTTTTGGCGCGGCTCTATGAAAATCTATTGACATCTGTACGATATGGCCAAAAGGGGGAGTGTACTCTGAAACTCGTAGTTAAATTGGGCATTAGACAAGGCTGCGTCCTTGCGCCATTGCTCTTCACTCTTTTTATTAATGCAGTGGATGCAGAGCTTAAACTTGTTAAGTCTGACGCTCCACAGGTGGATGGTCATGATGTGCCGGTCCTGCTTTTTGCGGACAATGCCGTGCTTTTATCGAGAACTCCAATTGGATTACAGAGGCTAATACACAAATTTGTTGCTTTTATTAAGGGTAGGAAACTGCAGATTAATAGGACCAAAACCTATAGTATGGTTTGTAGCCTAAGGCCTGGGAAAATTAAACCCTTTTTTGTAGAAGGACAAAAAATACAAATGGTAGAGAAGTTCTTCTACCTAGGGATAACTTTCTCCAGTAATGGTAAATGGTCCCAGGAAATGATAAATGTTAAGTCCAAATTGGCAAAAAGTGTGCACGGAGTTTTTAGATTTGCTGCCAAAATTGGGGACCGCAGAATCAAAGACATGGTGCATATTTACCAGTCCAGATGTACCTCGATTGCACTTTATGGTGCAGGAGTATGGGGTTATTAACATCATGATGACCTACAGACAGAGGAAAATAAGTTTCTTAAAAAGCTGCTCTGTTTGCCCGCTCCGGCATCTACTGATCTTATACATAGCGAAGCGGGGATTAACCATTTGACAGATCTAATAGGGTTGAGACCGCTATTGTTATGGAGATCTATATGGTTGAAAGAGGAGACAACATTTAACAGGAATAATATTAAAGATTGTCTCTATCTAGAAAAATACCTAAATATCCCTTGGCTTAACTATATAGTGCAATCCTTTAAAGATCTATGCAACATAAATATCCTGGAAAACCCAAATGGAGTGATAGACATCTCCAAGACGGAACTGAAAATCAAGTTTCTGCGGGATAAAAATTGTGACCGGAAAAAGAGGAGTGAGTCTTTGATAACCTGTCATTTCTACTACTCTTATTTAAAAAACAAGGGGTTTCAGTCTTATATATGTCAGGTCACAAGGTCATCACATCGATTCGTCCTTACGAGAATGAGACTTTTGGGCACATGCATCATTGTTAGTTTTTGCGATTCCTTATTTGCGAAAATTAAGGAATCACAAATAAGGAATCGCAAAAAGCAATACATCAATTTTTTCGCTATTTTTATGCGAATCGGTAAAATTCGCAATTTTTACCGATTCGCATAGAAATTGCGATTTCTTATGTGCGAATTCGCATATTGCGAATTCGCAAATAGCGAAAAGACGCACATGATGCATCTCATAGTGATTGCTTCCTTTGAGCCTGCAGAGTAATTACAGCCACCTGCTGCATATTTTCAAAGGCAGGAGTCTCTTTTGACAGTTGAAGCTGCTTTCTGTCCCTGGAGGAGGCTTTTGCTGAGCTTCTGTTGTGGAAATGGCTTCAGAAAATGTTTTGGAAGACACACAAGCAAGAAAAAGAAAAGTTAAATTTAGTGATAAGGAACTTGAAATTTTGATTGAGGAAGTGACAGCAAGGCAGGAACAGCTGTTTGGGAAGCTGTCCCTCAAGGTTCCTGAGGGTGTGAAAAGGAAACTTTGGCTTGCCATTCAAGCCAAAGTAAATTCTGTGGGCGTAGCACATAGAGATATTAATAACCTGCAAAAAAGATGGTATGATCTGAGAAGTCGTGCATAGGAAAGGTTAGCCACCCGCATCAAGAGTGCCAAGAAAACTGGAGGAGGAACACCAAGGGACAGGCCAAATACCCCCATGGAGGACCTTGTTGAAGGGACCCTTACCCCTGAGGCAGTGATTGGAGTCATTGATATTGATACAGCTGCGCAAGCTGGCACTTCTCAAGGTAATTTTCATTCATGTTCATTACAAATCTCATAGGCTACTCATTGAATTGTTGATGGGATTGTGGGAGATTCTTTTTGTTGAAATGCATGAGGAGTATGTACAGGTTATTGGGATGGTGGTCTATTACAGTCATTTTGCCTGCTGAATGCAGTGCATCATGGAATTTGTAGTCTTACTTCCCAAGGTACAGGAGAAACAATTACAGGTTACAATATAGAGAAAATTCACAGGAAGCAGATTAAACTTTCATGTATAATGTACCTTTAATAGTCTTAAAAAGCAATTTCTTTAATGTACTTTCACAGACATTTCACATAGAGTAATACACACTTTGCACTCTCTTATTACTAGATGCAGATCTGGAAACAAACTTAATTGAATATGCAGAATCTTTTACTGAAGAACTGCTTAGCACAGCCACAAATAATAATGATCCTCAATCATCTCCAACAATACAAGGAAGAAATATGAGGCAAAGAGTGCGTCAAATCCAAGACTCAGACAGTAGTGAGCCATCAAATGCCCCTGTGACTGGTGATAATTCTGCTGCAACTCCTGCATCACAACCCAGACAAGGAAGAAGGAGACAAAGATTGCAGCATTTCTTCAGGCGTAGGCCACGTCCTGCACAGCATAGAAACAACTTAGATGAAGACTCCAGTGGTACTGTTCTTGAGAGGAAGCTTTTGAAAGTTCAACGTCTGCAGGGGAAGGACATAAGGGTGATGAAAGGAAAATTTAGCCACATGAGTGAAAGCATCAATGGCATCTCTAAGTGTCTCATTAAAATGTATACTGTCTTAGAAAAAACACAATTGGTAACTGGAGACAAATTGAACCGCATGACTGTAGCCTTAGAAAACATAAGTGCAGTGATTAAGGAACATCATGCTCATCAATCTTCTAAGTCTAGCACATCATTTTTAAATATGCAGTCATGTTGCAGAACCATGAGTAGGATGTGTAACAGCACTATGCAACTGAATAAGCATGCATTTTGCATGCAGAGGGACATGAGTAAATGCTGTGAGGAGTTTACCTCAGGGATGAAGGCACTTCAAATTTCTGGACAAAACTTGCAAGCAAAGTCACCAGCCATGAAATCATTTGAACCAGGAGTCACAGAAGTATGTTCAATAATGAATGCTGATGCAAATGCTTCAGAGGTGTGTGAACGCCGTAGCAACAGACAGAAGGGAAAAGCTAGTACAAAAGGCAGTGCAAAAGTCATTGTTGGTAGTAAGGCTTTAGGTGTGCGCTGTAGGAAAGTTTGAAAAATCACAATGTACTACTCTGAAGCTTCACATCATATGACTTGAAGTACATATTTGTTTGTTATCAAAGGCAAATGTCAAAAATATATTTTTTGTAAACTTCCAATATGATGTTAATAAAAAACAACCATTCAATTTTTTTTACAAATGAATAAAAATAAGTTCATGCCATCTGCATAAAAGTGTCATACCTTTTCTTAAAAGAAATGTTCAGTCACTTCTGCCCTCCTTCTCCTCCCCTCTGCTGCATCTGGACCATGTACTCTTGCTTGAGGTTGGTGAGGTTGATTATTAAAGTTATGTAGAACATCCTCTGCATTCAATTCTAAACCCCTCTTTATGGCTACATTATGCAGCATGGCACAAACTGCAACAATTTTGCAGCAGACATCAGGACGGTATTGCAAAGCTCCTCCTGTTTTGTGTAATATGCGGAATCTTGATTTCATAACACCAAAAGTCCTCTCTATAACATTGCGTGTTGCAATATGAGCATGATTGTATTGCTGCTCTTTGCGGGTACTTGGATTGAGATAGGGTGTCAGTATGAATGTTCTCACACTATATGCACTGTCACCTGTGGCATTATTAAAAGAGACACAAAATTCAGTGAGATGTAAAGTAAACCTTAGCAACAACCAATTGCACTGTTAATTTAAAATACATACCAAGCAAATATCCATCTCCAAAAAAAACAGCCTGCAGTTGGTCATAGATAGCACTATGCCTGAAAATGTAGGAGTCATGGGCACTTCCTGGATAGCTAGCAACCAAATCTGTGATGACTGCTTTTGAATTGCAAATAGCTTGAATATTGAGTGAATGGTAACTTTTTCTATTACGAAAAATGTACTCATTCTCTGATGGAGGACAAATTGGAACATGGGTCCCATCTATGCAACCTATAACATGAGGAAAATGTGCCATGTTGTAAAAGTCCAATTTAGTTTGCAGCAATTCCTGCTGAGAAGTAGGAAAGGTAATGTAATGCCTAATCCTAAGTAACATGGCATCTAAAAAATCATTAAAATATCTGGAAAGGGAACTCTGGGACACCCCACCAGCTACAGCAATGACACCCTGAAAAGATCCAGAAGCAAGGAGATGGAGGGAACACAATACCTGGACATGGGTTGGAATGGCTTGGGTCCTACGTGTTGGTCTTTGTAAAATAGGGTCCAAATCTGTAATTAACTCCATAATAGAATCAATATTAAGCCTATATTTATCATAAATTTCAGCCTCTGTCTGTCCTAACAAAGTAATACGCAATCTAAAAATCCTTTCATTGATCCTCCTTCTCCTTATAGCTGCTGCCCTTAACCTCCTCCTATGTGCTACTGCAATCACTGCTGCCATTGTGAGATACTTTGCAAACCATTTTGGTAACCTTTATAGACTACTTTCATCATTCACATCTGCATCTTGTAATAAAAAAAAAATACCACCAGGTCAGAGTCATTCTAAAAATAAGAATTGCAAAAAGCGATTTCTTAAAAAAACGCTAATTGCGAATTTTCATGCATACATAAAACCACACTGAAAATGCGAATTCTTAAAAATAGCGAAAATTTAAGAAATTGCTAAACAAATTGCGACTCCTAAAAATGCGAAAACCTCCGTTACAGATGATGCATCCCAAACACTGAAAATGCATTCGCAAACGGGCAAAAATTGCGATTCGCACCGATTGCGAATGCATTTTCAAATGATGCATGTGCCCGTTTGTCTTGTCCACCATTTGGTAGCATTCCCTTGTGTCAAAAAGTATCCACTACTCCGTGCCCATGTGATGGACATACTAAACAGAGCACTCTGCACTTTCTCCTTATTTGTGATTTATACTTGAACCTCCGTATTGCCTTCCTTAAACCCCTGTTTAAAAAATATTGCACTTTAACTACCAATGCTGCTATGAGTCTGCGGTTTACTATGCAAGAGATTGATATTTGTTTTTATACTGCAACTTATATTTGAAAATCAATCAAGTTAAGGGAAAGTATGATGTTTTAATTCTGTCTGCATGTTAAGAATGTATTTTATTGATATAATGATCTGTATAGATTTAATCTTGTTTTATGATGTGCTTTTATGGTCCATTTTATTTCAACCGAATAAAGCTTATTTTATTTATTTTATTTTATAACACTTGTAAGGCGCACAGCTACCCATAAAGGGTTTCCCGGCGCCGGACCAGCAAGACACAAAAGTACAACTGGAGAGAGAACAGTCAAAGCATTTATTTGTCGAACAGCCAAGTTTTTACATTTTTTCTAAAATTCATATAGCTTTCCTCCTTGCGTATATGAATGGGCAGTGAGTTCCATAGCGTTGGGCCCAGGTAGGAAAAGGATCTCCCACCTATTCTGGCCCGTTTGAACCTCGGTACCACAAAGTTCGCAGCTGTGCCTGAACGAAGGCTGCGATTTGGGAGGTAGGGCTTAGCAAGGTCCTGTAGGTATTTGGGAGCAGTGCCAGCTTTGATTTTAAATAGGTAATTCAGGGTTTTGAAACGAATTCGGTTTTCAACCCTGAGCCAATGCAGGTCCCTAAGATGTTTGGTGATCCTAGCGGATCTAGGGATTCTGCAGAGCAGTCTGGCCGCAGCGTTCTGCACCAGTTGCAGATGTTTTATTACTGCCTTGTTTGAGCCCAGGTACAAGATGTTACCGTAATCAAGCCGAGATGTCACTAAGGCATTGACTACGGTCTTCTGGGTGGTAGATGGCAACATCCAGACAATTTTACATAACCATTTAAGAATGGTAAAACATATACCTGCCACTTTGTTTGCTTGCTGAGTCATAGATAGACTGTCATCTATGATGACCCCAAGGTTTCTAACCTGAGAGGCTGGAGGTGGAAGTTTACCTAATGACGATGGCCAGTGGGGATCACTCCAGAGATCTGTACTGTTCCCTAAGAGGAGAACCTCTGTTTTCTCCCCATTTAATTTAAGTTGGTTAGCTGACATCCAACTAAATATTTCTTGAAGGCCTTCTTTCAAAGCAGATGGAGCAGACAAGTCGGATTTAGAAAGTGAAAACAGAATTTGTGAGTCATCTGCATAGGTCATTAAACTAAGACCAAAGTTTTCTGCGAGATTGGCCAGCGGTCGCAGGTACAAATTAAAAAACAAAGGGCTCAGGATTGATCCCTGTGGCACACCATGAGGAGAGTGGAATACCTCAGAGCATGCCTCTGAAGAGGAGATCTGGAAAGTGCGGAGGGATAAGTAAGATCTAATCCACTCCAGTGCTTTGCCCTCGACACCATTCTCCCCCAGCCTGCCAAGCAGTATGGAGTGAGAAATGGTGTCGAAGGCCGCACTAAGATCCAACAAGACCAACGCTACCGTTTGGCCATCATCCATAAGCTCCCTGATCTTTTCTGTGACCCCGAGCAGGGCCGTCTCGGTGGAATAACCACTCCTAAACCCAGATTGGGACGAATGAAGGAGCTCGTTGTTTTCCACATAGGTTGAAAGTGCCTTATGGATATGCCTCTCTAAAATTTTAGAAAAGGCAGGCAGTAATGAAATTGGACGATAATTGGCCAATATCATAGGGTCTGCGCCTGGTTTTTTAAGTAGAGGGCTGACAATAGCATGTTTCCATAGGGCAGGAACTGTGGCTTGCTCTATGGAAGCATTCAATATCTCTGCTATGGAAGTCAAAGCAGCGTCCTCTAACTTGTTTATGATACTGATAGGAATAGGGTCACGTGGGGAACCCGATTTGATCGATTTTAATAGTTCCTTCAGTGTGTCCAATTTAATGGGAGGCCAGGCTTCAAGATGACAGTTTCCTCTGGGAAATTGGGAGGTGTTTTCTTGCTTGCCTGTGATCCTGCTGTCAATTTTGATATTAGAGACAATGTTCTCAATCTTATCAGTGAAAAAAGAAGCCAAGTCCTGGCATTGCTGGGTATTGAGAGGGGTAGGTTCCGCTCTAGAATTCTCACCAGCCAACTCTTTTACAGTATTAAAGAGAGTCAGGGATTTATTTACGGCCATGTTAATAGTAGTGGTGACATAGCATGCTTTGGCTTTCATGCAAGCTGAATGATAACTATTTCTGGCCTTTCGATAGACTTCTTTTTGATGAAGTTCGTAATTTTTTCGCCACTGCCTCTCTAGAGTCTTACAGGTAGATTTTTCTTTCTTAAGAGCTTCTGTGAACCAGGGGGCAGGAGGACGATGTATTTTTCCTTTGCAACGGGCTATGGGCAGGCAAGTGTCAACTGCGCCAGTTAACCATGTGTGTGTAGACTCTGCAACGCTATCCATATCTCCTTCTAAACATGGGTGATCTTTCTTCAAAGCATTGTTGAGATCTTCCAAGTTTAGGGATTTCCAGTTTCTCCTAAAAGATTCTGAAGGAGTTGTAACTGGACATTTAGTAGGTTTAAGTGAAATGGCGAAACTTAATAGGAAATGGTCTGACCAGAGAACAGGCGTGGTGTTAAGCCATGAGAGTTCTTTCATATTTGATATAATAGGGTCTAACAAGTGTCCAGCTTTGTGAGTTGGACCCCTATTACGTAGTGTCATGTCCAAAACCATGAGGTCGTCTATTAAGTTTTTGCAGGACTTGTTTTTGTCATCTTCTAGATGAAGATTCAAATCTCCAAGTACCGTGAAGTTTTGGGCTTTCAGATGTTGGGGTAGGATGAAATTAGGCAAATTATCTGACCAAGAAGGATTATTTACTGGCGGTCGGTAGATCAATAAGCCAGAGAAGGTGAAGTTTGGACTGAGGGTAATTTTGAAAGATGCCGCTTCGCAGTTAGGGATATCTGCAGGTTCAAAGTTGCACACATAATCTCTGCTGTAAATAATGGCGATACCCCCTCCTGTTTGGCCTACCCGGTCCCTCCTTGCAATAGCATAACTCGGGGGGAGGGCGGTAGCAACATCTGGACCTGATCCGTCGTGAAGCCACGTCTCAGTTAAAAATATGGCGGTGGGCTTTTTTTCAATCAAGAGGTGAAAGATATCTAATTTGTGTTGTGGTAATGAACGACAGTTTATCAGGTAGAATGTGAAATTGTTAGAGCTCTCTCTCTGCTGGTAAGATTTGAAAACAGTACCTAGTGGGGTGTCAGGATAGGGCTGATAGTTAGTCAAGGAGAGGGTACATTCAGGGCATGTTTGTACACCAGCTAGTAGCGGGTTCAGGGTTAAGCAGGTATCATGGCTATTAGGGCGTAACGGCCTGAGTTGAGCACCTGTTAACATACCTGAAATAGGAGGGGCAGAGAATTATGCCCTAGGACCCGGCCTGGCCCGGACGGGCACAGACGGGCCGACTCTGGCTGGACTCCGGCGAAGACGAGGTGCGTCCGCTGATACGCGTCCGCTAACGCGGAAAGGGACTGTTTCCTTTTATCTCCGAGACTAGAGCGCTCTCACCGCTCTGTCCCACCCTAAAATGGCCGCCACCAATTCCCTGCTGCTCGGTGCCTTGCCCTAAATCGGCAGGAATCGAGCGTGTGTGTGCCGGGGTGATTGCGTGTGAGCGACGGGTCTGCTGAGTGCAATTTAATGATTTTAAAACATGAAATACAATTTTTGAACACACATGCTTATTGAATCGAATTGACCCGGAACACATATTTTCATACATGAAATGTTTTACAGGAAGTGGGAGGCAGTAAATACATCACAGGAAATAGTTGCCTGCCATTTTGGGTTCATCCTGATCCATCCACAATCAGTAATCAAATACACTGCCATCCTGCTGTTCTGTTGTGGAAAAAACTGAAATGACAGTGCAGCTGAGAATCATGAATATGTAACAATAGGGGGAACAGACCATTTAATGACATTTCTGCATGGACGGGGGGGGGGGGGCTGACACAACATCAAACCCCAGTTTTATTTACACCTACATTGCATTATGGTACATGTATTCCATATTGAGTGCTCATTACCAGAGTTGTGTGATGTGTTACGTAACATTGGGGTGGAGCAGTGTGGATATATCACAGACACATGGTGCCTGATTCACCCATGACATCATCACTCACATTCTGGCCCTATCATTTGTGGGGAAGTCAAATCTGTTGAGGGCACAGGCTTGAGTATGCAATGGTTATGGCCTTTTGTGATTAAGTGTCCCATCCTCATGAGGTCCAGGTAGATCTCTCAGGACATGTATTGTTTGTCATCTGCGTGAATAGTAGTTTTTTAGGACATCCACTACACTGATCGCTGACATGGGCAAATGACCTGAGGCGCCCTCCACCTTTGACTACTGTCAGCAGCTGTGATTTACATACAGTTAGTGTGTCTCAGGATGGAATGTATTGACGCAGTCGTGTCTATCCAAGTTTCATTATTCAGTCAGTCAGTCAAAATACACTTTATTCGATATATGTTAAAATCATAAAAGGCAAGATATAATACAGAACAATTTTTAAAAGCATCAGTGAATTTGATTTCCAGTTTTGACAATAAATTATTAATCTCATTATTTCATAATATTTACAAATGTTTAAAAATGATTACAGACAGTGCCAAATTTAAAATAGAATTAAAGTAAAACATTCCGGGATTGGGGGGCGTGGCCAAGGCGGCGAGCATGGCGGACGCAGCCTGAGAGAGCTCCGTCCCGCCTATACATCATCCGCGCCATATATCCTGCATTTCCCCGACCTGCGATCCCCCAGACCAGACGCTCAGCATCCGGTGGCGGAGGGGAAGCTCCGGTGGAGATTTGGGCTCGCTCCGTGCTTCAGATCTGGCGCGGCGACCCGGACGAGGTGGGGCCTGCGCGACAATCAGCAGCCGGGACCTCGAGTTTCGAGAGGCCCGGCCGGAAGTGAGGCGGAGGCGGGGTCGGTCGCGAGGCCGGTACCGGCTCCCCGGACCTGCAGATCTCCGCTTGAGACAGGAGAGCCCGAGAGACCTGCGGACAGCGCGGAGCCACCCTGGAGCCGGGACACTGGCAGTGGTGAGGTGAGCCAGCGGGGGGAGGCGAGCGCCACAAAAGAGGGGGAAAGCACTCTCTGCTGCAGGCCGACCCACTCGGCAGCCAAGTCGGGCTGCGGGGGCCGGGGGTCCCCGGAGTGCTAGGGGGCTCCTGCCTTCGCCCCTGCTCCCGGGGACGCCTCCATATGTGCGGCCCTACCCCCCTCTCTCCCCTCCCTCCCCCCCCCCCCCGGGTGGGGACCAACGACGCTTGTGGAAGCCCGGCCTGGAGTGGGCTACTGCTGGGGGCCGACGGCGAGCCGTGTAACAGCTGGGGGTCGCCATCTGACGATTGGATTTCCCCCCTTGTTGGCCGGAGCTATGGACGATCCTGAGGCACAGGGCCCCCCCGGAGGGTCTACTATCCCTGGCTCTGCGAACGGAACGGGGGGCATACTCCAGTGGCTGAAGCAGAGGGGAGGTGGCGCTCAGCAGGGAGAGGACTCCACGGCCAGGTACGCCGGCATCCTTAGACACGTGCCCACCTTCCCCTCGGATCAAGACGCGACGCGGGAGTCCCTGACCGTGAGGGGAGCTGCCAGTAGCAGGAAGATACTTGGACGCCGGGCCTGCTCCTCATCATGACGCGAGGCGGCAACAGTGGGGGCGCCACGAAGCAGGGCCCCATAGATAAGTTTACGGGACCGAGTGGTGGAGCAGGAGCGTCCGGGGGCCAGCCCGGCCCAGGCCCAGGCCCAGACAATGCGGCCCTGATGGCGGCAATCACGCAATCACGGGACATGCTGGACGCAAAAATTGGGGCTGTTGGGGCTGATGTCACATTGCTTCGCCAGGATCTACGGAACGCGGTGGCCAGAATCACCGAAACTGAAACCAGAATAACGGAGGTGGAGGATGATGTGGTCGTCCTGAAGAAGAAGGTTGCCACTCTGGAGGGGCTACAGAAGAACTTGGCACTCAGGGTCGAGGACGCGGAAGGACGGGCCAGACGAAATAACCTGCGATTCGTGGGTTTGCCGGAGGATTGCGAAAAAGGCAACATGGAGGCATTTCTGACAAAATGGCTGGAGGGGTGGCTCCCCCCGGACTCCCTCTCAAGATGCTTCATCATTGAACGGGCGCACCGAGCGCTTCTCCCGAAACCGCCGCTGGGAGCACGCCCCCGCCCAGTCATCGCCAAACTCCTTAACTACCATGACCGCGGCGCAATCCTCCGGCAGGCGCGAGCTAAGGAACCCCTGATGTACGAAAACCACAGAGTCCTGATCTTCCCAGATTACACAAAACTGGTGCAGCAACAGCGACAGTCCTTCACTGCAGCGAAGGCTCGGCTACGGGACCTTAAAATCCAATACGCCCTGCTCTATCCGGCCCGCCTGCGTGTCGTGTTTCAGTCCAAGACGCAGTTCTTCAACACGCCGGAGGAGGTCTTTGAATGGACAGACGAGACGGTCAGAGTGAAGGTGCATACTCCCCCGAGGCGCAACTCCGAGCCCTCCTCAGAGACGAGACCCTTGAGGACTCCCAGGAGATCGCGTAGCAGAAGCAACTGGAGGGCGCGCTCTCGGAAGACCCAACCTCCCACGGATGGCGAGTCGGGGGGTGACGAGGTGGTGGAGGCCCCGGCTCCGGACCCGTGACGATCCTTCACGCCTTAAAGCACTCTAATGGACGCCGCCACACGCTTTACTGCAAGAATGCGGTGTGGGGCGAGCAGTGGGTCGGGGGATGCCCATGAGTGGGCGGTCACCACCCCGAGGACTAACAGTAGTTAATCGGGTTACGGGTTAGTTGAAGTTGGGTGGGTGGTTGGTGGGGATCCATTGGCATAGACGGTTGGGGGTCTCCCGTTGGAGGCTGAAGACTGTCTCTACCGCGACAGATACTTCAATGTTACTGAGGTATAGGGTGGGGGGGAGGGGGGATGGACAATGTTGGGGTTGTGGTGGGGTTTGGGGAGTAGGTGGGGGTTCGGGGGATCTGGGTACGGAGTGGAGAGGGAGGTTGGTGGGAGGTGGGATGGTTGTTTTCGGCACAGTACACTTTCAAGGTTGGTTGTCAGCGCTGGTGTTTGGATGGCCCCGAGGGCTCGGATCTTTGATCTATACACCTATTGATGGCGGGTGGTACACAGGAGTCTAGCCCCACACGGGCGGGGTTTCGAGTGGTGAGCTGGAACGTCCGTGGGATGCTTGACAAAATTAAGAGGGGTGCAGTACTGCAGCTGGGGAAGAGAGAAAGGGCGGATGTGCTATTCTTACAGGAAACTCACCTCCAGGGCAATAAAACGCTTAGCCTCCAACGATATGGCTACCACCAAGTGTTCCACGCGGGCTTTGTGAGGGGGTCACGGGGAGTGGCGATTCTGATACACCATCGACTGAATTACACTCATGAGACGCAGTGGGTGGATGCGCAGGGACGGTTTATATTCATTAAAGGGATGGTGGGTGATGAGCCGATGGTCTTTGGCAGTGTGTATGCCCCACCCCCGCTCCAAGAAGCACTCATTGAGAAACTGTTTGATGTCTGGGCTGATATACCTAGTGTGATGTCTATTGTGGGCGGGGATTGGAATGATGTCATGGATGGGCACAAGGATAGATATAGATCAGATGGGGGGACCATTTCCCATGTTCCCACTAAATTGAGTGGTATGGTACGAGGGATGGGGTGGATTGATGCATGGCGGTACCACCATCCCCATGGCCGAGAGTTTACCTACATCTCAGCAGTGCACAAATCCTTCTCCAGACTTGATTGCTTGTTTGTTCCTAATGGGTGGATGGGAAGGGTTGCTTCTTCATCAATACTCCCGCGTGGCTTGTCGGACCACTCTCCGGTCGCGGTTGATGTCCTTCTTGGTAGGACACGACAGCCATTTCGGTGGCGTTTGTCTGCATGGCAGCTACACCAGGACGACTACAGGTCACGCTTGCGCGAAGCCATTTCTCTGTACTGGGACTGCAACGATCAGCCCGACATGGACGCTATAACCCTCTGGGAAGCCATGAAGCCCGTGCTCCGGGGGGTAGACATCGCTTGGTGCGCGGCGGCGCGCAAGGCCCGCAGGGGTGAGATAGAGGAGACTGCGAGGCGGGTTCGAGACCTTGAGGAAGAGAGTACTGCCGAAGGGTCTGTGGATACCGTTGAGCGGTTGCTACTAATGCAGCAGACATACAACTCTCTTCTAATGGACGAGGCCCGCCAGCTGTGGCTGGCTACACAGAGTAGGATTTATCAGTGGGGGGACAAATCTAGCTCTATGCTATACAGACTCTGTCAGGGGACTTTCCATGCACAGACTCTACCGGGACTTCGCGACGAGGCAGGAGAGCCTGTGACGGCCCCGGTGGAACTGGCGGCCAGTTTCGCCCGATACTATGAGGCCCAATACGCCCCGCGAGAAACAATCCCTGAGGCGGAGGTGGACAAATTCCTAGCGGACCTCCCGCCAAGGGCCCTCTCAGATGAAGACCGTGACCTACTGGACCACCCACTGTCCTTAGACGAATTGACCGCGGCACTCGGGGAGCTGAACACTGGTAAGGCTCCCGGGCCTAATGGGTTCCCGTGTGAATTCCTTCAGACATTTCATGTTCAACTGGAAGCGCGCTATAGACAGGCGCTGGAGGAGGCCAGAGACCGTGGTCGCCTACCGGCAGACTGGCGCCACGCCGAGATTGTTGTCTTCTGTAAACCGGGAAGACCCCCGGAGCAGCACGCGTCGTACAGACCGATCTCGCTCCTGAACGTTGAAGCGAAAATACTGGCGAAAGCCCTAGCCAATCGCCTTCTCCCGTATATTACGGACCTGGTACACCCGGATCAGGCCGGTTTTATGCCCCATAGGGCGACTAGGCACAATATCCGGCGCGCACAGATGGTGATAGAGGCAGCCAAAGCCGCCGGGATCCCGACAGCGCTTCTCCTGGCTGACATTGATAGAGCCTTCGACTCAGTTAGCTGGGTCTATCTTCGTGCGCTTCTGACCCGTCTGAACTTTGGGCCTCGATTCCTCTCGTATCTGCACCTACTATACACGGACCTGACGGCCTCGGTGAGGATAGCGGGAGCGACCTCGGCCCCCTTCCCCATAGGCCGGGGCACCCGACAGGGTTGCCCTTTATCGCCGTACCTGTTCGCCCTGGCCATGGAGCCGCTGGCGGCATGGGTGAGAATTGACGCGCAGATGCGGGTACTCGAATGGGTGCGGGGACCGTCTGATCGTATTGCACTGTATGCGGACGATGTCCTCTTCTTCCTCACGGACATTGATAGATCTGGCCCCAGAGTTCTGGAAATAATGCGAGTATTTGGGGAGGTCTCTGGCCTGCACTTGAATACACGGAAATCCACGCTGTGGATACTGGGTCATCGCGGACGGCTTGGGCACTGGGCGTCGACGCTACAGGAGGCGGCAGGTGGCATTAAATACCTCGGTGTCTTTCTCACGGACGTTCCGGGAGTTGCCTGGACCCGTAATGTGATGCCGGTCTGGGATCGCGTACGGTCAGACATGAAGGTCTGGTCCAGGATGCCCCTAAACATATATGGCCGCTCCGCCATTTTTAAGATGGTGGCTCTCCCGCGCCTTTTGTACCAGCTACAAAATCATCCATGCCCCATTGCACCACATTGGTTTAGGCAAGTAAACTCTGCACTGAGCCAGTTTCTCTGGGCTGGTGGGGCGGTCAGAGTAGCGCTCCGCACCTGTTTCCTTTCCACGTATTGCGGGGGTCTGGCGACTTCGGACATCCTATCTTGCTACCAGGCTTCCCACCTTCTCATACTAAATGACTGGTGGTATGGAGACCGGGGAGACCCGGCCTATGCCCTTGAACGATACCTGATGGACCCGGACACGCTCCACACCATCCTTTATTCGGCAGGCAAGCGGAAAAAACTCCCAATTGTTACTCAAGTGGTTTTCCGAGTGTGGCGGGGAGCCCTTCGCCGCATGGGTTGGTGGAATGTCTTGACGCAAGAAACGCCCCTTTGGCACAATGGACGTCTGCCGGCACTCGCGGCTCTCCAGGGGTTCCGGGGCTGGGATGACATAGGCATCTCGACACTGGGCCACGTTATGCAAGGCACGACCCTTAAATCGTTTCAGGCTCTGGGGGATGAATACGATATGCCGCAGACCCAATTTTATAAATACCTACAATTCCGCCACGCTCTGTCCCCCTCGCTGTTAGGACTGGACAAACTGCCCGAATTTAGTCCCGTGGAAGCCAAGGTCTTTATGGGGGAACTGGGGGACAAGAAAATCTCCAATATATATCAGACTCTGGTCACGCACTGCTCTGCCTCACTAGATAAGCTACGCAAGGCATGGGAGGAAGATATTGGTGCCTTAGACGAGGATGACTGGAGGGAGGCCTTAGAGGCGCCACGAGGGGCGGCTGTTGCGGTGCGACTGAGATTTATTCAGTTTAAATATTTGCATCGTGCGTACTACACCAGAGAACGGCTGTGGCGAGCTGGCCTGATTGCTTCCCCTGAGTGTCTGAGATGTGGTAGCACGGTTGGAACGTTCTTACATACAGTGTGGTCATGTGTGCGGCTGACGCGGTTCTGGTCGGGTGTGTGGGACTGCCTGTCTGAGGTGCTGGGCTGGGACCTCCCCCGCTCCCCTAAACTGGGTCTCCTTCACGTAATGGAACAAGTGGGAGGGAATATCTACAAACGCCATCTGCTACTCCTGGGCCTTACAGTAGCCAAACGGGATGTGGCTCGTGCCTGGAAAGACCCCCGGGCTCCTGTGCTGGAGGTGTGGAAGAGAGGGTTGGACTTTACAATGGGGCTGGAACGTCCGGTCTTTGAGGCCAGGGGGTGCCCCCGAAAGCACTTTAAAATATGGCAGCGCTGGGCTGAATATAGAGGGCTATGGCTGGAACCGCCAGTGCTGCGGGACGCCGATGTGGACCACTTACCGATTGATTCTGGGTGAAGGGGCCAACACACTGATTGCGACTCCAAGAACTAATACTTTGAATCATACGAACACTGTGCCGGGGGGGGGGGATCCGGGAGGGGAGGGCCAGGGTGGGAGTAGGGAGGGGGGAGTTGGTGGGGATCCTTTCCTTTGAAAATGTTGATTGCACTGCTGTTGTTTATTGATTACCTGCTTGTTCATTGGACCCCTGATCCATAGGGGACGGTGACCTGATTATATGCTATTTCAACGAAATAAAATCTGTTATGAAAAAAAAAACCATTCTGGGATTTTTTTTTATTCCTTAATCTGAAGGCAGCTGTTAGAAAGCATGCAACACTAAAAATCGTATGAGTGTCCGGTAATGATTGAAGGAAAATTAGCGCTGGCTTTACTACCCTGAGGTACAGTGCTTGAAAGGCTCTAAGGGGTGAGGAGATGTGGGGAGAGTGCATACCCAGCGTCGCCTGAGGAGTGAAGAAAGGGCAATTGGTTACATTTTCCTCTTTGATTTGCACAGGACATGATCTATACTTTAGTACATGCAGTGTCTGTTGGGCCATGATTCTTATTGTACAATGGTTAATATTGGGGGGCATTCAGACATTTCAATGATACATATCCCTCATTTTTAGTGCTTGGTACTTACCTAGTAGCCACATGTTGCCAAATTCTCCCGCAGCCATCCGCCGGGCAAGAGGTGACATGCGGAATATGAAGCTGTCATGGGTACTGCCTGGGAACACTGCATGCACATTAATGAACCTCCCACTGGCATCACAGACAGCTTGCAAATTGATGGAATACCATTGGTGTCTGGTGCACAAGATGTGTGCGCAATGCGGCGGGGAGGCTGAAGGGCCACATGGGTACAATCAACTGCACCCAGCACACGTGGGAATTGTGCAAGGAGATGGAAATCTCTTGCTGCCCTTTGTCTCATGGACAGTGTATGTGGCATTTGTATGTGGTTGTGGGCTTTAGCAGTGATGCATCTCAGTACCTGATGCAGGCACCGCGACTGGCTCGCCTGGGAAATGCCTACATAGTCACTGGAGACCCTTTTGAAAGACCCAGTGGCAAAGAAATGGAGAGCAGAAAGGATCTTGAGATATGCTGGTATTGCATGTGAGCAGCAGGTCACAGAGTCAAGTTCCTGCTCCTACTCACATACCATATCCAAGATGACTTCTGGAGGGAAACGGCACCTGGCCCTTACATCTTGGCTGGACATTCCAAATAGATTGATCCTCTGTCTGAAGATCCTCTCTGCTCTCTTCCTCCTTCTCAAGTAGTTTTGCCGCATGGCAAGGGGGAGTGCAACAAACACATTCAGTGACATGTTGAAAGGGTTTGTGTGTGTCTGCTCTGCATTTATACATGCTGCAGGGCTAGGATTGGCTGCAGTGTGTCTGCTGATCCATGGTGGGGGATGGTAGGCACTTGTACAGGTGTTTACCCTTGGCTAAAATGATTAACGGCCACAGTTCGTATCTTCCGACCCGGAATCGGAAATTCTGGCCCAGAATCGGAAATTCCGCACAGAACCGGAAATTTCAACCCAGAGCCCGAAATTCCAGCCCAGAAGCGGAAATTCCGGCACGAGTGCAGATGTAAAGTTAGTAGTTGTAAGTACATTCTGTGAATATCAAAAGTAGTAAGTTCATTCTGTGAATGCCAAAAGTAGTAAGTTCATTCTGTGAATACCAAAATTGTAGTAAGTTTAAGATTTTGTCTTCAGTTCATTTTGTGAATCGGGCCCTATGTCATTGTTGTTCAATGGTACTTACACTCAAGGGAAGTAGTTGTTGATGAGCTGTTGACGCAGGTCAACACCTTCTGCTTCTCCACTATCGTCGTCACTGGTGATGTACTGATTTGCAGCCGGGGCCATCTGCTGCTCATCATTGTCCAGGATCTCTTTGGGCAAGGCCAGGTTGTGGAGCATGCAGCATGCAACTATGATCTGACACACCTTTTAGGGAGAGTAGAGTAGTGTGCCACCGCTCTTGTCCAGACACCGAAATCTAGCCTTCAGTATTCCAAAAGCAAGCTCCACTACACAATGTGTCCTCCCATGTGCATCACTTAAGCAGACTTCCCCTGGGGTCCTTGGATTCCTCAGTGGGCTCAGCAACCAAGGCCGGTTGGGATATGCAGAGTCACCTAGTTGTGAGATACACAGACCAAGTTTTTAATACAAAGAGTAGAGGAGAAAAGCATGTCACACATACAGCACACTTCTTGACTCAGCGTACTCACCAACAAGCCACGCATGCTCCAGATGCAGATTTTCCATCAATTGTGGAATGATGCTGTTACGCAGTATGTAGGAGTCATGTGCAGAACACAGATATTTGGCACATACACTGGAGATAATCATATCTTCTTGGCATACCACTTCCCCATGAATGGAATGGTAATGCTTCCTGTTACGGTAGATGTGCTCACATGCCTGTGGTGGAACTAGGCCAACGTGTGTGCAGTCAATGGCTCCAACAACATTGGGTATGTGGCCAAGGTCATAAAGTTCACCCTTCACATCTGCCAATTCATGTCTCCTTGGAAAGTGGATGTAGCGGTCCTTGTAGGTCAACAATGCAGACAGGACATCACGCAGCACCATGCTGAACATATGTTGAGACATCCCACCGGCGATGGCCACCGTGTCCTGAAATGAACCAGTGGCAAAGAAATGCAGTGCGGCCATCACCTCTACTGTTGGTGTCAAAGCTGTGGGATATGTTCTGTGAGGCCTCAAATCGGGCTCCAACCAAGCACATAGCTCTTGAAGGGTAAGGCGATTCAGATGGAATTTCCTTATGATGTCCTCATCCTCCATGTTCCCCAGCCGATGCACATTTGGTCCTCTCCTACGTATAATGAAAGAGGACACATGCAATTTTGATTCACAGATGAGATGTCGCAAACATCTTACATAAGGACTAACACACCCCCTACAATGACAGGAATGTGAAAGCAGCTTAATGCACAAGTCACATGCACAGACACCTTGATCTCATGTAATCATTCATGTTAGCAGGATGTACATACTAACTACTTTCAACTCATAATCAGACTATGTGAATGGTATATGGTACACTACCACATCTTGTCTCACCAGCCCTGTGTGTAGCTGACACACCACATGTGGCAAACAGCAACAATGCTGAGTTATGCGTAGCTGCTGTCTCTGCAAAACCTTCTTGCTTTAGTCTCACTAAGCATAACATTATTACAAAATGAACACAGTGAGTGAAAGCTGGACAACTATCAAGATACATAGAGCACTGTATATAGTGGTATAGGCAGGTTATGTGGTTAGTCCATCATGTCTGTGGTATGAGATGCCATTTCACACATTGGCATGTTCACAAAAATGAGACTCAATTACACCACAAATCTATATACATGCACACAAAGATCAAATTTGACATGTGAGTAAGTACATACCAATGCATGTAATCATGTGTACTGACATGACACTTGTGGATATCATTTAATTTAATTTTAGAATCTCATTTCACTTTACAACCAGGTGCAACAATATTGAGTAAATGTATAGTCATCAGTGATGCAATTTGCCAAGTGACAATACTACAGTACAATGTGTCCATAGGTGCGGTAGGCATGCTCCGCCACTGTGGTCACTAGAAATGGCCAAAATTGATAGATGCAGAATTGTGGTAGAGACCACCTGGCCCCCACGGTGTGACACCGCCTATGCGAATGTCATTGCAGCCAATGGGAACCGCCATCGCGGTAGTGCAATACATTTTTTCAACTCGTGGTAGGCTTTCACCGCTACTGTGGTTACAGGCATTGGCCACAATTGAAAGATGCACGATTGCAGTACAGACCTCATCGCCCCGCGGTGTGACACCACCTATGCAAATGTCATTACAGCCAATGGGAACCACCATTGCGGTAGTGCAATACATATTTGAAACTTGCGGTAGGCGCGCACCGCCACTGAGGTCACGGGCATTGGACACAATTGAAAGATGCAGGATTGCGTTTAAGACCACCTGGCCCCCGCGGTGTGACACCGCCTATGCAAATGTCATTACAGCCAATGGGAACCACCATTGCAGTAGTGCAATACATTTTTTAAACTCGCAGTATGCATGCACCGCCACTGCGGTCACAGGCATTGGATTCAATTGAAAGATGAAAACCAGGCTGACCAATTGCATCAGCAGAGTACCACTGAAACAACCCTAGGGCCCTATAAATGTCTGTGAGAGACCCACCTCTGTCATTTGCATTCAGACACTGCTGCCTGCCATTTATCACCACCAACTGCTGATGTACCTCTATTCTGGACCCAGTCATGGCTTGAACAGAGACCATCAGGGTCCATCCCTTCACCACAGAGGAGCTGGACGTCCTGGTGGACGAGGTCCTTGCCCAGTATGAGCGGCTATATGGTGCTCCAGAGGTACTAAAAAGTGTATGAGTAAGTGCTCTGAAAGTTTGAGAGTGCTCTGAATGCTACATGATGTAACTGTACAGTAGTATGTGCCTGTGAGGGCAAGCCAATGTTCATGCATTAATATTTTGCCAACAGCATGGTCCATACATGACCTAGGACTTATTGCACTTGAGTATGTGGGGAGGATGGCAACATAGGCACTGGTGCAGCTCATTTGAAGCCAAAAAACACCCATGTTGTTCTGAGAATGGGTAATGTAAACGTGTTAGACACTGCCTAGAATGCTGACTTCACATCAATGGGGTGTATAGCCGTATTTCCACAGATCCTCTGACTGCATGCAATGATGGAAAGGACATACAGTGGTTTAGCAGTTATACAGGTACACTGCTGATTTGAGACACTGAAACTCTGAACACATATTCCCTGTGCCATGTAATATCATAGTTCATTAAATGTTCATATGCTCATTTGTGACATGTCTAATGTAGATTGGCCAGAGGGTAGTGAATAATGTGTGTTCTGCTTTTATATTCACCCTATGGAGATGTGGATATCCTGAACAGGAGTACAAGGCCTGCTCTATCACTATTTATGCTAAATCACCTCGGACACATCTTCCAAATGTACGATGGACATGTCATCCTTCTTTTGATTCCATAATGTGTACAGTCTTGCATGTCCATGCACTGTTCCACCATTATGATTGCATATGCATTGTGATTTCAGCGATGGCCTACATGTTTTCACAGTGATAAGCTCTCAGGCCAGCCCAGTTAATGCACAATGTTTCAAGGCCCCATCACTTAAATGACTTTGATAAACATATGTGTTGCTCACCATCCTATTTTTGAAAGAGATAACATAGGCCTGAGGAGTTCACGACAGGCCTAAACCTTGTGATAAGAGTGTGTGAATGTTAGATAAGTTACTTAATTGTGACCTCCATGACACGTGTAGATATGCAATGGTGAAAGACATTAAGGGGTGTGTAGTGTTGGACACAGTGAGTTTGACCACTACCCATCATTCACAATGTATCATATGCCATGCTCACTTCCATAGTGCATCACAGATGAGGCACATTTTCAAATCGCTTTCTGTGCTGGCACTCTGCATGTGTATGAGATGGGCATTTATTTATTTATTTATTTATTTGCTTATATAGCGCAGGACTCGACCCCCGAAGGGGTATCTCCGCGCTTGTGCTGCAGCTAAGGTGTCAGACCTAGGTCCATAGGCTATACTGTACTTTAAGATGTCGAGAAGAGATATGTTTTGAGTGATTTCTTAAAGGTCTGAAAGTTAGTGTTTTGTCTCAGAGTGAGAGGGAGCGAGTTCCAGAGTGTAGGGCCCTTATAGGATAGAGCTCGGCCTCCCTGTCTAGCCTTCCTAATCTTGGGGACCTGAAGCAGCAGTTGGTTGCTGGAGGGCAGAGAGCGTCCAGGACTATAGAGGTTGAATTTTTCAGCTAAATATTTTAGGGCCGGAGCCAAAGATGCACTTATGTATTGTGCAGCAGACCTTAAACTTGACACGTTGCCGAACAGGCAACCAGTGGAGTTTGTCCAAAAGGGGGCGTGAGGGAGATCTGGCCGGGGCGTTAAGGACCAATCGTGACCAATCGTCACCCTACCACCATCTGCCGCCCTACTGTCCATCATCATATATGTTTACATTGCAATGATATGGTTTGATCAAAGTGTACTATGTAACATGGTGTATGGGCTTTGCTGTTCGTTGATGTATCTGTGTGTTATGTGTTTACATGCTCCTGCACTGTCACACAGTGGTACACAACACAGTGAGACAAATATTCCTTTGCTTGTCTCTCATGCGAACAGCTCAAGGTAAATGTAAATGTACAGGAATTTATATAGCGCAAATCACCGAGCGGTTTCTAAGCGCTTGCTTAGGGAACCCGTCCTGGTATTCCCCTGTGAGATAACCCCGGCAGGGTATCCGCAAGGTGAAAGCCAGGCATCCCGCCGCGAGGGGCCGTTGTGGAGATTAAGCAAGCTATTGCCCAGAGTCGCAGAGTGTGAACCCGTGAATTGAGTAGGCACCGGAGCGAGAATTGTCGAGTCCATGGACATTTTAGGACTCAAGACCCCGCCGAGCTGGGAATTGAACCCTGGTCCCGGGCTGACCTCTGCTTCCAGGTCTGCCTCCTCTAACCAGTGAGCCACACTTCTCCAAGGTACATAAACATAAGGCCATATGGAGGGCCATTGCCCGCAAGGTGTGCTCCCTGGGTCTCTGAAACCGACGCCATACACACTGCCACAAGAGGTGGGATGACATCTGCCGGCTCAGCAAAAACGTTGCAGAAATGACGCTGGGGCAGGTCCCTCGAAGTGACAGGTTGGCACGTACGAGCATGATACCACTAATGGCCCGCATACTGGCAGTAACACAGAGCTGGTTGGACTTTTAAGGGCCCACCAGCAACAAGTTGTTGATGAGTATTGTGCTAAGTGTAACTTTGCGCATGAGTGACTGCCTGGCTCCCAGCCCAGAGCAAGTGCGTAGCTCTGAGATGTCTCTGGTGTGATGTAATGGCCCATTAGTTTCCTCAATGTTGGGTGCAGAGGGTCAGCATGTGTCCAACATTTAGTTGCTCATGTGGTAATTCCATGACCGTTGTCATAGTAAGTCAGCTTGACATGTTTTCAACTCACATTTTGGGAATGTTGTCTGCAATGATACCGTCCTACACATGAATAAGCTTTGTGTTAAGTGTGTAGCCCAGTCCACTTGTCAGGCTTGTGTGTGCTGTGTGTCTACCACAATAGTGTGCTCATGTGATGATGTGTGAGTGGCTACGTCAATGCACAAATGTGGGCTGAGGGACCAGTGAGTTGGTAGAGGTCACACCTGTCCCATGGGTTGTTTTTTCATAATGATTAAGAAGACAGCATCATTGCAAATAAGATTAGCCAAATATCAGCTGCATGGCATCACAAGATGCCACAGTGACAGCAAGTGCACACAGGTGCTGAAGGGGTAGGTAGTGATGATTGCAGTGATGCATTGGCTGATTAGCATTTGCCAATTGCGCACATGACAACATGACTGAGATGGTTAGGCTCTGGAATTTCTATGAAATGTTGCAGAACCAGGCTATTATGAGATTGTTTGGGTACTAGGGCTTAACATGGTTGGATGTGATCAGTGGGTAAGCCAAATTGTGATGTGACTGAGGTAATGTAATGTAATGTAATGCATGTATACTTGTAAAGCGCACTGTTACCTCGTTACGTGGCGTCCTGGCGCTGTATACCGCTGGGGAACCCGTCCTGGCTTTCCCTGTGAGAGGGCACCCCAAGGTGAAGCCAGGCATCCCCGGCGTTGCTGGGGCCATTGTGGAGATTAAGCAAGCTATTGCCCAGAGTTGCAGAGTGGGACCCATAGTTAGCTTAGGCACCTAAGCGAGAATTATCGAGTCCGCGGACATTGACCCAAGACCCTGCCGCGTCGGGAATTGAACCCTGGTCCCGGGCCGACCTCTGCTTCAGGGTCTGCTGCTTCTAACCAGTGAGCCACACTTCTCCACAAGGTGTTGTACTGTAATTAGATAGTTGAACAGAAGCAAATGTTACACATAGTGTCAGTCCTCAGTATGTGTGCATTGTCTAGGGGTGTCCATGTGCATCAGTGCATGGTGAAGTTGTGTCTACTGCTTTTGACCAGTGATTGTTTTTTTCAATCAATCAATCAGTCATTTGTAAAGCGCACTACATACCCGCAAGCGGGGCGGGGGGTGCTACTGGTCAAACAGCCAGGTCTTGAGTAGCCTCCTGAAGGTCAGCAGGTCTTGGGTATGTCGTAGGCTCAGTATGAGGGTGTTTCAGGTATTGGTGGAGAGGTGGGAGAAGGATCTCCCGCTGGTGGTTGTTCTTCGGATGCGAGGGACGGTGGCAAGTGCGAGGTCGGTGGAGCGAAGCTGGCGGTTGGGGATGTAGAAGGAAAGTCATCTGTTGAGGTAGGCTGGGCCGGTCTTTTGGAGTGCCTTGTGTACGTGGATAAGGAGCTTGAAGGATATCCTCTTGCTTACAGGGAGCCAGTGCAGGTTTCTCAGGTGGGGGATGATGTGGCTGTGGCATGGTACGTTGAGGATCAGTTGTGCAGAGGCATTTTAGATGCGTTGCAGTCGTTTGATGAGCTTGGTCGGGGCTCCCGTGTAGAGGGTGTTTCCGTAGTCGAGTCTGCTGCTGACGAGGGCCTGGGTGACTGTTCTTCTTGTATCTGTCGGGATCCACCTGTAGATATTGCGGAGCATGCGGAGGGTGTTGAAGAAGGAGGAGGAGACGGGGTTGACTTGCTTGGTCATGGAGAGCGTTGAGTCGATGATGATTCCCAGGTTGCGTGCATGATCGGTGGGTGTCAGGGCTGCCCCCAGTGCCGTCGGCCACCAGGAGTCGTCCCAGGCTGAAGGGTTGGAGCCGAGAAGGAGGACCTCCGTCTTGTCCGTGTTCAGCTTCAGTCGGCTGATCTTCATCTAGTCGGCAACGGCCTTCATTCCTTCATGGAGGTTGGATTTGGCGGTGATGTGGTCCTTGGTGAGGGAGAGGATCAGTTGAGTGTCGTCGGCGTAGGAGATTATGTTGAGGTCATGCTGTAGGGCGACGTGGGCGAGCGGGGCCATGTAGATGTTGAACAGTGTCTGGCTGAGGGAAGATCCCTGGGGTACGTTGCAGATGATCTCGGAGACTTTGGATTGGAATGGGGGGAGGCAGACACTCTGGGTTCTGCCGGAGAGGAAGGAGGTGGTCCATTCCAGAGCTTTGTCTCGGATCCCTATGGCATGGAGGTGTGCGCGTAGTGTGCGGTGGTAGACGGTGTCAAAGGCGGCGGAGAGGTTCATGAGGATGAGGGCTGCTGTCTTACCATTGTCCAGCAGGGCCCTGATGTCGTCGGTGGCAGCGATGAGGGCAGTCTCGGTGCTGTGGTTGCTGCGGGTCCCTGACTGGGAAGGGTCCAGGATTCTGTTTTCTTTGAGGTATTGGGTTAGCTGTCTGTTGATGATCTTCTCGATGACCTTGGGCGGTAACGGAAGCAGAGAAATGGGCGGGAAGTTCTTGAGGTCTCTTGGGTCCACCTTGGGTTTTTTGAGTAGGGTGTTGATCTCGGCGTGTTTCCAGCACTCTGGGAAGGTCGCGGTCTCGAGGGAGAGATTGATGACGTTGCGCAGATGGGGTGCGATGGAGCTGCTAGCTTTGTTGAAGATGTGGTGCGGGAATGGGTCTGACGGGGAGCCGGAGTTGATTGTGCTCATGGTCTTGATGGTGTCTTCGATGCTCACGTTGGCTCAGACTAGCAGGGGGTCGTGGTCGATGGTGTGCGGCGAGTCTGTTGTGTTGATGTCTGTGTGTTGATGTCTGTTGGGGCTGTCTGGGTGTTGAAGCTGTCGTGGCGGGGAGTCGCACAGGGCTTGCGACGGTGGGATGTAGTTGGTGTTGGAGCTTGGGTTGAAAAGTTCCTTCACGGGGTTGAAGAGCTCCTTGCTATTGTGTGCATTGTTGTTGAGGCGGTCTTTGACGGAGGTTCTCTTGGCAGTCCTGATGAGTGGTTGCGGATGGCATCCTTGTGGGCTGCGTGGCTGTCCGGAGTCTGCTCACTGTGCCATTTCTTCTTTAGTTTCCCGCAGGCTCGCTTGGAGGCAAGCAGTTCAGGGGTGAACCAGCTGGCCCTCTTGCTGGTGTCTCTGTAGGAGGGTTTCTCCAGCGGGGCTAGGGTGTTGGCGCAGTCGTCGATCCAGCGTCTTAGGCTGTGGGCAGCGTCGTCGGTGTTGGAGGGTTCAGTGGGTGGGCTGAGAGCGAGGTTTGTGTGTAGTTGGTCTGCGGTGATTTTGCTCCAGAAGCGGCGGTGTATCTGTTGGGTGTGGTGGGTGTGGTGGGTTTTTGGAAGGTTAAGTGGATGCAGCGGTGGTCGGTCTAGAGGAGTTCGATGGAGTGGTTGAAGGAGACGTGGGAGCTTGAGGAGAAGACGGGGTCAAGCGTGTGGCCGGCGGAGTGGGTAGGCGTTGTGACGAGTTGCCTCAGTCCGAGGTTGGCGAGGTTATCGATCAGGGTGGTGGAGTTGGGGCAGTCTCTGTGGGTGATCTTGTAGCCGTCTGGGATGGCAATGGCGATGTCGGGTGCGGAGGAGTTGTTCATCATGGTCTCTGTCAGGAAGGCAACGCCCGGGGATGAAGTGTCGAGCAGGTCCCAGAGCTCGACGGCATGTTTGCGTGCGGAGCGGCTGTTCAGTAGGATGCATTAGAGGTGATTCTGGCCTTTCTTGACAGGTGGTTCAGCAGCTCTGAGGCTGGTGTAGCTGCAGTACCGGCAGGTGAAGGGACCCTGTGTGCGTTTTCGTGGCAGCTTTGAAGCAGGTGTGGGTCCGTCCGGAGTTGAGAGCGTCAAGTGTGCTGTCATTGTAGTGGTAGCGGTCATTGTGGCGGGCGCGGGGACCAGGGGTTCTGGCACTGGGAGGTCCAGGAACGGACGGGCGCAGAAAGGCTTGCCTTAGGCGCGCTTTTGGCGCGCCCCCTGCACGCCATATATGGGGAGGTGGGAAGGAGCAGCAGCTGGGAGGCGAAGGCAGGGCAGGGTCAGCGAATGGGCGGTCAGGGGGGTGGGGCTGCAGGGGACGCAGCGGCTGGAGCGGGAGTGGTGAGGGGCGACGAAGGGAGCAGTAGGCAAAAGGGCACCGTATTACGGGGGCAACAAGGGAAGAGAAGGCAAAAACGGGCAGAGAAATACTGGGGCAGTGAGGGAAACAGAAAGAAAAGAGGGCACAGATCAAATACAGGCACTGGGGAAAAACAGACAACAGCAGTCCCAGACACCAAATAACAATAAAGACAATACAATAAGATACAGATGGTGATGAAACCTACGGCCTACCACTGGCCACCAGGGATGAGGCGCAGGTGGTAGCCTGCGGGTGGAGGGGGGCCTCGAACTTCCTCAGCAGCCGCAGCTGGGGTAAGGACACACAGGTGGTGCTGTGAGGAGGGGGAGCGACCTACCTAGCAGGCACATAGATGTGTCATCAATGTCATCAGTCAGCACAACATAGGTATGTCATATGCCAGATCCTAGGGATTGTCATACATTAGCTGTCCCAATGCAGGCCATCTACTGAAGGCACTATCATGCCTTGGATCAATGAAGGCCTGTCAGGCACTTGTGAAGATGTTGGTATAGACATGTCACAAAACATGAAGGCCTTGCATTACATTCCCATTCTCACTTTATGGTGCATTGTTTATGTGACTACATTGTTACATGGGGCTTATTTGCACTTCATTACTGCTAGATTTGGGGGTCTCTAGTTGGCAGAGGTAGGTACCTTTGACCAAATAGGGACCCTTTTGTCTGGTCAGGGTAAGGGGGTACACTCCTAAAATAACCCCTGCTCACCCCCTTGGTAGCTTGACATGAGCAGACAGGCTTATCTCGGAGGCAGTGTGTAAAGCATTTGTGAACACATTCAGTAACCCAGTGACAGCACTACAGATGGATACCACACAAGCTGTAGTATGAACATAAGTCTTTTTGTATAGACTGAACACAAGACCACAAACGACAACAATCCTCAATACTGTACTACAAAAATGGTAGAAATAGCTTACTTCTCTTTAGATGTAAAATGCGACACTTTGAGTTCAATGTACCTTTGGATGCGTAACGCTATACAACAAAAGTGTTGCAGGGAAGGTGATGCGTCGGTGCCTTACATGCAAGAACGGTGATGCGCCGGGTCCCTACTGCTGCTTAGAGGATGCGTTGGTTCTTCTCCGCGTGGGGAGGTGATGCATCAGTTTCTTACTAGGCTTCCTTGGCGATTCGACCAGCAGTGCCATGATACGTTGAAGATCCGGTGCAATGAAACAAAATGGTGTTTTCTTCTTGATGCAACATCGATGCATGCACGCCCAACGGCCGTGCGGTGAATCAAAGATTCTACTGAGCCGCGACAGGCCCTGCGACATGCTTCTCCGGTGATGGGACGCGTCTGCTGCGACGGCGACACTGTGCTCCGGTGATGCGAGGCGCTTTGGGTACAATGGCGACAGAGGCAGCGGTGGTACGCTTCTCCAGTGATGCAACGGCATCTGCTGCGACAACAACACTCTTCTCTGGTGATGCGACAACAACGGCTGTGGCGGCGACACGCTTCTTCGTCTTGAGTCGCGCTTTCAGCTACCAGCGACACACAGTCTCTCAGAAGGCCCAGCTCAACAGCAGGCACTTCAATTCCCAGCAAGGCTAGGCAGGGGAGCTGGTTGGTGAAGTCTGTTGTCCCTGAGACTTCAGAAGGAGGCAAGCTTCATCTCAAGCCCTTGGAGATCCTTTACAAGGTGATTTGAAAGTAGCAGAAAGTATTTTCTCCTTACTTTGGCAGTCAGGCAACCACTTCAGGCCAATCCCTCAAACAGCACTCAGCTTAGGGATAGTCTCCTCCTCAGTTTCTCTGGTTCCTCTTTTCAGGAAAGGTTCTTCTTGTTTCCCAAAAGTGATTTAAAATTCTGGGGTCTGGGTCCCCATATTTGTACTAGCAAATCCTTTGTCCTCTGAAGGCAGAGGGTCCTGTACCCAGTCCAAACCAGTTATGTGCAGTCTAGGAGCACTTCGTTGACAAGACTCCTTCTTTCCTTTGACAGTGAGGGCCAGGGGCATCTGAAGCACCACAGGAGGTGGAGCCAGCATTGTGGAAGGCAGGCACAGCCCTATTCAGGTCCCAGGTGCAACTCCTTCCACCCATCTACATACAGATAGCTTTATTCAGCACTGTGCTGACTCACCCTGTCTCCTGGACTCCCCCAGCCCCTGTCACTCAAACACCCGACAAGGAATACACAACATAGCAAAACCAGCTTAACTAAAAGATGTATTTTATCATTCTGAGTTCAGGCATACTAAACTTGAATTTCTACCTAGTTGCCTGAGTCAATTAGGATTATAAAATGTTATAGTCAAAACTGCCAATTCTCGCCTATGGGGAACAGGTAGCCTTGCAATAGTGAAAAACGAAAATGGCTGTATTTCACTATACGGACATGACACACACATCAGGGCATATCCTACCTTTTACCTACAATGCACCCTGCCCTTGGGCCTACCATAGGGGTGACTAATATGCAGAAAATTAAGGTTTAGGGACTGGCAAGTCGGTGCACTTGCCCAGTCAACATGGCAGTACCAGACTGCACACAGACCCTGCAATGGCAGACCTGAGACACACTTTTACAGGCTTTTGTGGGTGGCACAACCAGTGCTGCAAACCCACCAGCAGCATTTAGTTTTCAAGCCCTCGGCACACTCAGTGCACTGTACTAGGGTCTGAAAAATAAACCAAACCAACCAATCATGGAATCACTAATCCATACATCAATTTACAATAGGGAGCACTTGCACTGTGGCACTGAATAGCAGTGGCACAGTGCCCAAAGCATCTATAACCAGCAAAAACACATGAGGCAACAGCAAAAAATGGAAGGGAGACCCACGCCAACAGTGCCAGGTCTAACAGTTACCCAAAAAAATGTCCTTGTGACATATGTTGCAGCGTAAGTGTCAGAGACACCAACTGGCAGTGAACAGCAGTGAGCATTGTGTTATTGTACAATTAGAGATGGGTGCTGTGCACATCAAATAAATGGTTACACCTACACAGCTGACACCAATGTACAACTGTAGCTGTGCTTCTACGCCCAATATAGTGGATTTCAGGAGGTAATATCACTGGCAAATGGATATATTTTACTTTGTATCTGTGGTGTTCCATGAAATATACTTCAAATGTTACTGGAACAACATGTTTGGATGTGTAGCTATCTTACCTACAGGCACGTAGGTGTGGCTACAGACAATTATATGTGATGTTTAAATGTAGGTACATGCACAGCTATTTGGCTGTGCCAACGCAACATGGAGCATGACTATCAACTAAGCATGTTCCATGCATCAGCTGATGATTGCATAAATTTGGCATATGCTGAAAGTACATGGAGTAGTTAAACGTGGGAGTTTCAGTCAAAGGATTAGAGTTTGTATTGCATATGATGTTTGTGAGTATGGCACTCTACTGAACTGTCCCTTCAAGAGTCTCTGTCTCTTGCAGCATCTACCGAGGGCAGGAATGGACAGGTGCCCGACACCGTTGGGGAAGCTACTGGCATGACTGCTACACAGGGGTTAAGTGACATTGAGGGGACCAGTGCCTTGGAGGGGGACCCATGGGATTCCCAGCCGTAAACACCAACCTCCACATCTTCCCAGTCCAGTGGTGACTCCTCAATGTTGGCGGGTACAGGAAGTTCAAGATCTGCACCTTCTTTTGCCACACCTCGTCCTGTGTCCACCCTCCTGGATGCTCTCCCATGTGCTATCCGTGCCCGCATCCCTAAGAAGGGTAGCGTCTCTTTTCCCCCAAGCACCGCTGCCCATGCCCCAGTCTCCCCCGCTGCCCTCAGTTTGAAGGCAATAAACATTTTGCGGCAGCTGTGTGTGGGTCTGACTGCTCAACTGAATGCCCTCCAGGATCATGGCAACAAGTTGTCACAGGTTGTTGTGCTCATGGGGGGCATTCATTCGGACGTGGGTGGTCTACACCAAACTGTCCAGTCTTAGTCCTCCACAGTGACGGCAGCCATTCAGAAGTTCTAAGCTCCCAGTCCTGCTCCTGTCCCTTCCGCAACCACCCTGCCAGTGCCCCCACCTGGCCAGAGTACACACACACCAGAGCCCTCAGGCACCCAGTCGTCCACACGCAGCACACAACAGCAGCTCTCTAAGCGAACCAGACACCAAACACCATCACCACAGCACACAAAGAGCACACATGACCGCAAAACAAAAAGCCCATCACAGGACACTCAGGGACATAAAGCAAAAAAGAATGTATCCACATTACATTCATCAGAATCATCACCATCCAAGGGCACTCACATCCCCACACCTGATCCCAAAGACACACAAACACTTGCCCTGTCTGCAGTGAACCTGGTGCCTGCCACAACTAAGCCCAAACACATTCAGAAGGCAGTTTCACCCACACCTTCGACACCCACCCACACCCCTGTGAAGCATGAACAAGAGAGCAAAGTGGGGAGTGTACCTCCATAACAGGGGATGCAGGTGAAAAGGCAACCCCACCCCCAACGTATCACCATGTCCAGCAAATCCCCACGGGAGGAGCCACCACCACCTGCTACACCTTCGGGAAAGAGGGAGACAGTTGTGCCCACCTCACTTCTCACTCCTGGCAAGACACTTGTGGGATATGGAATCCCAAAACAATTGAGAACCAACCCTCTACATTCACCATCAGCCACTGGGCCTCCACAGAGCATGTCTCCACCTCCAATTGCCACCACTCCACCCGGTCCAAGCAACCCTCTGGCTCCCACATCCATGGACCCCTCTACCTCAGTTAGTTCTCGTCCTCCCAGGTCCAGTCCTCCAACTGGCCCAGACAATCAGCCCCCTCCAAGTTCAACTTCAACCCAAAGTTGAAACTAAGTCCCCCTTCCCACCCCATTTCACCCTAAGCGGTGCCTGGCCTGCCCATTCGAGGCCCCTATCCTGTGGTGATTCCCATGCCAGTGGACTGTGTTACCTATTTGTTGTGCAAGTTTTCATGCACACATGTGCGGACTTGAAATTTGGACTGGCCAATGGTCTTGATGTTTTGCACTTTTGATGCCTATACAGAGTTTCTGTAATAAAGACTGTTACTCTTGCTCTCAGCTTTGTTGCTGCCCTTGCTAATGATGCAGTGCAATGTATGTGTATATGTTCAACTGTTACATGCTCTGTATGCCACATTCACATTGGCATCGGCTTGATTTTCTTTTGCAGAGGTTCCAGCCACTTTTGTGCTTCTTGACTCAGAGGTATGAGGGTCCGATGATGCTTGTCTATGATGGTCTACTCTTGTCCTAATCTTTCTAATGTCAGATATCTAGTTTTGTTCACATGCCATATTTGGATGCTGTACCACAACAGCAGAGAATTCTATTCACATGATAACTTGGGCGGGGTCAGGGTCCATCATATCTGTGGGTACTATGTGGATGTGTACACAGCATTGTAGATGTGTAGTCATCTTGTGTAGGCCTGGCTCCATAGTCACATGGGTACATTAGAATATGTGCACTTGAGTAGTCATACAGTGTGATTGTCCTGTCATTAGCTGAAGTGTTGATGTGTATGTGCCCTTGAATATGACACCTACACACATGTATGATCCAGTTGATGAGTACCTGTTTGTTTACATTATCAGACACCTGCTGTAGATTATGGGCACATGTAGGAGTTGTTTGTTGAGCAATGTGCAGTGTGTCGGTATGACCTTGAAGTCCTGGGGTATACCTACTTGCTGTCGACATCATTTGTGAGTATGCAGAGTGTGTCACTGCAATGTCTGTGTTGTGGTTTTATGATCAGCTTTAACTCTTGCTTACGCTTGTGCTCACTGTGCTGACTGGCACAGGCAAACTAACATTATAAGTGACTTTTCACAAACATTGATGTCATTTTACACTTTATTTTGCCACTATGTGGTATTAAGAGTCATACCAGCTCCAAGAGAAGCTTTTGATGCTTATACATTGTGAGTTACTCCTCTATGTGATTTTGCTCTGTACACTCTCACCTGTCCAATACTAGTACACACACCACGTCAGTCTAATATCTTCCACCCCATGCCTTGCCAGTGTGTGACCCTCCACACTACTTCTTAGTGTGACACTATACTGTGGGAGGATGATCTGTGTCCAGGACCAATGTGCCCCTCAGGACTGTTTCACAATTTGTTATGTGCTATTTTCTTCTACTTGATTGCAGTCATGGTTGCTCAGGGACAATGCAGATGAATTTCCAGCACAGTCCTCTAGTCATGTTTCATGTATCTGTGTTTTCCTGAGTTGTGCAGTAGTAGGTGATAGCTAAATTGTATGTCTGTTTGCTGAGGCACTGCTATCCATCCTGAGTTTGATGTGATCTGTGTGCTGTAATGATTTGTGATGTTGAAGTTCATGGTGGAGCACTCAGATATATGTGATACTGGTTTTGGTGGTGTTCACATACTGCTTACTGTGCATGCACTGCTATCAGTGGATGTTGCATTGTCCTTGCCAGGTGTCCCCCTGATGTCTAGCTGAGTTTGCTATGTAATGTTTTTGTATGTGCATATGTTGTGTATTTGTTGTTGATGGATGCAGTCTTTGGCCTGTGTTGGCTCTTTCTACTGACAAGTCCATGTGTGTGTAATTTTTTTAGCATGACATTCTGTGTGAGGAGTTTGTGTATTGGAATGCATTCAGATGTGTGTTGAATTTGTAGTGTGCATTTCTCTTGTGAATGTCACATGCAGCAATGTGGAGTCTTGTTCATTAGCTTGTTTTGAGGGCGACCCAGAAGTAGCGGAACCCCTGACAAATGTCAACCACTCTGCAAGTCAGTAAGGGGCGCTGAGTTTGGGCTGAGTTCGCGGGCGGTCCGTTCTCCTAGCGGGCCGGTGGGCGCCCTGGCAGCCAGGAGGGGCACAGACGAAGAGGCCGGGAGTACGAGCTGCTGTAGGTCTTGACTTTTCTTTTGCATTGAGTGGATTTGCTCTGGGATGGCTGACCTGTAAACTCCACTGGTTTAAGACGGAGCTCTTGTGATCTACTGCTGCAAGCGAGCGAGACCGTTGGCCCCATCTCGGGGGCATCTGAAAGATACAGGCTCCTGGTCTGAGCTGTTTTTGGAGATTCAACAAGGAGATATTTGAGCACCAAGAAGAGGACAGTGGACTTCACGTGAGACTAATCTATTGATTGTTGAAGACGCTTCATCGAGGACTGCTGGGGGCACCTGACAGCCTGACTACCTGCCCCAGGAAGCAGCGGGGCGCGGCGCACAGAGGCAGCCCCTCCCTCCATCTACAGGGCACCTGAAAACAGTTTGCGCCTCCCGCTCCGCGGGAGACGCGTCATTGAGGACTGCTGGGGGCACCTGACAGCCGGACTACCTGCCCCAGGAAGCAGCGGGGCACGGTGCACAGAGGCAGCTCCTTCCTCCACCTACGGGGCACCTGAAAACTGTTTGTGCCTCCCGCTCCGCTGGAGACGCTTCATCGAGGACTGCTGGGGGCACCTGACAGCAGGCCTACCTGCCCCAGGAAGCAGCGGGGCACAGCGCACAGAGGCAGCCCCTCCCTCCATCTACAGGTCTATTTAACCAAACAATATCTCCCGCCCCGCGGGACGCCCGCGGGCGCACCCCGGGCGAATTCTGGGCCGAGGGCGGGCCCGTCTGTGCCCGTCAGGGCCAGACAGGGGCAGGGTAGGGCCCGGTCCCTTGGCTGTCTGCCTCTAGCTGTAATATTTTGAGGACTGGTAAGAACATTGGTGGTATTGACTTTTCGACGTAGTCCCCGTTAGCACGAGCTCCATTGCTTAGAGCTATTTTGTCCTTCTTTCCTTTTTGTTCTGATAATAACAGTTACTTATTTTTACTGTACCCAAGTTTGCTTACTTACCCCTTATTAATTGTGACTTTTGTCATAAGAATAAAAATCGATGGAGAAACGAAAGAGTACCGTGGGCACTTTGGATGCTTTTCTGGTGAGAGCGGAATCTCTTCTCACTCATGAGATTCAATTAACTGAGCGTAGGCTCTCACTTGACACCCTACAGTTTCCACTAACCAGGGAGGAAGAACTTACTAGATCACTAACCCCAAAGATAAACATTGTCCAAACACCTTCTCCCTCCTCCTTGATTACTCATTCTCTACCCACTAACAGACAGGAGAGGGAGATTGATAACACTATCTCCGGAGGGAAAGGGCCCCAAACTCGGAAACAAACCAAACAGATAAAAGGGCAGGCAATAAGAACGAAACAGAAGGGAGTTAAGCAGGGCAATGATGGAAGAGAAAAAGATTGCAACGGTCCTAGTTTTCTGGGAACATCTTCAGTACAAACTCAAACAGAGGTAGATCCCAGTTACCCCGTACCGCAGTTAGATGTACCTACTTTAAATTCTAAAGACGCCTTACAAGGCCTGAAGGCTCATATGGAAGATCTTGTAAGACACATCTTAGAAGCAAAGTTCAGAAACATGAAGACCCAGATGACCACTTTCCTTGATGAAAGATTTGACTGTATAGAGAAGAAGTTAGAACAATTGAAGGAGGATGTAGACTCAATTAGTGCCCGATTGGAAATCTCAAAAACGACCCACATTAGTACGAATTCTTTCCTATTGCAAAAGGGTGTCTGTAGGCAACCTACCCAAGAGCTCACCTCTGGCCCCTTAAAGGAACCCCACTTAGAAATTCCAAAAAGACCCGTAGCAGAGGATTGCACATTAAAGGTTACTGCGAGGGTGGAGAATACTCGAAATCAAGGGCAGGATGATAACCTTAACTCTACTAATTCTATTGCACAACCCAACACTGACAACCTAAATCTGCCACCTGAATCCTGTCCCTACGTGTTACTTTTAACGGGGGTCCCACCTTTAAAACAGGGACAGATAGAATCCTGGTTAACCCCTTTGTAATAAAGTGGTGGACTGGTTGATGAAATATAAGCACTTCAACCTTCAGCATATAAATCAAATTCTGATGGCCCGAAGAGTGGGGTGGGTGGGTCCCTCTTTAAAATCCATACAGGGCGATTGCATCGTTATAAATTTTAGGACGCCCAGAATGGTTCGCTCTCTTTTAACCCACAAAGAGGAATTTCCCGCACTACCAACAGCAATTGTGTCCCTACCTCTTAGTTTCTTTTATAAACCTGTCCCCAAGTCTAGTGCGAAAGCAAACGGCTCTGTTATAACCTCTAACAGGTCCAGCTGCTATCACTTCTAGAGGAGGTGGCCTGCCAACCAATTTGTGCATCTGGGTTTGTTCCTCATATAGATGAGGGAAATAGTAGGGATCGAACAGCCACTCCTGTTCTTATTCCACTTATGGTAGCAGTTTGCGCAGCAAATCCTCTGACTCTCTCTCCTAATCTTAGTTTGGTCCTATCCGAACAGAAGAGAGAATCTCACATAGCTAATCTTGGCAATAGATCACTTTTATAGAGTGCCCCAATAATAAATGGCTCAGACTTAGCTTTGGCTTCCTTAATTGGTAGTACGAGTCTAAAGGAAGTTCGAGGCTTGACAATAGACTTTCCGCCTGCTATAAATTCTCCAAGAGGGGCCCCCCTTAGTATTATCCTTTGGAATATTGCTGGCCTCCGCTCCAAAATCAACCAAGGAGAGTGGCTTACATTTGTGCGGACCCATGGCATTCTGTGCCTACAAGAGACGTGAGCCGTGCTACCAATCCACCTAAATGGTTATAAAACATATTTTTCACCTGCAATTTCATTTCCATCAGGGCGCGCAAAAGGTGGGCTAGTGGTTTATATCTCGAACTTAATACAGGTGAGGGAAATTAATACCTTAAAAAACTAGGAGAATTATCAAGTAATCACAATAGACATTGATAAACTGGATCTCCTTGTGCTAGTCAACTTTATAATAACTTACAACAATCCCAGTTAATTGTGACGTTGAAGGAAATTTGCTATTTCCTCCTAGATTTTAATAATAACCATCACAGGAAAAAAAATCCTATCATTATTTGGGGTGGTGACTTCAATTTATCCCTCTGTGAAAGAAATGATAATATAACATGTGGCCTCTTAGACGAGCAAGAAAATAATACCACTCATTTTTCTCACTCACGCTTTGGTGCTTGTGTGAATGAGTCGATCTTGCTCCTTCATCTGGCCTTCGCAAATGAATTGTTATCTCCCATTGTTTCCTTAAGTCCAACTTTTAATGGTAGAGGAGCCTTTGGCTGCATAGATTTTATTCTCCTGGCAACTAGGGCTTCACCCCTCATAACAAATAAAAAAAAACTCATGATTGCGTATTCAGCGATCACTTCCCGATTTCTATTACCTTTTCCGCACAGCTGGTACAAGGTAGGGATAGGTTGATGATGCTTTATGAGGAGGAAAGTCTTATTATGAACAGATTGAATGGTTACTCCATAAAGTGGACCCACTCGGATCCAGAAAAGATAACTGAAAAGGTTGTCAGAAATTCCATGAATGTAATTAGCTCATGTTTGGTCAACCCCGCAGGAGATTCTTCACAACTTTAAGGTAGTAACCAAATCCGTTAAAGAAGCCCTAACCATCATACTCAAAGGGATAAGAAAAAATAAGGTTGGCTGGTTTAATTCATCATGTACAAAAGCCTACTGTAACCTTAAAATAGCTCTTTAAAAAACCAATAGAGATAGGACAGAGGTCATCCAACTTAGGAAAATATACAATAATGCTCTTCGACAAAGGAAAATAGAACTAAAAGAGGAACTATGGGCAGCCCTACATAACAGTTGCGTAACAAATGATAGTGCAGCTTTCTGGGAAGTCATAAACACTCCATTTCTCTCTGGCCCAAGGGAGACTAGTAAAATGGAAGTCACGATTGATGAATCGGCTTGGGTAGCTCTTTATTCCCAATTTTTTGGATTAATAGAGGATACGACCCTAGCACAGTGCAATCTAGGGACTAGTAGCAACAGTTCTAGGTCCCCTTCCATCTCACTGGATCTAGATTTTACTGTAGCTGAAGTTGAGCATGCCCTAAATGCCAACAAAGGGGGCAAGGGCCCAGGCCCTGATGGGGTACCTGTCGATCTCTACAAATTTAAAATTGATCTTTGGGCCACAATATTGCTCAGGGTACTGGAAGCAACTGGAAAAGTTGGTTTGCTGGATTCTTGGTCAGAATCCATTTGGTTCCAGTTTTTAAAAAGGGCGATCGCAATAGTCCATCATGCTATCATCCTATTTCACTACTGGACTCTCTGGGAAAAGTTGTAGGCCGCATTTTATTAAAACGCCTTCAGTACTGGACGGAAGATAATAACATCATATCTGCCCTCCAGTACGGATTTAGGGAAGGCCTTGGTACCATCGAGCAGGTTCTTAACCTGACATTACTTAGGAGTAAATATGTGGACGTGAAGGGTGGAAGATTACATATGGCCTACGTAGATCTCACCGCAGTGTTTGACTGCGTAGGTCATACAAAACTCTGGGATATTTTAATAAGAATGGGTGTTGGTCCTTTGTTTGTAAATTATTTGCGTGAAATCTATTCCAACGCGACTGCTAGAGTGAGATTTGGCTTGGGGGGGTCAATTAACCGCACCCTTCAGGGTTGAGCGGGGAGTAAGACAGGGCTGTGTCCGAACCCCGCTCTCCTGTACGCAGATGACGCGGTGATTATTGCCTGTATTCCCCTTGAACTATAACGCTCACTAAATCGATATAATGTATTTATGTCAAATTTAGACATAAACATTAATATAAAAAAAACTTTTATCATGACGTCGGGCCGAAAATTAAGAAAAGGGAGAGACATCTATATAAATAACTCTAGGGTGGAGCATACTCCCACTTACCCCTACCTAGGAGTTGTAATCGATAAAAAGGGTACCTGGAGAAGAGCTATAGAGGCCAGAAAATTGCTGTTTCTCAAATCAGCAATGGCTCCAGTAAATTTCACACAGAGATTAGGCAAACGACCCCCGGATGAGATGATACGTATCTACCAGGCTAAATGCGTTAGTACTGCCATCTATGGGGCGGGGGAGTGGGGATATGTACAGGCAGAATCTCTACAAAAAGTGGAAAATAGCTTTTTAAGATTCTTACTTGCAGTCCCACAAAGTACGTCTACCTTCAGTTGCCATTTAGAGTTAGGCATGTCCTACATTTCTAATATCATAAAGATTCAGCCATTTCTTTTACGGCATCGTCTCTGGACGTCAAATAAGTTAGCGTTCACTCAATCTGTTGTAACAGATTGCGTTATACTTGAAAACGCTATAAAGATTGGGTGGCTGCAATACGTCAGGAAGTTTTTATATAATCTTGGCCTGGAGAAATATTACCACAACCCCCTTGAAATGGCACAGATTTCAAGGAATTTGCTAAAAAATCAATCTCTAATGCACCTAGCAGGTCTTCGTTTGATGGCTGAAGTCAATAAAATCTCTGCCCAGCATTCCTTGTTAATCCAAACATCCCTGGTGATTCAGCCATACTTAACTTGGAAATTATCCAGCTATGACAGATTTTTACTGGCTAGATTCAGACTCAATACTGATTTGTCTCTTTTCCTACCGTTAATGACTGGTCAAAGCTGTTATGCCATTGTCCCTGTGATGGAATATCCTCTCAATCTCTTCTACACCTAACCCTTTTCTGTAAATTCTACACCGAACCGAGAAAGCGATGGCTTGTGCCAATTCTAAAAAGTCTCGGCCTACGCCAATGTCGACCCGCTTTCATAGTTCTACAACTCTTGGAATCTTGGGATCCGACGTGAGCAGAGAGTGGAGCAGAGACGTGCGCAGCCCTGGACGCCGATCGCGGAGCAAGGATCAGGACCGCGGGGCGACACGAGAGCAAAAGCGTGAAGCGTGAAGTACGCGTTGAATAGACCCCGTACCCGAGACAAACCAGAGTTTTCTCGGAGCCTGCCTGTACTGCCAGATCCAACCGGGAGTGGTACAGTGGATCGACGGGGGGTGGGCAGGCATGCTGCAGCAGAGGGTCGGTAGCCAAGGCGTTAAAGAGCGCTAACAAGCACCAACGCGCTCTGGGGGCCAAATCTCGGGGCATCGGTATCTGGCCCCGGAGAAGTGGAGGAAGGGCTGAATTAGCCTAAAAAAGAGGAGAAGAACCCCAAGGCATAACGGGGGACGACCCCAGAAGGGCAGGAGCTGGTGAAGGGAGGTAAACTCTGAGTGGCTGCTCCCCTGACAAAAAGGAGAAAAAGAGAGGCCACTAGACCAGAGATCAGCTAAAGTGTCTACCAAAGAACGGCTAGGCAGGCTGGCGGGCAATCGGCACAAAAGAGTAAGTGAGTGTGTGAGTGAAAGAATTGTAGTAACCTACCACCCCGCTAAGCATATACAAACTGTGAATCGATAGTATACAGGGGATAATTGCAGGGGGGAAAATCTGAATCACACCCCACAGCAACACCCCGAGCCAAAAGTAGCCCTGAATTAAAGGACCATGGCCCAGAAAAGAAAGCAAAAACTACGCAAGGAAGCCCTTGAAGACAGTCCAGGGAGGAGTGAGTTACTGGAGGGGTCAAGGACACTGGAAGAGAGCCAGGAAAGCCAGGCCTCCCCCAAGGATAATAGTAAGGGGCGATGAAAGAAGAGGAAAGATAAAAGAGCCACCAAATAAGTCCCGCAAGTCCAAAAGGGTTGGACCTCAACATCGATCCCGAAAGATAGCACTGCAATCTCTAAATCCATAAAGGACTTTGTAGGGAAACACTATAAAATTGCAGAGTAACCTGTAATAAACTTGGAAATTGAGGAGGAGCTCCGGGTGGAGAACCTAATAAATTGGGAAATAGATGAGGAGCACGGGATGGAGAAAGGCATGGGAGTCTTCCCGGAAGAAGAAATAATAGAAGAATTGGAGGACCCGCTGCTAATAAACTACTCCCTCCTACGCCGAAATCTACAAATAGCAGCACCACGTCTTTCATCATCCCCAAAACCTTTTTCTTTGCAAACTTCGGAGAAGGCAGAGCAGTTGGTAAATGAAAGTCAGAGCCCAAGTTTTGTTTGGGGGGCTTGAACCAACCAAGTATCGCAACATTTAAACGGGCTAAAAAACACAAACCAGCAGGACTCTTTAAGAACAGGAAGCCAAGCTATCCCTGAGAGAAGCAGTCCCCAGGACTCGGACCTGTCAGCATCACCTACAACCTCCATGATGGACTTACTATTGATGCTACAGAAAACCCTACAGGGGATTCTAGAAGTAACAATGTTGAACAATGGGGTCTTAAAATCAGAAAAGTTGTTCTTAAAAAAGATTGAGGAGGAGCTGGTAGGAATTAAAGGACAAATGCCGTATATGTTAAGACCAGTAGTTACTCCCCAGCCTATAGAACAAAGTATAGTGAGTGAGACTGTAGAAGCACCAGATAACGTTAACATATCCAAACGCCCCATGCTGATAAAAAAGAGATGTGAATATGTAAGGGTTCTTACTAAAGGTAGGGCAAGCAGGAAGCGGGTTCCTAAAACTGCAACAAAGGGAAAAAGGAAGGAAATGGATGTTGAGGAAGAGCTAAGCCTAAATGCCTCCGCCCAGACGTATGTACCCATTAGACCTCCGATAGCAGAGAACAAAAGAAACGCCCCAAGTGTACAAAGGAAGAGCCAGAGCAGTAAGGGTTTCATTGAGAAATTATCAAAAATCAAATCTGCAAACCAGAGTGTAAATCCATCCTTAGGGGGGCAAACCAGAAACCATCAGAGGTATGGTAACCCAGATGAAGCACCACAACCCCAAGATCTAGCAGAATCGGGAAGTAAAATGGGGCCCCTAGGGTGGGTAAATGGTAGACAGCTAAACCCAGCAATCCCCAAAAAAAGGATCAGAGGTGGATAATAACAAATGGGTGTACCTGGAACCGGCGCAATCAGGTCAAAGGGGAAAGAAACTGAGGAAAATGAACCCATTAAAAAGGGCGCAAATCCTGAATTCCTTCTCTAAATGCACAAGTTTGAGTGGGATTGGCACGAAAGACCTGAAACAGGTGGGCTTCATAGAAAACACAAATGCCAAGGAAATAACAAGAGTACTACTTTACTCTGACTTGGTAAAAATGGCAATTGTGAAAGCAGCTAGTGAGATACTCCAGGTGGGAATAAGGTTAATCCCAGAGAGGGAACTAAAGAGAAATGTACAATCAGGAAGCGGCTTCCTAAAGTGCCATGCAGGTCTAGAAAGGAGACAGGTAAGGCTACTGAGAGATAATGAAGAAGAGGGTAGCCGCCTGAACGTAGTGGTAAACAACACAGTAAAGGAAGACTCATGGGGTAATTGGAGCCAAAGAAGCAATCTGGAAGAACCCTCCGAGAGGTATATGGAGGGAATGGCTGAAGATGCTGGTTTAAGTGAGGTAGAATAGGATGAGGGGGTGTCGCACACCCTAAGTCCCTTATCATGGAACATAAATGGCCTAGGCAACGATATAAAACAAGAACATATAAAGAAAATATTAAATAAAGTGGAAATTGCCTGCCTACAAGAGACTTGGGTATGCGACAAAACCCTAATTTCGAGGGTTACCTCCAACTAAATCGTCTGGCCAAGAGAAAAAGATCAGGTCGGCCTTAGGGGGGAATCATGACTCTTGTATTAACAAAAGTAATAAGAGACGTAACCTTGCTAAAAGTGAAATGTAAATGGCTATTGGCATGTAGATTAGACCTCCTGACCCTGGATAAGAAATATGAAAAGGTAATTGTTATAAATGTATGTATGCAGTGGGATAATGTGGCAGAGTGTGTAATTGAGATGGGGAACTTTAAAGAGGATATAGACTCTTTATTAGAAAAGCATGCCTCAGACGTATTGTTAATTATGGGGGATTTTAACCATAGGCTGCACCCAAAAAAAGTCGACCTCTGGAACAGAGAACTGTTGTATGCTTATGCTATCAACTATGCCAGTTTTCCAGTAGGTGATCCCTCGAAACAAGATATGGAATTGGTAAATATTTAGGGGGGAAGGGTCTCTTTTGCCTAAATGGCAGATTTAAAACAGACTGCCCAGCAAAGAAGACCTTTAAAATAGGTTTACAAAATTGCCCAATTGATTATGTTTTTATGTTAGCCTGGAACTTCTCACTAGTCCGGGAATTTAAGTTACATCAAAGTGACAGCAGCAACCACAATCCGTTGCAATTGCTGGTATGCAGGGGAAAGATGGAACCCAGAGAGAAAGTGATCACACAAGAAGTTGACTACCCCAAGCGTGCAATGACAAGACTGACAGAGGAGTATCAGGAAAAATTAAAGTCGTTTCAACTTTAGGTTGAACTAGGAGACCTTGGGAGTAAAAATTGGCATGGTATGAGGAGAAGATAGCCCAAGTAGTTCAGTGTCTCAGGATCGAATAAAAAAAGGATAAAAGTAAGGGTACAATAATCCCGGTTAGGCGACTGAAATGGTTCTCCAATGAATGTCAAATAAAAAAAAGGAGATAAGGACAATATCAAGAAGCCAAAGGAAAAAGTTCAACCAAGAGAGGCAAACATATCCTAATAAGTTGAAAACTGAGTCTAAAAAGATGGTTACTGATGCAAAAAGGTCGTATAAAGAGACATTTTGGGTAATTTTGTTAGAATCAATTGAAGCTAAAAACCTAAGACAATTTTGGAAACTGGTAAAAGCAGCATCCGCTCCCTCAGTTGGAGAAATGAAATGTGTCGTCAGCGAGACAGCCTGGGAGAAGTACCTAAGGGAACTGTATGGAGCTCGAGAACCCCTAGGAGACATAGAACCCCAGCATTGGCAGGAAATATCGGAAGGACTCAAATTAGACTTTACCGAACAGCAAGTAGAAAACACAATAAGGAAGCTGAAATTAACCCGTGCCGCAGGGCCGGACAATCTCCCAGCAATAATATTAAAGTCACAGATAAAGTGGTGGGCAAGATTTTTCTCCCACTTGTTCCAAATAATACTAGTAGAAGGCATAATGCCATCGAATTGGAAGGGCGCTGTAATCAGGCCAATCCATAAACAAGCATTTACAATGCAATGGTCTCGGCATTATTAAAGGTAGAGCTATTGGCATTGCTCATGATTTTTTTTTTTTTTTTTTTTAAATCATAAATAAATGGCATTGTCATTTACATTGCCAATAGCCTAATCGTTAAATAAATGGCTTTGTCATTTACAATGCCAATAGGGGCGGGTTCAAACGCCCTAAGAAACATTGATAGATTATTACTCCTATTTCCTATTCCTAGTTTCTTCTTTTCCTCAATTGTACAATTGGAGCTCGAAATTCCCCCACCCCCACACACACACTCACACACCCCACAAACGAGGTTCATCTTTCACTCTACTCCTTATGCATTTATGCTATTAGGACTTATTTCTCGAGTGCGCACTGGGTCGGCACATTAGTAATGTTTGTCATGTTATTCACAAAACATTGAAATAAAGTGGGAGAAAAAAGAAACGTGCTTGTGTAACCTGAGAGCCGGTTAACTAACTAAGAGAGCTGGTGTGCACGAAACAAACAGAGAAAGAAGGAAAGAGAGAGAAGAAAGTAAGTAGGGTGAGAAAGCAGGACAAAGACTGAGGAAAGCCACAGAGAAAAGGAAGAGCGGAGGGAATTGGGGAAGCTAGCAGAGTAATGCAGGAGATGGGAAGGGGAAAATAAGACAAAAGGAGGAAGCGGAAGTTACAGCAGGACCGGTTTATATTTGTTGCATCACACGTACAAAAGCAGACGCTCACTCTGTGCTCTGGGCACAATGTTGAATGTATGTCGGTCTAATTCGGCCATCTGAGTGAGTCGTACACAATTATAGCACGCCCTGTCACCCCCAGGCTCCCCCCCGTACCTACGGATATGCTCCGAAGTGAAGGACAGACACAGGAAGTGAAGGACAGACACAGTTACCGAAGCCAGGTTTTGGTTTTTACTGAGGTGATGCACAGCAAAGAGAATACAGGGCTACGAATCTCATTCATGTAGAACGGTTCCCTATGAAAGTCGTACAGAGCACTTCAAGAGAAACTGGGAGTCGTGCTGTGAATACACACTGCGGGACTGGGGGAGGGGGGGGGGGGGGGGAGGAACAATACCACGAACCATGAGCAAGCCGTAACCCAAGTCTCTCGGGACTCAAGGGAGGGACAGGTGTTCGGACAGTACTTTCATCCTTTATGTTAAATAGCTCAGGTACAGAAAGGCATTCTGCAGAAGAGAAAACTGAGGGCACTGCATAGGAGCCCTGAGGCGAGAGGGCGCTGAGCCAGGAGTGGAGGAGGTAGGCAGGGGCCAATGTATGTTGGCAGAGCGCCGGATACCAGCTGCTACCCGCACTCCAGTCTAGCGCCCCCCCTCCCCGACGCTGAGATCCTGTGCGGGCGGGTGCAATTGAAACCACAGTGATGTTAAGCAACGCTCCTCCTCCTGAGGTAACAAGAGATGAATGTGTAGGTAAACGCACTGTTCAAAAGAGGTGTTTGTACAAGTGGGAATGTATACTGAATCAATTGCGGCACATGGGTACACACTAACCCCGCTTTCAAATATTGTTTGGACTCTCGTGCTCCTCTGAAGCAGCTCAGAAAACGAGGTTAGCTCCTGAACCGATGTATCCATATTTATAATCATGCACTGGGAGGCGTCAATAATTCTGGCCGTTTTTCACAAAATAAAGGAACCAGGTCCGCGACCAACACGACTGAAGGTGGCCCATCGGAGGAGACAGCCCAGGAAGGCAAGCAGAATTCTATTTCAGGACAGGAGGCTCCGATTATGCTATACTCAATTTCTTTACTGACATATAGCAGCCAATCACAGAACAGTAAAGAAACAAAAAACTACATTACCCATAAACCCAGGGTAACCATAGAGTACACCAATGGTATATAAACAGTCTTAGAGGTAACCACGTCCTCTTTCTTTGCTGCTCCGCAGCCAGTTAAGTGCATTATTGTTATTCTTCTTTGCTTACTTGGTTAAATTGTGCATTTTCAATGCTGTTTTCGCTTTATTTGCATTGTTTACCGCTTTGATAAGCGCTTCTCTCGCGCTCTTGCTGCCGTTTCTTTTGTGTCCTCGCTCGAGCGGCGCTCGCGGTTGGGGAGCGTGAGTCACCTCCCTGGGTCGGGCGCTTGCTGCCCGTGTCCCGCATTTCATTCTGGAGGGAGTTTTGGGGTGGTGCTGCCTCGCGCGCGTCTAGCGCGAGCGGTTTCCGTTGCTGTCTGGCCAGCCGGCTTCTATGCGCATGCGCGACCTTTGTCACGCTGCCTTTCCCCTCACGCTGTATTGTAAACATTGCAGCGCCGGCTCCTGAACTCGTCAGAAGGACGAATACGCCCACTGCCTTTCAGCTGGCCCCTTCAGACACCGGAGCTTGGTCATAAGGTTCCGGTTGATTAATTGCATAGGCTTTGCCAAGAGTGACTATCTTTTTTTTTTGTCAGCAAGCCTCCCTCCACGCTCTAATTGTTGTTTCCACGCAGTTTTTTTCTGCTTGTACTGGCTTGCTGTGAGGTTTTTTCACTCCCTCAGACTGTGTCACTGACATACCAGATTTTTAGTCACCTAGTGGGCTACATATATTTACACTTCCCTGTGTATCATGAGTGATTCCTACTACTATGAGGATGAAGGTGACTATGAGGAGGACGGGTCTGAATTTTTTTAACAAGACCTGGTTGAGGCGCTGGACAAAGGGGTTCAGCATTCCATGAACAAGGCGATGGTTCGCGCCATTACGCCCCTGAAGCGCCATTTAACGCATTATGCGCAAAAGCAAGGTTGGGTGCCTTCCAAAAAGTCAGCTCCTGGTAATCCCCATTCTTCTGATTTTCGTAAACTGGCACGGTCATTGTCCTCCTCTAAATTGAAGACCGTAGTTGTTGAGAGTGACGACCACGATGCTTCCTCATCCTCCTCAGAGGCGCTGCCTCCTCCGCCTAAAAAGCGTAAATGTAAAGAACATTTTGTTGACGCTCCTTCTCAACCTTCTGTCTTGACTTTTGAACCTGAGGATATTATACATCCTCACTCCTCTGCCTGGCTCCCCTCCCCGGCTGTGGCGGAGTATGTTCAACAACATATCCGCCATCCATTTGATAAAGACGTGCGTGCGCGTCTTCGCTCAGAGTGTCCGCGCCCCGATTTGGCAGATAACCTGGCGGACACGCCTGAAGTCGACCCTACCATGTTAACATACATGAAGAAATTTTCTAAAGACCCCAAAAAGGGTCTGGATCGATCCTGGCGGGCCTGCCAGGACAAGGTCTTGGACCTTCTTGGCCCCCTCACTAAAATGTTGGACCTGGGTTTCCGAGCCAAAGAGGTTTCCTCCACTGTTGATCCTGATGAACTTATTGAATGGGCGCAGCGCGCCATTTGCCTGTTGGGAAACGCCAACTGTGCACTCTCGAGTGAACGTCGGCGTTCCATTCTACTTAAGTTGGACCCGAAATTATCTGAACTTTCTTCTTCTGAAGCAGGAGCTGCGGCTCAGGGTCTTCTTTTCGGCCAGCCTTTCTTAAAGGAACTCACGCATTTTGTCACTACTTTTAGCAGTATTGACAAGGCACAGTCAACATTGAAACGGGCCATGCGTCCGGTTTTCAACAGGGCCGGACGAAACAGGGGACGCTCGTCCGGCCGTGGTCAATTCCAACCCAATCAACGTGGGTACCAGTCCCATAGGGGTGGCCAGCAGAATTCAGGCTATGCCCAGCGTTCCAACTTCTACCCTTCCAGGAAAGGTCGTGGACAATACCACAAAGGACGATCAGGCGGCAACTCCGGTGGATATCAGGATTCCGCCACTTCAGGTGAGACTTCTTCCTGCATGCAGTGTTGTTCTGGGGGGCAGGATCCGCCATTTTCTAGCCAATTGGCGCGCAATCTCCGGCGATGCTTGGGTACTGGAAACGGTTCAGGAATTCAAAATAGAATTCTATCAGCCCTTACATCAGTCTCGTCCTCCTTTTCCCCTTCATTTCTCCAAGCAAAGTCAAGAGTTCATCACAGAGGAACTCAAGTCTCTGGTGTTGAAGGAAGCCATTGTGCCGACAGTTCGCCATCCCCAAGGGTTTGCCAGTTCGATCTTCCTGGTGGAGAAGAAGGGAGGGGGATCGAGGTTGGTCCTCAATCTGAAAGAATTCAATGCGGGAGTAGTTTATCGACACTTCAAGATGGAGGGCATCCATCTGTTGCGGGATCTCCTGCGGGAACGGGATTGGATGGTTCGTCTGGACCTCAAAGATGCTTACCTCTCCGTTCCGATCTTCCGTCCCCATCACCGCTTTCTGCAGTTTCAGTGGCTGGGGACTTGGTATCAGTTTCAAGTTCTGCCCTTCGGCCTTTCGTCAGCACCTTGGTGCTTCACGAAACTGTTACGTCCTGTGGTGGAATCTCTCCGCAGCCGCGGTGTTCGCTTGATCATATATTTGGACGACATCCTCCTACTGGCGGATTGTCCTATCAAACTGATGACTCATCTGGACTGGACCATCGACCTTCTTCAGTCCCTCGGTTTTCTGGTAAATGTTCCCAAGTCCGTGCTACGACCTACTCAAGTGATCGATTTCCTGGGGTTCCAAGTCAACTCCCTCACTTGTCAACTTCTGCTTCCCCAACAGAAGATTCGATACATCAAACGGGAATTGAATTCCGTTATCTCGAGTCCGACTGTATCATTGAGGTTGTTAGCACGAGTTGTCGGTCTCTTAGCGTCTTCCCTACAAGCGATATTTCCAGCTCCGCTGCATTATCGTGCCCTTCAGCGTTTGAAGATTCAACATCTTCAACGGGGCCTCCGTTATTCCGACCTGATTCCTCTCTCGAAGGAGGCCAAGTCAGAAATGCAATGGTGGTTGGACCATATGGAGGCCTGGAACGGCCGGGCTCTTTTCGGCTCCTCTCCGGAGATTGTGATCGAATCGGATGCCAGTCGTTGGGGCTGGGGAGCTCGTTGCGGTCCGATCTCGACGGGGGGGCGGTGGTCTCCGCAGGAACTTTCACTCCACATAAATTGTTTGGAGTTGCTGGCAGGATCGTTTGCGATCAAATGCCTTTCGCCTCTTCGGTCCCACTGCTGTATCCTTCTCCGGATGGACAATGTCTCAGCAGTACGTTACATCAACAAGCTGGGCGGGACTCGATCGAGATTGCTGGCAGAGATTGCCAAGGAGTTTTGGCACTATTGCCTTCAGCACAAGATCACAGTTATTGCGGAGTACCTTCCCGGTTCTCGGAATCTTGTGGCGGACTGGAACTCCAGGTACCTGAAGGACTTCAGCGACTGGAGACTCCATCCTCGGGTGTTTCGCCAACTTCTTCGCACTTGGGGCCCGTGTCTGATCGACCTTTTCGCGTCACGTCTCAACACTCAACTTCCCCGGTTTTACAGTTGGAGACCGGATCCGGAAGCTCTAGCCACCGATGCTTTCCTCCAGCCGTGGACGTCGTCCCTTTGTTATGCGTTTCCCCCGTTCTTGATGATCCCCAGAGTTCTGGCGTATGTGTCACGATTTCGGGCGGAATTGATTCTGATTGCCCCTCTGTGGAGGGCCCAGCCATGGTTCCCAGTTCTCCTGGAAATGGCGTGCGACTTTCCATTTCTTCTTCCTCAGAAGAAGAATCTCCTGCTGGATCCACTGCAGAATCCGCATCCCCTGGTTCAGTCCGGATCCCTCCTTCTCCTGGCATGGCGGATTTCGGGGAACGTTGGGCAGTGTCAGGCCTTTCTGCAGACGCTACCAGATTTCTCAGCAACGCCTGGGCCCCTAATACTCACAAACGTTACAGAAGCTCCTGGAAACGTTGGAGTGATTGGTGTTCTCAACGACAAGTTGATCCCACATCGGCTGATGTCTCTCTGATTGTCAATTTTTTGGCTTCTCTGTCTTCTTCTTCTGGTTTGGCCTACCGCACAGTCAACAATTTCCGATCCGCTATTTCGGCGGGCCATCTTCCTGTGGATGGGAAACCTGTTGGTGAACATCCTCTTGTGTCTAAAATTCTTAAGGGGATTCGTATGGCTACTCCCCCTCGTCCTAAATATGTCTCTTTATGGGATGTTTCGGTTGTCTTACGTTTTCTGGAAGCTTGGCCGGTTAATTCTTTATTATCTCGTAAACAACTCTCGGCCAAGCTTACTATGTTGTTGTGTTTGCTTTCCTGCAAACGAATTTCTGATGTCCGCGCTTTGGATCTTGCGGGACGTAGCTTCACGCCCGAAGGGGTTTCCTTTCGCCTTTCCAGGCGCACTAAGACTAATACGGAGGTCATTTTTTTATCCTTCTTTTCCTGCTCGGCCTAACCTTTGTGTTGTCCAGTGCCTTAAAGATTATGAGGTGAGTACTTCTCTTCATCGCTCTGATTTGCAAGGTCAATTGTTGATTGCTTTGCAGAAGCCCTTTCGCCCCGTTACTCCGGCCACGTTGGCCCGGTGGGTAAGGTGGCTCATGGGTGAAGCGGGCATTGATGTTTCTGTGTTTGGGGCTCATTCGGCTCGGGGGGCCATGGCCTCTAAAGCTTTCTCTTTGGGTGTCACTTTATGCGATATTATGAAAGCTGCTGACTGGTCATCAGATTCAGTATTTAAAACTTTTTACTTCAAGCCTGTTACTACTGTTGCTTCTGTTGTGGTGGAGGAGCTTTAAACAAGCATAATCGGAGCCTCCTGTCCTGAAATAGAATTAAAAATTTGCAAACATTCGTGACAAGAATTTTCAATTCTATTAAGGACTAGGAGGCGAGGATTATCCCACCCATTGTATATGCATTTGCTATATCGTATAGTGTTATTGTGCAATGATTCATGGATCTTATTCCTACTCTACTGTGATGACTACTTTGTTTTTCTCTACCCACCCTTTATTTGCTCATGCTTACACGGAATGTGTATTACGGCTTTGTGTCTTTTTTCAGGCTCTGATCCCAAATGATGTTCCTCCGGCTCCATCCTTGTGGGAGGTGTGCTGCGAGTTTCTTCTCCTCGTTGGCCTGCTTTTGTTCCTGTGGCTTTGGGAAGTTCCTTCGCCTCCTCGTTCGGATTTTGGTTCTTCTGGATGATATCCTTCCTGGATTTATGATGTTCAAGTTGTTCTTCCTAATGGATTTTGGACAAAGAAAGAGGACGTGGTTACCTCTAAGACTGTTTATATACCATTGGTGTACTCTATGGTTACCCTGGGTTTATGGGTAATGTAGTTTTTTGTTTCTTTACTGTTCTGTGATTGGCTGCTATATGTCAGTAAAGAAATTGAGTATAGCATAATCCTTGCCTCCTAGTCCTTAATAGAATTGAAAATTCTTGTCACGAATGTTTGCAAATTTTTAATTCCTGCTGCTTTGAGGCCAGGCGGAGCAGGAACTCCTGAGCGACGGCGAGCACGTGGTGAGCCCCGGTGATCTGTCCGACAGCCTGTGGAGTACCTGGAGAACGGAATCAGCACCGGAACCACGACCAGCACACTGAGAGCGACGCGGGTGCACTGGGGTGATGGTGTGAGTCCCCACTGCTGTTTGGGGTGGGTTTGCGGGCGTGTAGAAGGAGAGCTTCCTGCCCCGCGGTGTTAAAGGGGGGAGAAGCCCTTCTCTCTCGCGTGTGCCTCCAGCTGCTACAGAGTAAGAACCGGGACCCAGACTCACATCAAGGTTGATTCACTGCTCCGGACCGGCCCTCTTGGGACAAAGGGAGGTACTGCAGGGTGTATCTTTAAGTATTCCGGCAGCCTCCTTCACCGATGCAGGGGGACAAAAGCGGGCTCGTCTGCTGTCCGTGTGTGCTCTGCTGGGGGCGAGGGGGAGGGGGAGATGCACTTTGCAGGGGTCAGGGGCAAGGGGCGACGCCCATGCTTGCTGTAAACACTGGCAACACAATAAGAGGAATAGTTTAAAAAATCTGAATGCCGGGGATGGCAGCCAACTGCATGGGACGGGGGGAAGAGAGGCAGGACGGGGCGGAAGAGACCAATCGTAGACGGCAAAGGAGAGGAAGAAGAGGGCGAGGAAGATAGACAGAGGAGGAGAGGAAGGAGAGAAGGGTGAGTTGTAGGAAGAATTCTAGAGGACCGGAAGAATAGGAAGGGAGAAGAAGACAGGAAAGCAACGGCTCAAGACCAAGACGACCCTCACCGGCAGACGATAAAAATCAAAATGGCGGCCGCAAAGCTCCACAAATTTCGGATTCGGGGGCATGTTTGGCCGTCCCCAAAAGGGGCGGGGCTTAAAAGTGGAAAGAGCAGAACCAACACACCCCCGAATCCGAAAGAGACGGGGCTTGTTTCGAGTGACGCCTCCCTCCTCCAATGGAAGGCCTCCGTTTAGGAAGCCAGCCAATGGAGGACAGAGGCGGGTTCAAGCCTCGTTTACTCTACACACTGAACAACAATAATTCTCCGACTTCCGGCTGGCAAGCCAGCCGTCGGTCCGAGACCTAAAAAGGAAGCATGGACGCGCCTCAAAACTATAGGTTGATTAACCTTCTAGACATAGGAGAAAAGGTATTTTCAAAAATTGTGTTAAATAGATTAAATGCTTGGTTCGACGAGTTTTCAATCGTACCCATTGAACAGGGAGGATTTAGAGAGGGTCATTCCACGATAGACCATTGCTTTGCACTATGGGCTATGGCGAGGAAGTCGACGGAACAAAATGGTAAGCTGTGCTGCTGTTTCGTCGACTTTTGAGCAACGTTCGATTCAGTAGACCGGGATTGCCTCTGGGAAACTCCTATTAATAAAAATATACCAAAAGACCTGTTGGCTATAGTAAAAGAACTACATCAAAGTAATTGGGCACAAGAAATCAGGGATACTGAGGGGTCATTAACGCCAAAAATACCTATCGAAAACGGCCTGAGACAGGGCTGCGTTCTGGCCCCACAGCTATTCTCAATATTTCTGTCTGATTTACCTGCCTGTCTAGAGATTGAGGGTAGTGCAAGCCCAAGAATGGATGGTAAAAAGGTGCCTTGCCTTCTATATGCGGACGATTAGGTAATAGTAGACCAGACCGAATCGGGCCTCCAAAGAAAGTTGAAATCCTTTAGTGAATACTGTGCAAGAAAATCTTTAACAGTAAATTTAGACAAGAAAAAAATGTTATGTTTTGGAAAAAAGGTAATTAAGTTTAATTGGTTCTTAGGTGATCTTAAACTGGAATCTGTTAATGAATATCGATACCTAGGGATGTGGTTTGATAAAACACTAAACTGGCATACACATCTGGAAGCCCAAAAAGAAAAATCACACACATCGATTTCTGGTTTAAAAATGTTTAACCGTGATTACGGGGATATGTCTCTCCGTCCATTACTAAAGGCTTTCAGTGCAATGATACCTCCGCAAGTACTCTATGGCGCAGAAATCCTTTATTTGAGCGGTAAAGGAGTCTGGGACCTGGAGGAAGGAAAATGCCTGAAAAACCTTTTGTCCCTGACCCCATCATCAATGGTCCAAGCAATAAGAACAGAACTAGGAACAACGGCCTGGGGGGTACAATCACATAAAGCAGTGATTAGATTTTGGAAACGTTTGGAAAATTAAAAAGGTCAGGAAGTTGCACTATGGTGTAGAAAAGAGATCCAATTTAGTAATTTAAAATGGGCAAAATCGTGTAGGAAGAAAATGGTGCAGGCCTGTGTAGGTACAAAGGTGGTCATGTGCCGAGAATCCCTACGAATAGATTGCACTAAAAGTGATCTGAAGTTCAATGGGCAAGAAGTTTCTAGAAAAACTGACATGGAATACCTGGTTAAGAAAAAATCTGTAGAGTTCATGATGAACTCCTGGTCAAAGGAAAACTGGTTCCCATATATAGACATCTTACCAAATCATTGGTATAGACAGGAGATACTAAGGATGCGAATTGGGATTAATCCGTGGCTGATAAATAAAAAAACTAAATCGAAAATGTTGGATCACAAAGGGTGTTGCAAGTGTAGGCTGGGCACAAAAGGGGACCTAGTGCACATCCTGTTGGATTGCATAACTATACCAGAACAGCGGAAACAATGTCTGCCCCCAATATTTCTAAAATACGATATACGAACACGGGCACAGGCGGTCAAACTTCCTCACGGAAATGCCCTCTATCGAAATTGCAATTGCTCTAGGGAATTATATAAAGGTAGTACAAAGATTCCTAACAAGATATGAGTAAAAATTTTAGAAATTTTATAATAAATGGATTATATAGTTTGTCTAAGAGAAAAGGCTGTATTTAATGTAACAATAATTTTTAAAGGGTATGGACTATCTTAAGAAAGTGATGTTATTTTGGTATCGACTTTTAAGACATGTATTCAGTGTTGTGGAAGTTTTATGAATTTGTTAAAATATTTTAATCTGTAACTATTTTTTGTATTGCTGTAGAATATTTTTAACCAGTATTCATCCCTTTGCACCTGTTTAAAGATTATGATTTAAATAAACATATTTTTGACTGACTGACTAACTCTTGGAATCTGATCTTCTAGCTTTAAATATAGTGCACAAATGTGCTATGGCCTCCTATTATTGTACAGTCACTTGTGAGGATTGTGGATGTGCATTCTTGTGCTTCACATTGACACCATGCTCACTTTGTAACTGATGGAGTATCTATGTATTTGTGTGCAGATTTGTCTTACTGCACACAGTTTGTGTTTATGATTGGCATTTGTTCATGTATTTTTTGATGGTTTGGATGATGGTGTCTGTGCAGTTGGCCAGAGTAGAAATGTTATCTATTCCGTGCTCTCTAGGATCACATTGCCTATCCACTGTTTGCCTGCACATGGCTGAGCTTGTTGGACTTCCTTTGATGTGGTTTGTGATACATGTGTTTGGCAATTGGTTTGGGATCAGCATTGGTTCAGACATCCCTGAGTGGGATTCTGACATTTGTAGATACACGTTTGTTGCAGGCTGTGGATGTGGACGCTGTAGGTGTTTACGGCGGGCAGTCGCCCGGTAGCAAATACTCTGGGCGTGAAGGATTCCCCCTGCCACAAGCCTATGGGGCACCTGCACTACTAATTGACTAATTCATTGTCTCCCAAAATCCGGAGAGGCCATAGGAGACAACACCTGAGCAACTATCACACATAAGGTTAGTCAAGTCAAGTCAAGTCAGAATTTATATAGCGCACTACATACCCATAGGGTCTCAAGGCGCTTGAGGAAGGGGGGGGAGGTTTACTTATCGAATATCCATGTTTTAAGTTGTTTTCTGAAGGCTAGGTGGTTTTGAGTAAGGCGGAGGTGGATGGGAAGGGAATTCCAGGTCTTGGCCGCTAAGTAGGAGAAAGATCTTCCTCCCATGGTGGCTTTGTGGATGCGCGGAACAGCGGCGAGGGCTTGGTTGGACGAACGCAGCTGGCGGGTGGGGGTGTAAAAGGACAGGCGCGTGTTGAGACAATCAGGTCCAAGTTCGTATAGGGCTTTGTGTGCGTGGGTGAGGAGACGGAACGTTATTCTCTTGTTGACGGGGAGCCAGTGAAGGTCTTTCAGGTGAGCGCAAATGTGGTCTGTGCGGGGGATGTCTAGTATGAGTCTGGCTGAAGCATTTTGGATGCGTTGGAGTTTTTTCTGTAGTTTCGCGGTGGAACCGGCGTAAAGGGTGTTTCCGTAGTCCAGACGGCTTGTAACCAGTGCGTGGGTGACCGTTTTTCTTGTTTCGGTGGGGATCCAGTGAAATGTTTTTTTGAGCACGCGTAGGATGTTGAAGCATGAAGATGAGACGGTGTTGACTTGTCTGGTCATTGAGAGTGAGGAGTCCAGGATGATGCCCAGGTTCCGTGCGTGGTCCGTCGGTATGGGGGCTTTTCCTAGAGCCGTTGGCCACCAAGAGTCGTCCCAGGCGGAAGGGGATGAGCCTAAGATGAGGACTTCCGTTTTGTCCGAGTTCAGTTTCAGACGGCTGTGCTTCATCCACTCGGCTACTTCTTTCATCCCTTCGTGTAGGTTGGTTTTGGCGGTGGTTGGGTCTTTGGTGAGTGAGAGGATCAGCTGAGTGTCATCAGCGTAGGAGATGATGTTGAGGTTGTGTTGACGTGCGATGGTTGCGAGGGGGCTCATGTAGACGTTGAAGAGGGTGGGGCTGAGTGATGATCCTTGTGGGACGCCGCAGATGACGTCGGTGGACTCTGACTTAAAAGGGGGGAGGCGGACTCTCTGAGTTCTTCCAGCGAGGAACGAAATGATCCAGTCCAATGCTTTTCCTTGAATTCCGATGTTTCTGAGGCGTTGTATCAGGGTGCTATGGCAGACTGTGTCGAAGGCTGCGGAGAGGTCAAGGAGGATAAGGGCGACTGTGTCTCCGTTGTCCAGTAGTGTTCGGATGTCGTCTGTTGCTGCGATGAGGGCGGTCTCGGTGCTGTGTTTGGCTCGGAAGCCAGACTGTGAGGAGTCGAGTGATTTGTTAGTTTCGAGGAAGGTGGCGAGCTGATTGTTAATGGCTTTCTCAATGACTTTGGCAGGGAATGGGAGGAGCGAGATGGGGCGGTAGTTTTTGAGTTCGGTGGGGTCAGCTGTGGGTTTCTTCAGAAGGGCGCTGAGTTCGGCGTGTTTCCAGCTATCTGGGAATGTGGTGGAGTTAAGGGAGAAGTTGATGACATCTCGGAGATGGGGTGCGATAATGGAGTCTGCTTTGTTGAAGATGTGATGGGGACATGGGTCTGTAGGGGATCCTGAGTGGATGGAGTTCATCAGGCGAATGGTCTCTTCTGTGGTGATTGGGTTCCATTTGAGAAGGATATTCGGAGGAGGTAACGGTTCGGAGGTGAGAGGGGTGGATTGGTTTACAGGTGTGTTGTCAAAGCTGTTATGGATGTCGGCGATTTTGTCATGAAAGAATGAGGCAAGGGAGTCGCAGAGGATTTGAGAGGGGGTAATGTCGTTAGAGCTGGCGGTGGGGTTGGTGAATTCTTTGATGATGTTGAAAAGTTCCTTGCTGTTGTGGGCGTTGTTGTCAAGTCGGTCTTTGAGCGCTGATTTCTCGGCTGTCCGGATTAGTTGGTGGTGTTTGCGGGTGGCGTTTTTGAAGGCGGCTTGGGTGATAGTGTTTGGGTCTGATTTCCAAGTTTTCTCAAGGGAACGACAGAGCTTCTTGGATTTCTTAAGGTCATCGTTGAACCAGGGGGCGTTCTTGCTACCTTGCTTGGTTTGATGTTTTTTCAAGGGTGCTAATTTGTCGGCCGTTTGGGTTAACCATTGTGTGAGGTTGATGGCGGCTTGATTAGGGTTCGTTGAATAGGCAGGGGGTTTTTGAAGAAGCGATGTTGCGATCTGGTTGATGGTGATTTTGTTCCAATTTCTTCGCAGAGTTGGTTGAGGGTGGTTGTGGGTCGAGGTCTTATTGTAAATAAAGTGGATGCAGCTGTGGTCCGTCCAGTGGAGGGGGTGGTATGAGTGAAGGAGATATGCTTGCTGGAAGTGAAGATAGGGTCGAGTGTGTGTCCTGCATAGTGTGTGGGGGTGTTAACAAGTTGTTTGAGTCCGAGATTGGCGAGATTGTCCAGAAGGGTGGTGGTGTTGCTGTCGTTGCTCTTTTCCAGATGGAAATTGAGGTCTCCCAGTAGAATGTATTCTTCTGAGGGGAGGGCGTGTGTGGTGATAAAGTCAGTGATGTCTTCGCTGAATTTTGTACGGGGTCCTGGTGGCCTGTAGAGGAGGGTGCCCCTAAGTGTTGTCTTGGGCTCGGTGTGGATCTGGAAGTGAAGGTGTTCGGCGATAGTGAGGTTGTCATCTGAGCTGGTTGAGACGCGGATGGTGTTCTTGTGGACGATGGCGATGCCTCCTCCTGTTTGGATGGGGCGGTCCTTACGGATGATCTTGTAGCCGTCCGGGATGGCTATGGTGATGTCTGGAGCTGAAGAGGCATTCATCCAGGTTTCTGTTAGGAAGGCGATGTCCGGAGAAATGGTGTCGAGTAGATTCCAAAGGTCGATGGCGTGTTTGTGAACCGAGCGGGTGTTGAGAAGGATGCATTTTAGGTGGGTGGTTTTGGCTCTCTGTTTGGTGTTTGTGGATTTGTTTTGGGACTTGACGCAGGTAAATTTGCAGGAGTGGCAGGTGAAGGGTCCATGGGTGAGTCCTGGTGCTGCTTGGGCGCAGTTAGTGAGTCGGCCGGGGTTGAGTGCAAAGAGGGAGGAGGCGTTGTATGTAATGCGGGGAGGATGGGTGAAGCGGGGACCAGGGGGTCTGGCGCTGGGCGCGGTCCAGGCGCGGACGGGCGTAGACGGGCTTACCTTTGGCGCACCTTCGGCGCGCAAGGGGCGCGTCCGCTGCGCGTGACCGCTGCGCGAAGATGTCTCTGTCATAAAAGGGTGGTGAGGGGGGAGGGGCGAGGGATGAGCAGCTGGGAGGCGGGTGCGTGGTGGAGGGGGCGTGCTCCGGGGCCAACAACAACAACAGCAATGGCGGCTGGGGCGGAAGCGCCGACCGTGTTGGTGAAATAGATGAAATAATCACATAAACTGAAGTTACACAAATAATGCAGGCACGGGCTCCAAATAAACAGTGTATGCAGTTCAAAACACTGAAACAATGCAGGCGCGGGCACACAATTCTCAATGCAAGCAATGCAGCAAGATATTAACAAATAAAAGATGCAGGCACGGACAATCGCTGTGAGAGCAGCAGAGGAGCGCAAACGATACTCAGCTGGGAAGGCAGGAGAGAGCAGGGGCAGGAGGGAGCGACCGCAGCTGACGGAGTCAGGACGGTCACAGCGCTTCGGTGTCCAGAGAGGGAGGCTTGTTACTAAGTGGGAGGGATGAGCAGCTGGGAGGCAGGTGCGTGGTGGAGGGGGCGTGCTCCGGGGCCAACAACAACAACAGCAATGGCGGCTGGGGCGGAAGCGCCGACCGTGTTGGTGAAATAGATGAAATAATCACATAAACTGAAGTTACACAAATAATGCAGGCACGGGCTCCAAATAAACAGTGTATGCAGTTCAAAACACTGAAACAATGCAGGCGCAGGCACACGATTTTCAATGCAAGCAATGCAGCAAGATATTAACAAATAAAAGATGCAGGCACGGACAATCGCTGTGAGAGCAGCAGAGCAGCGCAAGCGATACTCAGCTGGGAAGGCAGGAGAGAGCAGGGGCAGGAGGGAGCGACCGCAGCTGACGGAGTCAGGACGGTCACAGCTATAAGGTTGTATAGTTTTATGTCCCACACCTTTGGTTTTGGCGCCTTAGCGTGCGTCAACCGCGGAGTGAGGACTTCTTGGTCCTGACGAATGCTGAGCTGATTATTGGCTCATTAGCAGAAACATGTCGACCCATTTTTCTTGTTTTCTTTCTGACTAATTCATAGGACTTTATGGTTCAAATTAATACAACCATTTATACGTCCGCTATTTTCACTGATTTTAATGGAGTTAGAGCTACCCTCTTATTAAAAGAATGTTTCGGTTTGGGGAGTAGTCCACACTCCTTTTAATTCACTTTAGCTTATCACACTTTTTGATACTATTTTCTCAACAAGAACCCAATGAAGACAGTTGGCTACCAACTTTGAGTTGGTGCCTGAGGGTTCTTTTTCTTTCACTAAGCATGCTCACCTTATTTCTATTGTCTATGTACTTACTCTGGTGGTAGAAACTAAACTATCCCTTTTGTCGTCATTTAAGCTTATATTATCCCTCTTCTGTTGATTGAAATATCAATTTGTAGATACACACCAGGGTGTGGCATTGGTTATCAGGAAACTCGCAGGACCTTATTTACAACTTTATCTGTGCTTCTCACAGGTGTTGAGTAGTGAAGGTGGGAGATGGGTAGATGAGGGAGTACTTTGTAGTTGATGCTACCTTTGTTGAGGTGGAGTAATGGTGTGGGGGTGTTCTGTGAGTTGGCACTGTAGTCAGTGTTGTTGATTTGCTGGACATACTCACATGGTGTCATTTATTGCAGCAGTACACTTGTGAGTCAAATGCACAGTGGTGCTTACTTTGAGTTTGCTGTTTGAGTCAGGAATGTCTTACTGTGTTGCATGGTATGGGCTGTCATTGTGTGTGATGGCAGAAAAAAGAGAGAGTATTCCCTAATAAACCCAGAAAGGACCGGGAAGTGTTGTAACCAAAAAAAGAAATTCCTTTCTGTGTAGTGCAGCTTAAAGCATTAATATGACTTGTAAACAATGACACCTATTCAAATCAATTATATCCCCAACTAATCATACATTGCATATAAGTCAAATCATAACATAAGATGTATCCAAATAATTTTTATTAAAAAAGTTTCATCATTGAACTTAATGTAAACACTTTATCACACATAAAAATAGAATTTTTCCAGTTCTTCTAAAGCAACAATATACATGTATTCATAAATCACAGTACATAATTTTTGATACATAAATAAACAGTCAGTTAAAAACAGTTTTGTCGACGCGTTTCGGTGCTTCGATGTTTGGAACACCTTCCTCAGGACTATTTTAAAACATCTTCTTTCTAAAAAATATATACAACATCTATTAGTATACAATGTATGGGGATTTTATATTTTTACTTTTATGGTGTCAGGAGCAAAAGATCTTGATATTATCTTACATTTTGTTGCAATTTTATTTTGCGGTATCGAGTTGAGGTAATAATAGATAATCCCCTGTAACCCAGCTATATCGTCAGCGGATCTGTGTGTGAAATGACATCGTTTTAGACATTTAATAAACCATAATGGGAGTAGAAAATTCAAAGAAGCGGGACATGTAACATTATTGCTTACTTTTTATTGTATAGGACCATATGAGTCCATAAATAGACTTCGAGGAACTTTATAATAGTGGTTCCTGCTTTTTGTTAGGTCAATCCCAATCCATTGTTCTTTAAGGATTTCCACGATGGTCGTACCTCTTTCTTGATTTGAGGTAATCTATAACGTCTATAAACAACAATAAAAAGATATTTTTAATGAAGGTAATGTGCATATGTTCCATACATATGCACATATAAACCCAAGTTATATTTGTTGATATTGTTGGTGACAAGGGTATTTTTACTTGGTATAATATAAGTTTTCCTCCCATTCTATCTTTTCATATTTTGCATTTATGTCAAGCCTGTTTAAACAGAGTCTAAACCGTTTTTAAATAAAGCAGGCTGGTTCTATTGTCCACCATGTTGGGAGACAATCCTATGCTTTAAATAGATCCCGTTGTCGTGGGATACTCAAACTGACAGAGGAATAAGTCGGAACAGACTCTCAGTTTTACTGTTCACTTGCCAAAACCTCCTCGCATTTCAAGCGAGTTTGCGGGCAACCTTTTAAAACAATGCTCGAATCTATTTAACGAGCCCTCTGGCGTGAAATCGTTAGGTGCAGCTCTTACCTCTCAAGACGACAGACGCACCGCCGAACCGGTCTCCCTGGTATTCCGTGTCAGAATAAATCCTGCACCGGGCTCTCACTATTTATACACAAAATAATTGTGTTTAAGCGAAAAATTGTTTTCACCTTTGAAAGCGTACTTTCGGGCAGCGTGGACGCCATGTTTGTAGTTTTTTCTCGGTTGTTGTCAACTACAACAGCACTAGAGGACGGACTGGCCTACATTCACTTGTAGAATTGCCGTATCCTCGTTGTTTATATTTACGGCCCATATATACACGTATTTGATGTTTTTCTTTCTATATTTAGGGACGGGTTAACCTGAGGTAAAAATACCTATTTTATCAGTTTGAATTGCGGTATTTTAGATTTACACTGCATCGGGTGATGATCTTTATATCTAGAATGGACTTGCTCGAAGCTTGCTGAGTTATAGTTTTTAAGCAAAAGTTCCATTCATTGATGATATCTCTTTTGGGGTATTAATTTTATGAAGCACTTTTTGTAGAGAAAATCTCCGCCATTTTAGTAGTATTCAACTGCATAAGTCCATCTTACTGGGGCTAGTGCTTCGTTATTTTTACTTTTATTATTTATGCTCAACATATGTACAAAATATTACCGTATTAGATGACGTGTTAGATAACGAGCGCTCCCGTTGTATAATGGGATCTTTTACTGTTAAACAAAAAGGTCACTATTACTCTTACTATAAGGTCCGGCCTATCAATGTCTGATTGGGAGCTGTGGTGATCTGCGATTATGTGGCAGTGGTGTCTAATATGGTGTGTCATCTCCCTTGGCTCACTGACTCATTCCAACACCTTGTTGGACAACTGTGAAAGACACATGCACACCCTGCTTGCTCTGCCCTCCTCTGTTCCACATTGTATTTGAACTGACCCTTATTTGTGTGCAATGATGACTACTGTTATTTTTGAGGGACTCTAGCCTCACCCCATACTCATGTGTGCTATCTATCCCCATTGTAATATGGCGGTCGCAAGGACAATCGCAGGAGTAACTAAATGGACGTTTTCGGCCAGCACCGCGGAGGTGCCTACAACGGCCATCGTAATCAGCCCCGTTGTGGTGGCGATAGGGACTTATAAATATGCCCCAGACTGCTTCATTTATGAGGCCCCTTTTGCCTTCGGAACGTCACTTTTTGTGACATTCCGTGGCGCAGGAGCCTTCTCCTTATTTATGAGAAAGCACTAAGCCACATTTTTTGGCTTAATGCTGCCTTGGAGTTTTCTGCATTAAGGGGGCGTGCAATGGGTGGTGCTGGGGGTGTTGACACTGCCCTAGATTTATGAGAAATCGTAAATCTGAGGCAGCGCCAAAAACATACAGCTCCCCAGGTGAGGCGTAAGGGAGGCACAAAAACCTCATTTTTAGGTTGAGCGTGAGCCAGCGCACAAGCGCTGCCCTGCGAAGAGCTGTGGTAGTTCTGTACTGAGAGAAGCTTCACCCAGTCCCCCCGCCATTATTTTCCATTGGTTTGTGTGTTTGTTCTTTGTAAATTCTGTCTTCTGATTCATTATGAGGCTTGCTAGTCCCTCTTTAGTACAGCCATGTCGTCATTTGTGACCTCCGATGGCTACTGGCCCCTTTACTTCGGTTCTTACACGGTATGGTCTTGTAAGCACTATTTTCTTTATTGATTTTCTCCTACTTCAGGCACGACGGCTTTTTCCTCCAGCCCGTTTAATTGAAACTAATCTTCACGATGTGGTGTGTCTTTTTTCCTTGGAGTCACTGAAAACGAAAGTTGCCAATTAGTTCTCTGGAGGACCCGACTTTTGACTGCGTGGCAGGTGCCGTGTGTGTAGAGGTCGCGTATCGGCGGCGTTTTTTGTGAAGATACTTACAGGAATTTTGAGAGATATATAAAAATCAGACACTTACAAGAGTTGATGCAAAGAACAGCATAACGGTCCTTACAAGAATTACCCCTTACGCCACAGGAGTAGTGTGGCTTGGAATTATCGCCAGACTTAAAATATCTTGAAGTGAATCTGTCAGCCGTGAACAAGTCGCATGTACAAGCATACTGAGGCGACGAAACACGTGTTGGCTTGGGAACTGTTCATTTATTGAAAACATGAAGACGTATTAAAAAAGAAAAAGGATAACATATGGAATATTTTTCTTGTGTTTTTTTTGTATTATTAACATGGGAAATTACCATTTGAATTTTACGTGTGCTTAGGTTTAGAATCTATTATGTCTTGTTGCGTATGCCACAGAACCTAGAGAGGCCGGTGGTTCTCTCTAAACCTTGGAGCACCGTCACTAATAGGGTTTGCTTTTAAGAATAATTTGCGTAATTACCTGTTGGCGCCTACTACCTATTGCCTATACCACCGATTCCAACCTGACCACAAAAGTGTCACTCATAGTGGTTGAAATTTCACTCATAATTACACTGAAATTTTAAAAATGTCACACATAGCAATATAAAACCTTGGCAGCTATGTAATCCTTCTCTGAGGAAGCTCACATTCTCTTAATTACGGTACACCGGTCCAGGGCTGGACTGGGAACCACAACCGGCCCTGGCAAATTGCTCAGCCGCCCCCCTCCCCACTCGGGAGGGGGGCGGGGTTGGAGGTGCCGCCGAGCTCTTTGCTGGGGCCGGTTTTGTGCCAATTTTGGTACAGGGCCTATTATGCAGCAAAACGGGCCCTGTAACAAAAATGGCCCCCAGTGGCCAAAAACCGGGCCCCACCCTTGTGACACACCGGGAGATTGCCCGGTGCCCGCTATGGCCAGTCTGGCCCTGCACCGGTCCCTTGTATTCGGCTCTCAGGTTCTCACCGCCAGCTCTTTTCTTGAACGTTTGCCTCATTAACTCCATCCTCGCGAGTTCCTGCCTATCACGGCAGCCTGGAGATGCTATTGCGGCCGCCTGACGAATAAGGTTACCCCGAAAGCATTTGTGGATGAAATTCTGAAAAAGAGGCGACAAAGGGCATGGCAGCTAGGACAGTGCGGGGGCTGTCCCCGAATTCAGATCAGCAACATCCTTGCTGTTTACCTTGGAGTCCGGTTCATGCCTAGCAGTGATACAGTGTGTTGGTAAATGTTTTCAGCTATGATGGTCTCTTGGAGAACGCCCGCTATTAGGGGTATATTCACAAGAATGTGTGATAAACATCACCAAAAAATGCTAACGCACTTTTACACATCGCAGCCTATTATGGGAAAATAACTAAGCGTGGGCGTAAAATCCGTTCCGCTTGCGGATTTTGCGGCTTTTCGGCAAATTCGCAATCCGCGAACTGTCGCGAATTTGCCGAAAATTCGCAAATTCGCGCGAAGCGGATTTTTTTGCTTGGTCGCACTTGCCAAATAGAATACTATACAATTTTGTGGCGCGCAGCGTTCACTTACCGTCATTCAGCGTTTGAAGAGGTGTTTTTCTCCATGTTTGCGTGTGCTGCGCCATTTTGGATCTTGCTGCGGGATCCCGCGGGAGTTTGTCGACCGTGATTACGTCATCGAGGCTTGCCACCTTGCACAGCGAGAGTTTGGCAACGCGAGTACGTCATAAAGGCCCGTGATCACGCATCGCGGGAGTAAACACTTGCGAACACGTAGATGCGGCGGGCAGCGACAATCTTGCAATTGCGAGATTGCAAAATTTGCAATTTCGCACAAGAAATCCACCAGCAGGCAGTATAAACCTTGAAAATTATGATTTTTATCAGAATAACTCCTCAGGTTGACATTTGCCTGCACTTTTTTTTGCAAGGAGTCCGTTTTGGGGTGGGTGTGGGAGGAAGGAAGTGCCCCACAGTCTGCAACTTCCTGTTCCTGTCCAGCAGGCTCCTCCCAGTGCTTTCTTCATGTGCTGGTCACTTTGATTTGTATCTTGACCTGGAAGGATTACTTTTTGTGGATGCTGCTGGATATTTGGATTTGAGGCCTTTTTGACTTTCTTTGGATCACTTTTGGATTAGAAATTTCACAAGTAAGTTGATATTGTTTGTTTGGGGCATTACAGTTGCTGCAACTACAATTTTGGAACTTTTTCAGAACATTAAATAAAATATATTGTGGGTAGCCACAGTATCCAGTAGGACCAGGGTTAGTTATGGGTGCATGATGCAACTGTTTTGTTGAATTTCAACATCATTTCGGGCATGGATGGCATTGGATTGTGGTGATTTTTGTGTGTTTTTCGATTTTTGGGGGTGTTGTTGGGGCCTTTTGCCCACGGGTACTCACTCAGTGGTGCATCGGCCTAGTCTTTCTGTGTGGTCTCTTTAATGTAAACATCATGGAGGGCATGGATGGCATTGGATTGTGGTGATTTTTGTGTGTTTTTCGATTTTTTTGGCTGTTGGGGCCTTTTGCCCAGGGGTACTCACTCAGTGGTGCATGGGCCTAGTCTTTCTGTGGGGTGTCTTGAATGTAAACATCATGGAGGGCATGGATGGCATTGTATTGTGGTGATTTTTGTGTGTTTTTCGATTTATGGGGGTGTTGATGGGGCATGGCCATGTGGGTGGGGGCCATTTTGAGGCCTGATCCAGGGCCATGTGGTGGGGGTGAAGGGGCCATTTTGAATCCAGGCAGTGTGGTTTGTGCCATAGGCCTGCATCCAATGTGCCTTGCTTTCATCCATTATGCCCAGGGGTACTCACTTACTCAGTGGTGCATGGGCCTAGTCTTTCTGTGTGGTCTCTTTAATGTAAACATCATGGAGGGCATGGATGGCATTGGATTGTGGTGATTTGTGTGTGTTTTTCGATTTTTCTGGCTGTTGTGTTGAAAATTAGTACGTTTTGGTGAACATTATCCGCGCCATCTTGCCTCTTCCCCTGATGCCACACTTTTGTCGTGCGCACCCGCCATTTTAAGACGCCCCGATCAGAACGAACCCTTTTGCATGCCGCTGGCCCCTGACATAGCCCTTCGCCTTCACTAAGCCTGCACGCTGACCACCCCCCCTGCTTGCACCTGCCTTGAATCATAAACCCCTCTTCGGCGCTGCTCTGCCCCAGGCCCTCATCCTGTTCCCAGCGCGACACCTCCCTTCTTCCCTTTTATGATCCCCGGCCCTTAGATGCAAACCCCCTTTTCCCCGTGTGCCCGTTTGTCTTCCCCGTTCCCAGGCCGACACCCAGCTCTGCCGATACTATCCCTTGCCCCTCCCCGTACAATAGAAAGCTTCCCTCCTCAAAGGACCCCCGAGTTGATCAAAGCCCCCCCACCCCATGAGATCCGATCGAACCCCGCATTCCATGAATTGGCGGAATATCCAGCTGCGCGATAGTCATCACCTGCTGTGACCAGGGTGGGGATTTCTACTGTAGATATGTGTGGGAACGGGCCCGAAGGGGGATTCCTGGAATGTCTTTTCGTACATCAAAGCTTTATCATATGCATGTAAACTGTAATAAAAACCACAAACACTGTATATAAGGGGCCATGCCCCAAAACGTAAGTTAGAGCACCTCAGAACGATACCTTCTGTCCGTTTTGCTGTGTTCTCCTCCGGAGAGAATAAAAACCTTGTTTCCTGCTTTCCAGTCTCCAGCGCCTGCCTCTTCATTGATTAAATAACTAGAGGGTCACAGAGGCAATACCGCCGGGCAAATATCGATTGTCCCCGACCCGACTCAGGTTTCAACAATTGGCGTCCCAAGCGTGGGGCCCATCAGCGACTCGTGGATCCAGTGGGAGAGGTCCCGACGACAGAGTGAACGACTGCAACGATCGGGAGAGCTCTTGCCCAATAGACCCTCGTCTGGCAGCCGATCATCCGAACTTCACTAGTTCCGAACAGACCTCTCTCGAGTGATCTACGGTCCTGACTGGGGACCATTAGGAGTGCCGTGAGAATTACGAGAAAAAGAGGACGATCGGGCGCTGGATTCGGAAGACAAGAAACTGTCCACATGGTCCGGGTAAGGTCGTGTAATCACGACAAGGTGCGAAATGATTGCTTGATTGTTTGATTGCTTGATTATTTATAAAATACTAGTATTACTCTTTGTTTGACCTAATTGGAGATTCACTGTCTGCACACGGAGAAACAGTAGGCTCCTTCTCTTTTGCAAACGGTGAAGGATAGGTAACGTAACCGTCGCGCCTATCTTTCTCCCCCACTGACTCTATTATTTCTCAACGGTTTTTGGGAGACTCCCCACTCCCTCACTGATTAACTGGGTTCTTTAACCCCGAACTACTGTTCACAGATTGTCTTCTGGAGATTCTCTGTCTGCAAACCGGAAACAACAGCTTCCTCTTTGCGGTTAGTGAAAGGGTAGAGGACGCAGACTTTTGCGCCCTACTTACTCTCCCCATTGTCCTTTTTCTATCCTATTTATTTATTTATTAATTGCTTGATTGTTCCGCGTTCTTGGTTACTCTTTTTTATTTTTGTTCATGAGGTATTCACTGCCTGCAAACAACGTAGAATAGGAATATTCTGTCTAGTCTTTGCACCTAGTGATAAGATAGGCACTGCTGACTTATTAGTCCCTCGTTACGAGCCGTCATGTCTGTCTTCTCCCCATTGATTGATAATTGGTTCAGCCCGGACCGTGTATTAGAGGTGGACCATATAGCTCCACTAGAAGGCACCCCTAATAAGGACATGTTCATAAACTATGGATTAGTTACCATAGCCTATAATAAATTGTGGCACAGGTATACCAAAGAAAGTCAAGACAAACAGTGGCCACTGGCAGGATCCTTTGACCTTGATAAAATAGAAACGTTAGAAATAGCCCTTCGAAATAATAAGACAACGCCTATTATGCTCGACAGTCTCGGTATGTGGCGCAGAGAGGCTATGCAACGACAGAGAAAAGACGAGGACAAACCAAGTAGAGAAATATACCGACAGGACAACCCCAGGACACCGCTACCCACAACTTATCCCCCGACACTATGCAAAAGACGACCAGACTTAGGGCCAGACCAATGCGCTTTTTGTAGATATGTCGGACACTGGAAAGCCCAATGCCCGACTCTACTGAGCGTGAGTAAAGGCAAAGGGCCGACAGGAACGACAGACCGGCAGTACGAGAAAAAGCGCGAGACAAAGAAGAACCCGACTTACATAGGCAGACCAGATAGAACCACCACGTTTGATTATGCCCGATGGCACAGATTTCGCCAGGACAATTTCAGCGGCATGCTCAAGTTCTCCTAGGTCGGGCAACGTCAAGACGGGAACCCAGCCTCGCTTTAAAATTCACAGACGGAAAGAGATAATCATGACCAATAACTGTTTTATATTCGTCTTGGGTCTTTGTATGTCGTACTTGTACTGTCCCCCGTCTGAGTTTGTGTGTATGTAATGTACGAATCTGCGTCATCCCTCTACACGTGTTTCCGTGTTACTCGACCTCTGTTAGCAGAAACTTAGCATAAAAGCAACCTGGAAAGAAAGAAATGGCAAAACAAAATCCGTAGACCATTGATGAACTTGAACTTTTAATTTAGCACAACAAACAAGGAATAATAACGGTAAAACTGTAGAAAATGAAAGTCAAACAGAACATTCACCCCCCCCCCATTCTGGAACCTTCCAAGGTAGGGCAGGGTTACGGCTACGCCCAACCAGCGACAACCCATATAAGGCGGGCCCCGCTGCCAACTCTTGGTCAGGAAATCTTAACGTATGGGGGAGCCGGAGGAGAGGCAGGAGCCAGCAGCCTGGACAGTTGTAGGTAGTCCCGCCACATGTCTCCTCAGCCAGCCGCAACGGGCCTGGATAGACTTAAGTAGTCCCGCCACATGTCCAGAGAAGAACGAGGCACCTCTTTCTTTTCCCTTCCGTAACAGCCGCAGCAGCTCTGGACGGCGGGATGTCCTGCACGTACCTCCACAACAATTTGTCCAAGTTGGGCTGGGAGGGAGAGGCGACGCGGACGAGCCTCTCCCACCTCCACCGATAGGAGGTCTCCCAGCCCCCGGCCCGACGCCGAACACCCCCAGTCAGGTGATGGTGCCAATACTTCCACAGCACCGAACACACCATGGTGGCACCCCAGTACTTGCGCAGCACCGAACGTGCAATGGTGGCCATATTTTCGGAACACCGAACCAGCAATGACTGCACTGATACTCGTGCCGCGCCGAATGCGCGCCACAGGTGGCCATACTCCCACAGCACTGAGCACAAGACTTGGGGAACACCGGATGTGGAGAGACCTTCATGCGGGGCGATGAAAAAGAACAGCATGGAGTGCACCGGGAGAAGGAGACGGCGCGAACGAGTCTCCCTCGCCCCCCCCCAGGTGGGGGCATCACAGCTGCACCCCAGCTGAACGTCCCGCTTTCACACAACAGGGACCTCTTCCTTTCACTCCGAAGGATCTCTCCCACTCTTGCAAAACTCGACGAGAGTGGCCCCTGTAGGGCCTCAAAATGGCGTCTGGGTCCGCTGGAAGGCGGGCCCCGGCCACTAGAGTAACTTTGACCAGCAATATAACTCAAACATTTGCCCGCTGGGGCACGAGCCCCCCATCTCCGACAGCATCTCCGCAGCCTTGAAGATCCTACAAAGGTCCCCGGCGGAACCTTCGGCCTCTGCAGGTTTCCGGTAAGGGACGGCTGCCTTGATCGCCAACGAAATAAACGTGACATTGCCACTCCCTCTGTTAGCATGAATTCTAGAACTGCCGAAAAGGACTCTGGTCCAACTGCCAGTAATGGGAACATTTCCCCCTGATGCTGCCTCCGGACTGAGCCGGCCCCGCCCAAGATGGCGCTGGTATCCATCGGAACTTACGAACACCTCGTGGTGTTCCTTCGCACTAATATAAACTTGATGTTCTGAGACTTTATATGATCCTTTGTACACTTGGCTAGAAAAGACAAGGAGAGCTCACTCGACGAACAGTATGAAAGGATCGCGTTACAAATGCTGATTACAAATGTACAATGTATTATATTTTTTTATAGCTGATGTATAACCTCATCTACGACGCACACATACGGTATACATATAGGAAATCTGATTGCAACTATTATGATTATGCTTCTAAATTATGAAAATAAATGCCCCCCCCCGAACCCCCAGCCAATTAATAGACGTTTTAGTTTCTTACAAATGAATGAATAAAACTTTCCGATGTTTTTATTGCTGCAAACGACACCCCCCACTGTACGCACTTTAGCCATTGCCACGACCGGCCAAATACGACCGCACCCTCATAATCCACGTGCTGAAATGATTTTGCAAAATAAAGTTTTTTGAAACTATGGACGGGTATTGCATGCTTTATTTTAAAAATGTGGGATCGGTGGGAAAGTTCTTTTCTGTGCACCCTACTCTGCTCTCTCTTTAAGGTTAAAAGAAGATGGTTGCCCAGCCCTGGAGGACGGGTCGGATCGACAACACGACACCCCGCCTTCAAAAGTACGCGACTGACCCATGAACTCTCGCGTAGAGGAAGGCCTTGACTTCCAAGGATGGGTAAAACGAACGGTGTAAATGAGGGAATGTTAAAGGAGGGTAAAATGAAATGGTGTAAATGTTATAAAGTACAACGTTCCAAGGTATCAGGGAACGGAGCTGACCCAAGAACCGAAGAACCTTAGAACGCCACAGCGTTGAAAGAGGTTTAAGGATCCCGATAGTGAGATACATCCTTTTGACTAGATACCTCGTACTAGGCACCTCTGGTTTCCTTTTTACGTTTTCCCCGCACACGACCTATAAGGGCACACTGCCCCCCCCCCCTGACTCCAGAAACCATATCCCCGGGGACTCTGCCCCGAGGAGGGAAGACGAGTAAGAGGTGAGTAAAAAGGACTCTTGAATACATGTATTTAAATATGCGCGAATGCTGTCTCCCCCACCCCCTTTTTCCTTCCCTCTGCAGGTTACATGAGAGATTACAGCTGAGGTGTGGCGAAGATCCGAAGCCTTGCCATGTCTAATACACGGAGCAGACTAGCACCGCAAGGTGGTGCCTAAGCACGCCTGCAAACTACTCACGTATCGAACAAACCCGAAAAATTAGCACAACCTGATAAAAAGTGATCACCCTTAAACCAGACCGGACGAATGAACCCATGTCACATATTTATGCGAAACTATGAGAGAATGTGTGTGTGTGACTGAGGCGTTGACCCAACTGGTCGAAGGACCGAGAATGCGAGAAAGTGCGACAAAATGGTACCTCCTTTCTTCTTTCCTTTTTCTCAAGGCGCGTCCCCTCTACCCTGTTTAATGCTCAAACTGCATGATTACAAGATTCTAACGCAGACCCATGAATGCCCTTTACTGTGTAATGCACTAAATAGCCTTTCTTGAATACACTGCCACCCTCTCTGTTGCATGTGTACTATTTAGCCTGCCGTTGCGCTCTCTCTCTCTCTCTCTCTCTCTCTCTCTCTCTCTCTCTCTCTCTCTCTCTCTCTCTCCTCTATTTTTGCACTCCCACTCTTCCGAGTGATTAGCCCCGAAATTGGCAGACTGCCCCCCCTAGCACACCACCTAATTGGCTTCAAATACCGTCAGTATTTGCACAAAAAAAAAAAACAACAAAAAAAAAACTTGTCTTTAATACAATCACCCCGAGACCGCGTCATTACCTCTCCTTTTCCGCTAGAAGTCAATGAACCGAGGTTGGGCCGTAAGGGAAAGGACAGGAAAGACGACAGAGGTTCCCTAATCTGGCCCGTAATAAGGGAACTACATGTCAATGGCTCCTATGGTATAAGAAAGGACCTCAGAATACGCGACCCTCCCCACCCCGACTTGTCGCAATACCCAAACAGGAAAAATGATCACCCCTGTTACATCCCCTGTATCAGCCGCCCAAAAACGGGAGTTATGAAACTACCCCTCATTTCCGGTTGTGAGAGATGGGTCGATTTACGCCCTTACCACAAGTTTCTATGTCCCTAGTCGTCTCCCACAAAACCCCTGTCTTTTCTGATTAAGTACTCAGGCCGTAGGAAGTTACGTAGGACCCAGAATGATGTTTTACAAGGTTAACTGACTAGTCCCAGGTGAATCATCGAAATGAACCCCGTAGTAGTTGAAAGGCAGGATGCATCGATAGAAAAGAAATGTTTAGCCATGTTCGTCTCTCAGCAAAATGCCTGTGTAGTACCATGTTGACAACTCACAGTACCCTTTGTAAATGTAAAACTCTAGAGAACGGCATATCTTTGCCAAGTTCGTCTCACGAAGGTGGGTCACCATCAGATGAACTGTCGTGACTGTAATAAATAATTGTGAAGGAAAGTCATAGTAGATCCAACAGGCCCGTCACCGGTCATTCATATGCCAGTTGTGAACACTAATATAACGGGCATTTTCATTCTTTGCCTGGAGCTGGGAGAGAAATAGACTTTTTGATTATCTTCATCTGCAAATTCTCTAAAGACTGTCTTTTCAAACTTGTTTAAGGGTACTGCTGTTGGAGGAGAGAAGGACCGGATGTGGGAGCACGAGGCCTGACTGCAGACTAAGGAACACCTGCGACATTAGCCAAGGCGAGACCACGACAGAAAAGAGCTGCAGGACGAGGCACTGTTTTCGACAACATGAGAAGAAAGGGCCGACCTGATGCCCCTGCTCGATGTCCAGTGTTTGCCGACAAGTCCCCGCTCTCTGAATTCGGTCACACGCCCGCCTATCTGAAGTCTCTCGTCCCCTAGTCTGTTCCTAATTTGGCCTTGCTCCATCCCCCTTTTTCTCCGACCTACCCTGTTGTATAGCTCCTATATATCCTTATATCGTGTTAAGTTAGCATAGGTACATTTGAGATTTAAACGCCATTTTTCCTTTCTTGCAACTTCTGCACACGACCCTTAATTGTTGACTTAGCTTTCAACCTAGTGGTTTGCCGTGGTGTATGTGAGAATAATATGTTATTGCTCTGATATCAGTTTTGTTTAATAAACCATGTCTGCACGGAGAGTGCTGAAGTTTCAGGAGCAACACGATATGGTATTGTTATGAGGTCTGATCTCCACGCCTTCATAGTCATAACACAAGTGCAGCCTTTGCCAACTTGGGCTTGAGGCGGGATTGATATTGCTTTGCACGAGAATTGTTAACACACTTGATGCGGTGCACATGCAGAGAGAGCTGGTGTATGCTGATGTGATTCCTTCATGCTAGGACACTAAGGTATGGGCCCGCCCTAAAACAACCCAAAGAGACCTTCTTAGCTAATAATATAATATATGTGTTAGGGAGGGTGAGATATAAGTGTTGTTAACTCTTATTCATTACAGCATGTTAACATGCTGTCACCATTCGCTTTTTATGTCTTAGTAACTATGCTGATAATTTTGATACTGATAATAAGTATACTTGTATTATCTAAGATACTGCGCCTGAGAAGACGGCATTAGTAAATAAACATTTCAAATGCACATGTGTCTTCTTTACTCCATGTTCTGGTTTGTAATGATAATATAACGAAAGAGTGTTCATGAGTCCCACGTACCCTGAGGTACTGTAAGTTCATGTTCTGGTTTGTCTAAACATTGGGAGTTTGATATGTCCAATGAGACACTGTAGCTAGCTCGGTAAGGGGTGAGTTGGTTGCTAAGGTAAGTTTTGGGATACCCTAATTTGCCGAGGTTCCACTCCTCTGTGCACAGTTCTGTGTGAGTACAGAAACCCTGCAACATGGCGCCCAACGGTTTCGGTGGTCTTATATCATGACACTCGAGTAGTTTATCGTTCATGCCTTAACCCCTTCACATCCGTTTCCGGAAAACGGGGTGTCGGTGAAACCTACCTATTTTTTGAAATAGGTCTTTATTCAAGCTTGATTCTTTCTCAAACGGTTTCTTTGAATTACTACCCAGTTGTGCTACAAAGTATTCTTTGTGTGTTCTTGTTTCCAGTGTTGACATGGCGGCGGTGGCTATTGCGCAGCATAGTCGCGTAGCGGTACGCAATCATCTTCAGACGTACCAAGTCCCAGTAGATGGGATGGCTGTGATTTTCGTGGTATGTGCAGATCCGGCGTTTCCTTACGAGTTGTTTTACTCTTGGGTTACGTTTCCGGCTGTGGACGCTAATTCTGGTTTGTTCCACTCCTACACCGCCTCGGATGTCCCGGCTGAATATACGCCGTACAGGGCATTGGAAATACCTATTGATCATTGGCAGCATCGAGTTTGGTTTGATGGCGCCCTCCCCCACTCTTTGTCCGCTGCGAGGTTAGGTCCACTCTCAATTCCAGGTACAAATTGGCCTGCGTTGGGTGGCTTTACCCCGCACCCGAATCACGGGGCTTGTACCCTGGCAGAAATTCGCAGGCTACATGTTGTTTCCATTTCCGTGATTCGTGCTTTAGTGCAATACATCGGTCGACATCTTCCTGGTGGTCCCCAGGGGGGTGCGGCCGCTCCCATGGAACGAGGCGGAATGCGTCTCAATCCAGTGATGGTTAATTCGGTTTTTGGTGCGCGTCCTGTTGACAACGATGACTTCCCATTCTGGCTAGCAGAGAAGTTTGATCAACTGGAGGCGGTTTTTCCGAATTCTACTCCTGCTGATAAACATAGAATGTTAACGATTACTCTACCGAAGGATATAACTCCTGAACTTGCTGACTGTGAAAGCTGGGGAAAAACGTTTGCGGCAGTTTATACGAGGTGCTTCGGCACCCCGTCTATGAATGCTCTGCCTGAAATCATTAGACGTGTTCAGAATGATCACGGTCCAGAGGCAGCGGTTGAATTGGGTATGCGCCTGTGTGGTTCTTTTGAGATTGTAAGTGATCTCATTCTCTCCAATGTTAAAGGAGATGCAGTTAACTTTCAGGTGTCGAATGCTTTGGCTGCTCTGCCCGATGCCGACAAACCCCGCCAGTTAGCAAAGATTGTGGTGGCCGCTTATAAGACAATTGGCCGCACAAGTAGAGGTCTGAAATATTTTCCAGTGAAGGATAAAAAACAACCTCAGGGACAATCTGCAGTGACAGATGTCCAGCCCAAGTCCAAAAAACAGAATTGGCCTAAAAAACAGACACAGGGGAAGCAGACTAGGCAAACTCAGGATTCTGTTCCTGCAATACAAGCTCCTGTGCCGGCAGACAGAGTTTATGATTTGCGCGATCGCGCGATGATTAAATCACCTGATCGTTTTCAGGGTTCTGATCAACGCTCTCCTCGTTCCTTTCAGGAAACATCGGCCCAGAAGACCGGTGGTGGAGGAGGGGGTGGACGTGGACGTGGTGGCCAGCAAGGACGTGGTCAGTCCCGCCAGACAGACGGCGCAGTGAAGCTGGAGGATTCTACGCCTAAGCGTCCGCAGTTTGCGAAGAAGAAAGTCGCAGCCTTAACAGCGCATAGATATGCCACAGATAGTGAGAACGCGGCTTCGGAATCTGACGTGGGTTCTGACCTTGCTGGACAGCGCGGCGGAGATTACCATAGTCAGAGAGGCGCTCCGTCCACTACTGAGGGTGACAGCGACTGAAGTGTTTGTTGTAATAGAAACAGCTGATACGAGATTAGCTCCCCCTGAAAGACTTTTTGAAATTGTCCTGTTAATTGAAGGTGACATACAGCGTACTGTCAGAGGGGTATTTTGGGAGAACCTTTCGTCTACGTACGACATTTTGCTTTCCGAGGCTGACTGGCCCCCACCTTTTGTGCTCGCAGCGCCGCGAGGGGAGGAGGTAATCCTTCCCAGTTTCGCGCACACTGTCTCGACTGAGCATGCGCAGCTTTTTGCAGGAGAGTGGGCTCGGGCTCGGGCTCTTGCACCGGCTCTCTACCGCAACCAATGTGGTTGGGACAAATTGTCCCCATGCCACGAAATTCCTTTGCGGTCTGAGCCGCAGCCTCAGCCTCAATATCCCATACGGCGTGAAGCTAGAGCGGCCGTCGCAGAAATCCTTGAACAATTGGAATATCAGGGAGTTATTGAAACGTGTGTGTCACCAATGAATAATCCCCTTTTTACTGTGACCAAACCTGACGGATCATATCGTTTGGTATTGGATTACCGGCATTTGAACTCGCATTGCCGTAACTGTGCAGTACAGAATACTCACGGCTCTGCCCTAGTGGATAGTCTAGTGCGTAAGCGTTTCAAGACAACGCTTGACATTTCCAATGGTTTTTATGCCCACAGACTGGATGGCTTTAGCTCCCAATGGCCAAGTTTTACGTCCGCTGGTGTGCAAAAATGCTTCCGGCGACTCCCAATGGGCTACAACAATAGTCCTGGGGTCTTCACCTCCAGAATAGTCACACTATTGGGGGGAATCGATCCGGATGCATGTTCTTATGTGGATGATATTTATCTCACAGACGACGAAATTTGGATGCATCTGTGTCGAGTGAATTCCATAATTTGTACCTTTGCAGACATGGGTTACAAATTTATTTTTGCAAAATCGCACATTGCAGAACACACAGTGTTGTTTTTGGGCTATGAGCTCAACGATGAAGGTAGAGGTTTGGCTCCTCACTTCTTAGAGAAGTGCGCACAATTGCGCGCTCCAACAACACTGAAAAAATTACAATCTTTACTGGGCTTTTTGAATTTCGGCAGAACTTACATTCCGGATTATGCCCAGCGTATCAAGCCTTTGTATGCTTTGATACAACCAACTTTCTCAAAATCATGCTGGCTGCCTGAGCATTCAGCCATTTTGCAATCCTTGCAGGCTGATCTGCTCGCTTCTAAATATTTACTGACTCGTGATAACCACACCAACCTGGTAATAAGAATAATTCCTGGGACGGTGGGTTTCACATACCTCACTTTTAATGAAGGTGACACAGTACCTATTGCTTACAAGTCACACTTGTACACTTCGGCTGAGTTGCGGTTTCCCACAGTGGAAAAGGTTTTAACTGCTGTACAGATGGCAATTCTAAAAGAACGAGCACTGTCTCAGGGGAAACGCATGCTAGTGGTAACACCCTGTCCTCACTTGGAGGCGGTCACGAAAGCCAGTGTACCAAATTCGAAGGCTTTGCACCCTCGGTGGATTCAGTGGGCTGCGTCATTGTCATCCACGGATGTCATGTTTATTTTTGACGCTTCCTTACGGTCGCAGGAGTACTTGCAGTATGAATTCGTTCATCCTGCTCCTCTGGCTATGCGACCTTTGGAGGACTTCCATTGCATCATTTACACTGATGGGTCGGCGCAGGTTGCGCATGGCTCTAAACATGCCTACGTTTCCGCATGGGCCATTGTGGTCGGTGCTTTGTTGAATGATGAGTTCGTTTCCAGGGAAGTGCACGCGTTGCCCCTGGGCGATTGCACCGCACAATTGGCAGAGCTTCGTGCTCTCTTACTAGCTTTGGAGTACGCAGATCCAAGTGTTACTACTCTAATTGTAAGTGATTCTTACTACTGTGTCCAATCTTACAATGAAAACTTGTTCTTTTGGATTCAAAATGATTTTCATGATTCCAAGGGTAGCACAATAAAACATAAAATGATCTGGGTTCGAGTGGCAGAGCTTAAGGCTATGTTGCCACTCGTTTATGTGATTCACACTCTCGGTCATCAGCGCGTAGGAGTTCACGCTGTTGGCAACTCGCTTGCTGATGAAGCGGCGAAATCTGCAGTATCTACATACTTAGTTGCAGCAGTTACTAGGTCTAAAACCAAGATTGATAGCGACATCTTGGCAGCGATTGCTGCCTCTGAGAAGGGAAGTAAACATCCTGCGGGATTCCCTTCGAAGTATAAATACCACTTAAGTCCCGAAAAGGTTCCTTTTGTGACAATTCCTGAGGTTGGGGAACGGCTGATTCCCAACTCGGATCGCAGAGCAGACTTGATTACAGCGGCTCATGAAGGTGTGGCGTCTGCGCATGCGGGCGTCTCGGCCACTGTAACTCAATTACAACTACGTTTCTGGTGGCGGGGACTGTACAAACAGACGCGTGATTATGTCCTTCTTTGTGACATATGCCAGCAGATTAAACCTTCAACTGCTACGCGTCCGCCACAGACTCAGTTGTACATTTCTAATAAACCACTAGGCTGTGTTTATTTAGATCACTGCGGTCCTTTTTCATCTGATACTGCGTATAAGTACATCTTAGTAGCAGTTGACTCATGCACACGCTTTGTGTGGGTATGGCCACATCGCAGCGCTGATTCACGGACTGTCATTAGAGATTTGCGTATCTTTATAGGGATTTTTGCCTGTGGTACCTTCCATTCGGATCAGGGTCCGGCTTTCGCCTCTAAGGCGTATAAGGATGCCATGACTTCGATGGGGGTCCAAGTCAAGTTTTCGTCACCCTACAGACCTGAGGGTAATAGTGTAGTTGAACGAATGAACCGTGATTTAAAGCAATCTTTGACAGCCCGAGTTATAGGCACTGGCAGAAACTGGCTGGCTCACCTCTATGGCGTGCAGCGTGCTCTTAATAATCTCCCTAGAAGGTCTCTGGGTGGGCGGACCCCATACGAAATGCTCTTTGGCATCAAGATGTACGTCCCTGACCTTGACGGTCTAGACTGTGTGGTTCGCGCCACTTCCTTTGACGCAGATGAACATTGCAATGTTTTACAGAATCTACAAAAGACCAGAGACAGTCTTGCAAAGGAACATTTGCCCTCCACATCGGATGATGCGTTGCAGATCCCGGTAGTTGGCTGGCTACCCCAAGTTGGAGAACTGGTTCGAGAGAAGATCGACAACAAGAAAGAGTTTGGTCCCTCCTATCGAGCTCCGGTCCCAGTGCTTGGAGTGAAGGGCACGAGAACAGTCATTTTACCACCACTTCCAGGTCGTAAGGAAAACAGGTTTATTTCTATTGACAATGTCAAGATACACAGAGTGGCCGATTCTTCTTAGCATGACACCAGCTGTTTCCTGTCCTTCCATTGTGAGAAATTCAATTATGCCCACTGCTTCTAATAATGAACCTGAGGTGGCCATCGAATTACCTGCTGTTTCCAGTCCATTATTAAATAATTTACCAGGAACTAACATTGATGAGACAGACTATACATACCCCACTGATTTGTCCATGCCTGACCTGCAAGCTCGTTTAGCCACGGAATCCAGATTTTCATTTGACTCTGCTTCCCTTGCCTCGAAAAAACCCTCTCAAATTGCAGTATATGCTAGCCTGTTTAAAAAACATTTTTTGATTCCTCCTTGGATATACATTTGGCTGGTCCTTTTTTCGGTTTACCTTTTTATGTCAATTGGTTTTGTGTTTTATTTTTTTCGGATTATGAATGGACACTATGTCGAGGAGAGAACTTGCATTACTCATTTAAATGGAACATTGGCCCCACTTTCCTCTTCACATTCTACACACAGATTAAAAAGAGACTTGACTTTGGTTAACATCACAGCATGGCCTGTTCTGGATGGAATCGCGTGGGATGCAGTTCGTTTTCAGATTCATGGCCCAACGGAAGTCGTTAATGTTCCTAATGTACTAAGAGTTAATATGGGGGATGTGGTGAAACAAAACATTCGTTCTGATGATTGGGATGTTAATGCTGTGGAAAGTTTGGTTTCTGATTTGAAATACTATGCTGCTTTTGATGCTGAGGATTTATATTTAGAATCTGCTAATTATGGTGAATTGTTCTGTTACCAACATTATGGCAATCACTTCTTACACAAAACATCTTCCCGAAGGGATGCTGTTAATTTTACTCAGTGGGAACATTGCCCAGCTCCTACACAAGGGAGTTCAGAAACGTTTCTTAAAAAGTATACTTATTTCACTGACTTTAACCAGTCCAATCCCGAGTCCTTTTATTTCAAATTTCACAAACAGCCACTGTCCAAGGTTAGACTTACCGATACAAAATTGTTGTATTCGAAGGCCTTCCTAGATCAATTAGTTACTGGGGGCTATGAGTTATGGAAGGAAACAATAGACCTTAAATCGGTTTGGGGTTCAAGGGCCTGGCAGGTACGAGGCACTGAGGCTTTGCACCGTGCATGTCTCATCCCGAATCATATGTTGTTTTTAAATGAAACCATTTCCCAGACCACATGCTTTGGATTGGCTACATCTAAAAGGTTAAACACCCCGTCTTTCCCGGAGTTGGAGGAATATGAGGATTGGAGTAATTTTACTCGATTGTCCATTAACGATATACAGGCTCTGCTTCTTAATTCCTCCTTTAACATTTCCAGTATGAATCCCAAGGGTTGGCTGCTTTGGCACCGTAGTGCTGATTCTTGCCAAAAAAGATTTTTAAATATAACTGACGGTTTTAAGACTGTTAGATCTGATCCCCGGTTTGATTTGAGTCATACTGTCACCTCTTACTCTGTGGGCAAGTTGTGTCAAGCTTGGCTGAAACATTCAACTTTACCTGCGGTTAAGTATCACCTTTCCAAACTGAATGCAGACGTGGATTTGAATGATTTCATTAAGGGCCCAGCTAATGGCAGGTCGAAACGGTGGTTATATGGGGTTTACAATGAAATTTGGAAACTCTCACAGATTGAGGCTGCTTCACGCCTTAGGGCTATTGATCAGGCGAATCTTGAGAAAGTGCTTGCAGTTGTTGACAATAGCATTAACGTGCTTTCCTCTAGAATTTACACATTAGATAATATTGTGTCGTCTGTTGTTGATATTGTGCATGATGAAGTGTCAGTATTATACCATGGTCAAAATCAATTACGGTCAATCATGCAGTTTGCATGGACACTTCAGACTCTGAAAATGGGTAAAGTTCCCTGGGGATACATGAACGTTTCCTCTTTATTTTCACCGTTTAATTTGACAGATAAACAACGCTTGCTTTCAATGCGTGATGCTTCCTTTTCTATGCTCCATATTGAAAGGTTGGAATCTTTACCTTTTTCTGTGGCGGAAGCCACTACTGCTACGTGGCTTATCCACGGTTTGATAACACTGCCTTTTGCTTTATATAAGTTTTCAAATTGTATGAAATATGTGCCAATAGGTCGTTTTGAACCCTTAGGTAGCGGTTTTCTTCATGAGGTCTGGTCACTCCCATACACATACAGATGTTTCAAGGATGAACAAGAAGTTTATCTAACGGGGGATGAGTGTACTGAGACGCCAGATCATTCTTTAATGTGCAGACACATACAGTTACACGGTTCATGTAACAAGGACCGACCGAATATGGCTTGCGTTTTACAGGGCACGCCAGTTCCTGCTATCATCCCCACGTTTAAATTGTTAGAGAATGGTAGTTATTTAATGCTCAATAATGAAAACTGTTGTGGTTTAATTAAAGGTATAGCTTTCATAGTAACAGTTAGTGAGCGAGTTATTTGCTGCAGAAATGTTCTTTATCCTCCCACACGTGAACATAGGGAGTCTTCCATTTGGCCACAGATACCGACCTTGGGAGCAGAATTCAGCGGCATGGCTAGAATAAGAGCTCTATTGTCCCAGAAAGAGGTGGCCTTGAGCTCGGCCCGTGAAACTTTCGTGCTTCACATTGCTAACACCCGTACGGAGGTTCAGGCTCTTTTAAACACTGATTTGCCTTTGCATTTCGGAGCCATGGTCCGTTCTATCTTTAACGCATCCTCCACAACGGGCCTAGCGCATTTTTTTAAAGTTGTTAGCGGTGGTCTCGTGACTTCCTTTGAGAAGATTTTTGGAGTCATCCCTGCCTTCTTCCATTCTATTTTTTCATCCTTATTTGGAGGGTTCCCGTTTTTACTTGCATTAGCGGCTGGCGCATTGGTGGTTTTCTGCCTTTTTAAATATGGATGCCCTTCCTGTGCAAGACCACGCTCAGCTGCTACTGACGCGGTTTCGCAACCGCATGCTTGATTATTATGGCACACTGCCGTTGGCGACTCTAAGCACGGCGTTTGGATTATCTTTTCGGTTCTCCTATTTCACCTGTGTCCAGCCTGTATTTCGCTGCCTGACCTGTGATTTCCTTTGGGCCATTGATTTGTGTCTCTGCGGACCAATATCTTCTGACGTCGATTTTGATCAACTGATGAGTCCTATCATTGCTCACGAGTTGGTTTGTTCTGACGAAAGGATTATGGCCTTGGCGGTGGCACATGGACTAATGGGTCCCTGGGATGTGTTGTCGGCAGCGCTAAATTTCTTGGAACAAAGTTTTCTTGAAAACCCACCGAGCTGTCCTCTGATGGTTATAGAGGATCCGGTGCTGGAAGATCACGTATGTTGCTTTCATCTTTTAAATTGGATGGCTGAACTGTTTTCGGATGAGGACAGTGACTTCCTCCTGGAGGCTGTTGCAGCTTACTTTTCATATACAGTCTTATCATAGACACTGCCTCAAATGGACATGCTGATTGATAGCATTTTCTTGATTTTATTGACTTTTGGTCAAGAAATTTTATTTTTGCTTGCCTATTGGCTTGAGCCACATTATACTTGTGGGCTATTTTTTAGCATTAATTTTTTTAATTGAATTTTTATTCATGCTCGTTTATTGTTGGATTCTGCTCTCATGTGATGGCACTTCTGTTATCTTATTTAGTCCGTTCTCGGATCATAGGGGGGTGTTGTATAGCTCCTATATATCCTTATATCGTGTTAAGTTAGCATAGGTACATTTGAGATTTAAACGCCATTTTTCCTTTCTTGCAACTTCTGCACACGACCCTTAATTGTTGACTTAGCTTTCAACCTAGTGGTTTGCCGTGGTGTATGTGAGAATAATATGTTATTGCTCTGATATCAGTTTTGTTTAATAAACCATGTCTGCACGGAGAGTGCTGAAGTTTCAGGAGCAACACGATATGGTATTGTTATGAGGTCTGATCTCCACGCCTTCATAGTCATAACACAAGTGCAGCCTTTGCCAACTTGGGCTTGAGGCGGGATTGATATTGCTTTGCACGAGAATTGTTAACACACTTGATGCGGTGCACATGCAGAGAGAGCTGGTGTATGCTGATGTGATTCCTTCATGCTAGGACACTAAGGTATGGGCCCGCCCTAAAACCACCCAAAGAGACCTTCTTAGCTAATAATATAATATATGTGTTAGGGAGGGTGAGATATAAGTGTTGTTAACTCTTATTCATTACAGCATGTTAACATGCTGTCACCATTCGCTTTTTATGTCTTAGTAACTATGCTGATAATTTTGATACTGATAATAAGTATACTTGTATTATCTAAGATACTGCGCCTGAGAAGACGGCATTAGTAAATAAACATTTCAAATGCACATGTGTCTTCTTTACTCCATGTTCTGGTTTGTAATGATAATATAACGAAAGAGTGTTCATGAGTCCCACGTACCCTGAGGTACTGTAAGTTCATGTTCTGGTTTGTCTAAACATTGGGAGTTTGATATGTCCAATGAGACACTGTAGCTAGCTCGGTAAGGGGTGAGTTGGTTGCTAAGGTAAGTTTTGGGACACCCTAATTTGCCGAGGTTCCACTCCTCTGTGCACAGTTCTGTGTGAGTACAGAAACCCTGCAACAACCCTATGGACTGTTTTGTACGCTCTTCTTCCATCTGAACTTTCTGACAATCACCTCAAAGGACACAGGGCGAAAGGGACCTTTCCGACCAGAAACGCGAGGAAAGGGTCGTGCCCTGCAACGCAGAACTTAGAATAGAGCTGGACCCGTAGCTCCATCGCCGGTGCTCCACAGCGCCAACGAAAGACCACAAAGAATAATGAGAACTCGTTAACTTCGAACATTTGACATCCTCAATCACCGTTTCTGCTATGCCTCATTTCTCTCCCAGCCGCCATTGTATTGATCCTGCTCCAATCCGAATCTGAGATATGTAATAACCTGCCAGTTCACGTTATGATATGTACTTGCTGCTCTCGCTACAGAACCGTTTTTTGTATTACATTCCTATGACTTTCCTGCTGAACAAGTTTATCAAAGTTTATCCAATAGGTCCAGCTCCTAAAAACTAGAAATCTCAAAATGTATTGTTTACAACTCTTTCATCTAGGGTTCCTACCGTTTTCTTTCTCATGCCCACCGCAATAGAACCAAGTAGAAAATGAACCAGCAAGATGTCTTGAATATGTTAAAGGGAGGACTGTTGAAAATTAGTACGTTTTGGTGAACATTATCCGCGCCATCTTGCCTCTTCCCCTGATGCCACACTTTTGTCGTGCGCACCCGCCATTTTAAGACGCCCCGATCAGAACGAACCCTTTTGCATGCCGCTGGCCCCTGACATAGCCCTTCGCCTTCACTAAGCCTGCACGCTGACCACCCCCCCTGCTTGCACCTGCCTTGAATCATAAACCCCTCTTCGGCGCTGCTCTGCCCCAGGCCCTCATCCTGTTCCCAGCGCGACACCTCCCTTCTTCCCTTTCATGATCCCCGGCCCTTAGATGCAAACCCCCTTTTCCCCGTGTGCCCGTTTGTCTTCCCCGTTCCCAGGCCGACACCCAGCTCTGCCGATACTATCCCTTGCCCCTCCCCGTACAATAGAAAGCTTCCCTCCTCAAAGGACCCCCGAGTTGATCAAAGCCCCCCCCACCCCATGAGATCCGATCGAACCCCGCATTCCATGAATTGGCGGAATATCCAGCTGCGCGATAGTCATCACCTGCTGTGACCAGGGTGGGGATTTCTACTGTAGATATGTGTGGGAACGGGCCCGAAGGGGGATTCCTGGAATGTCTTTTCGTACATCAAAGCTTTATCATATGCATGTAAACTGTAATAAAAACCACAAACACTGTATATAAGGGGCCATGCCCCAAAACGTAAGTTAGAGCACCTCAGAACGATACCTTCTGTCCGTTTTGCTGTGTTCTCCTCCGGAGAGAATAAAAACCTTGTTTCCTGCTTTCCAGTCTCCAGCGCCTGCCTCTTCATTGATTAAATAACTAGAGGGTCACAGAGGCAATACCGCCGGGCAAATATCGATTGTCCCCGACCCGACTCAGGTTTCAACAGTTGGGGCCTTTTGCCCAGGGGTACTCACTCAGTGGTGCATGGGCCTAGTCTTTCTGTGGGGTGTCTTGAATGTAAACATCATGGAGGGCATGGATGGCATTGGATTGTGGTGATTTTTGTGTGTTTTTCGATTTTTGGGGGTGTTGATGGGGCATGGCCATGTGGGTGGGGGCCATTTTAAGGCCTGGTCCAGGGCCATGTGGTGGGGGTGAAGGGGCCATTTTGAATCCAGGCAGTGTGCTTTGTGCCATAGGCCTGCACCCAATGTGCCTTGCTGTCATCCATTATGCCCAGGGGTACTCACTCAGTGGTGCATGGGCCTAGTCTTTCTGTGTGGTCTCTTTAATGTAAACATCATGGAGGGCATGGATGGCTTTGATTGTGGTGATTTTTGTGTGTTTTTCAATTTTTTTGGCTGTTGGGGCCTTTTGCCCAGGGGTACTCACTCAGTGGTGCATGGGCCTAGTCTTTCTGTGTGGTCTCTTTAATGTAAACATCATGGAGGGCATGGATGGCATTGGATTGTGGTGATTTTTGTGTGTTTTTCAATTTTTTTGGCTGTTGGGGCCTTTTGCCCAGGGGTACTCACTCAGTGGTGCATGGGCCTAGTCTTTTTGTGGGGTGACTTTAATGTAAACATCATGGAGGGCATGGATGGCATGGATGGCATTGGATTGTGGTGATTTTTGTGTGTTTTTTGATTTTTGGGGGTGTTGATGTGGCATGGCCATGTGGGTGGGGGCCATTTTGAGGCCTGGTCCAGGGCCATGTGGTGGGGGTGAAGGGGCCATTTTGAATCCAGGCAGTGTGCTTTGTGCCATAGGCCTGCATCCAATGTGCCTTGCTTTCATCCATTATGCCCAGGGGTACTCACTCACTCAGTGGTGCATGGGCCTAGTCTTTCTGTGTGGTCTCTTTAATGTAAACATCATGGAGGGCATGGATGGCATTGGATTGTGGTGATTTTTGTGTGGTTTTCGATTTTTTTGGGCTGTTGGGGCCTTTTGCCCAGGGGTACTCACTCAGTGGTGCATGGGCCTAGTCTTTCTGTGTGGTCTCTTTAATGTAAACATCATGGAGGGCATGGATGGCATTGGATTGTGGTGATTTTTGTGTGTTTTTCGATTTTTTTGGCTGTTGGGGCCTTTTGCCCAGGGGTACTCACTCAGTGGTGCATGGGCCTAGTCTTTCTGTGGGGTGTCTTGAATGTAAACATCATGGAGGGCATGGATGGCATTGGATTGTGGTGATTTTTGTGTGTTTTTCGATTTATGGGGGTGTTGATGGGGCATGGCCATGTGGGTGGGGGCCATTTTGAGGCCTGGTCCAGGGCCATGTGGTGGGGGTGAAGGGGCCATTTTGAATCCAGGCAGTGTGGTTTGTGCCATAGGCCTGCATCCAATGTGCCTTGCTTTCATCCATTATGCCCAGGGGTACTCACTTACTCAGTGGTGCATGGGCCTAGTCTTTCTGTGTGGTCTCTTTAATGTAAACATCATGGAGGGCATGGATGGCATTGGATTGTGGTGATTTGTGTGTGTTTTTCGATTTTTCTGGCTGTTGGGGCCTTTTGCCCAGGGGTACTCACTCAGTGGTGCATGGGCCTAGTCTTTCTGTGGGGTGTCTTGAATGTAAACATCATGGAGGGCATGGATGGCATTGGATTGTGGTGATTTTTGTGTGTTTTTCGATTTTTGGGGGTGTTGATGGGGCATGGCCATGTGGGTGGGGGCCATTTTAAGGCCTGGTCCAGGGCCATGTGGTGGGGGTGAAGGGGCCATTTTGAATCCAGGCAGTGTGCTTTGTGCCATAGGCCTGCACCCAATGTGCCTTGCTGTCATCCATTCTGCCCAGGGGTACTCACTCAGTGGTGCATGGGCCTAGTCTTTCTGTGTGGTCTCTTTAATGTAAACATCATGGAGGGCATGGATGGCTTTGATTGTGGTGATTTTTGTGTGTTTTTCGATTTTTTTGGCTGTTGGGGCCTTTTGCCCAGGGGTACTCACTCAGTGGTGCATGGGCCTAGTCTTTTTGTGGGGTGACTTTAATGTAAACATCATGGAGGGCATGGATGGCATTGGATTGTGGTGATTTTTGTGTGTTTTTCGATTTTTGGGGGTGTTGATGGGGCATGGCCATGTGGGTGGGGGCCATTTTGAGGCCTGGTCCAGGGCCATGTGGTGGGGGTGAAGGGGCCATTTTGAATCCAGGCAGTGTGCTTTGTGACATAGGCCTGCATCCAATGTGCCTTGCTTTCATCCATTATGCCCAGGGGTACTCACTCACTCAGTGGTGCATGGGCCTAGTCTTTCTGTGTGGTCTCTTTAATGTAAACATCATGGAGGGCATGGATGGCATTGGATTGTGGTGATTTCTGTGTGTTTTTCGATTTTTTTTGGCTGTTGGGGCCTTTTGCCCAGGGGTACTCACTCAGTGGTGCATGGGCCTAGTCTTTCTGTGGGGTGTCTTGAATGTAAAAATCATGGAGGGCATGGATGGCATTGGATTGTGGTGATTTTTGTGTGTTTTTAGATTTATGGGGGTGTTGATGGGGCATGGCCATGTGGGTGGGGGCCATATTGAGGCTTGGTCCAGGCAGGGCCTGGTCATGTGGGTGGGGGTCTAGGGGCAATTTTGAAGCCAGGCAGTGTGCTTTGTTGTGTCATAGGCCTGCACCCAGTCTGCCATGCTTTCATCCATTATGCCCAGGGGTACTCTGTCAGTGGTGCATTTTATTGGTCTTTCCATTTTGGGGGGTGGGTATAATAAAAATGCTTACTTGCAAACTATTAATTGAAGCGCTACATATGCAACATTTATTTAACTGATGTTCCTCTGGCTTCGTTTGCTTTTAGGTGCAGAAAGACCAATCATCAGCCCCATCGTTCCTCATCAGTGCCAGGAAGAAGTCCTGCTGCGGTGTGTGCAGCACAACGTCAAGTGTGGCCACAGACAACTCTGCAACTTGTGCAACTGCGGCCTGCTGTTCTGACATCTGAAGAAGATGGCCCCAAAAAAAGTTGCCCGTAGCTCCTCTAGCAAGAAAGTTGCCAGTAAGGAGCAGAAGAAGCAACTGGCGCCACTTACCAAGGAGGCTGGTGTGACGACCGCCACATTTTTTGGGGGAAAAAAAGTACGCCTGCAGCAGCAGCGGGGTCTGCTGGGGACCAAGCTGGGAGCAGCACGTCCGCTCCATTGGGCTCAGTGCCACCACCACCACGCCAACTTAGGTCCAAGCCCTTGAGTGCTGCAGAGGCAGCCAGTATAGTTGTTCAATCACCATCGACCAGTGATGTTGGCTCATCGCAAGAAAGTAGCAGCATACCTCAATCAACACAGGTTGTTGTAACTCATCTGACGAGTGTTCAACAACCACAGCCGCAACAACAACCACATGTGCAGGTACAAGCCCAAGTACATGTGGAAGGAGAGGCGGCGCAAGGAGAGGAGCAAGCAGAGGTGCATGGAGCGGCACAAGTGCCCACAATAGTTGTTCCTCCCGAAGTAGGGGCACATCAGGAAATCGACATTCAAGCCGAGGTATCACATGAGGAAGCCACTCCTTCTGATGATTCATTGTCTTCCAAATCCCCAGCAAGGAAAAGATCAAGGATGGTGTCTACTTCTTCTTCAAGCCCCCTTCCTTCTGATGATATGGATGAAACTTGGGAACCACCACAGCCGTCTGAGAGTGAGACACACCATGATCTGACAAAGGTAGCTAAGCGTAAAAGGAAGGTCCCCAAAAGTCTCAGAGTTATGGAGTGTGATGATGACGCTGAACAAGAAGGGGCGTATACTTCTGCTGATGAAGACTCTCACGACGACGACGCAGTCATCATAGGCGTCACTCCAGCCTCAGCGGGCATGCAGCACACAGACATTTTAACCCTAGCCCGAAATGCTGCTGAGCATGATGATGATGATGGCGACGTGGGAATGGGACCACCACGAATGCAGTTAACTAGTACATCCACACCACCACCTACAGCTTCCATATTTTCTCGCCAGAAGGGACCTCCATCCACCTATACCTCCATTTCCTCAATTAGTGATGCTGTAAGTGCACAACGTACTAAATTTCGGCAACACACATCCTCCAGTTCATCTGGCATTAGCAGCATTCCCAGTATCGCCTCCTCCGCCCCCCACAGACATTTGAAGTCCGCAGTTTGGGACTTCTTTAGTGTTAGCCCAACAAGGGAAAACCTAGCCATTTGTACCATTTGTAAGGTTTGAGTTAGTCGTGGTAAGCTTGGTACCAACTATGGTACCGGAGGCCAGAGAGGTCATCTTGAGAGACAGCACACTGTCAAATGGCAAGCGCACCTAAGGGAGATCAAGGATGCCCGAATTGCAAGTCAACAAATTGTATCCATTGATGTTTCATCTGCTGATGACGAGGAGGAAGAAGAAGCATCAAACATTTCTTCACTTACACCCAGTACCCCTGTCAGCAGCAGATATATGAGCCACACTAAGAGTGTTGGAGAGAGTGAGACACCAATGCGAAAAAGTTCATCACGGAGCGTAACTGGGTCGCTGAAGTCATCATCATCCCGTAAAATGGTCCAGCCCACCATTAGAAGCATGTTGTTTTCAGAAGCGCCATATGAACGCAACCACCCAATGGCGTGTCTGTATAACACTAAGCTGGCTAAAATTCTAGCTCTGGACCTTCTACCTTTTTCTTTTGTGGAAGGGGTGGGTTTTCTTGAAATGGTGGCAACACTCTGCCCTAAATGGAAGGTTCCTAGCCGGTTCTCTTTTACCGGAGTTGCGGTTCCAGCACTACATGAAGATGTGCTGGAGGTGATTGGGGCAGCTTTGCAGAAGAGTGCTGTTCACACTATACATCTGACAACAGACATGTGGAGCAGTTGCGCAGCCACTGATTACATGTGCATCACTGCACACTGGGTCTCTTTTTCAGGGGTTAAAGCAAAGATAAAAGCAGGTGTTGACGAGGACAAAGTTTATAAAGATGCTCGGAAACATGCAACAATAGCCATATTTGCCATGGAGAAAAGTCATACAGCAGAAAACATTTTGCATGAGTTTAACACAAAGGTCTTTGAATGGCTGTCCCCAAGAAAACGCATGATTGGTTATGTTTCCACGGATAATGGCGCCAATGTAGTTAAGGCCATGGATATGGGTAACTATTTCAGAGTGCCGTGTCTGGCGCACTGTATAAACCTGGTTGTTAAAAAATTCTTGAGTGAAGAAAGTCTAGTCTCCGAGTTACTGACCACCTGAAGAATGTGCACACATTTCAACCATTCTTTTAAGGCCCGGAAGCAGCTGAGGTGCCTGCAACATGAACGTAAATTGCCAGTGAAAGCACTCATCCAGGAGGTGGCAACACGTTGGAACTCAACCTTCTACATGCTTGAGCGTCTGTATGAGCAGTATGCGGTAGTCGATCAGTATTTCTTTAAACTGGGTACACCTATGATGGACATGAGGATACAGGTGGAGCAATGGCACCTAGTTAAAAGCCTGACAGACATGCTTCGTCCTTTTGAGGTCTTCACGCGTGCAGTCAGCAGGGAGGACTGTAATTTGGGAAAAGCTATCCCATTGTTGAGCATGCTAGAGCACCGACTGAAGGCGGTGTGTTCTAAGTTTGAAAAAGATGGAAAGGAAGAAGCATTAGAGTTGGCGGAGAAGTTATTACACTGCCTACTTGGCAATGATCGTCTTGAAATGATCAAGACAGAACAGCATTACCTTTGTGGTACTATTCTGGATCCACTGTACAAAAAGGCAGTGGCAGGCAGAGTATTCTTTCCTTTTGATGACGCAGATGTTACAAAGTACAAACATTGGCTAGCTGTGTCAGCCACTCGGTTTGAAAGAGAACGGCAGGAAATTGAAGGAAAAGGCAGTACATCAGCATCAGCAGTCCGTCCGCAGTCAAAAAAATCCACTTCTGCATTTGTGGCTGTGGCAGAAGTGAGTGATTTTCCCTCTCAGCCGTTAACGACACCAGCAACCGTATCATCTGCACCAGACACAACAGTAATATTGTGTGATGAAGAGGATTGGCTAACTCAGCGTGAGTTTGCTTCTGAAATGGTCCCAGAAAAAAGTAAGCAAAGTGGAGGAACCCTGGAGAACCTTGAGTCCATGGTGCAGGCCTATCTGAATGACTCAACAGAGGTCCATCTTCCTCATGACCCATTGGCGTATTGGCATGGGAAAACAGTTGTGTGGCCAGAGATCACCAACCTGGCTATAAATTACTTGTCTTGCCCACTCGCAAGTGTGTCTTCTGAACGTGTTTTCAGTGCTGCTGGTGGCATTGTAACTTCCAAAAGGACCCGCCTCTCGCCCAAAAATGTGGAGAGGTTAACAATGATCAAGATGAATCAGCACCTCATACCACCAGATTACAAAATACGAGAATGCACGCAGGAAGAAGACAAGGAGGACACCAACTTAGATGAGGGAAGTTCTTCTCTGTTAAGTGACCTACTCCCATCTGAATTCGCAGAGTTTGAGGACGAGCTCTTCTTCCCTGACACCGAGCCCTGAAAATGAGTCAATGAATCACTAACTTTCTTTTTCGTCCTTATTCACTTTTATTCCTGTGTGTCTGTCTTTCTTTGTTTTGCAAAATCTATATAAAAAAAACTTTAATCACCTAATCACAAAAACAAGCCCATCAGCAGAACTGTCTTCACTTATTTGCTTATTGATTTGAAGGTGCCGCAGTTTGCATTCCTCATGTTCACCAGTTCACAAGAACATGCTCCTCTATCCTCCTCCTCCTCCAGACTCCTATTTCCCTCAAAGTAGATGGCTGGATTACGCCCAATGAAGAAAGACTCTGCACTTGTGGGGGTGTTCTACTTCTTTGCGGGTGAGTTGACGGGTCTGGGGCATTGCTGTGAAGGTCTAATACCGGATGAAAGTGGTTTGGAGAAAATCGGAGCAGAAAAAGTTTTTGCGCTTTTGATCACTTGCCTGTCTTTGGGGTGCTGTTTGGCGGGGTTTTAGGTTGTTGTGGGTGGGTTTTGGGGTCTGGGAGCACTGCTGGCACAGTCTAATGTTGATTGCATTTGTTTTTCAGGAAATCCATGGTGGAAAAGGGGAGTTAGGGCCTAGCTGCACAGCGCATTTGGACTGAATTGAAGGTAGTAGGCCCATTTTTTCCTTTTTGCCTGTTTGGGGGTGTTCTGCTTTTTTGCGGGTGGCTGCAGGGGTCTGGGGCCATTGCTGGGAATGTCTAATACCGGATAAAAGTGGTTTGGACAAAGTCGTAGGTGAATTTTTTTTGCGTTTTTGCTGACTTGCTTGTCTTTGAGGTGCTGTTTGGGGGGGTTCCGGGTGTTTGTGGGTGGGTTTTGGGGTCTGGGAGCACTGCTGGGTATGGATAGTTTTGATTGCAAGAGGTTTGAAGCAAATCCATGGTGGCAAAGGGGAGTTAGGGCCTAGCTGCAGAGCGCGCGGGGAGTGATTTTGGAAATTTGCCTGAAAATTTCTAAGTCCCCATTTTTGTAGTTTTGCTTTTTGGCTGTTTGGGGGTCTTCTACTTCTTTCCGCCCGGGTTGACGGGTCTAGGGCCATTGCTGGGAAGGTCTAATACCGGCTAAAAGTGGTTTGGAGAAAATCGGAGCAGAAAACGTTTTTGCGCTTTTGATCACTTGCCTGTCTTTGCGGTGCTGTTTGGCGGGCTTTTAGGTTGTTGTGGGTGGGTTTTGGGGTCTGGGAGCACTGCTGGCACAGTCTAATGTTGATTGCATTTGTTTTTCAGGAAATCCATGGTGGAAAAGGGGAGTTAGGGCCTAGCTGCACAGCGCATTTGGACTGAATTCCAGGTAGGCCCAAAGTTTTTAAGTGTGGCTTTTCCCGGGTTTTTCCTTTTGGCTTGTTGGGGGGGTTAAACTTGTTTTCGCCCAGGTTGACAGTTCTGGGGGCATTGCTGGAAAGGTCTAATACCCGAAAGAAAGTGTTTTGGAGACAATCCCTGGGGATTTTTTTTTGCATTTTATGAGATTTCGCTCACTCTACCGTTTTCGGGGGGCTGTTTGTGGGCGTTCCTGGTGTTTGTGGGGGGGTTTGCGAGTATTGGAGCAATGCTGGGTATGGATACTTTTGCTTGCTTGCAAGTGGTTTGAATACAATCCATGGTGGGTAAGGGGGGATTTGGGCCTACTTTACTTTCAAAGTACGTTTTGTCACCATTTTCTACTAGGCCTCGTTTTTGGAGATCTAATTGAGGGTCTTCTACATTTTTGCGACTGGGTTTAGTAAGGGTCTGGGAGCACTGCTGGGAAGGTCTAATTTTGTTCTAAAACACAGTTTACAGTACACCTACCTTGAGAGGAAAGATCCGCTAAATTAATTCGCCCATGCTTATTTATCCTTCAAAAGGAGACTCAGACAGAGTAGGCACTTTCAAAAATATTGTACTGTCTATTAGGAAACTCAAAGTGTGACTTTTTGCACTACACAGCGTACATACCTTATATTTATTTGACAGTGGTGTTCTAATATAAATGTAATTGTTTTTGAGCTTGTAAAGCGCACTGCTACCCGTCCATAGGTCTCCTGGCGCTGTATAACTCTCGGGAACCCGTCCTGGCTTTCCCTGTGGGATGGTCCCTTGCTGGGAGTCCCCAAGGTGGAGCCATGCATCCCCGGAATTGGTGGGTCCGTTGTGGAGATTAGGCAAGCTAATGCCCAGAGTTGCCGAGTGGAAACCCTGATTAGAGTAAGCACCGAAGCGAGAATTATCGATTCCGCTGACCCAGGTCCACAACCCTGCCGCGTCGGGAAATGAACCCTGTTCCCGGGCCGACTTCTGCTCTCGAGCCTGCCGCGTCTAACCAGTGAGCCACACTCCTCCACTAATATCACTTCCTGTTTTTCCATCAATAATTACAGGCCGGGTTTCAGCCTGTGCAATGGGAGAAAAAGGATGAAGTCAGGCTTCATATTAGCGAGCCGCAATTCAGCATCCGCCAGGCAGGCAGTGGACAGGGTGTCTTCTGGTCACCAACATTGATGGACGGAGCGTCAGATGGAATGGAGGAGTCCCGCTAATAAGAGGAATGGTTGGATGCATGCAACTTACCAAATTCAACAGGACAACTACAAAAGCATACAGATACAGTATCCGTTCTTTTCTAATTATCTTTTAAGTAATGTTATTGCTGTGAACTTCTATGACTGTGACTCTGCATTTCTTTGATCTCTGCTTCTAAATTCATCCCTACAGCCATTCTATAGGTTTTACTTCTGCTATTTTTTAAACCTAATTTAATGTAAGAAGTGTTTCTCTGAGTGCAGAGATAGGCAAGTGAAAACGCATAATTATTACTGCAGCCCTGTATTGTCGCATTCTTTCATTTACGGTTGTCGAAAGTACTACTTACTTTTCAGTAACCATGCATGCAGTAGTGCATGCACTTCCTTTATGTCACTTACAAGATTTATGGATAGCTTTGTACCCAAAAGATTTGTTTATCTTCAATTATTGTTTGTCCATGTTGTGCTTTTTTTTTCTTCTCTCAACAAAACTTTCCCAAAAACCCCCATTCCCATCCATTTTCCAAACCCTAACCCTCTTCCCCCAGGCTGTGTGGTTTTGATTGATGTGTGACTAAATGACAGCAATAATTCCACACACTTGCTGGGGAGGATAAGGTCATAGCAACAGGCTGGTGAAGGAATCCGAGGATATATTCTTACTCAGCTTGACACTGAGTCACTATTGGCAAATGAAAGCAGATTTTCATGTGCGCCATCAACTTGATTGGTCATCAAGAACATCCTCCTCCTAGACGTGGCAAATTATTACGCTGCTGTGTCCTTCGCCTTCAGTACTATTTCTTGTAGTAGTAGCCAATGTCAAAGAAATTCAACGCAAGTACTTTCAATACTTTACCATTTGTTCGGCTACATTGTGGCACTGTTCTAGTGTACTGTCACCTGCTATATTCTCTATCGTACCGTTCTAATGCTACTCTAAGGACAAACAAGGTTTCATTTTCTTTTTTTTCAGATGCTGCAACTGCCACTGTGTAACACCACAAGTACCACCGCAATGATGACATTTCATCCGCCCAGGATTGCCAACCTTAATCGCCATTTCCCGTGCAGCCAGCCCTGTGCCTAGCCCTATTTCCAAACACAAATTACAGGTAAGATAAGCGTTTGGGGGGAGGTAGTATAATGGAGTATTAGGAGAGACGAGAGAGTGACGGTCCTAGGACTATTGAATTCACTTACTCTGTGACAGGCACTTAGTTTTGAAAACATTTGGGCAATTACTAGTACTTACACAACTTGAATCAAGATGCCACTTAAGTTTCAGGAAACCAAACTTACTGTTAAACCCCCACCCACCATCCTCAAAAGCAGTAAAAAACACATATGCTAAGATAAAGTTTAAAGTATATTTATATATCCCTAACATAAAATCTCCCGCAAGACCCAACCCACCCCCCGTCCCCAACCCCAACGAATGTCCGTGAAAACTAAGTCCATAAAAGTAGAAAACCCAACTCCCAATTCCCACCCCCCAGAAGTCTTTAAAAAAGGGGCAAGGGACAGTCTCCTCCTACTGCTGGCTGCTGTTGACTTTTCGGGCCAGGTCGGAATGCTCCTTGCGGAGGGTCTCGAGCAGGGTTTTGGTGTTGAGGAGCTCCTGCTCGAGGTAGGACACCGTCAGTGAAAGGCGGTGCGCGCGTGCCTTGCACCTGCTGTGGGCGGCAGCTGATTTCTTTGCTGTTCGGCGGTGGCGGGTGGCTGCGGTACCCCGGCTCCGTACCGCTGGAGACCTGCTGCGCTGACTGGCTGACCCAGGGAGCGCGGAGGAGGATGCAGGTGTCGCCGTGGATGTTGTCGACGTACTCTGCGTGTCCTCCTCCTCCTGGGCCACCAGCGGCTGATATTCGGCGACAGTGGCCTCCAGCCTCGGTTGCCGGACCCTTTTAGCCAGCTCCTTCCGTGTTGGTTTGGAAGGAGCATCTATATGAAGAAAGAAAGACATAGTCTGTAACCAATGCTCTTTAAGATTAACACAAAATGATTTAGCAGAAAGTTGTGTCACAGTAGAACTAGCAACTTGCAAGCACAGTACATAACTATTGTGGCCAGTATCTATCTAACCTCCCACTTCTTCATCCTTGCTCTAACATTAGTGGGAGTTTAAGGAATCAATTCTACGAGCACTATGGACTCACTCCATTAGAGTCGACTATGACAGTACACCAGTCTTATTCTTCTTCTTCTCTCTTGTTTAGCAAAATTGGTACATTAACTTCTGCAAGCCGGCATAATGCCAGCGCAGTCAACTTGCACCCGAGAAAAACAGACGCCCGCCATGATGAGTGAGACAGACTTGCGTTACTGTACCAGTCCAGTACATGCAGGTGGTGATGCTCTTACTTTTCTATTACGGGTGGCACTGAGAATACTCTGTTACAAGGGCTACTGCTTAATTAATTTAACTTTCACCCTACAGTGCCAATGAATACTAGAAAAGGAAAATGAAGAAGATAAATAATCTGATTATCTATCAATGCACATGGTATGTATTTGCTTACATATGGGATGACTTTAGGTGCTTTGCTTTTTATTGAGTGAACAGTGATACATCCACACATGAATGACCGAGTTCTACTAAACTTATTACCAGAGGTAGTGAGTGGCCATCGTAATAGCCGGATATATGCTGTGCTTGCAATACAAACTACTGCTACTATTCATGGTAGTATTCGGACAAAATTACAACTTCTTTTCCTTGCCTTTCCTACACTGGGACGGATGTGCGGGTGCGGTGTTACATGCTCTTCAAAGTAACACTTAGTTCATCCAGTGACCGTCTACTCTCTCTAGATACACATATGCTATCTAAGAGTCAGATAGTACCATGATCCAGGCATCCATCCATTCAAACTATATGTCAATCATTCTTCTTCATGTCTCTCATCTGGACAAACCTTACGTTTTCTCACGGGAAAACAACCTTTTCATTTTATTTGGGAAACCGCAAGCCATACATCCGTGCTTGACTTGCATTTGAATTTCAACCAAAGCATATATTGCGCACACACACAGTTTCTGTTTCACCCACCCAGGCTGTTCTCCTTCCACCCATCCTTGCTTCATGCTTCACCCAGCCATGCATCATATTCCTTCCCAGCCACCTCGGGCACCAATCAAACACATATCATTCTTCTTTGTCAGTCATCATTACTTTTAACTTGCTCGTCCTTCCACACTTACTTACACCCTTCTTTCACTTTTCGTTCATCCCATCCATCAAGTTCATCTCAGATCTGATTTGGATTCTCGAAAAAAAATTCACAGCTGAGTTGAAGTAAATTTAGAGGAGGCTACTACCTGGTTGATAAAAAACTTTGTTCTAAATTTGAAAGTCTGCTTAACAGTATAGTAACTTAACTGTAGAACATATATACTACACCCGTGCAGAGAGCACACTATGCAGTCTGCAATCTCAATAAGTAAGGAATATAAGAGCTTAGCACTGCCCGCCACTATCGTGGCAACCCGCACAGCAGTTTCGTCCGGCACTTGCACCGCCTCCTCACCAGAACTGTCCTCCACCTCCGCGCTGGGCCCAGCACCAGATGTTCCACCTACAAAGTACATTTAAGAATGTTAGATGTCATAGACATAGACCACTCACTAGTATTTTGTCTAGGAATGAAGAAATGTGAATACAGAAACCAATCTAATAATTTGTGACTGTCTACTCTAAAGTAAAATGTCCCTTTTTCCAGGGAAGGGTGTTGTCTTGCTGCACTTTTTGGCACAACTGATGAATGCTTGCTTTTTAACACGCACCATTTTTCTCATAACAGACAGAAGCTTCACTTCTAAGAACAAATCATCATCACTAGGACGGAGTGACCAACGATTCAGCACCAAAAAGAAAAATTAAAGTTCAAACCAGGTGAGGGCTCGGCTCGCCCACAATAAATATGTGAAATCACTAAGCACTTTCCCATTTTTAATCAACCATTTGTTTTATGACAAGCTTGATTTTCATAAATATTTTTACTTTTAATAAAGCTTTAAAACTTAAATAGACTCTGTGGTTTTTGGTCAAGAGTGAATGAGCAAAAGGTTTTGCAATTTCCAAGCATGAGTCCGTGCCTCTGACACTTCTGGACTCTGACTCCGTACTCTTGTCCTGCGTTGGATAATCATCATTGGGGATCAATCATCGATAAATTCTGGAGCTAAATGACTCTGCCACACTATCTTGTCAGTAAGGAGATTGGGGGTTCTTCAAAGTCTGATATCACTGAGGTATGTGGAAAGTCTCCCTGCGCCTATTATAATTGATAAACAATGCACTATTTAGTGTCCATAGTTCTGTTTCTGCAGATTTGTCCCTGCAACAGTAGTAGTATGGATTGTCCTCCTATCCAAACCAAAAGTAAAGTAGTATCTTATTCTTTCTTGGTGGTCATTCACCTTTTTATTGTTGGTAATTGTCAAAGCATAAACATTTAGAAGACTTGAAAAGACATTATGGACAATCCCAGAGGACTGCACTCAGTGCATAGAGCTATTGCTGACTAGAATGGGAGTTTCGTTTAACACCTTTTGCCAAATGTGCAATCTTAGTTAGCTACACAGACAGACTAATAAGAATAATCTAGTAATACCACAGGGAGTCATAGTAGAGGCCGGATAAGAATTTAGATACAGTCTACAAGAAGATCAAAGACGATTTAGAAAAAATCGAATGAGGAACGCTAGGAAAAAATAGGTACTCTATATTAAAATTAAAACTTACCGGGGCCAGCAAAGGAGCCCTCGCCTGACCGATCCTAGCCTTGAACACCAGCAGCAGCCGATAACCCCTCCTCCTCTGTCCTCTTGCCCCTGGGGGGAGCTGATGTACAACAAGAAAGAAAGAAAGACCCGAAAACATGGATGATTGTTGTCAACCAAATCAAACATTTCAAAAGAACAATAACAAAATATTTTGGCGAAATAGCAAATAGACAACTATTCCACGGGATATATTGACCTATCTCATGTGGTCTACTACGATATTAGTATTGCTTGATTTGCGGACCGTCGACTTGGAAAGTTATGTAACTCACTAAACAAACTACTAAAAAGGTTCGCCTAGGACTGGCAGGCAGCAGTCCGCAGCACGCGAAGTGACAAACAAACTCCATCATGATTGCAGATCAGCGACAACACTAAAAAGTTTCCTACTACATTAACCAGTCATTAAAATACTCAAACTATCAATCCACCACCACTATTTCTTCTTATTGCCAGGTGTACAAACAAAGGAAGGACTGGACTTGAGTCTGTAGGGGCAGATTTACAAGCCCCTTGCGGCTCTTTTGCTCCATTGTTGCATGACTTTTGTGACGCAGCGGCAGAACAAAAGAGGTGCCATGGTGCGGCGTATATTAACAACGTGACGCATATGGGTGATGCATCACATTGTAAAGCCCTGCGCCATCAGGGGGCATTCCGGCGCAAGGGAGGGCTTTCCTCTGCAGGAACGCATCCTAAAAGTGGCTGAGGGATATCTACAAGATTTCAATCAGTCACTTTTAGGACAATGATGCGTGACTCAAACCCTGCGCCTGCTTGTAGCAGACGTAAGGCTTCACGCAGCATTGGGGAGATAGGGCAACCCAGAGCATTGCTGGAGCTGCGCCATTGTGGCGACGCAACTCCAGCAATGCGCCGCCTTTACGGCACACATGCGTAACGCTTCAGTGACGTTTTGGGCCCATGGTGCGCCGCATTGCAAATACGGCGCACCATGGGTGGTGGTGGCGTGGCGCACAATTACTGGCGCATCCCTGCTACTTTGCAGGGATGCGCCGGTAATTGAAAATTTGACCCTTAGTGTCTAGCATTACGCAGTTCTTTACACTACCCTCATACATAATTTCTCAGGCCAATGAAATGAACACAAAATCGAAAACAAATAAGATAAGTAGCAACGCTACTGAGAAGGAGAGCAGTGCACCTGAAATGCACAGAAGATTTTGAAATATAATTTACCTAGAATGTAATCGGCAGCATTATTGCTCTTGGTAAAAAACTAAAATTTGCAATATAATAAGACACAGAGCAGGAGAAAACAGAGTAGTGATTAAATACCTAGAAATAGCTACTACTACTCACCAAGCCCGGGGATCTCGATGCCGAGCACGTCGAGCAAGTCGCCTTCCCGGTCCAGGAGATCCGTCCAGCGGTGGGTGGCCTGGTTGTAGGTGCGCCGGACCCGAGAGTGTTGGAACATGGCCCGGCACACCTTCTCCCACCGCTTCCGGCGCTCCCGGATCCCTTTGCCGCTAACGATCTTGCCGCCTGCCATGATGGTCCTGGGGAGGCGGCGCTGGACATAAAAGACTAGTGCGGCCACCTCCTCTGCGCTAAAAATCTCCCGGGCTATGACTTGCTCCCCCCTCAAACGCCCGCACGGGAGCCGGGCACGGGGTGCGGGACCCTTCCCCTTCTCAGGGTGCTTCCCGGCTCCCTTTACCATGGTCTGGGCAGAAAGGAAGGTAAATAATAAAGAAGAAATAGAATAGGGAAGAAGAAAAGAAAAGAGTTTAAAAAAGTAGTTTAAAATTAACCAAAAGTAGCAGAAAACACAAAAATATAGAGCTAGAAAAATAGAGGGATAGATAATAAGTAAAATAGATTAAAAAAAAACTTAAAACAAGCAAAGGATGGCAGAGATTGACAGAGGATACAGAAAGCATGCCCAGAACCATAGCAATGAATGAATTACAAGATGGCCGCGCCCGTTCAAGACCGCGTGGGTACATTCGCGCGAGATTTCCCCCGCGATCACACACGAACTTGTACTAGCGAGCCGCACACTTTGCGAGATTACACATAGCGCCCGGAAACAGAAATACGTCACGCAAACAAGATGGCCGCGCCCATGTACGACCGCTAGGGTAACTTTGCAAACGTTGCGCTACAAGCGGCTTGCGAAAACGCAAAAAATCTTGCGAACTAACACGCCACAAAAAAAACAAATCGTATATTCGCACGAATTTGCGGCTTCCGAATTCGATCTCGCGCGAATTCGCGCCCCGTGAATCGCGCGAAATTGCAGAAAAACGATTTTTGCAAAACTGAAAGCACTCAGCAGGTGCAAAAGTTCAATCTTATCATTAGTATCCATTCCCTGTAGTGCTTCCTGAGGGGCCCATTCAGAGTTCAGTTGCCTACTTGCAACGATTCTATGACCCTGCTCTGACCCTCACAGCAGGCTCAGAGAATAGCTACAAGTATGCCACAAAGGTCCTGTTAAAAAAAATTACACTGCAACAGAAAGCAATTACAGATAAGGAAGCAGGTGCCAGCCTGGAAGTTCAAATTCAGTGACACATTAATCAGCCCCTAATTCATTCATGTCAGTTGAGGCAGGGCAGGTGTGCTAACGAATTTTACAAAACTGAAAGCACTTGGCAGGTGCAAAAGTTCAAGCTCATCATTAATGAGGAAGCACTTACAGCTAAGGAAGCAGGCGCCAGCTCAAATTCAGTGACACATTCATCAGCCCCAAATTAATTCATTTCAGTTGAGGCAGGGCAAATGTGCTTTTCCCCCCATAATCTACAGTGATGAACCAGAGGGTGGCATGGGTGAGCCAGAGGGTGGCAGTGGTGAAACAGAGGGTGGCAGTGGTGAAACAGAGGGTGCTGTGATGAACCAGATGTAGAAACAACTTGGTCGCGACCGTTGCTACCCGACAAGTAAGTTCGCGTTTGCGAACTGGTAAAAAAGCCTTGCGAAATGGCAGAAACACTTGCGAACACAAAAAAAAATTCCACAAAATTCGTGAAAGTTCGCGGATTTTGCAGATTGCGAATCCGTAAATACGCAATTTCGCGGATTGCCAATTCGCAAAATTCGCCCATGCTTAAAAATAACCCTCTGTCAACGTGGAATTCACAACATGGCGGTACCATGCGATAGTCCGCCGAAAATGTGGCCAATGTCCACGATACAACCACCGCGACAGAGATAAAAACACAATCCACAACGCGTAAAAAGACGCAATGTGCCAAAACTCAATAAGAAAACAGTGACAACCAGCGAGGCCAGCAATCCCCATGCAAAATGCGGGAAAAAGCACAAGCACAACATACGGAAAATGCCACCAAAAAAAGATGTCAACTGCGGAGTACTACGGATGCACCCTTCTTGACTGCAGCGGACAACATGAACCCTACAATCCCTACGGAGGAACTCCCAGTAATACAGGGCCCATGGAAGGCCAATGAGAAGAGGAAGTGGAAGAATGGGTACAGTCGCCAGGAAAACCCGATCATTGCCACGGATGAGCCATAACACCACCACCAACTCGACGTCACCTCCAACGTGTCATTGGCAACGAAGAAGCAAAGATGGCACACCACCTCGGACCATGTGAATGCTGTCGCATGGCAGAGGAGGACAATGGAAGAGCACAAGAGGCCCTGGACTAATGTGAATGGCAAAACTAAGCAAAAACTCACTGCCAACACAAAAGCAGCAACGCACCCCGGAGGATGAGTGCCCGCAGAACACCAGGAGCTGAATGACATGGAGAAGATGGTGGCCACAGTCATCAGTCGAGAGACTGTGACAGGAGTCAGGGAACCGGACACTGTCCAACATGACCCGACACCCCATCAACAGGGTGCGCACCGACCAGAGAGTGGGTGGACAGGGGGAGATGGGCACAATGGCACACATGCACAATTAAGCAGAGCACACTGCATACCCACAATGACTCAGGATCATGTCCCTGATCCAACGGGAACACTTCAGCACACACACAAACACCAAGTAGTCCCACGTACACCATGTGCCTAGAGGGGCACCCACACAACACACCAACAAGCACACAACCAACACAAGCACACGTACGAAACACAGCAAACATGCATATACGTCAGCCACACTGGCAATGCAAGAGACACCACGTGACGAGTAGCATGGCTGAAGTCCAATCACCATGACAATGTACACGGCACGACACTGAGGTGTCTGAGTGCAGACCACAACCAGAAAGGAGCAGGGCACACATGGGCACAACCACCTGCACAAACAATCCCTGACGTCAACGACACATCTGTGAACAAACCATGCCCAAGAGTCACAACTCGACAAAGAGCAGAAGTAATCCAAGTCTGTAACATCTCAGCACCTTGGAAACCCAGAACTGACTGGCACACCGCATGAAAGGGACCAGTAGCAGACAAATCAGAGCCGCAGGAGCGAATCACCCACCGTGCAGAATACGCACATAAGTATAAGTGCACGTCGACATTGACAACATCCCGGTACAGACAGCAACACCTCCACAACAGAACACAGGATACAACTAGTTCCGCAAATGTGCACAACATGGCAAATCACATCTGGCACAGCAGGAAACTGTGACACGACAATGTACAAGTATAACCTGTAAGCTACAAATATGTTTTATTCACACTTGCTGTGTTTTTGGAAATGTTGTACTGTCCCATGATTGCCAGGGATGGCCACAATGTCACGTACTCATGAGAAGTAATTGTCAATGAAGGCATTCTTACGTGCCATTCCTGCCACAGCTGCAGTGGGATGTGGGCCACCTGCCCCATTGTCCCCATCATCGTCCAGTACTTCTGGAACTGGGATCCATTGGGCATTGGTGTGTACACAGATGTTGTGCAACACACAACATGCAACGATCATCTTGCACACGATGTTCGGGCTGTACAGTAGCTTTCCACCTGTGCCATCCAGGCACCAGAAACGTGACTTCAACATGCCAAATGTGCGTTCAACGATGCCACTGGTGCGTATGTGGGCTGCATTGTACTGCCTCTGGGAGGGTGTGTTCGGGTCTCGGAGGGGTGTCATCATCCAAGGGCAGAGTGCAGATCACCTGTGAAGTGCAGGCAAAAAAGAGTCAATACTTGGTTCAGCAGAATGTGATGGCAGGCCCACTAATCCAGTGACGCCTGTGCTGGCTGTGTGTGAGGTGAGTGTAAGCCATCCCTCAGGGAGTAACTGGTGCTGGCAACAACTCCAACAGTCATCAGGCACTCAGAAATGCAATCTCAAAACAACAAGGGGGGATAACTTGAGTCGCACAGGGATAGTGGCCCCGGATGCACAGTGGCCGACACGGGCCCACCGCCATGGGACACTGATCTGCGGGAGACTGGGGTGGGGTCATGGGGGCAGAGCAGGGTCTAGCATGAGTCATAGGTGCCTTCCGTGCAGTGTCTCGGGTGAGAATGGGAGGTCGGCCCCCAGGGCATGATGCAGCGGGGGACCTGCAAGCTGTGTCCGGCAACATGGAGGATATGCATGCCACAGACTCATGCCAGACACCAAGTCCATACCTGCACATTGCTGAGGCTCAGACACCAACGATGTTCTGTCGGAATCTGATGGTCACTCACGGCGCACAGGGATAGTGGCACCACATGTTGCCGGCATGCGAATATGAATTATGCCTCACTGATCAAAGGGAGTCTGGTGCTGTGGCCACTGCCTTGGACTTGGGGTCAAGGCCATTCAGGACTCAGGACATGGTTCCACATGTGGGACCTACTGGGATGAAGAGGACGCCGGTGGAGTATGCCAATGAGAAAGGAGTAATGTGGGTCAGCGTCGTGGGGGCCAGTGATGGTCTGCGAAGGCTGCAGAGCCTAGGGCTTACACCAGCATGTGGTGGACCCTCTTTGACACACGACAGTGTAGGCAGGTGAGCAGTGCGGCCTTGGGGCGCTGGGATGGGCATGGAGTAGTGTTGTCATGTCTGGTAGGTGGGCATGTTGATTGACATGATGTATGTGGTTTGGTCACGTGTGGTCTGGGTATCAGCATCCTGGGGTGCAGCAGCCGCACAGGGTCGCAGGCCCCGCTGCTCACGGCGTCGGCCTCGTGGCACCGCCCTGTCAGTGACATTTGCCTTTCTGGGAGAGAACCACGCTCTGCGCCACAGGGTTTTTGTCCACACCTCTTTACAGCCCTGGTGTACTCTGGGCCAACCCACAATGCTTACACACACAGGGGGGGGGGGGGGGGGGGAGCCAGCGACATTTCCGCTATCTGAGCCACTGCCTTGGGTGACATGGTTGCATCCACTGTTCACTACTCTCCAGTCACCAGCAGTTGTGGTCTGCATGGACATATTTGTGGTTTGCATACCCATGTCAGTCCTGCACATCCACTCCTCATTTGTCATTGTGTACATTCCCATTCACGGGTCCCTTGCATCCTTCGCACATGGCTGCATTCCGCATCTAGACACGTTCAGCTGTTGTGTGGCTGTGGCGCCATGATATAGCTGTATTGTGTGCAGGGGCAGCAGAGGATCACCATGGAGTAGTGTTGTCATGTCTGGTAGGTGGGCATGTTGATTGACATGATGTATGTGGTTTGGTCACGTGTGCATTCCCACCATTGTGCGTTGTGTGATGGTGGCTTTGAGGTGTGTGGTGTGTTGATTTGCTACTTACCAACGAGCAGTCCAGTTCCATATGTACCATCCTGGAAGTGCTGGTTGATGATGGACTGTCGGAAGATGTAGGAAGAATGCACATTGGCGGGGTAGTTTGCAACAACATTGGTGAAGAGTCCCCGGTGGTCCACTATTGCCTGCACATTGATGGAATGCGTGTGCTTTCTGTTGCATTAGTGGGGTGCAGTATCCGCAGGGGGCACAAGTGGGACATGTGTGCAGTCTTTTGCCCCCAACACGGCCGGGAATCCAGCTGTGGCGTAAAAGCTTTGCTTGGTCTCCGGCTATTCCTGCGCAGTGTGGGGGAAGTGAAGGTACTGGGGTATGAAGCTGGGGAAGGCATCCAAGACAGGTGTCATGAACTTTGATAGGGCTCACAGTGAGACTCCGCTTGCCAGGACCGTCATCCTGTGGGCGATGTGGGTCATGATGCGGATGATGGTTGTCCTTTTGAGCCTGTAGCGGGCAATGACTTCCTTGGGTGTTAGGTCTGTGAGACTGGTGCATTTTTGGTAGGTCCGCTGTCTTACTCTGTGCTGCCTCTGTAGTGGTCCGAGGGGGGGGGCGGCGGGTCCGGGTCCTGGGGGTGGTGGTGGTCGTGGTGGTGGTGGGTGTTGTGGCACTGTTGGGGCTCCGACCTGCGTGATTGGTAGCTCCATGGCGTCGTTTGCTCTTCGGGTGTGGCTGTGTGCGGGGCTCCGTTGCCTACTGCAGGTAGTCGTCTGGCCTTTCACCTGCAGGAGGCAGGTGTTAAATACCTGCTGCTACCTCGGCTTATCGTGTGGTTTTGACTCGCATCAAGGCTGTCCTTTTTGGACCGCGAAGGCGACCCACTTTGACCCCCTTTTTGAAGACTCCACAAGGCTACAAATCGAGGATTCGGACTAATCCGGTGGATCACTTTCACGGCGCCATTCTCTGAAACCCCATCGGGATCTCCCGATACTCCTAATTCAGGATCCGTACCCACGCGGCGGACTCCGTAAATACCCAGTAACAATATTGACCCTACCAGATCTACAACTGGCTGGTGGTGTCAATTGACTTTGAAAACCACGCGTCCCATCCTTCCCTTCCTCTGATGTTCCACGCCTTCTGAGCAACTTTGTCTCTACCACAGTCGGACCCCACACGACCTATTGATTGTTTGCCCCACCTGGTTCTCCGCCGTCCTGATGAAGACCCTCTAGCAAGGTGGTAGTTAGTACCTGCAACGATTTTGGGTCGAAACGTCGACACACCTCCCCTTTCCTCAGCTTCTGCCATTATTTGCCATTTTTTGCTTTTTCCATTGAAGCATGAGATTGCCTTGATTTGTCTGTGAACCGTTGGTCATATGCCATTTTTATGTATTAAGGCCAAATTGACTATTAATTTGTCACTTGTCCAGTTCTCCCACACTTTTCCATCGCTACCCTGACCTTTCCCTTCCTTTAGGGGCACTAATTGTGTTTACATATCTATGTATTTTATGAATTACTTGCAATTGATTGCCTATGCTTGTTGTGATTAAAAACAATGCTGCTAATTTCTATTGAATTCTGTCTATAATCGATTGCTATTGTTCTATATTGTCCTTCTCTGTTCTGGGACCACTTTGTTTGTATCATCACGGATCTGGCAGTTCGTTGTGAAAGTGGTGTTGTGGTTTTGTCATGTGTTCTTGCACTGGAACGTCTACTCTGCATCTCATTAGGGTTAGTTGGTAGTGTCCACAGTGGAGATACATTTTGGGGCAGTTATCGCCGGAATACTGGTGCTGTCTGTAGTTTGCACAAGCTTGTGAATGGGGTGTTAAATCTATCTCCACTTTTGATGCGTTAAGGTGGGGATAAATTGGAGAGCGATACCGTGCAAAAACACACGAAAAAACCACAACACCACATTCACAACAAATCTGCGATGCGAACCAAAAACAGGCGATAAGCCGCGTTAGCAGCAGGTAATTAACACTTGCCTTTTGCTGGTGTTAAGCAGGACGACCACCTGCAACGAAAAAGGAAGCCCACCCAAAAGCCACACCTGAAGACCCACAGATGCCATGGAGACAATGATCATGCAACGCGGATACCCATGAGGGCCACAACACCCACTGCAACTCCCCCAGGCTCCTTCCTGGCCTCCCCCCAGGACATACACATACCGTGCACGACACAAGAGCCACAACAAACGCATGATGATGCACAGTGCCAAAAAAATACACACATTTGTGGCCAGAAGAACGAGAAGCAGTCACACAGCACTGAAGTAACAACCAATAACTTTATTGAAACACAACACAAAACAGCAATGCGGAAGACTCCTGTCGGGTCCGCCAGGGACAATCTCAACGACACAGCCTGGAAAAGAAAGCACAAAATCAGGATGTGTGTCATGCGCACATCAAAGGAGCGAGACACAAAGAAACAGAGAAGAAAAGTGAGCCAGAGAAAGAAAGAGAGGAAAGGAAAGGAAGGGCGAGAGAGAGGGGGAGAGAGAGAGAGAGGGAAGGGAGGGGAGTAAGAGAGAGAGAGGGAAGGGAGAGTGAGAGAGAGAAAGGGAGGGAAGAAGGAGTGAGAGAGAGAGAGGGAAGGGAGAGAGAGTGAGAGAGAGAGAGAGAGGGAGAGGGAGTGAGAGAGAGAGAGGGAAGGGAGTGGGTGAGAGAGAGAGAGAGAGAGGGAAGGAAGCGTGAATGAGAGAGAGAGAGATGGAAGGGAGAGGGAGTGAGAGAGAAGGAAATGAAGGGAGAGAGAGAGACACCGCCGCCCCTGCACACACTCACTGCTCATCTGCTTCCACCGGTGTGTCCATCAGTAGGCACACCGCGTGCCCGTGCGAGCTCCAGGCCCCGGTCACGCCACCATGGCATGGTCCACATCATGGGGGCCCATCCCGAGGCACAGCAGGTCTCACACATGACGCTGAGTCCTGAGTTATCAATGGCGGAGACCACATCAGTGCACACATCATCATTGCAGGCTGCACACCTGCTCAGCAATTACATGTGCTACTAACCCTGTGCAACGCCAGTCAGCGCCACGTGGTGGTAGGGCCGTATCGGCCACAAGGCCTCAGGTGCCACTGATGGAGCGAGGTGGCAAACGCAAAATTTTGTGTACCCCTCGTGAAATTAATGTCCCATAACAATAACAGTTACTCATTGCATGTTTGTGAAATTAACCAACTATAGAGTAAAGTGCACACATTATTTTTTATTTTTTACACATGGGGAGAACTAATTTGCTTAAGTGGTGCAAATTAACCCAGCTAATATGTATTGTTAGTGTGTTGTGAACTATTCGTAAACAAACGCAATTTAAATGTGCTTATTGTATTCGTTTATGTGATGATGTGATGGAAGAGGTCGAAATGTAAGTATAAATTGCATTTATCTGGCTTATCTGCTAGGTAATAACTAATTGGGAAACATTAGGAAGGTAGGAGGTAAACAGAACGGGTTTAAATTCATAATTTAACATAAATCTGTGTTTGTTTCTGCAATAGTTCCAAAAGTGGCCTCTGAGGCCTACTCAGAAAATGGACGGTTGTGTAAACTGTGAGCAAGAGCTGAACTGCGCAGGCGTGCCAAAACCTGCAAGTCAGAGTGAACTGCCTGTGCTCGAGGAGGTTCAAGGCTTATGTGGCCCGGAACCTAGGATGTGTGCCAAGCATGGATGATGTCAGGGTCGGATTGGGATCACAATTCGGCCCGGGCACTGACGAAAAAAGTGGCCCACATTCAAGAGGCGTGGCCCATATTTAAGGGGCGTGGCCCTCATTCAAGGGGCATGCCCTTTCATGAAACAAAGAATGAACATGCACAGACAAAGAATGAAAGTGGGAGCATACTGTTCTTGCACAGGACACAGGGCCAAGGTGACAATGGCCTACATGCTGAGCAACTAAAAAAATAGCAAGGCCCCTTTCTGTCACAAAATATTCCAGCCCTCCAGCACAGGAGCACCTGAAAAGCAGCAAAGCCCCTGCTATTACTAACCTACTTAGCCCTCCCCAGACCTTCAGCTCAGGAGCACATGAACAGAGGTAAGGCCCCTGCAATTAGTAAATTAATCAGCCCTCCAGGCCTCAGGAAAATGTCCTGGCAGGGGAGCACAAAACACAGCTTTCTGGGTCATCCAAGGTAGCCAGGTAGCCAGGGGGGAGGCTGAGGTGAAGCTGGTGCATGGGAAGTACCTTCCCAGTGTGTTCTGGCAGTTTGAGTGTTTACCATTTACTGTAGTATTAACCTTGTACCTGTGTATGGTACCCTTTTGTAACTTGCACAAGTGCCACCATTGCCTACGTAACGTTTGTTCTTGTGCTGGAGTGTCTGCCATTTATTGCAGTTTTATACCTCTACTTGTACTTTGTACGCTTTTATAACCTGCACACATATCACTTTTTCCTCCTGTAATGTACCGATTGCTACCTCATGTATTTTGGTTGCTCACTATTGTCACTTTTGATTCATGTAACTTAACGTTTGCTTTTGTAATTTGTCCACTTGTAATTTTTCTCCTCATGTATTATTGCTGTTCCTAGTGTGAAGCGCTCTGACACCTTCGGGTAAAGTCCGCGCTATATAAAATCGTATAAATAAATAAATAAAATAAAAAAAATCCAAACATCACCTGGCCCCCACAGCAAGACCCATTCCTCCTCGCCCACTATGCCCTGAATGTGAAGGGCTGTGGGCGAGGTGTTAAGACTAACACCGTTTCTGAGCTGCATGGGCCCCAGGGGGGCAGAGGTGAAAATGGCTCAAAGGCCTGAGAAACACCTGGCCCCCAGGGAGGCCGATTCTTGCAAACAATCACCCCTCCCCAGCCCAGCCTCAGCTTGTTTTGCTTGGCAGGGCAGGGGTGAAGGAGAGGCCACAGCTGACAATCGCTGTCCGGCCGCACAGCGAGGCTGCTTTTATTTTCTCTGTCTGTCTCCGTGCACTCTGTGGGCCGTTTTGTTTTCACCTCTTTCCTACTCCACTCTCTGTGGACTGGGACAGTGGAGAAAAAAACGGCCCACAGAGGGCACTGAGGCACCGGCCCTTCGGCCCATGCCCGAATGCCCGCCTTGCCAATCCGCCCCTGGATAATGTCATGCTCAGAGCCTGGGAAGATATATGGATGTTGCCACTCAAGGAAATGCCTAGGCCAAAGACTGTCCTAAAACAAAGCCCCTTTCTTTTTTCGCTGACACGTTGTTAAATTAATGCTGTAATGGTGAGATGATGCTCACCCACCCCGAAACTGTCCAATGAGAAACTGAATAAGATATGTTAGTTACTTTTTAGATAGATTAAGTTAGGGAATTAAGGTATAAAAACCCCTGGATTTGTCTAGTTGGGGTCGCTTTTTCCATTTCCATCGGACATGCTGCCCGATTGCTGACCAATTCCTGGATGTAAAATTTCTTATGATTTTTTTTGTTTGCCTTACAGGATTGTAGGATAAGATGAGGGTGTTAGTTAGGGATGTTAGGAGAGAATGACTTTGGAACTATCTGTTCTTTGCTAATCTTTAACAGTTTTTCTAAAATAAAGCGATTTTTCCTTGAGCTCAAATAAAAATGATCATTTGAAATAAAGTTTAAGTTTTACCGAATAAAGATTTACTAATGCATTAAATGTCAGACATGATAAAGTTTTGCTTAGAATAAAAATTAAATAAATGAAGAACTAAGAGCTGGTCTTTGAATTCTTCCTACGCCTAATTTTCATTCTAACAGATCCATTGCCACTATGGTGGTGAGTCTGAATAATTTAATCCATGGTTAAATGTTAAATCTGCAGGTGTAAATAATGAATAGTTAAATAGGTTTAGACCCTCCACCAAAATGCAACAGCGTTTCTCCAGTGTGATTCACCAGAGCCTTGAAGCCTAGTGTAAGTGAACAGGGTAAATGCGCAGTGTTATGGGCCCCACTGGTGCATGATTTGTGTGTTTAAAGGTTTCGGGGAAATGGTGAGTATTGATTAGAAATGATTTCTGGAGCCGCGCTGGAGCAGTATATTACTTGGTAGCAGAGGATGGTTACTAAGGAAATTAGCTAGGGTTATGGTAAAGTACTATATAGATTTTGATGTGCAGAATTATGACTAACATCTGTTGAGTTTGTATTATGTTGTATGTAGTCTTGGAAAGGCTTCAAAGAGTAGGGTGAAGCCAGTGCCTCCGTCTGCAGGTGGAGGAAGTGTGGCAAGGTAGTCGCACAGTGAATTAGTCTGTTTCAAAAAAAGGAGTATTGCCAAATACTGCTGTGGTATCGGCGTATATCACTGTTTAGGGACCTTAGGTGTGAAAGGAGAAATGTATAGTGAGGGCAGTCTATGAAATTTCAGCCTTCAAGTATAGGGATCATTCCGTGCTTCCCGACTAAAACTTACTGCTGGGAGAGTATTAGGTCTTAACCCGAGCTTGATTGAAGGGTAAAGAGAGTGGCGTCTCTCTTGTGCTAACAATAGAGGAATCCTGTGGGGGGTTAGTGGACGCGCTGCCTACTGGTAACACAGAGTTCATGCATATAAGAATAGGGTTTTCCGTATGAGCGTGTGTAAATGAAATTGCAATACGCGTTCAAGCGAAACTCTGGGACTGACTCTAAGGAGGTGAAAAAGATCTCTGTATGTGTTTTCCTAGAGAAGTGAGATAGTTATTGCCTGATAGAAGGGGTAAAGTCAATAGTGTTGCTTTATCGGCGAGTCTAAAAAATTCTGAGGAGATAAGCGTCGTCTACTCCGGTTACAGAATACTTGTGTGATTGAAAATTCTATCACTTTATTAGCAAAACAGATTAGTGGATTTGTTTTGTGTAAGTTACTAACTGATTTTGTAAAATATCTTGTAAATACGGCTTATTGAAAAAACCCTGTAAAGGAGGGGTCAGTCGGCGCTGCAGAAGCCGGGGCACTGGTGACGTTGAAAGTTTCGCACTGGGATTGGTCCACGTGACCAAGACAGAGTAGGAGTTGATTGGTTCATCACAGAAAGCAGCAAAAGCTATTGGTTAACCACTATAGTGACGTATCATGTTTTAACTGGTGCATTAGTGCGAACCGCGCTTTGATAGGTTGGTGTTACGGAATCAACAACAGAATAGTATGCAATCTTTTGAAAGCAGGAAAGTTTACCGAAAATGGCATACTACTATTATGACGATGACAGGAAGAAATCTTCATGGTTCAAAAAGCTGAAAAACATGTTTGTAAAAGACAAAGAGGTAGTTACGAGAGAGGGAAAAGTACTTCCTTCACCGAAAACGCCTGCTTCTTATATGTTGACGAAATATGGTTACCATACGTGTGTTTGGTTGGAAAATTGGGTACAACATACAAAGGATGATGGTGTGCTGGCATTTCAAGAAGGAGGGTCATTTGATGTAGCAATTCTAAGAAATTTGAGAGACAAAATGTTGAAACTTGAACCAAGACCCAGACCAACTCATTTTGAAGCGCTTGTTGAATGGGAAGATGAGATGCATCAAATGGAGAGTGAGAGGTTGAGTAGGCATCTTAGACCGAGAGGGAAAGGCAGAGATTTGTGGGGACAAACACATGAGTCTAGAATGCGAAGATGGAGGGATGCAATTATGTGCGATGGCATGTACCCAGTCAGATTGGCAGATGAATATGAGGGACGAAAAAGTACAGAAAAGAAAAAGAATATAGAATTGGCAGATCAAAGCTATGGGGAAAGCGAATCAGAGGATGCTGTTTTAGAAGAAATATTAAATAGGAGACCGCCCCCATATCAGCCAAGTTCTTTATGGACTACCCCAAATGCCCCGATGTCAGAAGAAAGAGTTAATGAATCGCCAAGACAACTATCAAATTTTAGAGATTTTCCTGAAAGAGTAGAAACAAGATATGTCCCAAGTACACCGATAGGAGAAGCTAGAATTATGGAACTCCTGTACAAAGTAATGATTCACACAGAATTGTGTTAAGTCCGGAAAGACGAACTAATTAACAGCCAAATATGTCTGATTATGAGCGTTCTGCACATGAATTGATTCAAAATCTTACTGGGAATATGGAAGCTGTAACTGTACCAGTAACGATAGGACCTGTAATACCGGTATTTGAGGATCAGAAAATAAAAGAGCCAAGATTGACCATTCCATTGCAGCAAAGTTTACAAAAGAGCCAAATAGAGTACTTGTCCTGATTTATCAGAAATAAGGCAGAATATGAGTGTAAATCCACCAGAATTAACTTTTAATAAACATTTGACATGTGGATTCCCGACAGGAGCAGAATCTGGTTCTGCGACTCCAGAGAGGAGTGCGGACAAAATAGATTTAACGCAAACACCCATGGGTCTATCAGATAAAGAATTAAGTGAATGGATAAAAACGCTAAAATTAAAACAGCAGGAATCAAAAATACTGGATGTGGCCAAATTAAAAATAGACTTGGAGGAATTAATAATTGGAACAATTGGGACAGACAGATTAAAAATGTACCAAGATGATGAGCTCATGTTTTTATGTAAGAGTATAACATGGAGAGCAAAGACAATGTATGATCAATTGGAAGAAGTGGCAAGTGAAAATTGAATAGATTTTTCCAAAATAAAGTGATTACAGAAATCTTACAGAGTAAATTTTGCAGAAAGAGACATTGAAAACATGAACACTGCAGGAAGACAAGTTCAGATAAAAGATTTAATTGTGTGATTACGCAAATGGGGTGATGTAGGCAAATGGAGGGTCAAGTGGGCAAAGAAGAAAGAAGAAAATAGTGATAAGTCTACTTTAGCTTTCCCCATTAGAGAGAAGGGAAAAGTGGCAACTGAATTCCATATGAGAGAAATTCCTGGAGGAGGATATGTACATGTGCCCTGGAGCAGACAAGATATATTGTCATTCACTGCGCTGCGAGGCCTCCGGGTAGTTATGCGCTATACAAGTGTAATTTTTCATTTCATCTCATTTCATTTTCATTTCATTTCATTTCATTTTCATTTCATTTCATTCACGAATGATTTCCCCAGATTGAGAGAGAAACCAGTAGAATGGTATCGACAAGTTGACAGATTTGTAAAAGTGTCAACGGTACTGTGGATTGATTTGGATGGATTATTTGACATAGTGGTACCAACAGATTTATGGACAGAATGTAAAATATCTGTGGATTGGCCAAGGGAGGAGTATCCCAGAAACGAGAAAACAGGAGCCCCATCAGCAGATGTAATGAGGAAATATGAGCAAGTGATAGTATGGTTGAAAAACAAAATACCTCCAAAAGAAACTGATTGGGTAAAGATAGACAGAACATCACAGGAACCGAAAGAGACTGTGCATTCATTTTACGAAAGGTTGTTCAAACAGTACAGCGGATATGAGGAGTTAAATGAGAAGGATATGAGTCACTTTGTGTATAGATTTGTATATGGTTTGAGACCTGAAATCTCAGACATGATTAGACATAGTATGATGGATTGGCAGTCAAGTTCAGTAGATAAGGTTATAAGACAAGCGAAATATTGTAGTGAGGAGATTGATGCAAAACAAAATAAGCTGAAAGAGAAAGCCGTGTGGGCACAAGTAAAAGTAGCTGAACAGCAAGTAGCACAAATGGAGAATAAAAATGCAGGGAATCAAGGTGGGTTTAAAGTTAAACCTAAAATAGTGGGGAATATTGATGAAATGAAAAAGAAATGCTATGTTTCAATTGCGGCCAGATAGGGCATTGGAAACGCGAGTGTAAATGTCAACCTAGATTTAATGGGGAACATACATCATTGAATCCGCAGGTGCAGTTTGAGGTAAATCAGCAGCAACCACAGCAACAGCAGATAGCAAATCAGCAAAGTCAGGTGACGCAACCGCCACTGCCATACAGTGGGAATCAGCAGAGATACAGTGCAGAGACAGGATTCAGCTGAGGTGAGCAGGTGAAAAGACCACAGAGAGCAAGTGCATGTTCTCAATATTGGTTGCAAGAAGAGAATGGCAGTGAGCCGGATGAAAGTTTCTGACGGTGCCTGAGAGAGGAAGAAGAGTGTGTGCTTGGAGCCCCTCTTGAGGTAGATCAGTCAGGTCCATTCGTGAGCGGAAAGGTGAATGATGTGGAAATAACTTTCCTAGTGGACACTGGTGCTACCCGTTCTACTGTTAGGTCAGTGGAAATTCAGAATCTTCCTCTCTCGGGTGTGACAATCCAGGTTGTAGGTGTAGCCAACAGACAGATAAATACTCCTTTGACAAAACCAGTTGAAATAGAGATTGGGACAATACAAAGATATGCATCGGTTTGTGGTGTGTGACAGCAGTCCTGTTAATTTGTTAGGCAGGGATATATTGTGTAAAATGAACTGTGCCATATACTGTTCACCAGATGGCATAGAATTGCAGACTCCAGATGAAGATAGTTTGTACAAAATGACAATGCTCATGATTGAGGCAGAACAGGACAAACTGTTTCCTGTTTTTGATAAAGAGAAAATTCCTGTTGAATTGAAAGAGGCAGTAAAAGAAAGTGGGTGGGATTTTACTGGAAAAGATATAGGTTTGATGAAAGGAGTTGATCCTGTAAAAGTGTCTGTAAAAGAAGGTGCAAGTTATCCGAATATACCCCACTATAAAATGACTGCAGAGGTAATTGAAGGAATTACTCCAGTAATTGATAAAATGATTGAGCAGGGAATTTTGCGAGAAATTGAGAGCAGTCCTTGTAATTCACCAATTATGGGATTGAAGAAGCCAAATGGAACATTTAGAATTGTGCAGGATTTGAGAAAAGTTAATAAAATTATTGTTCCATGCTGCCCAATCGTTCCGAATCCAGCAGTGATTCTGTACCAAATACCACATGATGCAGAGTGGTATACTGTGATTGACCTATTCAATGTGTTCTTTACTGTTTCATTGCATCCAGAAAGCCAATCAATTTTTGTGTTTCGTTTCCAAAATCGTATCCTAGCATGGGGTAGAATTCCGCAAGGGTACACTGAGAGTCCATTGATTTTCAATCAGCTGCTAAAGAAATCTTTGGAAAATGTGTGCATGCCAGGAGAATCTGTGTTTGTACAGTATATTGATGATCTTTTGGTTGCATCGAAAACAAAGGATGCCTGTGTGATTGACACTGTAGCATTGTTGAATCATTTGGCAGAGGAGGAACATAAAGTGTCTCCATCAAAATTGCAGTTTTGCCAGAAAGAAATACAGTATTTAGGTCACAAGATTGCTAAAGGAATCAGACAAGTCACAATTGAGAGAATTAAAATGATACAAGGAATGCAGCCCCGTAAAACTCAGCAGTGATTCTGTACCAAATACCACATGATGCAGAGTGGTATACTATGATTGACCTATGCAATGCGTTCTTTACTGTTTCATTGCATCCAGAAAGCCAATCAATTTTTGCGTTTCGTTTCCAAAATCGTATCCTAGCATGGTGTAGAATTCCGCAAGGGTACACTGAGAGTCCATCAATTTTCAATCGGCTGCTAAAGAAATCTTTGAAAAATTTGAGCATGCCAGGATAATCTGTGTTGGTACAGTATATTGATGATCTTTTGGTTGCATCGAAAACAAAGGATGCCTGTGTGATTGACACTGTAGCATTGTTGAATCATTTGGCAGAGGAGGAACATAAAGTGTCTCCATCAAAATTGCAGTTTTGCCAGAAAGAAGTACAGTATTTGGATCACAAGATTGCTAAAGGAATCAGACAAGTCACAATTGAGAGAATTAAAATGATACAAGGAATGCAGCCCCGTAAAACTCAAAGACAGGTAAGAATGTTCCTAGGAATGGTAGGTTTCTGCAGACAGTGGATAAGTGGATTTTCATTGATTGCAAAACCATTGCAGAGATTGACAATAGCAGATATCAGAGACCCTATTGTACTGACCAAAACAGAGATGGAAGAATTCGAACAGCTTAAAACTAAATTGTGTGAAGCGCCAGCTTTGGGAATGCCTGATTATGAAAAAGAATTTGAACTGTACTGCAGTGAGCGAGAGGGATGTGCTCTGTCAGTATTAATTCAGAGGCATGGAAGAATGAGAAAACCAATTGCGTATTTCTCAGCTGTTTTGGACCCTGTTGCAAAGGCTTTGCCAGGTTGTCTGAAAGCAGTAGCAGCAACCAGTGTAAGTCTGGAGCAAAGTGAAGGAATTGTGATGGTATTTCTTGTGAGAGTCTATGTACCTCATTCAGTGGAGATTCTCCTCACAAGAGCAAAGACCCAATACATGACTAACAGCAGAATGACACGTTATGAGAAAATAATTTTGGGAGCTGAAAATGTAACAATTGCAAGATGTGTGAATGTCAACCCATCAACACTGTTACCTGATACGGTTGAGGCAGAAGTGAAAGGTGAGCTTGATCACAAGTGTTTGGATGTTCTGGAGTATTGTACAAAGCCTCGACCAGACATTAGGGATGAACCTCTACCTGAATCAGATTTTGTAATGTTTGTGGATGGAACATGCTTGAGAACAGAGACCGGTGTTCTAAGTGCTGCATATGCCGTCTGTACAGTGGCAGAAGTACTGGAAGCATCTTGTTTGAAAGGAATTCATTCTGCTCAAATAGCGGAGTTGATTGCTTTGATACGAGCAAGTGAGTTTGGAAAAGAGGTGAAAGTAACCATAGTGACCGATAGTCAATATGGTTATGGAGTTGTTCATGATTATGGACAACTTTGGTCCCAAAGAGGCTATTTGACCACTGCAGGAACACTCATTTGGAATGCAGAATTTGTAAAAACATTGATCGATGTGATACAGCTGCCTGAAAAATTAGCTGTGGTAAAATGTGCAGCCCACAAGAAAGGTGACGATTATATCACCAGAGGAAACAGTTATGCTGATGCAATTGCAAAGCATTGCGCTAAAAACCAAATTTCAATCAATCGGGAGAAAACTGAAGAACATGTTCCAAGTCCTTTAATGCTAACCACTGTAGTAGAAACTTGGCAGGAATAGGCAGGAACAGAGGAAAAAGATATTTGGTTAAAATCAGGTTGCAGACAAAGGGAGGAAGATGAAATTTGGGTTTACAAAGATGAAAGACCAGTAATGCCTGATGGCATGATTTCAGATATGGCCCGAATGTACCATGGTCAAGCACATATTGGCAAAGACGCCATGATCCGTCTCTTTAGGCAGACTGGGTATAATAACTAAAATTCAGAATGATTGCTGAAAGTTTGTGTCAAAGATGCTTGGTCTGCCAGCAATTTAATCCAAACAGAAAAACTGTTGTAAGTTTGGGAACCATAGGATGGGAGGGTGGCCCATTTACAAGAGTTCGGATGGATTTTATTGAATTACCTCCATGTAACAGACTTAGATATGTTCTTGTGATAATCTGCTTGTTCTCTCGATGGGTAGAAGCTTTCCCCACGAGAAGAAATGATGGAACTACTGTAGCTAAACTGTTCTTGCGTGAGATAATACGACATTCGCCAGAGACTACATTGTGCATATAGGGCCATATGTATCAACATTCCGTTTTTGCGATTCCTAAATAGCGATTTTTAAGGAATTGCTATTTAGAAATCGCAAAATGGTATGTATGTAGAAATTAGCTTCTTTTTAGCGATTTCTTAAAATTCCTTAATTGCGATTAGCAAATTGCTAATCGCAATTAAGGAATAAATTCCCATTCATTTCTATGGGCCAGGAGGCCCATAGAAATGAAGGGGAAATTTGCGATTCGCAATTTGCTAATCGCAAATTGTGAATATTTTCAAGGGTGCAGGGGTGTCCAAAGGAAACCCTGTTGCACCCTTGAAATCGGCATGGGTGCACATGTGGCGCACATACATGCCCTTAGGGCATGTATGTGCGTCACATGGCACTTAGAAAAATGAAAAAATATGCATTTTGAAAGGAATTCGCAACTTACCACCAACTAGAAGTTGGTGGTAATTTGCGATTCCTTAAGGCCAATTTGCTATTTTTTTTGGCTTCTTACATTGCATTTAAGGAATCGCAAAATTTGCGATTCCTTAAATGCAATCGCAAGATAAGGAATCGCATATTTTGCGATTCCTTATTTTTAAAGAAGATTTCCTTGATACATGCCATTAGTCCAAATTGCATTCGCAAACGCCGAAATTCACAGAATTTCGGCGTTTGCGAAGTCAATTTGGCTTGATACATATGGCCCTTAGACCTGAGGCTTCTGGAGTAGTTGAAAAGGTAAATGGAACGATTAAAAACAGAATTGCAAAAATGTGTTTGGCAACAGGAATGAAGTGGCCTGACGCCTTGCCACTTGTGTTGATGACATTAAGAAGCATACCTGACAGAAAAACTGGATTAAGCCCTCACGAAATCTTGATGGGTAGAGTGATGAGGCAGGCTTTTGTACCAGTTAATAGGTTGCTAGCTATAAATGATGACATCATACTGGATTACTGAAAATACCTGTCTGATGTGGTAACTTCTGTGCTTCACCAGGTGGGAACTGAATCAAATTCCAAAGAGAAAACTCCAGCTCATTATCTAGTCCCTGGGGACTGGGTAAGAGTGAAAGTTCATCGCAGAAGGAATTGTTTGGTACCAAGGTGGCAAAGACCACGCCAGGTGATCTTGATCAGCAATACTGCAGTTAAATGTGCTGGATTGAAGAGGTGGGTTCATGCTAGTCACACCATCCGTGTGCCTGAACCTGAATACTATTCAAAACAGATGCACAAAGTTCCCCTAGGGGGTAATATTGGTATATATATGAGTGATCTACCTTCCTCTCTCCAGATGTGGTTGTATGTGGGAGTCAGGGACAAGTGTCCCTTATTGGAATTAGGGAAACCTCACGCAACAGGTTGGTTTTACGGCTACTGTCATATTACCAACCGATTGTTTCGTGTCATCATCGGCTTCCTGCTCCTGCGTCAAGCCGGCGCTGCAATGCCTGACGGGTAGCACAGGGTGCTACACTTTTGTGGAGATCTTTTATTCCTGGCCGATGTTTGAGTGAGTGTAAGGGGCCCAAGTGATAAAGTAGTGAGCGTGGAGTGTGGTGAATTTAAAAAAAGTTAGTATAGTCTACTCTGGGCATTTTATTCCTGTAGCTAACTACCTTGTTAAAAATAAGAGGGGTATGGGGATTCAACCAGGCTATGTGTGGGAGACCCGTTCAACCCTCATTAGTGATCAGGTCGACATGTTTCATGCCATCACGGCAATTCATCAGGACCTAAAGTGCTCATAAACTAGGGAAAGAGCCCAAGGTGGGCCGCGGAGTTAAATGAATACAACCTGAGGGGTCAGGAACTGGAACAGGAGGAGTTCCTGTATTGTAGTCCGCCCTATGGGAAGATGGGAGAAAAACATGTAGTAATGACTATTCTCCAAGGGGTTATCATACAATCCTAGATTCAAGGTAAGAACCGCTGTTTATGCATTCACCCGGATTGTGAATAACTAGAAAAGAAGAGAGAGGTGGAGCTATGTTTGAGACTTTAGTGAGTTTTGATCGGGTATAGCATACCATGTGGGATTGCCACCATACATATTCCCGGTCGGTAGATTTAAGGAATAAATCTAGATGGCAGTTTGAGGAAATGTGTGCCGAAGGAGGGTCTCTTGCGGACTACTAGTAAAAGACAAATTCTTTGGACTTACCCTCAGTAGCTGTTGACGGTCCCCGCAGACTGCTTGGGTGGGACCTGTGCTATCAACTGATAATCTGCAGGGATAAGGGATGAATAGGGGATTCTAAGTGCATTTAAGCGGAGCAATGGTTTTAGCTCAAGGCAAGAAGGTTCATTGCCGAAAAAGAAAGAAAGGAAACAAACAGCCAGTCTCAATGTGATTTTACAAACCAGCCGGTGATAATAGCGGAAGTATACCGTTCAGTGTGAGCCGCAGCCCAGCTGGGAACCCAGCAGATTAATCCCGGGTCACCGCAGCACCCACAGCGCCTCCCCGGGTGGGGTCCGCGGTGCCCTCAAAACGACACGCCCGAGAAAACTCCAGCTCATTATCTAGTCCCTGGGGACTGGGTAAGAGTGAAAGTTCATCGCAGAAGGAATTGTTTGGTACCAAGGTGGCAAAGACCACGCCAGGTGATCTTGATCAGCAATACTGCAGTTAAATGTGCTGGATTGAAGAGGTGGGTTCATGCTAGTCACACCATCCGTGTGCCTGAACCTGAATACCCATACGACGGTGAAAGTACAACTGACTCTGATTCTGAAGGTGAACCAGAAAAGGATCCACATACTGAAGATCGACAAGAACGTCGACATCTGGAAGTATCAGAAGCCAGTTCTGCGTCTGAAGGTGAAGGTGAAAGGGAGATTATTGAAATACCAGATTCAGAAGATCAACTTGAAGATCGAGAATCGGTAAAAGCAAGCACCAGTAAAGACGCAAAAGAAAGTGAAGAGAAAGTTGTAGAAAAAGAGAAAGCTGAAACGCAAACTGAAAACTCTGGAAGTAGGAACGGAAATTCTGAAACTGGGGAAGAGGAAGTAACTCACGATAAGGATGAGATTCCAAGTACCAGTTATGAAAGAGTTCCTGACAGAGTGACAGTAGAGAAAACTAAGACCGATGAAGACAAAGACATTGTGAAAATCATAATAAATGATACAGTAGAAGATACCGAAAGTGAAACTGATGACAGTGCAGATGAGACTCCATTAAGAAAAAGCACAAGAAAAAGAGCTTGGAGAGTGGAGCATAACACTGTAGAACCAAAAACTAAGAAAGTCTGCAAAGGAGACAATTGGCCTAAAGGAGCAGGAGGAGTGAAATTCAAAATAGTAAATACAACAAAGGAAAAAGAAGAGCAAGTGAATGAAATTACCAGTCAGAAAGAGACACTGGGCAAGAAAATAGAGACAATTCAAAGGCCAAAAAGAGTAAGACGTCCAAATCAGAGGTACAAGTCACCTGAGTGGACCTATATAGTTCTTCCACCTATTGTTGAAGTCGATAGTAGTCAAGAAAATTTGTACGACCCAAAGCCAATTGGGAAAAGTGAGTAAAGAAATCAATTAAGAAATGGAAAGTTAGGTGCTCAAAGTATATGATATTTAAAGTAAAAAGTCCAGAAGTCCTGTGAGACGTTTTTTTGTAAATATAGACGAGGTCGGAGTTGACACAAGGTCGAAGAAAACTTGTTAGAAAAACTAATCATAGCAATATTTAGAATAGAAATTGACACATGGTCGAAGAAAATTTGTTAGGGTGCTGTGTGAGTTGAGAAATTATAGGTGACACAAGGTCGAAGAAACAGTGTTAGAGAAAATGGCAATGAGCAATCACAAGACGAAATGTTCTATTTTCAGAAAATGGTGCAGGTGTTGCTCAATATGCATGGGGTTATTGACTATATTATGGATAATTTTAGCTATTGTGATTCCTTTCCAAACTCATTTAACAAAATTAAAACCAAACGTGAGTTCTAGTAAACCAAATGAGAAAGAACACGTACATGAGACATATGTGTATAAGCATCAAGATAAGTCAATTAGTGACTTCACCAAGAATACTTTTTCAAAATTATTGCTTGAGTACATTAAAACTATGAATGTTGATGACTGTTATGTTTGTGTAAAGTTGCAAGCATCAGTGTCAGAAGAGGTGACCTATCACCACCTTCCTCTTACTTATGGAGTTACTTGTAGTGTAATCTCGAGTTTGTTTTATAAGACTGGTAAATTGGAGTATCAATATTCTAATGTGGATGAGATATTTGCAAAGTTGAAAATCAATGCCAAACTAAACAAAAGGAGACATGCAGAAGTGATGGGAGAATATTTTATAGAAGTAGATGAATTAACACACGAGTATGCATTTAATAATAATTTGACCTGTAAAATGAGAATTGAAGAAAATACATTTTTGAATATGTTTGAGGAAAGGAGAATTGCTTAAAAAAGAAAAGAAAAGGTGAAACATGCAAAGTCAAAATATTATACATTTGATGATGAGAATATTGAAGATTAGAATGTGAACGTGGCATTAAATATAGATGCACCAATGTTGGGAAAATTATGTATCAGAAGAGATAATTCAATGTATGACAATTATTTTGTGGGTGCAAGTCAATGTGAAGACACTTATAGAATTTTAGGAGGTTGGGGATTTAAAGGAGGAAATGATCTTGTATTCCCTGGAATTTATTTCATATGTGGGAATAAAGCTTATTATAGGCTGCCTGACCACTGGTATGGGACATCTTATGTAGGTTTGGTCTTTCCTAAAAATGTTCATGTAGATAGAGGTACTAATGGAAAGCATGAAATAGGTAAAGTTCTAAGTAGAAAAAGAAGAGAGACTGTGTTATAAATAATAGGCGATGTATTTGGAGCACTGATACCAGCAGTGGGAATTTCGTTCAATGCAAAAAGAATCAGAAAATTGCCCACAATTGTTGATAAATTGTCAACAGATACAGCAGGAGGATTCCTGATGGTAGACACTGAAATGGTTGCTATGAGAGCTATGTTTATGCAAAACCGACTTGCCCTTGATATATCAAATCAAATCAAAATTAAATAAGCTTTATTCGATATTTACATTGAATATCATAAAAGCATTCATAATATTGGTTAAAAGAAAATCATTTTACAATTATAACACATAATTATCAAAAAGAATCAAGATATAAAATTTAAATATAAACATTTTCATGAGAATTAATCTTAAGAAGGACACAGTATTAGGAACAGACTAATGTACAATAGGATCTTTAGCTAGTTGCCGAATCAAGTTGTACATGCTAACGAATTTCTAAATTTAAGTAATAATTTTAAAAAGTATTCCATTTTGCATATGACATCCTTGTCCTCTAGCTCTTGTAAACGTTCCAGAGCATCTCTGCAAGACCTTAGTCCCCATCTTTTCAACAAAGGTCTCAATAAGGATTTCCTAGGGGTGGTATAATAAGTACAAAATAATATGGAGTGAATGTTTGATTGAACAGAAGTATGATCACAGGGGCATAGGCTCAAATTTCGCGACCAATCATTACATATCGGAAAAGTTATTAAGCGAAAAAAAGAGCCCAACCTAAATCTTGTGAGCAACATTCTTGTGAAACAGGAATTGTCAGTAGAAAGATATCGTTGTAACCCCTTATTCACGGTGATCCTTTGATAGGCCTGGATTGATTTATTTAATTTCTGGGTCGCCCACCTTTTGGCTTCTAGGTAGTCCAATAGGGTCTTTCTCAGTTCTTTCCTTGAGATATTCTCCAATGTCGTTGGGTCGGTATAATACTCAGGCCGATCTATATCTTGCAACATCTTTTTAACGTATGTTAGCCATTTCATATGTTTTGCCCCCTCCAAATTAAGAATATCCATTATTATATCTCGGTTTAGAGCAGTCTCGGTAGTGGTCCAGATTTTATGCCATAGAAGCGGTGGCTCAACTTTAATTAGATCGATGATAAACGGTAGGCCTAGCTCTATATGAATCATATAGACTGATGTAGCTTTCGATGTCGCTAGCAGGTATCTTAGGAAGTTGTTTTCTGCCACTTGGATTGATGAGATGTCATTTTCAATACCCCAGAGGCCGGCCCCATAGATCGCTGTAGAAACACACTTGGCCTTGTAGATCATAATGAGTTGTTTTACTGGCCTCCCTCCTATTTTACTTGCAAAGTCACGTATACCTCCAATTGCTCTAACAAAGGCAAGTTTCCTAGCTTTGACAGCAGGGTGCCATAGTACCTTCCTGTTTATACTTATACCAAGGTACGTGAAATTGTCAACTGTCTCCAGTTTTTGATCCTTGATAAATATAGGACATGGAATTTTTTTTCTACCCTTACTGCAGGCCATAGAGAAGGTCTTCCCAATGTTGACTTTCAAGCCCCTTTCATGCATATAGTTGGTAAATGCAGCAACAGCTCTTTGTAGCCCCAATCTTGTTTGTGAGATGATAGCCGCATCGTCGGCATACAACAAGATTGGGATGGCTTGGCCTCCCACCTTAGGGTAGTCACATTCGATGTTTTTTAAATGCTCACCAATGGCGTTTATATAGAGGGAAAAAAGCAGGGGTGCTAAGATGCACCCCTGTCTAACCCCTCTATTGATGGTGAACCTTGGTGAACATTCTCCCTTCAAGCCAAACCGCACCCTGGCACCAGCACCTTTGTACAGTTTCATTATGAAGGAAAGAATTGATGGGTCCATCCCTAAACGGTCAAGAGTTTCCCATAGTTGGTCATGGACCACACAGTCAAATGCAGAGCTTAAGTCTATATATGTTATGTAGAGACTTCCCCTCTTAATCACCACATATTTCGACATAATAAGATGTAAATTCAAGCTCTGCTCGACTGTGCCCCTTCCCGTTCGGAAGCCATATTGCAATCTTGAGAGTATGTTCTCCTCTTCTGTCCACTTTTGCAAACGTTTAAGGATGATTCGCCCCGCGATCTTCATCGTAGAATCGAGCAAGGAGATAGGCCGATAACATGATGGCAGGTGCCTATCTCCTTTTTTATATATGGGTATCGCTATTGCTTCAGCCCAAGTTGGAATTTGGCCAGAGACATTAGCTGAATTCAAAACAGCGGTTAATATTGGTGCCCACGTATATATCTCGGCCTTAAAAACATCTGCAGGGATGGCATCCGGACCAGGTGCCTTCCCGGACGGACTCTCCCTTATTGCTTCGATCACCTCGTCATATGAAAACACAATGTTAGTAATACTCTTGCTCCTGGAGGGAGATGTTAAATGTGAAGGGAAGATGGAATCCGAAGGGGTGCTATTTACAGGACTAGGTTTGCTGTATAATTCTTGAAAATGAGCAGCCCAGGTATCACCACCAATTGGAAGATCCAGGTGTCTCTTAGGTGTTTTTGTCCATGGGAGTGGGGTGTTTAAAAATTTCCAGAAAGCTGAAGAGTCCCTATTTTCACTTGTTGACAAGAGAGTCTGCCAAGCTTCTTCCTTAAGAGTGTTTTTCCTGTTTTTGATGGCAAGGTGGTATCGGAGTCTGGCTTGACGTATCTCCATAACTTGTTTAGGTGTTGTATGAAGAGCTTTCTTCAGAGATTTTAGGGCTCTTGTGCACTCGTTATCGAACCACCCTTTTGGGATAATAGGGCCTTGCTTTAACTGTCTTGTAAGGAGCGTTTTAAGACTCTCTTGAATTTTCAAGAAGGCTTCCAGGATAGATTGAGGGTGTTCATTTATGGACAAGCAGATGTGTATCTCCTCCCATCTCAGCTTAAGTAAGTTTTTAGGAAGATTAGGTGGATTAATTTTGTCCCATTTAATGGTATAACCATTTAGGGTACCTAATCTAATGGGTTGTTCATAGTTGGGTCCGGGATTTTTGTGGCTAGGGCTGGGAAGGGGTAACACAATGGCTAAAGCCAGAGGATAGTGATCACCAAAGAGGTGGTCCAAAGTATCCCAACAAGATATGAATGAGGCATGCATCTTCGAAAAAAGGATAAAATCAATGGTAGAATTTACTGCTCTTCCATAAAATGTCGGTTTAAATGGTTTCATGGGAAATGATCAGACATTTGCAAAATCTAAGTTAAACGATGCCATAAAATTATTTAGTAATTCCCCTGTGTTTGTATGTACAAAGTGATTTATTTATTTATTATTTATTACTGCCATTTATAGAGCGCATACAATTACCCTTGGGCGTCTCGGCGCTAAAAAAGTGCATTGATGTCTCACCTTGATCAGGAAGTACGGAAATATGGATCACTGATTGAATAACCATGTTTTCAGTTTTTTTCTGAACTGGAGAAGTGTGGGACTTGCTTTTATATGGTTAGGTAAAGTGTTCCAGAGTCTAGGGGCTGCGATTGAGAAGCGGCGATCGCCCCAGGAAACTGTTCGGCTTCGTTGAACCACTAGTTGGTTAAGAGAAGTGGATCTGAGAGTTCTAGGTGGATTGTAGGGAATCAGTTGATTTTTGAGGTAACGAGGTCCTTGATCCTGTAGGGATTTATATACTGTGCACAGAGATTTAAATTTTACCCGGTTGTGGATGGGCAGCCAATGGTAGCTTTTAAGCGTGTCTGAAATAGGTGCAAACTTGGTTTTTTTTGACAGAACGCGAGCGGCAGCATTCTGCACGGTCTGTAGTTTTTTGGTGACTCTGCTCTGAGCATTGAGCAGCAGACCGTTGCAGTAGTCTAGCGAAGTAAGCACTAGGGAGGTGACTAAAGTTTTTGCTGCTGAGTCTGGTAGATAAGGTGTGATTTTTCTTACCATTCTAAGCTTGAAGTGGGCGTTAGCTGCCACCTTGTTTGCATGGGCCATAAAGTTAAGCTGGTCATCGAAAGTAACCCCTAGGTTTCTGACTTTGACCGTGGGGCTGGGGGGTGTGCCTAAGGCCGATGGCCACCAAGTAGCCGACCACGCTGGGGAGAGATTACCAAAGATGACCACCTCCGTTTTATCGGAGTTGAGCTTTAGGCAATTCTTTGCCATCCACTCGCCGATAGCAATCATCCCACTTTGGAATCTCTCTGCCACCCTTTGTCCGTCGCCCTTTATAGCCAGCACCAACTGAGTGTCGTCAGCGTATGAGGTTAGGCCCATCCCATGTGCTTTGATGACACTGGCAAGGTCCGACACATATATATTAAATAGTGTCGGACTTAGGGATGAGCCTTGGGGCACCCCACACGGCAACGACAGATCAGCCGACTGGAAAGGGCCCACTGTGACCGCCTGAGTTCTGTTGGCCAGGAAGGAAGCAAGTAAGTCCCTGGCCGTGAGCGTAATGCCCATCCTCTCGACACGGTCGACCAAGATCTTATGGTCAACCGTGTCGAAAGCAGCTGACAAGTCCAGGAGAACTAGCAAAGCAGTTCCTCCTTGATCACGGATGACTCTTATGTCATCGGCTGCTTTGATAAGAGCGGTTTCCGTTCCATGATGTTTGCGGAAACCGAACTGCGTATCATCTAGCAGATTGTTGTTTTCTATGTAGGCTGATAGCTGCTGGTTCATAGCCTTTTCTGTAACCTTAGCTAGAAAAGGGAGGCTTGCTATAGGGCGGTAGTTTTTTAATTCTCCTTTGTCTAAACCAGGCTTCTTAAGCAGAGGCTTGATCAGGGTGTTTTTTAGTGAGTCAGGATAAGATCCAGATGCCAGAATTGTATTACAGACCATGGTAATAATTGGGATTACTGTATCCGATACCTTGGCAAGTACGGAAGTTGGGCAGGGATCCAAGGCGGATCCGGCTTTGATCGTTGTTACTATGCCCTTAATTTGGTCAGTGGTGAGGGGACTAAAGCAGGTCATGGTGGTTCTGGGAGTGGTCATGGGGGTAGTGGCACTACTACTAACCTGGTCTGAGTTGAATACTTGATAGATGTCGATAACTTTTGCAAAAAAGAACTCCGATAAAGCATCACATAGTGTTTGCGATGGGGGTGGGTTGAGATCCGGGGCATTGCCAGCAAGGGTTTTGGCAATGTGATATAGCTGTTTGCTGGAATTTTTAGCAGTTTCTATGTGGAGTGTGAAAAAATCCTTTTTTGCAGCAATTAACATTGTTTTATAAGTAGCGAGAGCTTTCTTATATTTTTCCTTGTTTTCACTGTCGTAAGTTCTTCACCAGTGTCTTTCCCTATTCCTGGTTAATTGTTTTTGAGTTTTTAGTTCTGCCGTATACCACTGAGCTTTGGGCATATTTCTATTTTTAGATATTGATTTGGTGGGTGCCAGCTGAGTCGTAGCTTCACCTAACCATTTTTGGAATTGGTTGGTTGCGGTGGTGGGGTCAGTGGATAATTCCGGAGTTGTGGTGTTGAGAAGAAACGTTAGGTCGTTGGGATTGATGTCCTTCCATGCTTTGAAAGTGCCCTTTTTCGCAAGGGCGGCTTTTGTTCTCTGAGGACCTTTGATGGTGAGTCTACTAAAGATGACTGAGTGGTCTGTCCAGGTCATAGGGAGAACTGAGGTGATACACAATCCTTCCACATTCGTAAAGATTCCGTCCAGCGTATGGCCTGCCAAATGGGTAGGGGTTTTAACCAATTGTCTAAGGCCCATTATGTCTAGGTCAGATACGAGGGCTGCGGTATCCCTATCACTGAGAAGCTCTAGATAGAAGTTGAAATCTCCCATCATCGTGGTAGAGTCTTCTGATGCTATAGACTCGGTGATATTGCTAAGATTTGTGAGAAACACAGATCTTGTCCCCGGAGGTCTGTAAATCAGTGTTCCCTTAAAGTTATAGGTGGGGGATAGTTTTATATCAAACAGCATGGCTTCGCAAGAGTTGATAGGTATTGGCGAGCAGCGGACTTTGAAATGTTCTCTCGCTATTATGGCTATCCCTCCTCCCTTTCCTATGGGCCTGTCCTGTCGGTAGGCATTGTAACCTGGGGGAACTGCCGTGACATAGTCAGGGGCAGATGCCTCATCGGACCATGTCTCTGTAATATAGAGCATATCTAAATTATAGTCACTGATGAGGTCGGCTATATCTTGGCAGTGTTTGCCCAGGGAGCGCGCGTTAATAAGTGCCATGGAGACATACGTGTCAGCCTCAGTAATGCAGGATTTAACATCCCTTGCTGGTGATCAGGCATATCGTCCTCTAATTCCTTATCGTGTAGGGGAGAAAAGTCACACACCCCCCTGGCAATTTTTTGACAGATATGACCATTAAAATCACCCATGAGTGCTGTCACACACTCAGCACCACGCATTTCTTTGATCGAAATAATAGAATGAGACAAATCATCTAATGTTTTCTCCAAACGATCTAAGGGAATATTATTATACAAATTAATGATTAAGAGACTCAAATCTGAACCCAAATCCATAACTATAATTTGGTAAAAATCCCTTAGTACACATTTCCGGATCCTGTGTCCCACGGCTACACTTACATATGTACACAGTCCCCCCCGGTGTCTGCCCTGGTTACTCTCTATTGCTGCTGAATGAAATGTTTGGAAGCCCAATAAGTGTATCGGAGTAAGCACCCAAGTTTCCTGAAAACACAGGACAGAATAGGAATTAACTACCTCCAGCCATGCTGGTTGAATAATTTTTGAAGATATACCTGCCAAGTTCCAGCTAAGAATATATAATTTGGAGGATAGATCTTGCGTTACCATACAAGTAGGCAAAGTTTTTATATTATTTTGCTGGCCAACTGGGGGAAAACGATGTACTGGGAGCTGCATATTTGTCCCATTTACCAGATCTTTTAATGTCTTGCTATTTTTCGGGGAGCTCTTCATGGATGGTGTATTTGAGAGTATACTAGCATTATCCTCCCCCTCCACCCTTTGGTCCTTCCCTAAAGAGAGTCAGTCTACATCCTCCAAACCATAGAGTGGCTCATAGTAAATATTACAGGGAAAATTCCAGGTTGGAGTTATTGGCGGGAAACAGTTACCATAACCAGCTTGGTCATATCTAGGAGTTAAATAGGTTTTGTTTCTCCACGGCCTGCCATTTTGCAAATGTGGGTTGAAGGTAGGAAAAATTTCACCCCTATTTCCCTGTCCTGGAAAATGGAAATTTCGCGGTAGTCTTTGATGGTATTGAGTAGTAGGGTTCTCATAATGATGTATGGGGCGATATGGTTTTGGGGGCATTAAGGCTTCTGGATAAAAATATAATAAGGATTTGGGTGAGATCGGGCCTTTGTTGGTAACAGTAAACCAATCCATAATGTGGTTGGTGACTCTAGGATCTTTAAAAGTAATTATAATTACATTGCCCTCAATATCTTTGGGGCGTAAGCCCACCCAGCTAGTTCTCCTCACCATGATGATATCACCGTTTAGGTGTGGTGGCAATGGCCTGTTATTTTTTAGCCAATAAATGACCTTATTTTTCAGGCTGACTGGGTCTTCATATCTTACTTCAGATGGTAAAGGCGGAACCCCCGTTAAAATAATAACTTTGTGAGATGCTGCTGGAGGTAGATCCACATGTCTCTCACCCAGTGGTCTCTTATGTTTCTGAACAAAAGTGTTCATATCCCGCATGGATTTGGTATTCCCCATTCTTGCCGAATCCACGAGAGATTTAATTTGAGCTGACTGTGCTCGAGGCTCTATGGGCAGTTTGGATGAAACCAAAGGAACTTTATTTATTCGGTGCAAAGCAGCTGTGGGAGTTGGTATGGTAGGGGTATTTGATACTTTTACAGTTATATCAGGGTTGGACGTTTTTACCTCTTTTGTAACTTTCTCTCTCTCTTTAAGAGTCGATGGGGGGTTTGCCAAATCATTACTAATTAAAGTGTTTAGGGTAGGGCATCCTATGAGGGTATCCAATTGAGTTCCTAATTTCCTTACTCTCTCCACTATTGGCATGAGTAATGCTTTCATAAGATGCTCCATCGCATCTACAAAGTCTTTCATAGTTGGAGGAACCTGGGCGATCAGTGTATTACTAAAGACGTTGGGTGCCCCTTCAGCTATTTTATGTAATTCTTTCATTAATGAGTCCTTTTGGGGCATTATTTTGTGGATAATTGTATCAGCCTGGCCAAAACCTTTTTTCCTTCGCTTTTTCGGTGGAGATCTATTGACGACCTTTTTCATTTTCACCGAGTTAGGGCCTCTCAATGATTATGGGGCTTTATGTTTAAAAGTGAATTAATCACATTGTCTTCGCTGTCCCGCCTCTGAGGATTTAGATGTCTCCATGATACATGAGCTTTCATGGGTGTTAGGAGGTTTAGGGGTATCAAGGTCAATAAGATCAATAATTAAATTATTGCTAGGAAGGGGTTGCTCCAGTTGGTGGCTGGTGAAATTCTCATCTTTGGGAGACGAGCTGGACTGAAAAATTAGAGGAACATTGTCCGCATTGAATAGATCGTCATCAGAATTTTCCCGAATTGGGTGATCCAGCTGGACATCAGAGATAGCTTTGGTACCAGTATCCCAAGCTGTGTTTTTAAGTTGCTCAATTGATAGTCATCGAGCTGCACGGCGCTCTGCCAGGGCCAGCTCTCTGTCAACCTCCGCCTTGGCTTTTATAAAAAACTTATCCAATGGGCCCAAAATGGAAGAACCTACCCTGGACGGTAAAACGTCATCAGTGGGCTTAGACATACCTGGAATGTAATCCTGATGTTACGGTATGTTAAGACGGAGTCTATACACTTATTAGTAAACAACAGGGGAGTGGCCAAGCCAAGCCTTGTCTGGCCTTGGAGGGCCGTAGAGGGCCCGCCCTTTGCCCGGGCTTCGCCCCGGGCTGCGACCCGCGGTGCGCGTTAGTAGCCTTGCTTAAGTTCCTGTTGGGGGAGAGGGGGCGTGGCACTGGGAGGGGGCGCGGCTCACACGGGAAGAGGACCCAGCTGGTGGTAGTGGATGCTGGTCCTCGCAGTCCCGGGGCCGCGCCTCTCGCCTCCTCTGCGGCCAGGCAGTTGGTCTCCTCCTCCCACTCGGAACAACAAGCTGCTGGAAGTCTTATCTGCTACTCCTGTAGCGACGCGGAGACAACACAGGGCAAAAGAAACCTCACGGCGAGCGGCTCCCGCGTAGCGGGGGCCGCGAGAGGTGAAGAACGTTTTTGGTGGGGGCGTGGCACTGGGAGGGGGCACGGCTCACACGGGAAGAGGACCCAGCTGGTGGTAGTGGATGCTGGTCCTCGCAGTCCCGGGGCCGCGGCTCTCGCCTCCTCTGCGGCCAGGCAGTTGGTCTCCTCCTCCCACTGGGAACAACAAGCTGCTGGAAGTCTTATCTGCTACTCCTGTAGCGACGCGGAGACAACACAGGGCAAAAGAAACCTCACGGCGAGCGCCTCCCGCGTAGCGGGGGCTGCGAGAGGTGAAGAACGTTTTTGGTGGGGGCGTGGCACTGGGAGGGGGCGCGGCTCACACGGGAAGAGGACCCAGCTGGTGGTAGTGGATGCTGGTCCTCGCAGTCCCGGGGCCGCGCCTCTCGCCTCCTCTGCGGCCAGGCAGTTGGTCTCCTCCTCCCACTGAGAACAACAAGCTGCTGGAAGTCTTATCTGCTACTCCTGTAGCGACGCGGAGACAACACAGGGCAAAAGAAACCTCACGGCGAGCGGCACCCCTTGATATAATTTTAGCAAAAGAGGGAGGAGTCTGTAGAATTTTGAAAGGTCAACATTGTTGTACTTATATTCCAGACAAAAGTCAGAACGTTGAAAAGTATATTATAAATATTACAGATTTGCATAAAGAAATTGAACCACTGGAGGTTGAAGGTGTCCTTGTAAGGCTGGGTAAAAGTTTTTCAGCAATTAAACATTGATTTCAAGAAATAGGTAGTTCAATTATAGGTAAGATACTAATTCCAATAACAGTTATAGTGATAGTGATTTTCTTTATAAGGTTATGCTGTATAAAGGTAGAAGAGATTTCAGAAACTTGATGAGGAAAAGGAATGAAGAAAGATTGGCAAGGATAAGAGAAAAGAATGAGATAGAAATGGAAGACATTAAAGATAAGGTTTTCAAAGATTCAAGAGAAAAAGAGACAAAAGTATAGATGTTATTAACAAAAAGAAGTTGAAACATGTTCTGTTAAGTTTTCCAACATTTTGAGGGTTATTTGGTGATAAAATCACCAGATGAGGGAATTGATGGAGCGAGGTGGCGAACGCAAAATTTTGTGTACCCCTCGTGAAATTAATGTCCCATAACAATAACAGCTACTTCAGGAAGAAGCTGAAGACCTGGCTGTTCGAGCAGTAGCGGCACCCCCCCACCCCCAGCGCCTTGAGACCCTACGGGTATGTAGCGCGCTTTATAAGTGTCACTGATTGATTGATTGACTGATTGCATGTTTGTGAAATTAGCCAACTATAGAGTAAAGTGCACACATTATTTTTTATTTTTTACACATGGGGAGAACTAATTTGCTTAAGTGGTGCAAATTAACCCAGCTAATATGTATTGTTATTGTTTTTTGAACTAATGTGCAGCCTATTCGTAAACAAACGCAATTTAAATGTGCTTATTGTAATGGTTTATGTGATGGAAGATGTCGAAATGTAAGTGTAAATCGCATTTATGTGGCTTATCTGCTAGGTAATAACTAATTGGGAAACATTAGTAAGGTGGGAGGTAAACAGAACGGGTTTCAATTCATAATTTAACATAAATCTGTGTTTGTTTCTGCAATAGTTCCAAAAGTGGCCTCTGAGGCCTACACAGAAAATGGACGGTTGTGTAAACTGTGAGCAAGAGCTGAACTGCGCAGGCGCGCCAAAACCTGCAAGTCAGAGTGAACTGCCTGAGGGTTCAAAGCTGATGTGGCCCGGAACCTAGGATGTGTGCCAAGCATGGATGATGAGCCTGGGAAGATATATGGATGTTGCCACTCAAGGAAATGCGTAGGCCAAAGACTGTCCTAAAACAAAGCCCCTTTCTTTTTTAGCTGACACGTTGTTAAATTAATGCTGTAATGGTGAGATGATGCTCACCCACCCCGAAATTGTCCAATGAGAAACTGAATAAGAGATGTTAGTTACTTTTTAGATAGATTAAGTTAGGGAATTAAGGTATAAACACCCCTGGATTTGTCTAGTTGGGGTCGCTTTTTCCATTTCCATCGGAGATGCTGCCCGATTGCTGACCGATTCCTGGAAGTAAGATTTCTTATGATTTTTTTTGTTTGGTTTTTTTTTTGCCTTGCAGGATTGTAGGATAAGATGAGGGTGTTAGTTAGGGATGTTAGGAGAGAATGACTTTGGAACTATCTGTTCTTTGCTAATCTTTAACTGTTTTTCTAAAATAAAGCGATTTTTCCTTTAGCTCAAATAAAAATGATCATTTGAAATAAAGTTTAAGTTTTACCGAATATAGATTTACTAATGCATTAAATGTCAGACATGATAAAGTTTTGCTTAGAATAAAAATTAAATAAATGAAGAACTAAGAGCTGGTCTTTGAATTCTTCCTACGCCTAATTTTCATTCTAACAGATCCAATGCCACTATGGTGGTGTGTCTGAATAATTTAATGCAGTGGTAAATAATGAATAGTTAAATAGGTTTAGACGCTCCACCAAAATGCAGCAGCGTTTCTCCAGTGTGATTTACCAGAGCCTTGAAGCCTAGTGTAAGTGAACAGGGTAAATGCGCAATGTTTTGGGCCCCACTGGTGCATGATTTGTGTGTTTAAAGGTTTTGGGGAAATGGTGAGTATTGATTAGAAATTATTTCTGGAGCACCACCAACCCTGTGCTACGCCAGTCAGCACCACGTGGTGGTAGGCTCGTGTCGGCCGCAGGGCCTCAGGTGCCACCAACCCTGTGCGCAGCCATTCATGGGCCCTTTATGATTGAGCCCCCCGGGGTCCCTTATCCAGTCACCACCAGCAGAGGGGAATGTGATGTTGTCAGCCCCTTATTTATTTATTTAACATTTATATCGCCAAGCGAATCATCCCCGAGGGGATCTCTCGGCACCCGGCAGTACAGAAAAAGCAGGACTTATATGTGCGGGGTCACATGGCCTGTGACAAATGTGCAGGGTGTGTGTGGTGTGTGTGCAGACCTGCCCTAAGTGAGTGGCTGTGACATGCTGACAATTAGACCAGTGACCTGCACACCACCAGCAAGTCGCTAAGTGGGCCCCCTTTGGAACATAAGTAGAGTTGTCTGGTCTGACGTACGCCCGACCAGCGCAGGGCGTGCATCAATGACTCGGGGGCTCTGGTCGTGGTTCAGTCCATGTCCGGACAAGAAAGTGACTAAAGACTGTTTCCCTTTTGTAGTGTCCACGCACCCGGAACACAATAGGCAACGTAGCAGACGGTGACTGGCATCCCACCAGATGAACATCATTGACCTAAGGGAAATCACTGTCCCTACTTCCATCCACACATTCGTACATGAATGATGAAAGACATGACACAGTAGTGCGTTACTGGATGTTTATTGCACATCCAGTGGAGTTTAGCAGCTGGAGTGGTACAGGGCTATGCCAAGCACACCACACAATATGGGCTGACAGGTACTGCGGAAGAGGAAGGGTACAGTCCGCAGTCTGATCGCCGTGTCATTGGTCATCAAACAGGATATGGCAGTTAATGTTGCGATACAAGGTGAGGGCAGCGGAGTGTATCAGGGGTCAGTGGGAGGTCATGAGGCCATGTGCGGTACCAAGCAGAAACAGGCCAGGTGGCAGAAATGAATGTTTCCTTCTGACAACAATCCCATCCACGTACTCGTCCTCGTATGTGTGCCGTGCCCCACCTGTGGGTGTTGCAGTACCGGCTGCGGCACAGTGTGCCACTGACACATCAGGAGCCGTAAGAGGATTGTCGGCCGCACTGTGTGGCAGTGGCACATCAGGTGCTGGAGTGGAAACGCCTGCTGCACTGTGAGCCACTGACACACCAGGGGGCAGAGATGTGGTCGGTGTGGGGGCACCAGCATTCATCAGCGCCACACCATGTGGCAGCAATGCCATGATGAGGATCTGCAGGGCATGCCAGATCCCAGCTACATTTAGCTGATGTGCAGCGGTGGCTGAAATCGTTTCCGTCTCCATCCGCACCATGTCCGTCATGAGCCTCCGCATGTGTGCCAGCTCACCGCTGGAATCGCTGGAGCCAGTCTGAGCAGACAGGTGTTCTTCTCTCCGCGTCATGACTCCAGTGATGACAGTCAGGACTTGTTGGAGACCATGGAGCGGGCCGTGGGTGTCCGTTAGGGACTGGAGCTGGTCCCTGATGGGACCTAGACACCCATGGATGGCATCCAGTTTGGTAGCCATGAGGCAGGACCCCACCTGCTCAGTCGTCTCCCTCTGGCCCTCCAGCACACGGCGTTGGAAGGACATGGTTTGTTCCTGGGGGTCTTGGGAGAGTGCCAGGGCTGTGGGTGCCTCCTGCTGGGTGCTTTAGGTAGTAGGTGGGGTCTCCTCAATAAAGCTGGGCTGCCCTGATCCTGGAGGTGAGTTGCGGATGAGGTCCATGATGTGTTGGAGGGCTTGGGTGTTGATGCTGGCGCTGTCCTCCTCATCAACAGTGAAGAGTGGCTGGGACTGCTCTGCAGGGGGTGTTGATGGTTCCCCTGCAATGTGACGGGGAGATGGTGTATTATGATGTATCCACATGTATGTAGCCACATGGTACATGTTGACATTCAGACAGCATGGCATTATACATTGTGACAGTGTGTAGATCAGGGTCATGACCCAGAGTCATTGTGGGTGTGCACTGCTGGATTGTGCATGTGTGCTATTGTGGCCCTCTCCACCCGTCTTCCCAGTAGCTGGAGGTCCCTCACCTTGTTATGGTTGTGTTGTGTCCTGTCGAGCAGGGTCCGGTCCCCCGACTCCGGCCGCGGTCTCCACACTGATGACTGTCGACACCAGCCCCTACATATCATCCAGCACGAGCTGTGGCGCTGGGCTCCCACCTCCAGTCTTGCTGCCTTCTGGTTGGCTGCGAGTTTCTCCTTGGTCTTTCGCTTGATGTCAATCCATCGCCTCTTGGCCTCGCCCATTGACCTCCTGCATTCTCCGACAGCATTGACCTTCTCCGCGATGTTCCGCCATATTCCATTTTTGGTTCCCAATGACACGGAGGTAAAGAACTGTTGTTGATGGTGTTCCGTTACCTCCGTCATCAGGATCCTGTTTTCCTGCGGACTGAACTTTGTCTTCCTCTTCTTCTTGTCCTTGACCTTCCCTGTTCCCGAGGTCCCAGGCTGGTCGTTCGGGGTGCTTGTGGGGTTGCACTATTTCTCTGCGCCTGCTCGGGCTGCCTCTATGGTGTTTGGGTGTTGGTCAGTTTGTGTTTGGGTGTTTTTTCTACTTTTATAGTGATTTTTCCCGCCTGCAATGTGTGTGTTGCAGGCCTGAAGCTGTTTATCGCTGATTTCCTCATCGCGCTTTGGCCCATCGCATGTTTTTTCGCGTTGAGGTTTGTATTTTTATCGCTGTCAAGGTGGTTGTATCGCAGACATTGGCCACGGTTTCGGCAGACTATCGCATGCTACCGCCTTGTTGTGAATTCCACGTTAACACATAGTTATTTTCCCGCGATGGGCTGCGATGGGTAAAGGTGCGTTAGCATTTTTTGGCGATGTTTAGCACATGTTCTTGTGAATATACCCCTGAGAGAGTCCATTTGGGGCTCATCACGACACACGCATGCATGTATTGTTGTACTAAAGGCGCTTACATGACCAGACACTCAATTTAGGAGGGAGAGAGACTTACGGTTTTTAAAACCAAAAGCACTTTATTTTAGCTTTTTCTCAACCCAAATTGCTCCCACTTCAATGCAAGTGACTGGAGGAAAAGCATTCACCTGATTTATTGTATAACTCTTCCTCTTTCCTTCTTCCAAATGTTGACTTATATTGAGGAGTATTAACCAGCTGAGCTGTGGGAACGGGCTTCCCCATTAACACTCTTAAAGAAGCATTCTTCACCACTTAGTTTCTCAGGGTACCAGGAATATTTACAGCTACGGCCATTTTAATATACTTTGGACCGCTTCCTGAGAAAGGGTTACTCCGATGCGAATCAACTACTGTGTTCTGATATAATGCACTTGTTCTGCCGAAGGCTACCCATAAATTGGCAGTGAAGCCATTGGAATCTTTTCAGGGTTGCCTTCTTGTCTCTACTCAGTTACAATTTCATTTAGGTCTGTTATTGAGCTATGTGAAAGTTGGTCTAAAATTACATGTTTTGTTTAGCAGCATACTTTTATTTCCAGATGAGTGTATATGTTATAAAGACTGCGTGTGACTCTTCTGATGGAGAGCTGATATAAACTGCCAGGCACTCGTATTAAGTTACTGCACCTTAAGAGTACCTAGGTGAGCATGTGACCTATGGACAACGTGCATTTTACACTCCTGCTGCCTGGCATGACATGTACAACGCGTGTTTCATCTCCTATGTCACAAAGTGTCATTTTGAGCCCTTAGTGATGTGTGATTTGTCACGCACCAGATTGATTTCTCACCCCTTGTTTAAATAAGCATGGGCATCAGTCACATGCCCACAGTGTGCCTGGAGTTGCGCCGCTCGCACTCCCGACCCCTCAAGCCTAAGTCCACACAGCGCCGGATGGCCTGTAGTCCCTAGCGGGCAGTTCATGCCGCACCGCTGTACAATTCTGTTAAATTGCCTTTCGAATATGTTTTTAAATTGCAGCACAGGTTTCCCTATTGTATTGTGTTGAGGATTGGTTTCAACAAGGTTTGTTTTGGAACCTTGACATAAACACTTAGCGGCTAACTTACAAGCCACTTGCGCCACTGGTGCGTCACTTTTTCCTATGTTAAAAGTGACGCAAGAGCGGCACAAGGGGCTTGTAAATAAGCCCCTTATAATTTTAGCCAAACTATTCTAAGCTGTCTTTTCTGTGAAAGTCCATTTATAAATGTATTTTAGAAAAGTAATTAATTTGTCATCCTGTACATTGATTTTTTTTAAATTCAAAAAGTGTAATAAAATGTGGTTGGTCAAACCAGACAGGGAACACTTTCATTTAAATAGTAACACTGTATGCGTACTACGCTTGTCGGTGGATATCATGTTCACTGTGTTGGTAGACATTTTCAACTATGATGGTGGGTGTGCCCTTGATGGAGCAAGGTGGCAAAACAAAATTTTGTGTACCCCTTGTAAAGTCAATATTCCATAACGTTACCATTTACTAACGGTGCGTTGTGGTAAATTAATCAATCATAGTATAAAATGCAAAGTACATGAACATTGGGGAAAACTAAATTTGCATGCATGAGCAAAATAATTAACTAATTTGTGTTGTTATCGTGTTGTGAACTAATGCACAGCTTAAAGATAAGTAAACGCAATATGAATGTGCTTATTGTACACGTTATTGTGCTAAAATCATCGGATATGTAAGTATGAAATGCATTTATGTGGCTTATCTGCTAGGTAATAACTAATAGGGAAACATTAGTATGGTGGGAGGGAAACAGAAGGGTTTTCATTACCAAAATTAACATAAATTTGTGTTTGTTTCTATGATAGTTCCAAAAGTGGCCTTTGAGGCCTATAAAATTCGATTACTCTGGCTAACTGAGAGCAAATGTTGGACTATGCATGCGTGCCTCAAGCCTGCCAGCAAGAGTGAGCTGCCTGTACTCGGATGGGAAGTTCGAGGCTGCATTGCCCTCAAGCTCGGATGATTGCCAAAATAATGGACAGTCAAGTGTTCTGAATTGCTCGACGTTGCAAGTGAAGGAAGTGACCTGGCCAGAGACTGTTTAAAACAAAAGACTAGGGGGGCGTGGCCAAGATGGCGGTGTGAGCGGACGTGCCTCGTCGAGCTCCCGTCGTTGGCTGCCGTTTTATCGCCACTACCGCATCTCTTCTGGCCCCGGGTGACTCCCCGGGAGGCCCGAACCCGACATCATTGCACCGGCGTCCCTGAGGGGCACTACAACGGCCCGGCGGCACTTGGATCCTGCCGAATCTGGTCAGGCTGGACGCGGCCTGTCGAAGCAGGGAGAGCGACAACGAGGCCGCAGGGGGCGGAGTCAGGCAGCCGACGCTGCGGCGGCCCCGGCGGGCAGGGCAGGTCCGACCCGCGCGGTTGTGCGCGAGGCCTCCCACGGCTCTTTAGCTGGGGCTTCTGCGGACCTGCCGACTCCTCCTGGAGGCACGGCCGGATCTCCTGGGCAGCGGCCGGGCCACTGGTGAGCGGAGGCCGGGTGAGAAGCAACGGCACTCGTGGTCGGCGGGACACCGCAGGTGAAGTGAGGGGGGCGGACGACCCCCTGCGTCATGCCAGCAACAGACTGAGACTCCGGGGCACCCGGGGGGAGCTGGCCTTAGCATTGGTGGACATTGCGCTGTGCACCGCTTTCTGAAACCTCCCCGATCCCGGCCTGCCTCTACGTGCCGCCATCTTGTGGGACCGGTGGCGCGCCCTAGCTGGACATACTCCCTGCACCCCTTCCTGACTGGGACAACGCATCGCCACTGCGGCCTCGCTCCTGCCATGCAGCGCGCTCAAGAGACGGATGCGGAGCCCTGCACCCCCACGATCTACGAGAGCTGCAGGCGTGTGGTGGGGTCCCCATGTGCGTGGTAGGTGGCGGCGGGTCAGCGGAGGCAACGAGGGGACCCAACATTAGGGCCCCCTGAGCGCACGGTGCTGTCCCTGGACGGTAGGGTGGCCGGCTGCCTCGTGATCTCCTGGGTCTGGCGAGCCAGGTGCCGCCATTTTGTGATTTGGCCCAGTCCTGCGCCCTACCACATGGTCTGAAGCTCAATACTGACTGCCGCTTCTGAGGTTGGGTGAACACCCGTGCGGCCTGCTCCCGAGTGCTTGAAATAACTGAGGAACCCCTAGAGGCGAGAGCAAGAGGTTTGAGTGGACACTGCGGCGGTCCGCTGGGACTGGTCACTTCGCCGCCGCTATACAGGGCCTAGAGTTGGGAGCTGCAACACATTATTGGCCCGGTCTGCCCTGCTCCGTCCTGATCTGCCACCAGGCCCGGGGGGCATGGCCGCTGGTAGGGTGCGCAAAGACAGGACAATTAAGGACTTGCTCGCTCCCGCCATTATGGGGAAGAAAACCGACCTTCAAAGTGCTGGAGCCCAGGCGGTGCCCACTAAGCAGGTGGCCGGTTCGCCGGGCAATCATTCCCAAGGCACGGATGAGCCTTTCACCAGGTCCTTCTTGGAGTCTCTGTTTAACGGACTGAGAGAGGACCTCCAACTCCTTAAGACGGAACTAAAAGGTGAGATTCGGGAACTACGGCGGGACACGGACGCCATTGGGGAGCGGGTGGCCGACCTCGAGACGAAGAGCGACAGCCGAGATGTCGAGATGGAGGCACTCCAGCAAGAAATTATCCGCATTCACGACCAGCAAGTTGACTTACAAACGCATGTTGAAGACTTAGAGAATCGCTCTCGAAGGCATAATATTCGAATCCGGGGAGTGAAGCACACCCCGGACACAGCGGACCTCTTCCTGTTCACGACAGGCCTCTTCAACCACATTCTGGGCCGACCGGCGGACTCCGTTATAATTCTAGACAGGGCGCACCGGACGGGCCCACCCAGGGTCTCTGGTGCCCTGCCAGCAGATATATTGGTGTGCGTCCAGGACTTTCCCACCAAGGAGGAGATCCTGACCAAGGCGCGACAGCTAGACCCCATCACGTATGGCGACCACTCACCAACACTCTTTCAGGACCTCGCCGCCATCACCCTTGAAAAACGCAGGTCGTTCAGACCGGTCACTGCTGAACTGAGGCGACTTGGCATCACTTACAGTTGGGGACACCCGTTCTGCCTAGTGTTTAAATGGGACAATAAAATACATCAGCTGCGGTCCTTCACTGATGCTTGCCGGTTGTTGGGCATTGAGGAGCCCGACTCGGAGGGCGGCTCGCAATCCAGGAATGCCCCTCAGACTGGATCTTCTAACCGATGGCGACAGCAGAAACGGCGACGCAGGCCACGTCGTCCACCCCAGGAAGAGATTCACAAAGGTCAGAGAGCGGCAGTCGAGACGGCGGCAGCGGAGCTGACGGCGACGGATAACGGCTGATGGACGGGAACCGGGGACCCGGGATCCCTCGGGCCAGTTGTGGATTGCTTCGGCGGTTGACGGCGGGAGGACTCTCGCTGGAGGCGGACACATTCCCCTGCCTTTTCCACTCATCTGTGAGAGATGAGGGACAGTATTGTACTTTGGTGGCTCAATGTTTTGTGGTTTTCACTTTGGGGAAGTTGGGGGGGGGGCGGGGAGGGAGGAAGGGGGTGATGGGGGCAGTGCTGGGGTAGTTTTGGTGGTGGGCGGGCGAGGGTCGTACGGGGCAAGCCCTCGCTAGGCGCGACTCAGCCCGGTCCCAGAGCCTGGCCGGGACCGGGGTCAATGTGGGTGATCAGGAGAGAAGGGTACGGATGATGATTCATGGCTTCCACTGAGGTACGCATCCTCTCGCTGAACGTGAGAGGTCTCAACAACCCTATCAAACGCAAGGCGGTGCTGTCGTGCCTCGAGCACTCACAGGCTGACATCTGTCTCCTCCAAGAGACGCACTTACTGCAGAAGGATTGCATACGCATGAAATCACACGCCTTTCCACACCAATTTTTTTCGGCCACACCACACAAGAAAGCTGGGGTTGCTTGCTATATTAGTGGCGTGAAGGTTCCGGGGGCGGGTCCTGAGACAGGGAGCAGAGATCAAGGGGAGACTCTTATCGTGCCACTTCTCCCTGGGGGGATCTGATTTTACGGTCTGTTCGGCCTACGCCCCTAATGAGGGACAGGAGAACTTCTTCCATGACGCGCTTAATATGCTGGCAGCCTCGGCTGATAGACACATATTGCTGGGAGGGGATCTTAACCTAGTGTTCGACAATGCCCTAGATAGGTCAGCGCAGCGCTCTACACAGGCCGGGTCCTTTTCGGAGGGTGGGTTGGCGCGACTGAAAGAGCTAGGCATGGTGGATCTTTGGCGCAGTTTACATCCGAACACCAGGGCTTACTCATACTTTTCGAGTGCACACCGCACTTACGCCAGGCTGGATTACTTCTTGGCCTCTACCTCCTTACATACCCTGACCTCCGCGGTAGAGATAGGTGTTGCATCCCTTTCTGACCATGCTCCCCTATTGGCCACTTTCCTCTTCCCGCCGGTGCAGCGGCCGCCCCGATGCTGGCGCCTGCGGGACACACTGCTACACCACAAAGAGGTGCCGGGGAAAATAATAGGGGCAATCCAAGATTATCTGCTACACAACACCACGGCAGACACCTCCCCGACCACACACTGGGCGGCCTTAAAAGCAGTCCTCAGGGGGGAATTCATAGCCTTAGCTGCGGCGGAGAACAAAGCGCGAGCGGAGAAGAGGGGTGAACTAACGCAGAAAGTCAGGGAGCTGGAGGGAATGCACCAGAGGACGTGCGCGCCGAGGATCTGGAGGCAGTTGACCCTGGCTAGGAAACAGCTAAGTGCGCTGGACCAAGAGAGGGCGGAATTCGCGGCACTGAGGGTGCGCCACATGTATTACACTGGGGGGTATAGGTGCGGGCGCCTTTTGGGATGGGCACTCAGGGAGAAACGTCAGCACCAGGCAGTGCAGGCAATTAGAACGACCGGAGGTGGCCTGGCCACGGAAGACAGAGAAATCGCAGCCGCATTCGGCGCATTCTACACCTCATTGTACTCAGGGGATACACTAGATCTGGAGGCGAGTGACCCTTTTTTGTACTCTGCCCAACTGCCAGCTCTTACCACAGAGCAGGCAACGGCCCTGGATAGCGACATAAGGCCCGAGGAGGTAATCTCGGCCATCTCTCGGCTCCGGCTGGGGAAAGCCCCGGGGCCGGACGGCTTCACAGCTCTCTTTTATAAGAAATTCTGCATCCAGGTGGTGCCGCTGCTTACCAATTTATTCAATTATCTCTCGGAATCCGGGGCTCTCACAGGAGACTTGCTAGACGCCACCATTTCCGTGATCCCTAAACCAGGAAAAGACAAAACGAGCTGTGCAGCATATAGGCCCATCTCGCTGCTCAATATCGACTTAAAGCTCTATACCAGTATCCTCGCTGCGAGCCTCGGCCCACTGATGCCGAGACTGATCGTCCCGGACCAGACTGGGTTCATCTCGGAACGCCAGACCATCGATAATACCAAACGGGCACTACACCTTATAGAAAAAGCCACGCGTACGGAGGGGGAATATATGCTGCTGTCCATTGATGCGGAGAAGGCCTTTGACCGAGTCCATTGGCCGTACTTGGAGCGGGTTCTGATGCGGGCCGGATTAGGCGACCGTTTCCGTGCCTGGGTGCTCAATTGCTACTCTAGGCCCTCGGCGACGGTACGGGTCAATGGGTACTCGTCGCCCCGCTTCCCTATAGAACGGGGCACGAGGCAGGGTTGTCCCCTCTCCCCCTTATTATTCGCCCTGTATATGGAACCCCTGGCACAGGTGATACGACTTACCCCGGAGATTCACGGCATCACGATGGGGGCCTTTACACACACCATCAGCCTGTACGCGGATGATGTCCTGCTATCCCTCTCCTCCCCCCGAGAGTCCCTCCCTGCCTGTGTGGCAGTACTTGACACCTTTGCAGGGGTGGCTGGCTTTAAGGTTAACCTCAGCAAATCCGTGGCGCTTGACCTCTCACTAGAGGAGTCCACGCAGACATTCCTAGAGGGTCTCTTCCCCTTCCCGTGGGCATCAGAGGCGGTCCAGTATTTGGGCATACAACTGGCGCCGACCTTGCAAGATGGAATCAGGTGCTAGATGAGGTAGATTTACACTTGGACACCACCATCCCGAGATTCCCCGCTTATGTGTTGCTGGGCTCCCCCAATCCCATCACTTATCCCGTGCGCTCCCACAGAGGACGACTGATAGCTATAGCCTTGGGATCAGCGACACAGAATATCCTCACTTACTGGCGCACCACACATATCCCCACTTTTCAGGGCTGGCTACACCGTCTCTGGTACGTCCTGGGGATGGAGAAACTATCCCTGATTGCTAAGGGGGAGGGCGATAAATATCCGGAACTGTGGCAGCCCTTCTTGACGCTCCTGGCTTCTGAATTTAGAGAAGTGACCTACCCTAGATACTTACGCCTGTTGCGGCTGTCTCAGCCGGTTGCCGCGAACACTGAGGCCTGAGAGAACATTATTACGAGTTAGGAACACGGACCTGGAACTGGGGTGGGGGGTGGGTAGGTGGGGGGGTGGCAGGGACGGGGACGTTTCGTTGGGTTTTGGTTCCTTTCACCCTATTTGGACACTACTAAGCTTTTTGGACACAGACCCGATTGCAGGGGCCGTTACCTGGAAACGAAGCCCTACTATTCAATGTCACCGTTGTTGGTGCCTCGAAGACACTCTAATGGCACTTGGGCATCGGGACAGGGTCCACAACACGCATATGTCCAAGCTCTCCTTTCTCCCATTTCCCTGTTTTAACTTTTTCTTAAAAGCTGTATTGATGCTAGCTGAGCTGAATGCCACGCCAGCCTGTGAAGCACTTTGGTATGATGTCCGGACTTTGCAGCGCAATAAACAAAGTTTATACATAAAACAAAAGACTACTATGTTTTTGCTGATTCACCGTGAGCTCGATGTTGTAATGGTGAGAAGATACTCATCCTCCCCATTTTGTCCAATCATAACCCGAATTGGTAATGTTAGATACTTTTTAGATAGATTAAGTTAGGAAATTAGTGTATAAAAACCCCTGGTTTTACTTAGAGTGGGTCGCTCTTTCGATTTCCTCTCGAAGTGCTGCTAGACTGAAGATCGATTTCTGGATGTAAGAGACTCTTAACCTTTTCCTTCTTGTTTGCTTTTCAGGATATAAGGATTAGATGAGGGCGTTAGTTAGGGATGTTAGGAGAGAATGAATTTGGAACTTTCTGTTCTTTGCTAAACTTTTAACTGACTTCTAAATAAGCGACTTTTTCCGAGCTCTAAATAAAATGATCATTTTGAAATTAAGTTTAAGATTTTTACTGAATAAAGAATTAATCAATGCCTAAATGTCAGACATATTAAAGTTTTGCTTTTAATAAAGTTGGGAAAATGGAATTTTAAAGCTGGTCTTGTGATTTTCCTACGCCTAATTTTCTTTCTAGCAGATCCATTGCCACTATGGTGGTGTGTCTGAATAAAATTCATGTTTGATTAAACCATGGTAAAATGTATAAACTGTAGGTGTAAATAGTAACTTATTAAATAGGTTTTAGACAATCCGCCAAATGTGACAGTATTATTCCAATTGCGTTTCACCAGTTTCCTGAGGCCAAGCTGTAAGTGAAAAGAGTAAAAGTGCAGTGTTATGGGCCCCACTGACAAATGGTTGTGTGTTCGAAGGTTTCAGGGAAATGGTGAGTATTGATTAGAAAATGATTTTTGGAGTTCCGCTGTAGCAGTTATATCTTGGTAGCAGAGTAGTGGATGCTAAGGAAATTAGCTAGGGTTATATATAAAGTACTATATAGAATTTGACGTACAGAATTATGACTAACATCTGTTGAGTTCTTATTACGTTATATGTAGCTCTGAAAAAAGCTTCCAAGTGTTGCGTGAAGCTAGTGCCTCTGTCTGCAGGCAGAGGAAGTGTGGCAAGTAAAGTCGCACAGTACATTGGTCTGTTTAAAAAAAAAAGGAGTATTGTCGTATACTGCGGTGGTATTGTCGCATATCACTGTTTAGGGATATTAGGTGAGAAAGGATAAATGTATAGTGAGGACAGTCTATAAAATTTCAGCCTTCAAGCACAGGGATCATTGCGTATCCTGATTAAAACTTACTGCTGGGAGAGTAATAGAACTTAACCCGAGCTTGATAGAAGGGTAAAGGAGTGGTGTCTACTTTACTAATGATAGAGGAATTCTGTGGTGGGCTAGAGGTAAGCGCTGCCTACTGGAAATACAGAGTTCATGTGTATATGAATAGGGATTTCTGTATGAACGTGTGTAAATGAAATTGCAATACGCGTTCTGGAGAAACTCTGGGATTGTCTCTAAGGATGTGAAAAAGATCTCTGTATGTGCTTTCCTGGAGAAACGAGTTCGTTATTGCCTGATAGAAGGGTAAGGTAGGGTAGTGCTACTTTATCGACGAGTCTAAAAATTCTGAGGAGATAAGCGTCGTCTACTCCAGTTACAGAATACTTGTGTGGTTGAAAAATCTATCACTTTATTAGTGAAACAGGCAAATGGTATTGTTTTGTTTACAGTCACTCACGGATTTTGTAAAATATCTTGTAAATACGGCTTCTTGAAAAAAAAAACCTGTAAAGGAGGGGTCAGTCGGCGCTGCAGGTGCCGGAGCGCTGGTGACGTCAAAAGTGTCGCGCTGGGATTGGTCCTTGTGACCAAGACAGAGTAGGAGCTGATTGTTTCATCACGAAAAGCAGCAAAAGCTATTGGTTAGGCACTATAGTGACGTATCGTGTTCTAATTGGTACATTAGTGCAAACCGCGCTGTGATAGGTTGGTGTTACGGAAACAGCAATAGAATAGTGCGCGATCTTTTGAAAGTAGGAGAGTTTACTGAAAATGTCGTACTACTATTATGATGATGACAAGAAGAAACCTTCATGGTTTAAAAAGCTGAAGAACATGTTTGTAAAAGACAAGGAGGTAGTTACGAGAGAAGGAAAAATACTTCCTTCACCGAAAACACCTGCTTCATATATGATATCGAAATATGGTTACCATACGTGTGTTTGGTTGGAGAATTGGGTACGATATACCAAGGATGATGGTGTGTTAGCTTTTCCAGAAGGAGGATCTTTTGATTTGGCAATTTTGAGAAATTTGAGAGACAAAATGATGAAACTTGAACCGAGACCTATACCAACTCAATTTGAAGCACTGGGTGAGTGGGAAGATGAGATACATCAAATGGAGAGTGAGAGGTTAAGTAGGCATCTTAGACCAAGAGGTAAAGGCCGAGATTTATGGGGAGAAACCCATGAGACTAGAATGCGGAGATGGAGGATTGGCAGCATGTGTGAAGGCATGTATCCAGTCAGATTGGTAGAAGAATATGAGGGACGGAAATGCACAGAGAAGAAAAAGAATGTTGAATCAGGGAATCAAAGTTATGATGAAAGTGATTCAGAGGATGCTGTATTAGAAGAAATATTAAATAGGAGACCGCCACCATATCAACCAAGTTCTTTATCGACTACCCCAAATGCCCCAATGGCAGATGAGAGAGTTAATGAATAGCCAAGACAACCATCAAATTTCCGAGATTTCCCTGAGAGAGTAGAGACAAAATATGTCCCAAGTACACCGATAGGAGAGGCTAGAATTTCAGGTACTCCTGTACAAAGTAATGACTAACGCAAAATTGTGCTAAGTGCTGAAAGACAAAATGATGTGCAGCCAGATATTTCTGATTATGAACGTTCTGCACATGAATTGATTCAAAACCTTACTAAAAATATGGAAGCTGTAACTGTCCCAGTAACGAAAGGTCATGTGATACCAGTATTTGAAAATCATAGTATAAAAGAGCCGAGCTTAACAATTCCGTTACAACATGTCGTGTTTTGGCAGCTCCTGAGTTAGCGTTTTAGCACAGCTACACGGTCTTTTCCGTTAACTTGACCAAAACGAACGGGGGCCATCTTTAATCCCTCTGACTTCCGTTTCAATGAACATGCTGCCTCGTGGTCAGTGTGCCCTTTCGTCCTTTCTCGATATCCATGGTCACTAGTCTGCTCGGCAACAGGCTATTTTTAGTACTGGTCAAGCGGACATGCGCATTTCGCACCAATTGGTCACTCTCCAGGAATGTTCACGCTAACTGACCAGTGCTGTTGAAACTCCTCCCACATGTTGGCTGTGTTCCAAAAATGACCTTATATGTACCTAAGATGTGTAACTTGTAACCGCCTATCTTTTTATTGCTATTAAACTGTATAAAAGAGGTCGCGCACCGATGTTCGGTGTGCTACTTCTTACATTACCGAAGGGTGCTGTAGGAATGTATCACCACCCCATGGGGTCTTAATAAAATTGTCTTTTGCCTTTTCCAGTGTCCGTGCCAACTTCTATACTAAGGTGTTCGAGAGTTTAGCAGAGTATGTAGGCCTGATTTGAACCCAATACCACAATTGGCGACCACGAAGGGACTCATCGGCGACTCGGAGGCCCGAAGGAGAGGTCGTGACGAAGGTTAGGAAACTCGCCATGGACGCGATCGCTGCCATTGAGTGACCCGAGTCTCGGCACCCACGGTGTGTTTTCCCTTCCTTCCGATCTGACCTTCCAGGTGGCGCCGGTCCTCGACTGAGATTCTGATCTTGGATTGTCGTGATGTGCCGTTTTGGCTGATTCGACCACAGAACTTGGCAGTTGGACTTTGGACGTTTGAAAAGAAAATTGGTAAGCTTTTGAGTGGTGAGGTAGTCTACTGACACTTACTGTTTTTTTTTTTTGAAACTTTGAATTTTGAATTTGAATCTGTTAGCTAACGTTTTGAATCTTTGAATTTTGAATTTGAATATGTGAAGTGCACCTCACATAGGCAGGCATGTAGGGATATTTCTCTGATTTATTTGATTTGAATAGTGCACCGTGTTAGGTGTCATTTTGTAGTATCGCGGTTTCGTGGTACTTTTTGAAACATGCCTGTTTTTAGCACACTCCGTAGGATGTGCTGTTCTGAAAATGGTACCAATTATCGATTGAGTGAAAAACAGCCGGCTCCCCCAGAGGGGACTCCAAATCGTGAAATGTATGTTAAATACGGTATTCCACCTATAATGTATAGTGCATTATGGCATAAGTATACTAAGACTGATCGTGAATTACAGTGGCCACTATATGGGTCGTTTGACCTTCGAAAGGTACAATATGTAGAGCAGTGCTTGTTTCAGCGAAAGTCTAGACAAGATATGTTTGATTGTGTGCGTACGTGGGAGAAAGAGGTGCGTGAACGAGCGAAGCGTGAGGAGGCCTTGGCGGAGAAAGTGCAGCGGAAGGCTGCACATGACAAAGCTTTACAGCTACAGGAGAAGGAATTACAGGAAAAGAAAGAGAGGGAGAGACGAGAACGTAATCTACAGGTTAATGGTCAATTCCCTATCAGGCGTCCTCTCTATCCAGTCCTTACTAATGAAACAGATGATTTCTCATTACTAGATCGTTGTCCGCCTCCGTACGTCGCACCTACGGCTCCGAACGAGGACTCGGACGAGGATAGTGATCGAACACAGCGTACCAGGTTATATACGGAACGAGCTACGGAATTGCGCTCGATTGCGCGAAAACTAAATAGTAATACTGTTACTGTTTCCGATGTTACTAAACAAATGGAGCAGTGGTCTGATAAGGAACGACTGTATTTTTTAGATCATTTTGGAGATGAAGTTGTTGAGCGATATAGAAAATATTCTCTCGAGTTAGAACCTAAGGAGATATCTAAGACTCGTGAGAATTTTCGTAAAGGTCTTTTTGTTCTTTCAGATGCGGACGACTTCTTCAAGCGTTTGCTTGAACTGCGTAGTGAGACGACACGGCTACGGGAGTTGGAAAAATCGAAGAATTCGTCTACGTCCGGAGCGACGGGGATATCCAAAGAATGCCCTATCTTTGAAACAGATAAGATCGCTGCGATTAATGTTAGACCTATGCGAGAAGCCGCGCCTTTATATGTCCCTCATAAAGGGGATGGCACAGATGATGATAAAAGCTCCAAAGACGCGAAAGGGTATTTTGTATATAATTGGGTTTATACGCCTTGGAATAGAGCAGATGTTATGGCGCTTAAGAATGCGTTACCTGATCCCCGTAAAAACCCTGCGGCTTTTTATGAAAATGTTGAAAGTGCAATTTCTTCATGTATCATGACGTTAGTTGATATTGATCTATTTTTCGGGTTGATATTGCCCCCTGATATGTGGAGAGTAATTCGTAGGTTTGATGACCAGACGACTCTCGGGGCCACTTGGAAAGATATTGTTCAGGCTGATTTAGATAGAGAACCAGCATGTAAACCGTGTAAATTAATATTAGATCTTCCAGGTGCCATACTAACAAAATTAAAGACTCTTGCTCCCGCTAAAAAGATTGATTGGACTATATTAGCCTCGTGTAAGCAGAAAGCGGATGAATCAGTTTCTGATTTTTTCTCTCGCTTCGAGGAAGCGTTCCATGATTACAGTGGTCAATTATTGACAGAAGATACTGGCAGGCATCTATTCGTTGATAAGTATGTAGCTAATCTCCTACCGGAGATTGCGAAACGATTAAAAGCGAGTGAAAGTTCATGGACCACAGCAACCCCTGCTTCTTTATTGACTATGGCTCAATATTATGAAAGACAGGAATTAGAGACGAAAGAAAGTAGTGATAAGAAGGCGAAGGATTTGAAGACGAAGGTAATGTTAGCTCAGGTTCAGGCTACGAGAGGGAACAATAGAGGAGGGCGAGGATCATACAGTAATGCTCCTCCCCCTCGTTCTGACATTTCTGTGAATCAATGTGCATACTGCAAACAGTTTGGGCATTGGATTACAGACTGTCCGGTGTTTCGAGAGCAGCGTAATTTGAGGGGACGAGGAAGTGGGAGATCTAGGAATTATTATGGAGGGTCAAGGGGAGGTTATGGCACGAATGATCGAGGAGGTTATGGCATGAATGACCGTGGAGGATATGGAGCAAGGGGTCGTGGTCAGTCAGATTATAATACGTTTGATAACCGCAATCAATATCAGATAAATGAGGGTGATCCTGCTGAACCACGGGATGAGCATTACGCATAGGATTGCGTAGGATGGGGTGTGGAATCGGTTGAGGTACCAGTTGATCAGAGGGGTCCATACATAGAAGCACATGTTTTGGGTTCTACTGATAAATTTCTGGTCGATACAGGAGCTACTCGTAGCGCTTTGTCCAAACACTTGGTTCCAAGGGCTCCCCTGTCTGGCGAGGTAATTACAGCAATAGGGTTCGATGGAACACCTACTTCTAGCCCACTGTCTCAACCTGTTGCATTTCATGTTGATAAATTTGCTGCCCCTTGTCCCTTTTTGTTGTCCCCAAATACACCCGATAATATTATTGGACTCGATATGTTAAAACACTTTCGAGCTACTATTCGCTGTGCCCCAGAAGGAGTGCGAGTTGTGCTGAATGAGAATTACCCAGACTTTGAGCGAGTGTGTTTTCTCCATGAATCTGAAGTATTGGCCTCCTTACCAAATACGTTATGGGCCACTTCTGACACGGATGTGGGGCAGATGTTAATCCCTCCAGTACGAATTACTGTAAAGGAGGGAGTATCTTTACCACGTGTCCCACAATATAAGATTTCTAGAGAAGGGGAACTTGCATTAATACACATTGTCAATGATTTGATTTCTGCAGGAGTAGTTGAGGAAGTTTCTTACAATGTTTGCAATAGCCCAATTTTACCGATCCTTAAGAGAGACACAGATACTAAGGTTTATCATTTCATTATTGATTTGAGGGAAATAAACAAGATAGTAGTGCCTCAGTACCCAGTGGTGTCTGACATCACCACGTTGCTTACGTTGGTTCCATCGACGGCAACTACTTTTACAGTTATCGATTTGAAGAATGCCTTCTTTTCGATCCCTGTACATCCTGACAGTCGATATCTATTCGGCTTTACATTAAATAATAAATCGTACAGATTCTGTCGAATTCCTCAAGGCTATACTGAAAGTCCTAGCATTTATAGTCAAGCATTAAAAAGACAGCTTGATTCTTTTGACTTACAAGAGGGAGTGGTTCTCATTCAATATGTAGACGATATCTTACTTGCTGCAGACACGCCAGAACAATGTGAGAAGAGTACCTTTGCTTTGCTTTCCTTCCTGGCCAAACATAATCATAAAGTTTCGAAGAAAAAGCTGCAATATTGTAGACCAAAGGTGACCTACCTCGGTCATTTTTTGTCTAAGGAGGGCCGTGCATTGACACCAGATCGAATTCAAGCAATTCTAGATACTCCAGTCCCTCGCACTCAGAAGGGTGTTCGCGCCTTTATAGGTCTGACGTCTTTTTGTAGGCAATGGATACTGGGTTTTTCACATGTCGTTAAACCATTGTTGGCATTATTGTCTAAAGATACACCGATTCCCATTGAATGGACGGATGAATGTCAGAATGCTTTTGAGCAATTGAGACAAGCTCTTTGTTCTGCACCAGTGTTGGGTACACCTGATTACACGAAGATCTTTACATTATATGTACACGAGAAGGATGGGTGCGCATTGTCAATGTTAGTGCAGACACACGGAGACAAACAGAGGCCTTGTGCATACTTCTCGGCGGTACTCGACCCCGTGGCTCGAGGATTGCCTGGATGTTTTCGAGCAGTTGCAGCAACAGCAGTTGCGATACGACAAAGTGAGGGAATAGTTTTGTCACATAAATTGTTGGTGCTAGTTCCCCATGCGGTAGATGCGTTACTGAATCAAACGAAAACACAGCATCTAACCAGTGCCCGTCTGACAGGATATGAGCTAACGTTGTTGGCGCCGCACATCACACTAAAACGATGTGCAGCACTAAATCCTGCTACTTTATTGCCGGATCCTGTTGCTGAGACCCAGAAGGAAGAACAACATGATTGTGTTTTTCTGACTGAGGAACAGACAAAGGGTCGTATTGATTTACAGGATACGCCATTTCCAGATGTAGATGGGGAACTGTGGGTTGATGGGTCATGTGTGAGGCTACCAGATGGTACGACTTCCGCAGCTTATGCGATCACGACACTTAAGACTGTGGTAGAAGCAGCACGGATACCCCAAAAATCAGCTCAAGCGGCTGAGTTGATAGCCTTAACGAAGGCATGTGAGTTAAGTGCTGGACTATGTGTGAACATTTACACGGATAGTCGTTACGCTTTTGGAGTAGTGCATGATTTTGGCCTACTTTGGAAGGAACGAGCATTCCTGACTTCACACGGAGTACACATCATGCATGGAGAATTGGTGCGCGATCTCCTGAATGCACTGTTGTGCCCAAAGAAAGTTGCAATAGTCAAGTGCAGTGCACATAAAAAGGTGACGGACAAAATAGGACAGGGCAATGCCTTTGCAGATCGCATTGCAAGAGAGACCGCTATGCTACAAAATAATTTCCCCATGTATGTGGTGAAGTCACAAGCTGAGCGGTGGCATGATGCTAGAGAAGAAATACTCGATATACAGAAGTCAGCATCAGAGGCAGAACTTGTGAAATGGGCCACCGAGGGAGTATTGGATGATGAGGGTTGCTGGCGTAGTAAAGATATGGAGAGATGGAAACTACCCATGGCCTATTTACAAACAATGGTGCAAATGACACATGGACTGGCACACATTGGAGCTCTCGCAATTACTAAATTGCTTACACGAGTTTGGGAAAATGCTGACATTGCTAGCACGGCTAAGAGAGTAGTGCAGACCTGTCTGATATGTTTGCAGCACAATCCTGGACAAGGGACTCATACTCCTAAAGGTGGGTTTGTTCCACCTACTGCACCGTTCGAAGTATTGCAAATGGATTACATCCAGCTGGAACGCTGTAATAATCTCAAGTATGTCCTAGTAGTGGTGTGTGCCTTCAGCAAATGGATTGAGGCTTACCCTACGAAAGACAATACAGCGTTGACAACAGCTAAGGTGCTACTGAAGGAGTACTTCCCGCGCTACGGTGTTTGTAAACTTATGTGGAGTGATAATGGCCCTCATTTCATTGGAAAAGTAGTGGAATATGTCCTGAAAGGATTGGGAATCAAACAACGATTCCATGCTGTCTTTCATCCGCAATCAGCAGGTTTAGTAGAACGATACAATGCAACTCTGAAGCTGAAGCTAGCAAAGATAGTGGCATCTACATCTCTGAAATGGCCGGACGCTTTGCCTCTGGCATTGCTGTCCATTCGATCAGTGCCACATTCTCGATCTGGCCTCACACCCTACGAAGTGGTGTTCGGAAGGCCTATGAATATTTGGGGGGTTCCAAAGCCTCGTCTGATACATGATATGCCTTGTATAATGATGAACGATTATCTGGCACGATTGACAAATGATTTGCTTTCTATTCATCAACAGGTTCGAGAGGCGCTCCCTGATAACTCCATTGGTGAGGCTCACGATCTCCGCCCTGGGGACCACGTGATGGTCAAAATCTTTGAGCGATCCAGCAGTTTGGAACCGAGATGGCATGGCCCTGAGCAAGTGCTGCTGGCTACGCGAACTGCTGTGAGAGTCACCAACAAGAAGCGGTGGATTCATTCAACGCACTGCCGACGTGTCTCTCCGAATCTGGTGAGCCCTGTGGTGCTATCCGACTACAGAAAGATTTTGGATACAGAAAAGAGCCCAGCTGTCACGCCTGATGAATTGGAGGGAGCCTTCCCGGACCACGTTGTTTCTGATAAAGTGAAATATAATCTACGCCCCAGGAAATAAGCTTCCTTTTGTGTTCTTTTTGAAACTGGTTGGTAACCGCTCTGAGGTTTGTGAAACGGAAGCCGGGAATATCAAGGGGGGGGGATCAGTTCTGTCCAGTGTAGCGACACCCGTCTTGAATCCCGGAGAACAAATCAACGGCAGCCTCGGTTCAGAACCATCGTTTTTTTCTTTTTCTCGCTTAGTGTCGCTTTTTGAAGAGTATTGTTTTATGAGCCATGGCATCTCCTTCGACACGAAAAGGGAGAATTCTTGGTGCTGTTTTGTTTGTCTTGACCGTAGTGGTGATCGCAGTATTAGCTTGGACTATAGAACTGTTGTTTCCTGCACGAGAACATTTACTGCCCACTACTCCAAGTCCATCTGAACATTTTCATTTTACTCTGCCTTTCCACGAAGAAAGACATAGGCAGACTTATTTGAACAACAGTTTTATTAAGATTTTGCATCATACTCATAACATGACCAATACGTCCAATTGTTGGGTATGTGGAATGTTGCCCGGACATCAGAAGAAGGGAGGAACACCACTCATTCCTCTCCCGTTTTCTCATAATGGTTCTTGTCATGCTTGGTACACTCTTCTTTTTACTCTGCGATGGCCGACGAAAGGTGGATTACTTTTTCGATTGAATAAAATATGCTATAACGATAAAGATGGCTATCCACACGCTGAAAGAACTAAATTTGAATGGGAAGAATATCGTCCGGACAATGTTTCTACACCTCGTGTGTATACGAATCAAAGACTTATAAATGTTACGACCATGCATATAATAACCGTCATCGATACAAAAGCAGATTTGTGTATTAGAAATAAAGGTACAATCCCCGTAGGTCGCAGTGAATGTAATATTACACTTACCTTTGATACACCAACTGGAATTGCATTTGTAGCTTCGCATAACACATATTTCGTTTGTGGAAATAAGGGATACCATCGTCTACCATTGGGATGGTTGGGAACGTGTTATATAGCATTTGTATTACCACCTGTGTTTATTGCTCCTCCCATGTATCACAATGATTATGTTTTGTACCATGATTTCATATTGAATAGAGCGAAACGATCAATAGACCTTGATGAAATAGACCAGACTGATACCACTTTGCAACAATATGTAGATTTCAATTTGGGGTTATTTTCATTCGTAGGAGCTGCATTAAATAGTAGAAAGATAAGGCGGCTTACACGTGTGGTGGAAGCCGTTGCCAACGAAACTGCTTCTGCTTTAGGGAACATTACTGAGGAATTGCAAATTACCAGAATTGTAGCGCTCCAGAATAGAATGGTTCTAGATGTGATACTAGCTGATAGAGGTGGAGCATGCCGCGTCATCGGAAGTAGTTGTTGTACGTACCAGATAATTCACCTTCTGTATATGATTCGATTACAAAATTACACAAGATAGCTGCTGAGATCCACCCAGAGAATGGAACATGGACCTTTTCTGGTTGGTTCTGGACCCTGCTTAATACTTGGGGCTGGAAATTGTTAACGATTCTCTGTGTTTTTATTGGAGTACTATTTTTCCTTTGTCTATGTATTCAATGTGGCCCTACATTATGTTCTATATGTATCACAGCCTGCATTCCGTCCAAACGAACTATTGTCAAGCAAGAGAAACTGAGCAATGATGAAGTATTAAAAATTATGGCTATTAACATTGAGGATGAACGTTCTGACTATGTCCACTATGAGGTAGCTTTTGCTAAACGCTAAAAGGGCCGTCTGTCGTGTTTTGGCAGCTCCTGAGTTAGCGTTTTAGCACAGCTACACGGTCTTTTCCGTTAACTTGACCAAAACGAACGGGGGCCATCTTTAATCCCTCTGACTTCCGTTTCAATGAACATGCTGCCTCGTGGTCAGTGTGCCCTTTCGTCCTTTCTCGATACCCATGGTCACTAGTCTGCTCGGCAACAGGCTATTTTTAGTACTGGTCAGCGCACATGCGCATTTCGCACCAATTGGTCACTCTCCAGGAATGTTCACGCTAACTGACCAGTGCTGTTGAAACTCCTCCCACATGTTGGCTGTGTTCCAAAAATGACCTTATATGTACCTAAGATGTGTAACTTGTAACCGCCTATCTTTTTATTGCTATTAAACTGTATAAAAGAGGTCGCGCACCGATGTTCGGTGTGCTACTTCTTACATTACCGAAGGGTGCTGTAGGAATGTATCACCACCCCATGGGGTCTTAATAAAATTGTCTTTTGCCTTTTCCAGTGTCCGTGCCAACTTCTATACTAAGGTGTTCGAGAGTTTAGCAGAGTATGTAGGCCTGATTTGAACCCAATACCACAAACAGAGTCTGCAGAAAGTAAAAGAGAATATTTATCCTGATTTGTCAGAAATAAGGCGGAATGTAAATGTGAATCCACCAGAATTGACTTTTAATCAAAGTTCATTATGCAGATACCTGTCAGGAGCAGAATCTGACTCTGCAACCCCAGAGAGAAGTGTAGACAAAATAGATTTAACGCAAACACCTGTAGGACCATCAGATAAAGAATTGAGTGATTGGATTAAAACCTTAAAATTAAAAGAGCAGGAATCAAAAGTGTTGGATGTAGCTAAATTAAAAGTAGATATGGAAGAATTAATAATTGGAACTATTGGAACAGACAGATTAAAAACATTCCAGAATGATGAGCTCATGTTTTTATGTAAATGCATAACATGGAAGGCCAAAACAATGCATGATCAGCTAGAAGAGGTGGCAAGTGAAAATGGCATAGAATTTTCAAAAATAAAATCGTTGCAGAAGACATATCGAGTAGATTTTGCAGAAAGAGACATTGAAAATATGAATACTGCCGGAAGATTAGCTCAAATAAAAGACTTGATTGTGCTGTTGCGAAAATGGGGTGATGTAAGTAAATGGAGGATTAAGTGGGCAAAGAAGACAGAGGAGATTAGTGATAGATCAACATTAGCTTTTCCAATTAGGGAAAAAGAGACAGTGTCAGCTGAGTTTCCCATGAGAGAGATACCTGGAGGAGGATATGTATATGTTTCCTGGAACAGGCAAGACATAATATCATTTACAAATGATTTTCCTAGGTTGAGAGAGAACACAATTGAATGGTACAGACAGGTAGATTTGTAAAAATGTCAAAAGCAATATTGATTGATCTGGATGGACTGTTTGACATAGTGGTTCCAGCAGACCTATGGACAGAATGTAAAATATCTGTAGATTGGCTCAGAGAAGAGTTTCCCAGAGATAAAGCAACAGGAGCTCCATCACCAGATGTAGTGAGAAAAAATGAACAATTGATAGTGTGGTTGAAAAATAAAATACCACCAAAAGAAACTGATTGGGTGAAAATAGGCCGGACCACACAAGAACCGAAAGAAACTACATTTATTTTATGAAAGACTGTTGTTAGTTTTCAAACAGTATAGTGGTTATGAGGAGCTGAATAAAAAGGATATGAGTCATGTCATATATAGATTTGTATATGGTTTGAGACCAGAAATTTCAGACATGATTAGACACAGCATGATAGGATGGCAGTCGAGCTCAGTAGATAAAGTACTGAGACAGGCAAAATACTGCAGTGAAGAAATTGATGCAAAACAGAAAAAGCTGAAGGAGAAAGCTATGTGGGCACAAGTGAAGGTAGCGGAACAGCAAGTAGCGCAAATGGAGAGTAAAAATACAGGGAATCAAGGTAGTTTTAAGGGTAAACCTAAATTAGTAGGGAATATTGATGAATTGAAAAAGAAAATGCCATGTTTCAATTGCGGCAAGTTAGGGCATTGGAAACGAGAGTGTAAATGTCCGCCTAGACGAAATGAAGAAAATACATCATTAAATTTGCAGGTGCAGTTTGAGGTAAATCAGCAGCAACCGCAACAACAGCAGATAGCAAATCAGCAAAGTCAGGTGCCACAACCGCCACTGCCATACAGTGTAAACCAGCAGAGATACAATGCAGAGACAGGATTCAGCAGAGGTGAACAGGTAAAAAGACCGCAAAGAGTGAATGCGTGTCCTCAGTATTGGTTACAAGAGGAGGATGGCAGTGAGCCGGATGAAATTTTCTGACGGTGCCTGAGAGAGGAAGAAGAGTGTGTGCTTGGAGCCACTCTTGAGGTAGATCAGTCAGGTCCATTTGTGAGCGGAAAAGTGAATGATGTGGAAATAACTTTCCTAGTGGACACTGGTGCTACCCGTTCTACTGTTAGATCAGTGGAAGTTCAAAATCTTCCTCTCTCGGGAGAGACCATCCAAGTTGTAGGTGTAGCTAATAGACAGATAAAAACTCCCTTGACAAACCCAGTTGAAATAGAAATTGGAACTTTTAAAGACATGCATCGATTTGTGGTGTGTGATAGCAGTCCTGTTAATTTGCTAGGCAGGGATATACTGTGCAAGATGAACTGTGCTACATATTGTTCACCGGATGGCATAGAATTGCAAACTCCAGATGAAGATAGTTTGTATAAAATGACAATGCTCATGATTGAGGCAGAGCAGGATAAACTATTTCCTGTTTTTGACAAAGAAAAGATTCATGTTAAATTGAAAGAGACAGTGAAAGAAAAAGTGTGGGATTTCACTGGAAAAGATATAGGTTTAATAAAAGGTGTTGATCCTGTGAAAGTTACAGTAAAAGCAGGTGCAAGTTACCCAAATATACCTCAGTATAAAATGACTACAGAAGTAATTCAAGGAATAACTCCAGTGATTGACAAAATGATTGAGCAGGGAATTCTGAGAGAAATAGAAAGCAGTCCTTGCAATTCACCAATTATGGGATTGAAAAAGCCAAATGGAACTTTTAGAATTGTGCAAGACCTGAGAAAGGTTAATAAAATTGTTGTCCCATGTTGTCCGATTGTTCCGAATTCAACAGTGATTTTGTACCAAATTCCACATGATGCAGAATGGTACACTGTGATTGATCTGTGCAATGCGTTCTTTACTGTTCCATTACATCCAGAAAGCCAACCAATTTTTGCGTTCCGTTTCCAGAATCGTATCCTAGCATGGTGTAGAATTCCACAAGGATAAACTGAGAGTCCATCGATTTTCAACCAGCTACTAAAGAAATCACTAGAGAATCTTAGCATGCCTGGAGAGTCTGTGTTAGTGCAGTACATTGATGATCTTTTGGTTGCCTCAAAAACAAAGGATGCATGTGTAACTGATACTATAGCGTTATTAAATCATTTGGCTGAGGAGGGACATAGAGTGTCTCCATCAAAATTGCAGTTTTGTCAAAATGAAGTACAAGACTTAGGTCACAAAATTGCTAGGGGAATCAAACAGGTCACAATTGAAAGAATCAAAATATGACAAGGAATGCAGCCACCTAAAACTCAAAGACAGGTGAGAATGTTTTTGGGAATGGTAGGGTATTGCAGACAGTGGATTAGTGGATTTTCATTGATTGCAAAACCTTTACAGAGATTGACAAAGGGACATCAGAGATCCAATTGTTCTGACCAAAACAGAGATGGAAGCATTTGAACAGCTGAAAACTAAATTGTGTGAAGCACCAGCTTTAGGAATGCCTGATTATGAGAAAGAATTTGCACTGTACTGCAGTGAGTGAGAAGGATGTGCTTTGTCAGTATTGGTTCAGAGACATGGAAAATTGAGAAAACCAATTGCGTATTTCTCAGCTGTTTTGGACCCTGTTGCAAAAGCTTTGCCAGGTTCTCTGAAAGCAGTAGCAGCAACCAGTGCAAGTCTGGAACAGAGTGAGGGAATAGTGATGGAATTTCCTGTGAGAGTGTATGTACCTCATTCTGTGGAGAGTCTCCTCACTAGAGCAAAGACACAGTATATGGCTAACAGCAGAATTACCCGTTATGAGAAAATAATTTTGGGAGCTGAGAATGGGACCATTACCAGATGTGTGAATGTCAATCCATCAACATTGTTACCTGATACCATAGAGGCAGAAGTGAAAGGTGAGCTTGATCACAAGTGTTTGGATGTTCTGGAGTATTGTACAAAGCCTCGACCAGACATTAGGGATGAACCTTTACCTGAATCAGATTTTGTAAAGTTTGTGGATGGATCATGCTTGAGAACAGAGACCGGTGTTCTAAGTGCTGCATATGCCGTCTGTACAGTGGCAGAAGTACTGGAAGTATATTGTTTGAAAGGAATTCATTCTGCTCAAATAGCGGAGTTGATTGCTTTGATACGAGCATGTGAACTGGGAAGAGAGGTGAAAGTAACCATAGTGACTGATAGTCAATATAGTTACAGAGTTGTACATGATTATGGACAGCTCTGTTCCCGAAGAGGTTATTTGACCTCTGCAGGAACACCCATTCGAAATGCTGAATTTGTGAAGACACTAATAGATGTGATACAGCTACCTGAGAAAATAGCAGTGGTAAAGTGTTCAGCTCACAAAAAGAGTGAGGATTACATTACTCGTGGAAATAATTATGCAGATGCAATTGCTAAGCATTGTGCTAGGAGTCAAATTTCAATCAATCGGGAAAAGTCAAAAGAACATGTCTCAACAGGGTGGCTGGATCCAAGATGGCCGCTGGAACCCCAAGCTCCGCAATTTCAGCAAATTAACAAGGATTTATCTCGTAAGCCCTCTGCAGCTACACCATCGACCAGCCGTGATCGAAAAATCGGAACTCCACAGCTACGAGACGATGCCACTCGGACCCCCCCTGTACCCCGAAACCCGAAGATACTGTAGCTAATCTGCAGAAGACCCTCCAGAAAGAGCAGAAAAACCTCAATCGACCTCTTCAATCAAGGAACACTCTGAACAAAGCAGCAACATACCGTCATGCTCCCATAAATTCCTACGAAATAAAAAGACATTACTCACCAGACACACGGAGAAATACAGCCTGACCCATACGAGGACAAGGAGCATCGCCACGTCTACCACAGATGTTCGGCACCTCCTGCAGTGCCACACGACATCAGGACATCCAACCCGGAGCCAGTGGAGGGAAAACGCAACGGAACCGAAGCGGTTTGGACATTAAAAACGGCGAAAAAAATTCTGATAAATCACGGACCACGACGAGCTCCCCACAGCCTGTCTCCAAAATGGCGCTCTGACAGGACAAAGCTCCAATAATGCCTAAAAACCCTATAGAGCTCCAAGGAACTCAAGGAAGAAGATTGGTCTACTGACTTCCCCCAAATTCACACAGGAGCTATAGGAGGCTAATCGCTGCCCAACTGTAACAGCAGCTTCACAGACCAACAACAGAGGCCGAAGAAAATGCGGATCACGGAGGTCTCCCCCCCCTGCCTGTCCTCAAAATGGCGCGTCATTCTGGACATCGCGCAAATTCCTCCAAATTACATCACCAATAATATCGAAATAGCAGAGGTACAGCACGCCTTATTGGTCTCCCCAGCCTAGCAAACCCTAATCCAAATGCAGGCAAAAGCTCCAGAACGGAGTAATCTTGGTACATACACGATCCAACCCCGCCTGACCTTAAGATGGCGGCGATAATGGGACACCCTGAAGGAACAGCCCCGACACCACTGTAATCAGGACCGGAGCCAGGAACCTTATCGTTGCAACCGGCAACAAGAATCTCAAAGGCAAAAAGAACACGCCATTGCCACCCACCTACTAGTCCATCCTCCCCTTGCTCAGAAAACCCACGATATCAGAGGAATCTCAACTTCCCCCTGCCTGACCCCATGATGACAAGGAGATTGAGACATGTCACGGGAACAAGCCAGTCACCACCGTGACCGGCATTAGTAGACTCAACAGCTTTTTCTTACACTCAAGTACATAACCCTCCTCACAACTTCTGATTGAACCCTAGCACGGAGAGTCAAGGACCGAGACAGGGACCCCCCTCCTCCCGCCTGCCCCCAAAATGGCACCCAAAAGTAGGGCCACCTCTCTTGAAATGAACAGTGTCGCACTGCACTAACGAAGATACGACGCCACATCCGCTCAACTCACCCTATCAGCAGGTTGCTCTCCCTCGAACCCTTTGAGGAAGACCACACAATGGCGACAAGATAGCCTGGCCACACAGTGGAGAACTAGGGATCCCGAACACGAAACGGACTCCCATCCTGCCTGGTCCAAATAGAGCACACACAATGGGTCATTTTTTTTTTTTTTTTTTCAAATATATTTTTATTGCAGAGTTAGAAACCACAGGATACAAGCAATCAACCAGTGCACTCGTGACATCCCCTCGTCCACTAAGAAGTCCAAACTGTACACAGCCATTCAGCCCGCATCCCGGGGGCCGGGCGGCATGTTATTACATTCAATAGGAAAAGCACGGTGCACGTCCCACAGGGATCATGGTCGAAAAGACGTTGTACGTATCTGCTTTTATCCCCCCCACCCACAACAACATCTCCGTCAGCCATCCCAGAGGTAAAGCAGTGACACCGCTCATGTCGGGGCCTGCCCTAGGTGCTATCGGTCTATCTCGCCTGGCTGCTCCCACCAGCCCTTCCACACTCCACACCGTACCTACCATCCTAGTAGAGTCAAGGCACCCAGGCGGGCTACCATCCAGTGGCTTCCGTCCCACCCCGAACCCCCATGAACCAGTCCCCCCCAAAGCCCCCCCCCCCCTGGCAACCGCTGGGCGTACGCCCCGTCCTGTCGAGTTAGATGGAACCACCACAGTGCGGAATATAGCACTTCTGTGTTCGCCCCGTGGTGTCCACCGGCTTAGTTCTCCCCATCCTCGTCGTCCACAAAAGAATCACGCAAGGCCTGCACCACTAGCTCCCATGCACGTGCCGCTTCCAAAACCTTCTCATTCCCCATCTTAACAGCCTGCTGCATCCGGAGCACACTCTCGCAGGCAGACCACCGCAGCAATTCATTCTTCCATCTACGCAGCGAGGGCCCCCCCCTGGACTTCCAATGCCACGATATCTCCCTCTGCGCCAATATCAGACCCAGATCAATGAACTTGCTCGTCACCTTGGTGCGTTTGGTGTGCGGGAACCAGAGAAGCAGGCACGCCGCCATATCGAATTCCACCTCCCTATCTGTCACTGCATTCAGGAGTCCCCCCACCTCCGCCCAATAGGTCCCCAATTGCGGGCACTTCCAAAACAAATGATCCATGTCCGCTCCCAGAGACGAACACCGTGGGCATCGGGCATCCGGCACCTGGAAGTACCGCTGTAATTTCTCTGGAGTTAAATAGGCCCTATGAAGCACATAGAAATGCACTTGCTGAAAGCGCGCATTTCTCGTGCCCTTCCACGTGCGCCGCAGGATGTGTCCCCAAGCCGTATCCGGTATGTGCCGGCCCACACTCTCTTCCCATTTAGCCTTAAGCCCCAGGAGTGGCTCCAGTCCCTCATTCAGCATCCTATTATGGAGGCACGTCACAGCTTTGACCGTGCCTGCTGCCATCACCACATATTGGCACGCCATTGTCGTCGTGGGTTCTACGAGCCCCCCCTTCCAGTGCTTCTGTATGGCAGCCACCACTGCCGCGTGCAGGAGGAACCCCCCGTCGGGCAGCCCGAACTGGTCCCGGAGCGCCTCGAACGGTGCCAAAGCCCCATCTATGTACAAGTCGCCTACCACCTGTAGTCCCGCCTCCTCCCAATCCAGCAACGGGGACCAATCCCCCCCGTGCGGCAGGGCCGTCAGCATGCCGATCGGGATCTCCGGCGCATAAGGCCGCGAAGCCCTCGCTCTCCGAAGGCTCCTCTGCCAACACATCCGGAGCGTCCTTTCCTCCATAGTGAGGGCCCGCAACTCAAGCCTCTGCTGCATGACAATATAGGACAGCACGTGGCGTCGTATCCCTCGGTCCCGGTCCTCCTCCGGTCCTCCTCCGGACCCCGGAACACCCTAGCTACGTTCTGTGTAAGAACCTGCAGCTGCGCCGCTAGATAATACAGCTCGAAGTCAGGCACAGCCATGCCCCCTTCTATCTTAGGGCGGAGGAGCGTGCTCAGGGCCACTCTACGGCGGCCGTGCCCCCATAGGAAGCCAATAATCATCGATCTCAGGTCTCTGAAGACCCCTTGGGGAATCCAGACAGGCAGCGTTCGGAAATAATAGAGGAAGCGGGGGAGCGCCACCATCTTCAAAAGCGCAATCCTACCCAGAACCGTCAGCGGGAGGGTCGACCAGAAAGACAAGCTGCCCCTCAGTGCCCGGACACAGCGACCAATGTTGCCCTCCAAGAGGTCCGCAGTCGCGTGGTAGATGCGAACACCCAGATAGGTGAAACAAGATGGCTCCCACACCACGCCCAAGTCGCCACCAGGAACGGGCGAGCCCGCTCGCAGCGGGAACACACAAGTCTTCGCCCAATTGACCTTAAGGCCCGACAGCCGGCCGAACTCCGACAACAGCTCCATCGCACCGGCCAATGCCCGCGAGGTGTCAGCCAGGTACAGGAGCAAGTCATCCGCATATAGCGATATATAATGCCACTGCCCGCCTCTCGCTATCCCCGCGTACCTGACACCCGACCTTGCATGGACCGCCAAAGGTTCCATCGCCAGAGCAAACAACAGGGGGGACAGAGAACATCCTTGCCGCGTGCCCCTGCCCACCGGGTACGCCGCAGACACCAGGCCGCCCAAATGCACCCTCGCCGCCGCCGAAGCATACAAGACCCTTGTCCACCTGCGGAACCCCTCGCCCATGCCAAACCTCTCCAAAACTCCGTCCAGGAATGGCCATTCCAAGCTATCAAAGGCTTTCTCGATGTCCACGGATAGGACCGCCGGGGCTCCCTCCTCGTCCAAGATGGCGTCCATTATCCCCACCAAGCGGCGAATATTCAGCGCCGTGCTCCTCGTGGGTATGAACCCGGCCTGGTCCCTATGTACCAGGCCCGTCATATATGGGGCCAGCCTGGTGGCCAGTATTCGGCTCAGAATCTTATAATCCACCGTCAGCATGGATAGCGGGCGATAAGACCTCACATCCGCAGCATCCCGGCCAGGCTTTAAGAGCGGCACAATCAAGGCCTCCCGCATGGACCCAGGCAATACCCCAGCCTCGAAGGCTTCAGCGTACACCGCCAGCAGCCTGGGCGCCAAACTGTCCGCATACCGCTGATAAAATTCAATCGGTATTCCGTCCACCCCGGGCGTTTTGTTACGGGCCATATGCTTAATGGCCGCCCGCATTTCTGAGAGCGTGATCGGGCCGCCCAGTTCCTTCGCGTCCTCCTCATCTAGGACCGGAAGCTGCCTCGCCCCCAGGTATTCCGCAATGTCCTGGACCCCCACTCCCAGCTGGCCCTGATACAGTTCCTCATAGTACCCCCTAAAACATTCCAATACCGCTGCTTGGGTGTACACCATCTCTCCCTGCGCAGTACGAATGCCGAGGATCGGGGAGCCCCTAAGTTCCGGATTAGCCAGTCTGGCCAAGAGGGTACCCACCTTGTCTCTTTCCGCATGCGCCCTGATGATATATTGCCTGTAATCATAGCATCGTAAACGTTCCGTCTCGGTGGCGACCACTTCTTTCGCTTCTAAGAGCTGGGCCTGTAAGTCCGGCCTAGCTGGCCTGCGGCGCTCCAAGTCCCTCAACCTTTCTTCCGCTTTCATGAGGTCAGTCAACACAGCCGTGCGAGCATTCGAAAACCTACCCAAACACACTCCTCTCACCACCACTTTCATTGCATCCCATTCAGTGGACCTACTCGTGGCCGTGCCCTCATTCACTCCGAAATAGCTATCAATGCCTTGTCGAACCGCATCAGTGAACACAGGATCTTCAAGCGTTTCCGGCCGAAGCCGCCACGTTGGAATTACTGAGCGCTCTCTCTGCCACTGAATGTGCACCAATAGGGGGTTATGATCTGAGATAGTCCTAGCCAAGTACTCCGCATGGGAGATCAACGGGGCTAGGGATCCACTGCAGAGCACCGAATCAATCCTGACATGCAGGTCATGAAGAGCAGAGTAAAAGGAGTAATCCCTAGTTTCCCTGTGCCGCTCCCTCCAGACATCCAGCAACCCCCATCTATCCTGCCAGTCCTTCCTGTGCGCGGCTAACCTGCGCACCAGGGAGTCCACCAGGGGGGGATGGGACCTATCCAGAGCCACATCCGTGATCGAGTTAAAGTCCCCCCTAGCACTATTGGGGCCGCCAGGAAAGAGGCCAAAGACCCCGAGAGGCTATCAAAATATCGAGCTTGATCAGCGTTCGGCGCATACACACAGCAGAAAACCACATCCCGTCCATATAACCTCCCCTCCACCGCCACAAATCTGCCATCCGGATCCACAACTTGATTCAGTAATTGAAAGGGTATCCCCGCCCTCACCCAGATCAGCACCCCCCTGGCATACGCTGAGTAAGTGGTGCCAAACACCTGGCCCCTCCATCTTTTCTGCAAGGCAGTACACTCTTTCTTAGTGAGATGAGTCTCCTGGAGCATGGCAATCTGAACCCCCCTGCGTACTAGATATGCATGGACCTTATGACGTTTCACCATAGTTCGCAGCCCCCGGACATTCCACGTCAGGCATTTCAGATTAGGTAACGTCCCCATTCCAACTTCGTACAGTCCAAATCAAATAACGAATGTTCACAGCCCCCCCAATGCAGTTGCCCCCCCCGAACACACCCAAAACAGAAAAACACCCCAAACCCCACTCCCCAGGACAGAGCACACGAACCCAATGTCCGCCCCCATCCAAACCTTGAACCAACTTCTCACACTCTTACCCTGTGGTCTCCACCACAGTCGGCCTTAAGGGCCCAAGGGGGGTGAGTCGCCGCCGACCCCAGCAAGCGGAGCCCGCGCCCCGCGCCTCCATCCCTCCCGAAGCACACAGCCTCCCCTCCCGGCATCCCGTCCTCCAACAGCAGGATACCACCCTACCATGAAATCTCGAACTAGCCCAGTCCAATCTCAGCCGCAAAAGATACCATCTGAAGTCTGTGGGGTCACCGTCGGCCCCTTCAAGCTTTCCGCCTCCGAGAGTTCCTCGCCCGTCTTGCTGCCTTCCCCTCCCGAGTCCGTTTCCGCCCGGTCACTGTTCTGTTGCGACCCTGTAATGGCCGCCGTCGCTGCGAGTGCATCCCTCTTCTCCGCCGCCATTTGAGCCTCCCGTTTCTCCCGCTGGCGCCTGTTGCGGGATCTGATGCGTTGCGATTGCCTCACCCGGGGCCGCTTGGGTTCATCTCGTCTGCTTTTATGTGATCTGTCCGTCCCCGCTCTATACGACTCCAGCCAATGCCAAACCTCGTCCGGAGTCTGAAAAAAGTGCGTAGCCCCATCCATGATGATCCGCAACTTAGCCGGGTAGAGCAAGGAATACTGAACGCCTTCCTCCCTGAGTTCTTTCTTCACCGCCAAGAACGATGCCCGGTTTTTATGGACCGCTTGGGTGTAGTCCGGGAAGATCGTAACCCTACTGTTCTCCACCTCATAAGGGCCCGACATCCTGGCCCGCTGAATGAGGAGATCTCGGTCCTTGTAGTGGAGGAGCCTCACCACCATCGGTCGGGGGGGGCGGCCAATCCCCGGCGGGCGAGCAGGTACCCGGTGGGCCCGCTCCAGCGTGAAAAAAGGAGTGAGCCCCTCCGGCGCCACCACAGTGCGGAACCAGGTCTCCATATAGGCCACCGCATCCTCCCCCTCAATTCGTTCCGGAAGGCCGACGACCCGCACGTTGTTCCGCCTATTGCGACCTTCGGCATCCTCCGCCCTCCGCTCCAGCGAGTCCAGCCGGGCCAACATGTCCGCGATCCTATGCTCCGCGGCCACCACCGATGGTTTCCGGTCCAACAACAGTTGGTCATGGTCCTTAACTCTGTCCGCTAGCTTCGCATGATCCGCGCGGAGCAGCCCTAGGCCCGAGGCCACTTGGGCGATGTCTTGGTGCAACGCGTCCTTAGTCGAGGCGATCGCATCAAGTATGGCATCTAATCGCCGGTTCAGCCGCTGTTCTCGGTCAAGCTCCGGGGAGGGACCCTCGCCCAGCCGAGTCGATGTCGCCGAGCCCTCCTCAGTGCATCTCACGGCCATCGGCCCTCCAGTCGCCGCCATTCCGAGGTGCTGCGTCACAGGTCCTGGAGCCCGCTGTCGTCAGCGCCCGTAGGCTAGTGCCGGTCACCGGGCACCGGGCAGAGCAATGTCCTCACGGAAACTCACAGGAGCAACGACCAGCTAGGCACACTCCGCTCCGCCGCCCCCCTCGGGAGCCTGAGGTGGAAAGGATGAGTCTCCGGGCGGCGGCCAGCTAGGGTCCCCAAGCGCCTGGCGGGTCAAGGCAGCGTCACTCGGCCCCAAGGCACAGCACCGCCGACCCCAGTGCCTCGATCAGCTGAATGCAGGATCTCCTGCCAGTATCCCTTGCCAGTCGGCGACAACTCGGCTCAGAGCTGAAGTTCGGGGCCCGCCGAACTCCACGCCGCCATTTTCTTCGCACCCTCGGCAACACCTCAGCCGCTTCTTCGACTCGGTCTCCTCGGGGCCTGCAGTCCCCCAGCGGCTCACCAATAGTGTCCAGCTGTCCCCTCACACTTCAGAGGGCAGGAGCGTCGTCTCCGGGCCGCCTAGGGTTCCGAGAACAGGAGAATTAACGGGAATCTGCGCGGAGCTACGAGCTCACGCCGCCATCCCGATCGGCGTCCAAGCCACGCCCCCCACACACAATGGGTCATAGATCGTGAAGCGCCCACTGCGCATCGCATCCCGTAGGATCTAGGTTCCCCAAAGGGCATGCAAGACCACAACAAGACTGAAACTGCACCACCTAACTTCCTAGAACTGCACCTCTCCGCACAGGAAACAACCACAGCTCTCAGCCCATAGTCACCTCCACTACCCTTACCCCGAAAGCAGATCGTCCAACGCCCACACGCCCCCCCGTCACTATGACTATCGACTCCAACCCCTTGTCCTCCCCCCTCATTAAACGTCACGGGCCTAACTCCTTCTCCATAACCGCCCCTCACAACATCTCACCCAATGCAAAAAAAGCCCTTAAGCACAAACTAATCAGGCAATTCCCCGAAGCCATCTTCGCAGATATATGCCACTCCCCCTCAAAAGGTCAAATAAAAATGGACCTTATCTTTCATACTGCCAGACCAGGCTACTGGATCTCTAACCTAAGAGAAAAACGCCTAATCACAAAGACAACGAAGACGATCCATAGCTGCAAGCTCTCCTTCCTCACCCCAAACCACCCGCCCAACCTAGGGATCACATCTATGACCATATACTCTAACGGCACAGACCTGATCCAAGCAACCAACAACCACAATCTGGAGGTTTTTGACCGCCTATTCCCCTCTCTCCTTGCCAACCCTATCACACCCAACCCATGCCAGGCACAACAACCCAGCATGATGCTCAACCCTCACCACCCCCCAGGCACACAACCATCCCCATGCACCCCCTACCCCTCCTAAAGGCCCAAAAAAACATAGACACAGTCCTGCCTAACAGCATGACCCACTCTCCAGAAACACCCTCGATGCAGAATACCCTCCCAGCAGCCCCAGTGCGCTATAAGGCTAGACCTAAGCCCCCCAACTCCCAATCAACACCCTCCCCTCTCTTGAATAAGCGCCCTGCATAACCCAACCACCGCACCCGCCCACCCCAGCCCAGGACTCAAACAGGCATCCCAGCAGGGCCGGACTGGGAACTGAAAGCAGCCCTGGCAAATTTTGCCAGACCAGCCCCCGTCTGGCGCGTAGCGAGCCAGCCCCCGTCCGGCGCGTAGCGAGCGAGCGCAGCGAGAGAGCGAGAGAGAGAGAGGGCAAGAGAAAGAAAAAGTGGGAGGGAGGGAGAAGGAGGGCGAAAGAGGAGGTGCGAGAAAGAAAGAGCAATGGAGAGAGAGAAGTAGAGGGAGAAACAGAGAAAGAGAATGAGAGAGAGGAAGGAGTGGAATGAGAGAAAGATGGGGAGAGGGATGGAAAGAGATAGAGAGAGGGAGGGGGCTCTGTGTGTGTGTGGCTCTGGCTCTGTCTCTGTGTATGTGTGTGCGTGTGGCTCTGTGTGTGGCTGTGTGTGTGGGTGCGTAAGGCTCTGTGTATGGGTGCGTGTGGCTCTGTGTGTGGCTCTGTGTGTGTGTGTGGGTGCAAATGCAATAGGTCTCGCATTTGCGAGAGATTAAGCTATTGGCATTGGAAATGACAATGCCATTTATTTCTATGTTTTAAAAACAAAAATAATGTCATGAGCAATGCCAATAGCTCTAACTTTAACAAAGACGAGACCATTGCATTTTAAATGCTTGTTTAGGTCTTGCCGGCGTGAACATGTGATAGCATGTGTCAGTGAATGCCCTCTCCCTTGTTAGGCTCTTGTGTTCAATAATGGGCTTGGAACCATTGGTTGGTATCATTATCCTTCTTCTTTGCTAACTCGTCCCTTCCTATTCTTTCTGTGGCACACGGACCAATTAGAGATTATTTAGGTTTGATTAGTGTCCCTACGGTGGCCAGCCCTTGCTCATACCGTGATTGAGGTACTATTTCTGTCATATGATGTAGTCAACACTGGCCGCATCAAAGCTTTTTTAAACGTATCCCCACTCTTCCTTGTTTCTTCTACCCTCTCACTTGAATAAGTGCCCTCTAACGGACCTGAAACAAAGGTGTGTTTTTCGTTGAACTATAAGTGGGCCTTGTTCAGTCAGGACACCTTCCTGGCCTGGGCTTTATTGATTAACTAGTACAAAATGGTTCCCGGAGTTCCATTAAGGGGAAGCTACTGTGGTTCTAGGTTCCAGTAATGATCACGACCTCTCTAGATAAAGTATGTACCAACGCTTCAGTCAAATAGTTTGCTTTACTGGATTACTTTCAGTTGACATTTTGCATTCTTTTTGTTACAACTTTTATATTTAAATGAACACTTTCATTATTTGCCATATGAATCCGTTTCCCTCCCTGATTTTCGACTGAAAGAGCAGTTTTACTCTTCACTCTGGAGTTTGTAAAAATAAATCAACTGAGGGGTTATCCACAGCAGAAGCCATTAAAGTAGCACGAGGAAAGGGACAGCACCTGTCAGCAGTAGAAGAGGGGAAACAATACCACCCTCAGAGGGCATGACCTGTTTGGTTTCATAGCAAAATGACATTTCGCTGCTGATGTACGCAGTGAGCTGCAGGTCACCAGCTCGAATTCCATCGAGGCCGACTGGGTAACAATAACAGAGGTAATTTACAGTGTTTAGAATCGGTATTAAAGGCTTTGTGTAAAAAGTTATGATTGGTCAAAATAAGATAATGCACCGGGGCAAATTAATTTTCTGACAGCCAAGCCAAATAACAAATCAAAAGGTACTGCGATAAGACATTCGTAATCTGACCTAAACTAGAAAAACAATCCATAATTAATATACGTGGAAAACCAATCCTTTTGCAAGCTATTTGAAGTCCTGGAAAACATGAAACATACTGATGAAAGATAGGGAAGGGCCCCACTACTAAAACTCAGTATAAAGATTTTAATGCTAACATGATTTGCAGAAGAATGACAATGAAGGGGCTTTTCCTCATGGAAAAGAGAGGTGTGTGACCACCACTGCGCGACGCCCCGCCCCGCCCGCCAACTTCAGTGTTTGTGAAGACATTAAAGATGAGTCATTAATAATAAGAGTAATTGTGGGTACGGCCGGGGGCCGGCCAGGGCGGAAAAAATACACTTACTCACGGTCACGGACCACAGTCACGGGTCGGCCCGGCTCCTGCTGTTGGTGGCAGACACAGGAGGACAGGAGGGCTACTACTTCCAGGGGCGGGCAGCAAGCTAACCACCACAGTACAATAATTAAATTATGGCCGCTCCAGTCCTCTCCTGGCTGGGTCTCGTCACTCATCGCGATGATGGCTGCAAGACTGACTGCGCAGTTTTAATTGCCCACAAAGCAATGTGCATGCTGGAACATCAGACAGTTGCACCCTAGGCGCGCAGACGCGCCGGAGGAGGCAGGGCATGACTGCGCGCTGCGCACAGGCACCTCCCTTCACCCTCCTGAAACGCTTCCGCTTTTTTTTTTTAGGTTGCACTTCAGTGTGCAAACACACCGCCGGTCAATCAAGCTTGGTGCTGCTGGTGCTGTCGGGAGTATGGGTAGGCCTGCTTGGAACTTGGAGTCTACGAGTCTCACACAATCTCAGACACGACTCCGAGTCACAACACGACACCTTCTTCTCTCTGTGAGTGAGTGACTGACACACTGACGCTGTGACGGTCGGGTCACAAAACCGGCCCCCTGATCCAAAACCGGCCCCCACCCCCTCCAGCCTACCGGGGAATTGCCCGGTGCCCGAAAGCACCAGTCCGGCCCTGCATCCCAGCCCAATCGGACATCCTAAATGACCACAAAACCCAACACAACCACAACATCTCCGTAAAACAACTCCCCCCCCCCGCAGGAGGTCCCTTTCGACCACCTCACCCGCATCGAAAACCAAATCAACACTATAATTCATGGTCTGAATCTTATCCTCACCAACCTCGAAACTACCCGCAACCCCCACCCTGAGTCCCAACCAGCCCCCCCAGTCACGCACAACCCCGCAAGACCAATGAACTCAACAGCCCACACCAACTCACACCCCCTCCCACCGTCCCAGGCCTGGAGACCTAGCAGAGCGGCGAAAGCCATGACCTGGGAAGAGGCGCTAGAACTGGCCGCCTCTTACACAACACTCACCACCCCCCTTATCCAGTCCTCTATACAGGTAGTCACAGGTCTCAGAAATGAACATCCCATACGCAAACCCCCTAGACCCCCGATCGCCCTCATCACCATCCCTACCGAAACCACGAAAAAAAGAAGCTCCCCAGACCAACTGCTTGCTCATAAATTGCAGATCCGCCACCAAACACTCGACCGAGCTAGCTGAGACCATCCTCAACCACAGCATAGACCTAGCATTCATCACTGAGACCTGGCTAGACGACTCCTCCCCACCCATCCTAGATATGCTGGGCCTTCCAGGCTATTCCATCATCAACAAAGATAGGAAGGACCATAAAAAAGGTGGAGGTGTGGCAATTATCCACAACAACAACCTTTCAGTGGTCGAATGCGACGCCTTCAACTACAACGCCTTCGAATGCCTTACAACCAATATCAAAACCACTGACAACAACCTACTGCAATGCCACCTAATATACCATCCGCCAGGCAACAACACTATATTCACAGAACAACTTTCAAACCTAATCGCCAACTGCTCCCTCAAAGAGTCCAACACCATCATTCTAGGGGATCTTAATCTGCATTGGAACAACGAGAACAATGCCACTATAAAATCACTAAACGAACTTCTCCACGCAAACAACCTCTCCCAACACTGCTCAAAAGAGACCCACAACAAAGGGGCAACACTGGACGCCATCATCGCCAGGAACGATGCAATCTCTATTGAACACATCCTACCGGTAGATTGGTCTGACCACCACCTAATCCTATTCCACCTCACTCAACACATCCAGTCCCACCCCACAATCACAGCCCCCAGCACATGGTCCAGGAGTCTATCACAAATCAACTCAAAAGAACTAGAATAAAGAATAGCCTCCTCCCTGCCGATCCACACAGATGGCCTCTCAACTACCGAACTCATCTCTCACTACAACTCCACCACATCCGCCATCCTAGACCAACTGGCACCTCTAAAACAAAAAAGACCCAGGAACATTCCATCGAGAACCTGGTTTAACAAAGACATCAACGAGGAAAGGAGACTCCTCAGAGCCACAGAACGACATTGGAGAAAAAAACCCTCCTGTAGCCGCCGCGAGGAACTCAGAGCAGTAAGAAGAAGGTACAAAAACCACATCAACAATGAAAAAACAAACTTCTTCTGCAATGCGCTAGAAAAGGCAAAAAACAGACCTAGAGAACTCTTTGAGATCATCAAAAAACAAACCTCCAAGCCATCCACCGTCCATGCTCAACCCTCCAAAACCCTATGTGACAACTTCGTCTCCTTCTTCAATGAAAAAATAGCCAAGATCAAACTATCCCTAGACATCAGCCCTACCCCGACCATCAACAGCAACCTAACTACAACATTCACCACCTCTGGAGACACAACCTCTATTGCCTGGTCCTCTTTCGACCTCGTCCAAGAAGTCGAGATCCTCAACCTAATCTCATCCTCCAAACCCTCCTCCCATAACCTTGATCCCAAGTGGCCAAAGACCTCAAACTCACCCTTGCCCCACTCTGGTGTAAAATCATCAACAGCTCCCTAAAATCTGGCATCATCCCGGACTGCCTTAAAGTTGGCCAGGTCACTCCCCTCCTGAAGAAACCAGGTCTGGATTCCAACGACCTTAACAATTTCAGACCAGTCTCAAGTCTACCCTTCCTAGCCAAAATCCTAGAAAAATGCGTACTACGCCAACTCAACAACCAGCTCGACAACATCAACCTGCTTGATCAAAACCAATCAGGCTTCAGAAAAGGCTACAGCACAAAAATCGCAATCCTGAACATAGTAGATGACATCCGCAACTCCCTTGACTCGGATCAATGCTGCCTACTCATCCTCCTTGACCTGTCAGCGGCGTTTGACACGGTTGACCACAAGCTCCTCATCAAGGCCCTCAAAGAACGAGTAGGCGCAGACGACATGGTCCTGAAATGGTTTGACTCCTTCTTTCAGAACCGCTTCCAAAGAGTAAAAATAAAATCCGTTACATCAGACCCTCTCCCCGTGACCAGAGGGGTCCCCCAAGGATCCGTCCTTTCCCCTCAACTGTTCAACATATACATGGTTCCCCTCACCATCATACTGAAGAAAGCTAACATCCCTTTCCATCTTTACGCGGACGACACCCAGATCTACATAGAAGCCACTTCCTATAACGACATTCTAAGGCTCAACAACACTCTAAATGAAATCCAAGAATGGCTAGGGACGAATCACCTCAAATTAAACCAAGGAAAAACCGATATCTGAATGGGTGAAAGCCATTGACGCTCTCAAAGGAAATCTCACCCTGACCAACACAGTAAAATCACTTGGAATCACCCTGGATTACAAACTAACTATGTCAAACGACATCAAAAACTCAGCGAAAAGTGCCTTCCTTAATCTGAAGCTCCTTAATAAAATCAAACCACACATCCCACAAAAAGATCTCCAACAAGCCACCCAAGCATTGGTCCTGTCCAGACTGGAATACGGGATCGCAACACTATCCGGCACAGCCATATCCCTAGCGCCACTGAAAACTACCCTCAATGCAGCAGCCAGAATGGTCTCAGGTGCAAGGAAATTTGACGACATATCCCCCGCACTCAAAGATCTTAAATGGCTTCCAGTGGAAATGTGCGCAAACTTCAGAACGGCTTGTCTCACACACAAAGCCCTACACACAGGAAAACCGGAATATCTAGCCTCCAAGCTCAAGAAAGCGGGTCAATCCAGAAACCTCAGAAGTTCAAACACCCTACTACTCATCCCCTTGAAAACCCGGAAACAAAAAACCGCCAGCCGCTCCTTTGCCGGCAACGCCCCAAAAATCTGGAACTGCATCCCAGTGGACATCAGAACCACCCCTTCCTTTCCCGAATTCAAGAGACGACTAAAAATCCTCTATCTCAACCGCGCATTCCCGAACTCTACCTCAATAGCGCAACCTGGAACTCGGACTACCTCAACAACACTACCTCAAAACCGCCCCCCAGGCGGAAGACCACTGAGCTAATCGCTGATCTTGTATGTACCCTATCTATAGTATGCTTTACTATTTTTCGCACTTGTTTCTTCCTGACTGAATGTAAAGCGCTCCGATACCCTTGGGTCTGGCCAGCGCTATAGAAAACTCAAAAAAAAAAAAAACATGTTCCGAGTCCTTTAATGCTAACAACTGTAGTTGAGACTTGGCAGGAAGTGAAACAGATACAGGAAGAGGCAGAAGCAGAGGAAAAGGATATTTGGCTAAAATCAGGATGCAGACAAAGGGAGGAAGATTAAATCTGGGTTTACAAAGATGAAAGACCAGTAATGCCCGATAGCATGATCTCAGACATGGCCTGAATGTAGCATGGTCAGGCCCACATTGGGCAGACTTGGTATAATCCTAAATTCAGAATGATTGCTGAATGCCTGTGTCAAAGATGCTTAGTTTGTCAGCAATTTAATCCTAACAGAAGAACTGTTGTAAGTTTGGGAACCATAGGACGGGAGGGTGGTCCATTTACTAGAGTTCAGATGGATTTTGTTGAACTGCCTCCATGCAACAGACTCAGATATATTCTTGTGATAATCTGTTTGTTCTCTCGATGGGTGGAAGCTTTCCCCACGCGAAGAAACGATGCAATGACTGTTGCTACACTGTTCTTACGTGAGATAACACCACAATTCGGGTTCCCGGTGACAATTGAGTCAGACCGAGGCCCTTATTTCCAAAATGAGATTATGCAGATGATCTGTGAAGCTCTGGACATTCGCCAGAAGCTGCATTGTGCTTACAGACCTGAGGCTTCAGGAGTAGTTGAACAGGTGAATGGAACAATTAAAAACAGAATTGCAAAGATGTGTCCGGCAACAGGACTTAAGTGGCCCGATGCTTTGCCACTTGTGTTAGTGACACTAAGAAGCATACCTGACAGGAAAACTGGATTAAGTCCACATGAGATTTTGATGGGCAGGGTGATGAGACAGGTCTATGTATCAGTTGATAAGTTGTTTACAATTAATGATGACATCATACTGGATTACTGCAAAAATCTTTCTGATGTGGTAACTTCTGTGCTCCACCAGGTGGGAACTGAGACAAATTCCAAAGAGAAAAATCCAGCTCATGATCTAGTCCCTGGAGACTGGGTTTGAGTGAAAGTGCATCGCAGGAGAAATTGCTTGGTATCTCGGTGGCAGAGGCCACGTCAAGTTATCTTGGTCAGTACTACTGCAATTAAGTGTGCTGGACTGGAAAGGTGGGTTCATGCTAGTCACACCATTCGTGTGCCTGAACCTGAATACCCATACGACGGTGAAAGTACAACTGACTCTGATTCTGAAGCTGAACCAGAAAAGACTCCAGATACTGAAGATCAACAGGAACGTCGACATCTGGAAGTATCAGAAGCCAGTTCTGCGTCTGAAGGTGAAGGTGAAAGGGAGATTGTGGAAATACCAGATTCAGAAGATCAATCTTAAGGTCGAGAATCGGTAAAGACAGACCCCAGTAGAGACGCAAAAGAAAGTGAAGACAAATTTGTTGAAAAGGAGAAAACCAAAGAGCAAGCTGAAAACTCTGAAAGCAGGAACGGAAATCTTGAGACTGGAGAAGAGAAAGTAACTCACGATAAGGATGACAATTTATTGATGAACTGCACGATTAATTAAAATCTTTACAGTATAAAAACTTGATGAACATCCCCGTCCCCCCGTTCGACATGCCCCAACAACACATGAGAAGTAAATACCACTTTAAATTAAAATACTGACAGTTAATACTGCTTTGTTGTCCAGAACAGTTCATTTAAAAAGGGGGAGAAATAATGGTTACTCCATTGTTCCACTACAGGTGAAAAGAGGCACATAAACGTTCGGTAGACTCAATTCATACACTAAAGCCAGTGGACGATAGATGGATTCATCGTTGGGCCCTAAACCAGCCCAGATTAAGTGATTGCGGCCGATGAATTCCTGTTGCTTTGCGGGCACATCCTAAATTAACTGTGAGCTAAAATCATTGGGACCACTGGTAGGGCGCCGACCCCATTGTCGTAACCCTTGGGATTAGTGGCCGTTGAGTGGGAGTCCAGTGCCATTTTTACCTGATGTATGAATTTCCCTACTCTGGCTATCAGACAGGTCGTGGGGACAGAGAGGCACCAGTCCGAGGCCTCTCTGCAATTCTGTAGCCTACGTTCCGTAAGGTCGGACGCAGCAAACGATGACGGTCGTTAGCCAGCTTTGTGCAGCAACACAGCAAGTGTAGCCAGGATTCTCTGCGATAGTTGCATAGATGACAGGCTGTGGCGCCATCCGTTCGTGCCCATTTAGGGTTAAAGTCCGCGATCCTGAGGGCCAAGAGGCGAAAGTACAGAATTTGCTTTCTCACGTGGGTGGATACTGGGTCTTGCAGGTATGTTTGAGGTTTACCAGAAATATATGATTTGTCCAGGGCCTGAGTTAGTGAGTTTTGCCAAAGGGATGCAAGGTTAAGCCCGAAAAAGATGGTCTGGACTTGGCGCTTAACGGCTTGGGCCCAAGCTGAAAATGGAATGTCATGCAGGGGCAGGCTCCTTCTCTCGATTTTCAATAAGTCGATGGCTAATTCCACCTTGGTGTGCCATGGGGAGCCCACTTCACCAAAGATTGTTTTTAGGCAGTGCTTTAGGGTGTGCTCTGGCACTTTCAATACTCTAACATAGAATTTTAACAGGTCCTCCAGTAGTGCCAGCTCTGGTCGCTTAAGGCCTATTTCTAGCCTTAGCCTATTGTTTCATGCATATCTGGGGGCCTGTAGCACCATCTTGTAGGCTTTCGCCTGGGCCGCATTGACCACTTTGTCAAATGCTCCTGGGTAGGCTATATGCCCATACAAGATGGCGGGCATCAGTTTTGCCCTGAGCACTGTCAGCATTGGTTCGACTGAGGGGCTGGCCAAGCGATGACTTAGGCGTCTTAATGACAGTATGGTTTTATCAGTTTTTGGTTTAAGCTCCTTCAGGTGTTTGACTGCATTGGCACTCTCAGAAACCCAGGTGCCCAGATAGTTGTAGGATGAGGCAGTAATGATACGATGCTCCCCCAGGGACCATAATGCTTCTTTTTTGTGGGGGTATTTGCCAAAGATGACAATCTTAGTCTTGGTAACGTTGATCCGTAGGTCATTTGCTTTATTGTAAGTGGCAAGAATGCTTAAGGCTCTTTGGAGCCCCATCCTGGTGTGATCCATGACCACCGTGTCGTCTGCGTACTGGAGCGTTCCCAAGACGAGCTTCCCCAATCTTGGGGGTGCTAGGTTGGCATCTTTCAGGGCTGTCCCCATGTCCGCAGTGTACAAGTTAAAAAGCATGGGGGCCAAAACGCACCCCTGGTTAAGGCCAGAATTGGTATTGATTCTTGCAGTTGTTATTGTGGGATTTAGTTTCACCTTGACCCAGGTCCCCTTGCTTCTATGTCGAGGAGGGCTATAAGCCTATAATTGGCCGGGTTCGTATGATCCCCCTTTTTATGAATAGGGAATAGGATTGAACCTTTCCAGGAAGTTGGCAGAATTGTGGTGGCAAAAGAGTGGTTAAATAAAGGGGTAAGTCTGGATGTAAAAAAGGCTGAGGCAGTTTTGAGAACCTGAGCCGGAATCCCATTTGGGCCTGGAGCGCCATCGGTTCTAGTGGCCTTAATGCGCTTTAGGACCTCCGCCTCTGTGAACTTTCTGCGCCGGGTCGGACTTGGGCCTTTTGTCGGGGAGCTTTCGGATTTAATAATTGCAGTCGCCCTCTTGGACCACGCGAGGCTTCCGGGGGTGGGCCGGTTTGGCTCACAGGTGTACAGCCCCTTGGCGTACTGTTCCCACACTTTCTTTGCAACGCTGTTTTCCTTGTGCACGCCTTTGGGGGTCAGACTATTAATGAAGCGCCAAAGCTTGCTGTTGTCATTTCCTTTAATTAAGGAAAACACGGTCAGCCAATTCTGTTCAGTCTGCAATCTTTTGTGCTCCCAGACTTTATTTTTGTAGTCAGTTCGCAAGGCGGCAATGGAGTGCCTCCCTGGAAAATGAGTGCCTTTCTTTTGTGCCATAAATGCCTTATTAAGAGCACGCTTACTCTGTATCAAGCTCCGCGATTTTGAACGGCGAGACCCAGTATGGGATTGGCAGCTTCTCAGATGATCATTATTGCCCAGACATTTCTATATATCGGAGGTCAGTGTTTCCCATTGTTGTGTGAGGTTCTCAGTGTGGACTGGGTTTGGTTCTTCCTCCCTACCTACTACATAACCTGACAATCTATGGCTGAGATTGGTTGACCATTTTATTCTTTTAAGAACTATATGTTGTTCTTCGCCCGTGGTGGTTCCAATGACTTCTTGAGATTATGCTTGTTCCCGCGCCAGATTGAATGTGGCGCGGAGGGGCCTATGGTCGCTTTCATCTCTGTTGCCCACTATGAAGTTGCAAAGTTTGTGGGCCAGCCCTTCGTTGGTGAAAATATAGTCTATGGTGGAGACATTTCTAAAAGTTGGATTGGCAGTCCATTCAGGATGGCTCTTTTTTTGTGTTCTGTGGGTGGAGTGCAGATTAAAATTTGCGAGAAATTCCATCAATGGGACTGACTTCTTGCTTGGTGGTGTCTCTGGGATTAAGCTCAGGCCTCTGAGATTGAAGTCGCCCGTGATTATTACATCATGGTCCTCCCGGTTTATTAAAAGGTCTTCCAGTATTAAGATAAGTGAATCCATGGCCTGGGATGTTTGATATTTAGTTGGGTTGAGATAACAATTGATTAATAGAAGGGGACGGGATTTTTGACCCGATAACAACCCCTCTATTGTGATCGCTTGAAGGTCAGGAGGCCCCAGTTTTAGTTCAGTTGTGTGAATTGTACACGCATGACTTACGTAGATGGAAAGGCCTCCTGACGGACGACCAAAGATTGTCCTTTTAGTCGCTGGTTTAAAATGTTCGTAGAAGCCGCCAATGCGGTCGTTGCCCTAGCCCAGGATTCCTGAATGCACAATATGTCCCCCTGTGCAAGGTAATCAAGAGTGGCAGTGTCCCTAAAAATGTTGCTCAGCCCAGCGATATTCCATGAAATAATGGTTAACTTGGGAACTAGTCCCCTGAGTGGATTCGCACGTGAATTGTTTACGTTGCTGTTAGTTAGGTTAGGGACCCTGTCTCCATGTGATCTTCGGATGATCTAATACCTGCTGAGGCCGCTGCACTCTCCGTTGCCAGTCATTTTGCTGAATTTTGATTTTTAGCGGGGTTCTTACCCGTCCTGACTTAGTCCCCCCAACTGGGCGAGCGGACCCTGTACCTTTGAGAACAGATGTAGGTTCATGTATTTCATGGTGAGGCATCAGTACGTGTGGGTATTTCAGTGCCCTTGGGGCGGCAACTTCGATACCCCATTCAGCGAATAGTGTTGCTTCCTTACGGACGGCCTGTTGAGCATGCTGGGTCGCAAATCCGACTATGGTAGAGTCGTCGTGGGAGTCTGTCTCCTGTCTCTTAAATTGCAGCCATTCAATTATCTCTGAGGAGATTTGTGCCAGCGAATCAATGTGGCCAAATTGGCGGACAATGTTGGACCTTTTCAGGATGTCAAATGAGCCTTTAGCTGTGTACCTTGGGGTTAGCAGCAGCTCGTAGGTGACTAATTTATTGTTATGTGTGATGGCGCACCAGCTCGCCCTTTCTCCCGGGAGCTTTGGCCTCTGGTTGCTTACATTTGGAGGGTTTTTATGAGTCATTTCTGGCTGCTGCCCATTTGGCTCCTTGCTAAATCAACCATCCCCATGCGGCAGTCCTTGCCACTCCCCCTGGTCTGATGTCGAATTTGGGTGATTTTTGATTGTGTCACCTAGCTGCTGATTTCCTGGCCCGTCGATCGATAGTCCTACCACACTTGGCAGTTCTGGCTGGGCGCCCTGATTTAGTTTAGGATTTGTTTCAGTCTCCTGTTGAGGAACCCAATCAAAAGGGATGGGGTCACTTGATGGTATGGCGGCTGCCATCTGTAAAGGCCTTTGTTGAGAATCCTTGTTGATTTGACGCTCCGTAAAAGGGATTTGTTGACTTTTAGCCTCGCGAAAAACGAGGGATGCGTCACTAGACTTGCCGATCTTAGAGGCCTGTTTGGGTATAAAAATGGGAAAGAGTGGTTTGGGGGTGCTTTTGGTTTCAGTAGCACCCAAGGTTAATGACGCCGGTGATATGTTTCTACTTCTGGCTTTGGATTTCTTTAGTTGTTTTTTAAGTCTTTTTTTAGCCCTCCTTGACAACGGGGCTTTAGCGCTTACTTTAGCGCTTGCCGATGCTCCTTCGGCCTTCTCCGCCAGAAGAGTAATGACAGACAGGTCGTCACTTGCGGTATCAAGATTAGAGGCCTCGGGGTCACCATTCCCTTGTTCAGCCAGAGTGAAATTATTACAGGACCCTAATAAAAGTTCCTTTGGGGCACTGTTGGCCACCGTGCTATCGGTTGGCATTTCAGCATGCTCTGTCATCATTACTAGTAGCTTTTGTGCGGCTTGTTCATGCGTGGACGTCTCGCCCAGACCCTTGGCTAGTACAAGCATCTCTTTTAGAACTTCTGGTAGACATGCCCATTTATCGATTATGGCGGCACAGGAATTAATACTGGCAGCATGAGCATAATGAGCGTCAAATAGGGCTTCCAGCTTTGCCAGCTTATCGTCTTGACGCGCCAGGTGCTGGGCTATCAACTGCAAGAGATCTATTTGGACTTCCATCTTTGTAGACTGCCAGAGCAGTGCCCTAGCCATTGTGTCCTGAACTTCTCTTATTACGGACAAATTAAAATCTTTCAAAGTGGCTTCTTCAAATGGGTCGGTTAGGTCTTGGTGGTGGGTTAGGCCCGACGGGCTCCATCCCTCCATTTGTGTGAATCGCGGGACATTAGCCCTTCCTGGATTTATAGGTGTTGTTTCAAGTGTACGTTCGATTGACTGTTCCAATTTTAATAGAAACGAAATTGTTGGTACCTCAGTTCCCTGGGAATTTGTCCTCTGTGTTTTCCGAGAGGGCACAGTTGCATTCAGTCCATTGCCAATGCTCTTTGGAGAGCAGGGTGCAACCGCTTCGTTTGGCCTCTCAGTGTCTGTGGCCGCATTCGCCCCCAATATGGGCCTGTTGTGAATATCGGCTGTGAGCCTAATCGGGCTCTTCACAATGACGTCGGACTGAAAGCGTGCTTCAGGGCTTCCAGTTGTCTCGAAGTTAACAAGCTCGCAGTCATGAGAGTCCCTTTGAGCCTGGTGGATCTTTGGGGGCCCCAGTGTGGCACTGCTCTCAGGACCTTGTAATGATTCTTCCAAGGGTGATGGGCAGATTGAGGCCTGAAAGAATTGGGTAATTAGGCCTTGAGGGAGGGAATTGCAGGTGCCAGCGCCAGTGACTGTGTCCTGGGGTTTTTGAGTACTTGTACTTCTGGTTACCCTTCTTTGTGCTAAACTCCCAGAGTGCACTTCTGCCTCATCCTCCGTGCAGGATTTGTTCTTCCTCAGCGTCATCTTTTATACGCCGTTGGCTGGGGCTGGGGCTAAGGTTAAGGCCCAAGTGAGCGAAGAGATTCGTTGCTTGTAAGCCACCGTGCCTGGAACTCTCTGACAGGAAGCAAAGGAGGGATACTCATTCCTCCTGCAGATATTGTTGGCTGCTTGGCCAAAAGGATTCCAAAATTAGTGGCCACGGAAGGCCTTGCCCAGCCCAGCGAGATAAGCCAGATAGGTATGGGTGCTGGAGCAGTGTTGAGGCTTTTGACACCGCCTGCTCATGAACTACGAAGCTGCAATGTTAAAAAGCTAAATGGTTGGAGTGGCAGTTGGTAGCTGTAAGTCTCTGCGTCTCTGTGTCTCTATGTGGCTCTCTGTCCCAGGGCAAGTTCGTGCCAGTTCGTGCTGGGGGAGGGGGTGCTTGTGTGACCCCTATATTGAGACGTATTTTCCTAAGAAAGAGGGGGAGATGGGGGAGTGGCGGGCAAGCGGAGCGCACGGGGGGGCTGCAAGCTGGAAGACCTAGTTTAGCAGCCCCTCAGAACACACCCCCAGGCTCTTACTTTGCAGCGGCCACTAACGGCCTCTTACCTCTTTCCTCCGAAACCAGCTGCTCTTGCCACGCTTGATACTCCGGTCGCCCACGGTACTCAAGGTACTCCGGATAATGCTCAGTGGGCGGTGCGTGATCTCCGCTCGGCTCAGCCCGGCTTGGCTAAGGGCAGGCACAAAGTACACGGGCCCTGTGCTCTGCGCAGCGGTTGCAGTCGTGGGCGTGGTCACGGACTCTGAACTCTGAGCTCTGAACCGGAACTGCGATCAGTTTGGTTGGAGCACGTACTCAGTGGTAACAGTTTACTCAAATCTAGGTACTCAAAACGCTAATTAGCATCGAAATTGCCCCCTAGTTGGAAGAATGTTCTAGGGAGCTGAGGGAACTATGAAGTAGGCTGTTGAGGCAGAGCTGCGACGGCTATGCTGTGCTTTAAACCGCCCTCCTCACTGCTCGCGTCCTCGCTGTCCCTCTCTGCGGGCGGGCAGCAGCGCAGAACGGCAAGGGTGCCAGCTGGCCGACAGTAGCTGGGGCAGCTCACCGTATTTTTCCACACCGTCTTTCCTTTGTTCCTCCACTCTGCACTGCACCAGAGCGTCAGAGCGCCAGAAGTCTCCCTGAGCCAACGGGACACCCGGGACCTACGGGGCTCTCCCGCGGCTCTCCCGCGGCTCTCCTGCGGCAACAACGCAGGACTAACGCAGCTTCTTGATTTGTGCAGTTGTGCAGTTTAGCAGTTTTCTTGAACCCCACAGTTCTCGGGTTCTCGGGTCCGACGCCACCGCTGCTCTCCGCTTCCTGCTCTCACTGCTCTCACTGCTCGGCGCAGGTGACACGCAAAACCTGGATGAGATTCCAAGTACCAGTTATGAAGGTGTTCCTAACAGAGTACAGAAGAAAAAGCTGAGTCTGATGAAGACAAAGACATTTTGAAAATCATAATAAATGATACAGTCGAAGATACTGAAAGTGAAACTGATGACAGTGCAGACGAAACTCCATTAAGAAAAAGCCCGAGAAAAAGAGCTTGGAGAGTGGAGCATAACACAGTAGAGCCAAAGACTAAGAAAGTCTGTAAAGGAGACAACTGGCCTAAGGGAACCGGTGGATTGAGATTTAAAATAGTGAATAAAACAAAAGTTCCAGAAGAGCAAGTGAATGAGATCACTAGCCAGAAAGAAACACTGGGAAAGAAAATAGAAACTATTCAAAGGCCAAAAAGAGTAAGACGTACAAACCAGAGGTATAGATCACCTGAGTGTACGTACATTGTCCTACCACCTATTGTTGAAGTTAATAGCAGTCAAGAAAACCTGTACAACCCAAAGATGATTGGGAAAAGTGAGTAAAGAAGTCAACTTTAGAGAAAAGAGATAGGTGCTCAAAGTATATGATATTAAGTCAAAAGTTCTGAAGTCCTGTGAGACGGATATTGTAAATATAGAAGAGGTCGGAGTTGACATAAGGTCAAAGAAAACTTGTTAGAAAACTTAATTATAGTACAATTTAGAATAGAATTGACACAAGGTCAAAGAATACTTGTTAGTGAATTGAGTGGTATATAATTCATAAGTGACGCAAGGTCAAAGAAACTGTATTAGAGAAAAATGGCAATGAATAACCATAAAACGAAATGTTATATTTTTAGAAAATGGTGTAGATGTTGTTCAATATGTATGGGATTGTTGATAGTATTGTGGGTAAATTTAGCTATTATAATTCCTTTCCAAGATAATTTAACAAAATTAAAACCAAATGTGAGTTCAAATAGCCAAGTGAGAAAGGAAGAGTTCATGAGACCCATGTGTACAAACCAGAATTGCATCAAGATATGTCAATTAGTGACTTTACGAAAAACACTTTTTTAAAGTTATTACTTGAGTACATTAAAACTATGAATGTTGATGATTGTTATGTTTGTGTTTAATTGCCAGCATCAGTGTCAGAAGGGGTGACCTAGCACCACCTTCCTCTTACATATGGAGTAACTTGTAGTGTAATTGCGTTTGTTTTATCAGACTGGGAAATTGGAATATCATTATTCCAATGTAGATGAAATATTTGCAAAATTGAAAATTGATAGTACGTTGAACAAAAGAAAACCTGCAAAAGAAATGGGAGAATATTTCTTAGAATTAGATGAGTTGACACATGAGTATGCTTTTAACAATAATTTGACATGTAAAGTGAGAGTTGAAGAAAAGGCATTTTTAAACATGGTTGAGGAAAGAAGGATTGCTTACAAACTAAATGAGAAAATGAAACATGCAAAATCTAAATATTTTACATTTGATGATGAGAATATAGAGGATAAAAATGTGAATGTAGCCATTAATATACATGCTCCAATGTTATGAAAATTTTGTATCAGAAGCGACAATTCAATGTATGACAATTATTTTGTGGGTGCAAGTCAATGCAAAGACACCTATAGAATTATAGGAGGTTGGGGATTTCAAAGGAGGAGATGATCCTGTGTTTCCTGGAATGTATTTATTTGTAGGAATGGAGCTTATTATAGGTTACCAGACCATTGGTATGGGACATGGTATTTGGGTTTGGTCTTTCCAAAAATGTTTCATGTAGATAGAGGTACTAATGGAAAGCATGAGATAGGTAAAGTTTTAAGTAGAAAAAGAAGAGAGAGTGAGTTAGAAATATTAGCTGATGTATTTGGAGCACTGATACCAGCAGTGGGAATTTCGTTTAATGCAAACAGGATCAGAAAATTGTCCACAATAGTTGATCGATTATCAAAATACACAGCAGGAGGATTCCTGATGGTTAATAATGAAATGGTTGCTATGAGAGCTATGGTTATGCAAAATCGACCTGCCCTTGATATAATTTTAGCAAAAGAGGGAGGCTAGGTAAAGGTTTCTCAGCAATTAAGCATTGGTTCCAAGAAATAGGTAGTTCAATTGTAGGTAAAATATTAATACCAATAACAATTTTAGTGATAGTGATTTTCCTGATAAGATTATGTTGTATATATAAAGGGAGAAGTGATTTTAGGAAGTCAATAAGGAAAAGAAATGAAGAACAACAAGCAAGGATAAGAGAAAAGAATCAAATAGAAATGGAAGAAATAAGAGAGAAAATTTTCAAAGACTCGAAGGAGAAAGATACTAAAGTGTAGATGATACTAAACTGAAGAATTCGAAACATGTTCTGCTACATTTTCCAAACTTTTGAGAGATGTTTGGGGATAAAATCACCAGATGAGAGAATTGATGGAGCAAGGTGGCAAAACAAAATGTTGTGTACCCCTTGTAAAGTCAATGTTCCATAACGTTAACATTTACTAATGGTGTGTTGTGGTAAATTAATCAATCATAGTATAAAATGCAAAGTACATGAACATTGGGGAATACTAAAGTTGCATGCATGAGCAAAATAATTAACTAATTTGTGTTTTTATCGTGTTGTGAACTAATGCACAGCTTAAAGATAAGTAAACGCAATATGAATGTGCTTATTGTACACGTTATTGTGCTAAAAATCATCGGATATGTAAGTATGAAATGCATTTATGTGGCTTATCTGCTAGGTAATAACTAATAGGGAAAATTAGTATGGTGGGAGGGAAACAGAAGGGTTTTCATTACCAAAATTAACATAAATTTGTGTTTGTTTCTATGATAGTTCCAAAAGTGGCCTTTGAGACCTATAAAATCCGATTACTCTGGCTAACTGAGAGCAAATGTTGGACCACACATGCGTGCCTAAAGCCTGCCAGCAAGAGTGAGCTGCCTGTACTCGGATGGGAAGTTCAAGGCTGCATTGCCCTGAAGCTAGGATGATTGCCAAAGTAATGGACAGTCAAGTGTTCTGAACGTGAGAGAATTGCTCGACGTTGCAAGTGAAGGAAGTGACCAGGCCAGAGACTATTTAAAACAAAAGACTACTATGTTTTTGCTGATTCACCGTGAGCTCGATGTTGTAATGGTGAGAAGATACTCACCCACCCCATTTTGTCCAATCATAACCCGAATTGGTAATGTTAGATACTTTTTAGATAGATTAAGTTAGGAAATTAGTGTATAAAAAACCCTGGTTTTACTTAGAGTGGGTCGCACTTTCGATTTCCTCTCGAAGTGCTGCTAGACTGAAGATCGATTTCTGGATGTAAGAGACTCTTAACCTTTTCCCTCTTGCTTGCTTTTCAGGATATAAGGATTAGATGAGGGCGTTAGTTAGGGATGTTAGGAGAGAATGAATTTGGAACTATCTGTTCTTTGCTAAACTTTTAACTGACTTCTAAATAAGCGACTTTTTCCGAGCTCTAAATAAAATTATCATTTTGAAATAAAGTTTAAGATTTTTACTGAATAAAGAATTAATCAATGCCTAAATGTCAGACATATTAAAGTTTTGCTTTTAATAAAGTTGGGAAAATGGAATTTTAAAGCTGGTCTTGTGATTTTCCTACGCCTAATTTTCTTTCTAGCAGATCCATTGCCACTATGGTGGTGTGTCTGAATAAAATTCATGTTTGATTAAACCATGATAAAATGTATAAACTGTAGGTGTAAATAGTAACTGATTAAATAGGTTTTAGACAATCCGCCAAATGTGACAGTATTATTCCAATTGCGATTCACCAGTTTCCTGAGGCCAAGCTGTAAATGAAAAGAGTAAAAGTGCAGTGTTATGGGCCCCACTGACAAATGGTTGTGTGTTCGAAGGTTTCAGGGAAATGGTGAGTATTGATTAGAAAATGATTTTTGGAGTTCCGCTGTAGCAGTTATATCTTGGTAGCAGAGTAGTGGTTGCTAAGGAAATTAGCTAGGGTTATATATAAAGTACTATATAGAATTTGACGTACAGAATTATGACTAACATCTGTTGAGTTCGTATTACGTTATATGTAGTTCTGAAAAGGCTTCCAAGTGTTGCGTGAAGCTAGTGCCTCTGTCTGCAGGCAGAGGAAGTGTGGCAAGTAAAGTCGCACAGTACATTGGTCTGTTTAAAAAAAAAAGGAGTAATGTCGTATACTGCGGTGGTATTGTCGCATATCACTGTTTAGGGATATTAGGTGAGAAAGGATAAATGTATAGTGAGGACAGTCTATAAAATTTCAGCCTTCAAGCACAGGGATCATTGCGTATCCTGATTAAAACTTACTCCTGGGAGAGTAATAGAACTTAACCCGAGCTTGATAGAAGGGTAAAGGAGTCGCGTCTACTTTACTAATGATAGAGGAATTCTGTGGTGGGCTAGAGGTAAGTGCTGCCTACTGGAAATACAAAGTTCATGTGTATATGAATAGGGATTTCTGTATGAACGTGTGTAAATGAAATTGCAATACGCGTTCTGGTGAAACTCTGGGATTGTCTCTAAGGATGTGAAAAAGATCTCTGTATGTGCTTTCCTGGAGAAACGAGTTCGTTATTGCCTGATAGAAGGGTAAGGTAGGGTAGTGCTACTTTATCGACGAGTCTAGAAATTCTGAGGAGATAAGTGTCGTCTACTCCGGTTACAGAATACTTGTGTGGTTGAAAAATCTATCACTTTATTAGTGAAACAGGCAAATGGTATTGTTTTGTTTACAGTAACTCACGGATTTTGTAAAATATCTTGTAAATAAGGCTTTTTGAAAAAAAAAAACCTGTAAAGGAGGGGTCAGTCGGCGCTGCAGGTGCCGGAGCGCTGGTGACGTCAAAAGTGTCGCGCTGGGATTGGTCCTCGTGACCAAGACAGAGTAGGAGCTGATTGTTTCATCACGAAAAGCAGCAAAAGCAATTGGTTAGTCGCTATAGTGACGTATCGTGTTCTAATTGGTACATTAGTGCAAACCGCGCTGTGATAGGTTGGTGTTACGGAAACAGCAATAGAATAGTGCGCGATCTTTTGAAAGTAGGAGAGTTTACTGAAAATGTCGTACTACTATTATGATGATGACAAGAAGAAACCTTCATGGTTTAAAAAGCTGAAGAACATGTTTGTAAAAGACAAGGAGGTAGTTACAAGAGAAGGAAAAATACTTCCTTCACCGAAAACACCTGCTTCATATATGATATCGAAATATGGTTACCATACGTGTGTTTGGTTGGAGAATTGGGTACGATATACCAAGGATGATGGTGTGTTAGCTTTTCCAGAAGGAGGATCTTTTGATTTGGCAATTTTGAGAAATTTGAGAGACAAAATGATGAAACTTGAACCGAGACCTAGACCAACTCAATTTGAAGCACTGGTTGAGTGGGAAGATAAGATGCATCAAATGGAGAGTGAGAGGTTAAGTAGGCATCTTAGACCAAGAGGTAAAGGCCGAGATTTATGGGGAGAAACCCATGAGACTAGAATGCGGAGATGGAGGATTGGCAGCATGTGTGATGGCATGTATCCAGTCAGATTGGTAGAAGAATATGAGGGACGGAAATGCACAGAGAAGAAAAAGAATGTTGAATCAGGGAATCAAAGTTATGATGAAAGTGATTCAGAGGATGCTGTATTAGAAGAAATATTAAATAGGAGACCGCCACCATATCAACCAAGTTCTTTATGGACTACCCCAAATGCCCCAATGGCAGATGAGAGAGTTAATGAATAGCCAAGACAACCATCAAATTTCCGAGATTTCCCTGAGAGAGTAGAGACAAGATATGTCCCAAGTACACCGATAGGAGAGGCTAGAATTTCAGGTACTCCTGTACAAAGTAATGACTAACGCAAAATTGTGCTAAGTGCTGAAAGACAAAATGATGTGCAGCCAGATATTTCTGATTATAAACGTTCTGCACATGAATTGATTCAAAACCTTACTAAAAATATGGAAGCTGTAACTGTCCCAGTAACGAAAGGACATGTGATACCAGTATTTGAAAATCATAGTATAAAAGAGCCGAGCTTAACAATTCCGTTACAACAGAGTCTGCAGAAAGTAAAAGAGAATATTTATCCTGATTTGTCAGAAATAAGGCGGAATGTAAATGTGAATCCACCAGAATTGACTTTTAATCAAAGTTCATTATGCAGATACCTGTCAGGAGCAGAATCTGACTCTGCAGCCCCAGAGAGAAGTGTAGACAAAATAGATTTAACGCAAACACCTGTAGGACCATCAGATAAAGAATTGAGTGATTGGATTAAAACCTTAAAATTAAAAGAGCAGGAATCAAAAGTGTTGGATGTAGCTAAATTAGATATGGAAGAATTAATAATTGGAACTATTGGAACAGACAGATTAAAAACATACCAGGATGATGAGCTCATGTTTTTATGTAAATGCATAACATGGAAGGCCAAAACAATGCATGATCAGCTGGAAGAGGTGGCAAGTGAAAATGGCATAGAATTTTCAAAAATAAAATCGTTGCAGAAGACATATCGAGTAGATTTTGCAGAAAGAGACATTGAAAATATGAATACTGCCGGAAGATTGGCTCAAATAAAAGACTTGATTGTGCTGTTGCGAAAATGGGATGCTGTAAGTAAATGGAGGGTTAAGTGGGCAAAGAAGAAAGAGGAGATTAGTGATAAATCAACATTCGCTTTTCCAATTAGGGAAAAAGAGACAGTAGCAGCTGAGTTTCCCATGAGAGAGATACCTGGAGGAGGATATGTATATGTTTCCTGGAGCAGGCAAGACATATTATCATTTACAAATGATTTTCCTAGGTTGAGAGAGAACCCAATTGAATGGTACAGACAGGTAGATTTGTAAAAATGTCAAAAGCAATATTGATTGATCTGGATGGACTGTTTGACATAGTGGTTCCAGCAGACCTATTGACAGAATGTAAAATATCTGTAGATTGGCCCAGAGAAGAGTTTCCCCAGAGATAAAGCAACAGGAGCTCCATCACCAGATGTAATGAGAAAAAATGAACAATTGATAGTGTGGTTGAAAAATAAAATACCACCAAAAGAAACTGATTGGGTGAAAATAGGCCGGACCGCACAAGAGCCGAAAGAAACTACATTTATTTTATGAAAGACTGTTGTTAGTTTTCAAACAGTATAGTGGTTATGAGGAGCTGAATAAAAAGGATATGAGTCATGAGTCATGTCATATATAGATTTGTATATGGTTTGAGACCAGAAATTTCAGACATGATTAGACACAGCAAGATAGGATGGCAGTCGAGCTCAGTAGATAAAGTACTGAGACAGGCAAAATACTGCAGTGAAGAAATTGGTGCAAAACAGAAAAAGCTGAAGGAGAAAGCTATGTGGGCACAAGTGAAGGTAGCGGAACAGCAAGTAGCGCAAATGGAGAGTAAAAATACAGGGCATCAAGGTAGTTTTAAGGGTAAACCTAAATTAGTAGGGAATATTGATGAATTGAAAAAGAAAATGCCATGTTTCAATTGCGGCAAGTTAGGGCATTGGAAACGAGAGTGTAAATGTCCGCCTAGACGAAATGAAGAAAATACATCATTAAATTTGCAGGTGCAGTTTGAGGTAAATCAGCAGCAACCGCAACAACAGCAGATAGCAAATCAGCAAAGTCAGGTGCCACAACCGCCACTGCCATACAGTGTAAACCAGCAGAGATACAATGCAGCGACAGGATTCAGCAGAGGTGAACAGGTAAAAAGACCGCAAAGAGTGAATGTGTGTCCTCCGTATTGGTTACAAGAGGAGGATGGCAGTGAGCCGGATGAAAGTTTCTGACGGTGCCTGAGAGAGGAAGAAGAGTGTGTGCTTGGAGCCACTCTTGAGGTAGATCAGTCAGGTCCATTTGTGAGCGGAAAAGTGAATGATGTGGAAATAACTTTCCTAGTGGACACTGGTGCTCCCCGTTCTACTGTTAGATCAGTGGAAGTTCAAAATCTTCCTCTCTCGGGAGAGACCATCCAAGTTGTAGGTGTAGCTAATAGACAGATAAAAACTCCCTTGACAAACCCAGTTGAAATAGAAATTGGAACTTTTAAAGACATGCATCGATTTGTGGTGTGTGATAGCAGTCCTGTTAATTTGCTAGGCAGGGATATACTGTGCAAGATGAACTGTGCTATATATTGTTCACCGGATGGCATAGAATTGCAAACTCCAGATGAAGATAGTTTGTATAAAATGACAATGCTCATGATTGAGGCAGAGCAGGATAAACTATTTCCTGTTTTTGACAAAGAAAAGATTCATGTTAAATTGAAAGAGACAGTGAAAGAAAAAGTGTGGGATTTCACTGGAAAAGATATAGGTTTAATAAAAGGTGTTGATCCTGTGAAAGTTACAGTAAAAGAAGGTGCAAGTTACCCAAATATACCTCAGTATAAAATGACTACAGAAGTAATTCAAGGAATAACTCCAGTGATTGACAAAATGATTGAGCAGGGAATTCTGAGAGAAATAGAAAGCAGTCCTTGCAATTCACCAATTATGGGATTGAAAAAGCCAAATGGAACTTTTAGAATTGTGCAAGACCTGAGAAAGGTTAATAAAATTGTTGTTCCATGTTGTCCGATTGTTCCGAATTCAACAGTGATTTTGTACCAAATTCCTCATGATGCAGAATGGTACACTGTGATTGATCTGTGCAATGCGTTCTTTACTGTTCCATTACATCCAGAAAGCCAACCAATTTTTGCGTTCCGTTTCCAGAATCGTATCCTAGCATGGTGTAGAATTCCACAAGGATTAACTGAGAGTCCATCGATTTTCAACCAGCTACTAAAGAAATCACTAGAGAATCTTAGCATGCCTGGAGAGTCTGTGTTAGTGCAGTACATTGATGATCTTTTGGTTGCATCAAAAACAAAGGATGCATGTGTAACTGATACTATAGCGTTGTTAAATCATTTGGCTGAGGAGGGACATAGAGTGTCTCCATCAAAATTGCAGTTTTGTCAAAATGCAGTACAATACTTAGGTCACAAAATTGCTAGGGGAATCAGACAGGTCACAATTGAAAGAATCAAAATGTGAAAAGGAATGCAGCCACCTAAAACTCAAAGACAGGTGAGAATGTTTTTGGGAATGGTAGGGTATTGCAGACAGTGGATTAGTGGATTTTCATTGATTGCAAAACCTTTACAGAGATTGACAAAAGCAGACATCAGAGATCCAATTGTTCTGACCAAAACAGAGATGGAAGCATTTGAAGAGCTGAAAACTAAATTGTGTGAAGCACCAGCTTTAGGAATGCCTGATTATGAGAAAGAATTTGCACTGTACTGCAGTGAGTGAGAAGGATGTGCTTTGTCAGTATTGGTTCAGAGACATGGAAAATTGAGAAAACCAATTGCGTATTTCTCAGCTGTTTTGGACCCTGTTGCAAAAGCTTTTCCAGGTTCTCTGAAAGCAGTAGCAGCAACCAGTGTAAGTCTGGAACAGAGTGAGGGAATAGTGATGGAATTTCCTGTGAGAGTATATGTACCTCATTCTGTGGGGAGTCTCCTCACTAGAGCAAAGACACAGTATATGACTAACAGCAGAATTACCCGTTATGAGAAAATAATTTTGGGAGCTGAGAATGGGACCATTACCAGATGTGTGAATGTCAATCCATCAACATTGTTACCTGATACCATAGAGGCAGACGTGAAAGGTGAGCTTGATCACAAGTGTTTGGATGTTCTGGAGTATTGTACAAAGCCTCGACCAGACATTAGGGATGAACCTTTACCTGAATCAGATTTTGTAATGTTTGTGAATGGATCATGCTTGAGAACAGAGACCGGTGTTCTAAGTGCTGCATATGCCGTCTGTACAGTGGCAGAAGTACTGGAAGTATCGTGTTTGAAAGGAATTCATTCTGCTCAAATAGCGGAGTTGATTGCTTTGATACGAGTATGTGAACTGGGAAGAGAGGTGAAAGTAACTATAGTGACTGATAGTCAATATAGTTACAGAGTTGTACATGATTATGGACAGCTCTCTTCCCAAAGAGGTTATTTGACCTCTGCAGGAACACCCATTCGAAATGCTGAATTTGTGAAGACACCAGTAGATGTGATACAGCTACCTGAGAAAATAGCAGTGGTAAAGTTTTCAGCTCACAAAAAGAGTGAGGATTACATTACTCGTGGAAATAATTATGCAGATGCAATTGCTAAGCATTGTGCTAGGAGTCAAATTTCAATCAATCGGGAAAAGTCAAAAGAACATGTCTCAACAAGGTGGCTGGATCCAAGATGGCCGCTGGAACCCCAAGCTCCGCAATTTCAGCAAATTAACAAGGATTTATCTCGTAAACCCTCTGCAGCTACACCATCGACCAGCCGTGATCGAAAAATCGGAACTCCACAGCTACGAGACGATGCCACTCGGACCCCCCCCCCTGTCCCCCGAAACCCAAAGATACTGTTGCTAATCTGCCGAAGACCCTTCAGAAAGAGCAGAAAAACCTCAATCGATCTCTTCAATCAAGGAACACTCTGAACAAAGCAGCAACATTCCGTCATGCTCCCAATAATTCCTACGAAATAAAAAGACATTACTCACCGGACACACGGAGAAATACAGCCTGACCCGTACGAGGACAAGGAGCATCGCCACGTCTACCACAGATGTTCGGCACCTCCTGCAGTCCCACACGACATCAGGACATCCAACCCGGAGCCAGTGGAGGGAAAACGCTACGGAACCGAAGCGGTTTGGACATTAAAAACGGCGAAAAAATTTCTGATAAATCACGGACCACGACGAGCTCCCCACAGCCTGTCTCCAAAATGGCGCTCTGACAGGACAAAGCTCCGCTAATGCCTAAAAACCCTATAGAGCTCCAAGGAACTCAAGGAAGAAGATTGGGCTACTGACTTCCCCCAAATTCACACCGGAGCTATAGGAGGCTAATCGCTGCCCAACTGTAACAGCAGCTTCACAGACCAACAACGGAGGCCGAAGAAAATGCGGATCACGGAGGTCTCCCCCCCCCTACCTGTCCTCAAAATGGCGCGTCATTCTGGACATCGCGCAAATTCCTCCAAATTACATCATCAATAATATCGAAATAGCAGAGGTACAGCACGCCTTATTGGTCTCCCCAGCCTAGCAAACCCTAATCCAAATGCAGGCAAAAGCTCCAGAACAGAGTAATCTTGGTACATACACGATCCAACCCCGCCTGACCTTAAGATGGCGGCGATAATGGGACACCCTGAAGGAACAGCCCCGACACCACTGTAATCGGGACCGGAGCCAGGAACCTTATCGTTGCAACCGGCAACAAGAATCTCAAAGGCAAAAAGAACACGCCATTGCCACCCACCTACTAGTCCATCCTCCCCTTGCTCAGAAAACCCACGATATCAGAGGAATCTCAACTTCCCCCTGCCTGACCCCATGATGACAAGGAGATTGAGACATGTCACGGGAACAAGCCAGTCACCACCGTGACCGGCATTAGTAGACTCAACAGCTTTTTCTTACACTCAAGTACACAACCCTCCTCACAACTTCTGATTTAACCCTAGCACGGAGAGTCAAGGACCGAGACAGGGAACCCCCTCCTCCCGCCTGCCCCCAAAATGGCACCCAAAAGTAGGGACACCTCTCTTGAAATGAACAGTGTCGCACTGCACTAACGAAGATACGACGCCACATCCGCTCAACTCACCCTATCAGCAGGTTGCTCTCCCTCGAGCCCTTTGAGGAAGACCACACAATGGCGACAAGATAGCCTGGCCACACAGTGGAGAACTAGGGATCCCAAACACGAAACGGACTCCCATCCTGCCTGGTCCAAATAGAGCACACACAATGAGTCATAGATCGTGAAGCGCCCACTGCGCATCGCATCCCGTAGGATCTAGGTTCCCCAAAGGGCATGCAAGACCACAACAAGACTGAAACTGCACCACCTAACTTCCTAGAACTGCACCTCACCGCACAGGAAACAACCACAGCTCTCAGCCCATAGTCACCTCCACTACCCTTACCCCGAAAGCAGATCGTCCAATGCCCACACGCCCCCCGTCACTATGACTATCGACTCCAACCCCTTGTCCTCCCCCCTCATTAAACATCACGGGCCTAACTCCTTCTCCATCACCCCCCCTCACAACATCTCACCCAATGCAAAAAAAGCCCTTAAGCACAAACTAATCAGGCAATTCCCCGGAGCCATCTTCGCAGATATATGCCACTCCCCCTCAAAAGGTAAAATAAAAATGGACCTTATCTTTCATACTGCCAGACCAGGCTACTGGATCTCTAACCTAAGAGAAAAACGCCTAATCACAAAGACAACGAAGACGATCCATAGCTGCAAGCTCTCCTTCCTCACCCCAAACCACCCGCCCAACCTAGGGATCACATCTATGACCATATACTCTAACGGCACAGTCCTGATCCAAGCCAACAACGCCAATCTGGAGGTTTTTGACCGCCTATTCCCCTCTCTCCTTGCAAACCCTATCACACCCAACCCATGCCAGGCACAACAACCCAGCATGATGCTCAACCAACCCCCACCACCCCCCAGGCACACAACCACCCCCATGCACCCCCTACCCCTCCTAAAGGCCCAAAAAAACATAGACACAGTCCTGCCTAACAGCACGACCCACTCTCCAGAAACACCCTCGATGCAGAATACCCTCCCAGCAGCCCCAGTGCGCTATAAGGCTAGACCTAAGCCCCCCAACTCCCAATCATCCCTCTCCCCTCTCTTGAATAAGCGCCCTGCAAAACCCAACCACCGCACCCGCCCACCCCAGCCCAGGACTCAAACAGGCATCCCAGCCCAATCGGACATCCTAAATGACCACAAAACCCAACACAACCACAACATCTCCGTAAAACAACTCCCCCCCACCCCCCGCAGGAGGTCCCACTCGACCACCTCACCCGCATCGAAAACCAAATCAACACTATAATTCATGGTCTGAATCTTATCCTCACCAACCTCGAAACTACCCGCAACCCCCACCCTAAGTCCCAACCAGCCCCCCCAGTCACGCACAACCCCGCAAGACCAATGAACTCAACAGCCCACACCAACTCACACCCCCTCCCACCGTCCCAGGCCTGGAGACCTAGCAGAGCGGCGAAAGCCATGACCTGGGAAGAGGCGCTAGAACTGGCCGCCTCTTACACAACACTCACCACCCCCCCTACCCAGTCCTCCATACAGGTAGTCACAGGTCTCAGAAACAAACATCCCATACGCAAACCCCCTAGAGCCCCAATCGCCCTCATCACCATCCCTACCGAAACCACGAAAAAAAGAAGCTCCCCAGACCAACTGCTTGCTCATAAATTGCAGATCCGCCACCAAACACTCGACCGAGCTAGCTGAGACCATCCTCAACCACAGCATAGACCTAGCATTCATCACTGAGACCTGGCTAGACGACTCCTCCCCACCCATCCTAGATATGCTGGTCCCTCCAGGCTATTCCATCATCAACAAAGATAGAAAGGACCATAAAAAAGGTGGAGGTGTGGCAATTATCCACAACAACAACCTTTCAGCGGTCGAATGTGACGCCTTCAACTACAACGCCTTTGAATGCCTTACAACCAATATCAAAACCACTGACAACAACCTACTGCAATGCCACCTAATATACCATCCCCCAGGCAACAACACTATATTCACAGAGCAACTTTCAAACCTAATCGCCAACTTCTCCCTCAAAGAGTCCAACACCATCATTCTAGGGGATCTTAATCTGCATTGGAACAACGAGAACAATGCCACTATAAAATCACTAAACAAACTTCTCCACGCAAACAACCTCTCCCAACACTGCTCAAAAGAGACCCACAACAAAGGGGCAACACTGGACGCCATCATCGCCAGGAACGATGCAATCTCTATTGAACACATCCTACCGGTAGATTGGTCTGACCACCACCTAATCCTATTCCACCTCACTCAACAGATCCAGTCCCACCCCACAATCACAGCCCGCAGCACATGGTCCAGGAGTCTATCACAAATCAACTCAAAAGAACTAGAAGAAAGAATAGCCTCCTCCCTGCCGATCCACACAGAAGGCCTCTCAACTACCGAACTCATCTCTCACTACAACTCCACCACATCCGCCATCCTAGACCAACTGGCACCTCTAAAACAAAAAAGACCCAGGAACATTCTATCGAGAACCTGGTTTAACAAAGACATCAATGAGGAAAGGAGACTCCTCAGAGCCACAGAACGACATTGGACAAAAAACCCCTCCTGTAGCCGTCGCGAGGAACTCAGAGCAGTAAGAAGAAGGTACAAAAACCACATCAACAATGAAAAAAACAAACTTCTTCTGCAATGCGCTAGAAAAGGCAAAAAACAGACCTAGAGAACTCTTTGAGATCATCAAAAAAAAAAACTCCAAGCCATCCACCGTCCATGCTCAACCCTCCAAAACCCTATGTGACAACTTCGTCTCCTTCTTCAATGAAAAAATAGCCAAGATCGAACTATCCCTAGACATCAGCCCTACCCCGACCATCAACAGCAACCTAACTACAACATTCACCACCTCTGGAGACACAACCTCTATTGCCTGGTCCTCTTTCGACCTCGTCCAAGAAGTCGAGATCCTCAACCTAATCTGATCCTCCAAACCCTCCTCCCATAACCTTGATCCCAAGTGGCCAAAGACCTCAAACTCACCCTTGCCCCACTCTGGTGTAAAATCATCAACAGCTCCCTAAAATCTGGCATCATCCCGGACTGCCTTAAAGTTGGCCAGGTCACTCCCCTCCTGAAGAAACCAGGTCTGGATTCCAACGACCTTAACAATTTCAGACCAGTCTCAAGTCTACCCTTCCTAGCCAAAATCCTAGAAAAATGCGTACTACGCCAACTCAACAACCAGCTCGACAACATCACCCTGCTTGATCAAAACCAATCAGGCTTCAGAAAAGGCTACAGCACAAAAACCGCAATCCTGAACATAGTATATGACATCCGCAACTCCCTTGACTCGGATCAATGCTGCCTACTCATCCTCCTTGACCTGTCAGCGGCGTTTGACACGGTTGACCACAAGCTCCTCATCAAGGCCCTCAAAGAACGAGTAGGCGCAGATGACATGGTCCTGAAATGGTTTGACTCCTTCTTTCAGAACCGCTTCCAAAGAGTAAAAATACAATCCTTCACATCAGACCCTCTCCCCGTGACCAGAGGGGTCCCCCAAGGATCCGTCCTTTCCCCTCAACTGTTCAACATATACATGGTTCCCCTCACCATCATACTGAAGAAAGCTAACATCCCTTTCCATCTTTACGCGGACGACACCCAGATCTACATAGAAGCCACTTCCTATAACGACATTCTAAGGCTCAACAACACTCTAAATGAAATCCAAGACTGGCTATGGACGAATCACCTCAAATTAAACCAAGGAAAAACCGAGATCTGAATGGGTGAAAGCCATTGACGCTCTCAAAGGAAATCTCACCCTGACCAACAAGGTAAAATCACTTGGAATCACCCTGGATCGCAAACTAACTATGTCAAACCACATCAAAAACTCAGCGAAAAGCGCCTTCCTTAATCTGAAGCTCCTCAATAAAATCAAACCACACATCCCACAAAAAGATCTCCAACAAGCCACCCAAGCATTGGTCCTGTCCAGACTGGACTACGGGATCGCAACACTATCCGGCACAGCCATATCCCACCTAGCGCCACTGAAAACCACCCTCAATGCAGCAGCCAGAATGGTCTCAGGTGCAAGGAAATTTGACCACATATCCCCCGCACTCAAAGATCTTAAATGGTTTCCAGTGGAAATGCGCGCAAACTTCAGAACGGCTTGTCTCACACACAAAGCCCTACACACAGGAAAACCGGAATATCTAGCCTCCAAGCTCAAGCAAGCGGGTCAATCCAGAAACCTCAGAAGTTCAAACTCCCTACTACTCATCCCCTTGAAAACCCGGAAACAAAAAAACGCCAGCCGCTCCTTTGCCGGCAACGCCCCAAAAATCTGGAACTGCATCCCAGTGGACATCAGAACCACCCCTTCCTTTCCCGAATTTAAGAGACGACTAAAAATCCTCTATCTCAACCGCGCATTCCCGAACTCTACCTCAATAGCGCAACCTGCAACTCGGACTACCTCAACAACACTACCTCAAAACCGCCCCCCAGGCGGAAGACCACTGAGCTAATCGCTGATCTTGTATGTACCCTATTTATAGTATGCTGTACTATTTTTCGCACTTGTTTCTTCCTGACTGAATGTAAAGCGCTCCGATACCCTTGGGTCTGGCCAGCGCTATAGAAAACTAAAAAAAAGAAAAAAAAAAACATGTTCCGAGTCCTTTAATGCTAACAACTGTAGTTGAGACTTGGCAGGAAGTGAAACAGATACAGGAAGAGGCAGAAGCAGAGGAAAAGGATATTTGGCTAAAATCAGGATGCAGACAAAGGGAGGAAGATTAAATCTGGGTTTACAAAGATGAAAGACCAGTAATGCCCGATAGCATGATCTCAGACATGGCCTGAATGTAGCATGGTCAGGCCCACATTGGGCAGACTTGGTATAATCCTAAATTCAGAATGATTGCTGAATGCCTGTGTCAAAGATGCTTAGTTTGTCAGCAATTTAATCCTAACAGAAGAACTGTTGTAAGTTTGGGAACCATAGGACGGGAGGGTGGTCCATTTACTAGAGTTCAGATGGATTTTGTTGAACTGCCTCCATGCAACAGATTCAGATATATTCTTGTGATAATCTGTTTGTTCTCTCGATGGGTGGAAGCTTTCCCCACGCGAAGAAACGATGCAATGACTGTTGCTAAACTGTTCTTACGTGATCTAATACCACAATTCGGGTTCCCGGTGACAATTGAGTCAGACCGAGGCCCTCATTTCCAAAATGAGATTATGCAGATGATCTGTGAAGCTCTGGACATTCACCAGAAGCTGCATTGTGCTTACAGACCTGAGGCTTCAGGAGTAGTTGAACAGGTGAATGGAACAATTAAAAACAGAATTGCAAAGATGTGTCTGGCAACAGGACTTAAGTTGCCCGATGCTTTGCCACTTGTGTTAATGACACTAAGAAGCATACCTGACAGGAAAACTGGATTAAGTCCACATGAGATTTTGATGGGCAGGGTGATGAGACAGGTCTATGTATCAGTTGATAAGTTGTTGACAATGAATGATGACATCATACTGGATTACTGCAAAAATCTGTCTGATGTGGTAACTTCTGTGCTCCACCAGGTGGGAACTGAGACAAATTCCAAAGAGAAAAATCCAGCTCATGATCTAGTCCCTGGAGACTGGGTTTGAGTGAAAGTGCATCGCAGGAGAAATTGCTTGGTATCTCGGTGGCAGAGGCCACGTCAAGTTATCTTGGTCAGTACTACTGCAATTAAGTGTGCTGGACTGAAAAGGTGGGTTCATGCTAGTCACACCAATCGTGTGCCTGAACCTGAATACCCATACGACGGTGAAAGTACAACTGACTCTGATTCTGAAGCTGAACCAGAAAAGACTCCAGATACTGAAGATCGACAGGAACGTCGACATCTGGAAGTATCAGAAGCCAGTTCTGCGTCTGAAGGTGAAGGTGAAAGGGAGATTGTGGAAATACCAGATTCAGAAGATCAATCTTAAGGTCGAGAATCGACAAAGACAGACCCCAGTAGAGACGCAAAAGAAAGTAAAGACAAATTTGTTGAAAAGGAGAAAACCGAAGAGCAAGCTGAAAACTCTGAAAGCAGGAACGGAAATCTTGAGACTGGAGAAGAGAAAGTAACCCACGATAAGGATGACAATTTATTGATGAACTGCACGATTAATTAAAATCTTTACAGTATAAAAACTTGATGAACATCCCCGTCCCCCCGTTCGACGTGCCCCAACAACACATGAGAAGTAAATACCACTTTAAATTAAAATACTGACAGTTAATACCGCTTTGTTGTCCAGAACAGTTCATTTAAAAAGGGGGAGAAATAATGGTTACTCCATTGTTCCACTACAGGTGAAAAGAGGCACATAAACGTTTGGTAGACTCAATTCATACACTAAAGCCAGTGGACGATAGATGGATTCATCGTTGGGCCCTAAACCAGCCCAGATTAAGTGATTGCGGCCGATGAATTCCTGTTGCTTTGCGGGCACATCCTAAATTAACTGTGAGCTAAAATCATTGGGACCACTGGTAGGGCGCCGACCCCATTGTCGTAACCCTTAGGATTAGTGGCCGTTGAGTGGGAGTCCAGTGCCATTTTTACCTGATGTATGAATTTCCCTACTCTGGCTATCAGACAGGTCGTGGGGACAGAGAGGCACCAGTCCGAGGCCTCTCTGCAATTCTGTAGCCTAAGTTCCGTAAGGTCAGACGCAGCAAACGATGACGGTCGTTAGCCAGCTTTGTGCAGCAACACAGCAAGTGTAGCCAGGATTCTCTGCGATAGTTGCATAGATGACAGGCTGTGGCGCCATCCGTTCGTGCCCATTTAGGGTTAAAGTCCACGATCCTGAGAGCCAAGAGGCGAAAGTACAGAATTTGCTTTCTCACGTGGGTGGATACTGGGTCTTGCAGGTATGTTTGAGGTTTACCAGAAATATATGATTTGTCCAGGGCCTGAGTTAGTGGGTTTTGCCGAAGGAATGCAAGGTTAAGCCCGAAAGAGATGGTCTGGACTTGGAGCTTAACGGCTTGGGCCCAAGCTGAAAATGGAATGTCATGCAGGGGCAGGCTCCTTTTCTCGATTTTCAGTACGTCGATGGCTAATTCCACCTTGGTGTGCCATGGGGAGCCCACTTCACCAAAGATTGTTTTTAGGCAGTGCTTTAGGGTGTGCTCTGGCGCTTTCAATACTCTAATATAGAATTTTAACAGGTCCCCTAGTAGTGCCAGCTCTGGTCACTTAAGGCCTATTTCTAGCCTTAGCCTATTGTTTCATGCATATCTGGGGGGCCTGTAGCACCATCTTGTAGGCTTTCGCCTGGGCCGCATTGACCACTTTGTCAAATGCTCCTGGGTAGGCTATATGCCCATACAAGATGGCGGGGATCAGTTTTGGCCTGAGCACTGTCAGCATTGGTTCGACTGAGGGGCTGGCCAAGCGATGACTTAGACGTCTTAATGACAGTATGGTTTTATCAGTTTTTGGTTTAAGCTCCTTCAGGTGTTTGACTGCATTGGTGCCCAGATAGTTGTAGGATGAGGCAGTAATGATACGATGCTCCCCCAGGGACCATAATGCTTCTTTTTTGTGGGGGTATTTGCCAAAGATGACGAACTTAGTCTTGGTAACGTTGATCCGTAGGTCATTTGCTTTATTGTAAGTGGCAAGAATGCTTAAGGCTCTTTGGAGCCCCACCCTGGTGTGATCCATGACCACCGTGTCGTCTGCGTACTGGAGCGTTCCCAAGACGAGCTTCCCCAATCTTGGGGGTGCTAGGTTGGCATCTTTCAGGGCTGTCCCCATGTCCGCAGTGTACAAGTTAAAAAGCATGGGGGCCAAAACGCACCCCCGCTTAAGGCCAGAATTGGTATCGATTCTTGCAGTTGTTATTGTGGGATTTAGTTTCACCTTGACCCAGGTCCCCTCATAAAGCGCTTTCATGGCTTTTAGCAGGACTTGGGGTAACCCCCAGGAATCAAGTTTTGCCCAAAGCCGACCTCTGTTCACTCGATCAAAGGCTGTAGAGTAGTATATGAAACAGCAAAACAGGGGCGGCTTATTCCTCGTATTGGCCTTCTTTGCAAAGTAGGAAAGGGCTATGATGTTATCGAGGGTGGAGCTATTAGCCCTGAAGCCGGTCTGTGTGGGCGGGAGAATGCCGTTCTTGTCCACCCACTCCTCCAGATCCCTTAGAAGAAGGCAGGCGTATATCTTTGCTTTATGTCGAGGAGGGCTATAAGCCTATAATTGGCCGGGTTCGTATGATCCCCCTTTTTTATGAATAGGGAATAGGATTGAACCTTTCCAGGAAGTTGGCAGAATTGCGGTGGCAAAAGAGTGGTTAAATAAAGGGGTAAGTCTGGATGTAAAAAAGGCTGAGGCACTTTTGAGAACCTGAGCCGGAATCCCATTTGGGCCTGGAGCAACATCGGTTCTAGTGGCCTTAATGCGCTTTAGGACCTCCGCCTCTGTGAACTTTCTGCGCCGGTTCGGACTTGGGCCTTTTGACGGGGAGCTTTCGGATTTAATAATTGCAGTCGCCCTCTTGAACCACGCGAGGCTTCCGGGGGTGGGCCGGTTTGGCTCACAGGTGTACAGCCCCTTGGCGTACTGTTCCCACACTTTCCCTGCAACACTGTTTTCCTTGTGCACGCCTCTGGGGGTCAGACTACTAATGAAGCGCCAAAGCTTGCAGTTGTCATTTCCTTTAATGAAGGAAAACACGGTCAGCCAATTCTGTTCAGTCTGCAATCTTTTGTGCGCCCAGACTTTCATTTTGTAGTCAGTTCGCAAGGAGGCAATAGAGTGGTTCCAATGACTTCTTGAGATTCCGCTTGTTCCCGCGCCAGATTGAATGTGGCGCGGAGGGGCCTATGGTCGCTTTCGTCTCTGTTGTCCACTATGAAGTTGCATAGTTTGTGGGCCAGCCCTTCGTTGGTGAAAATATAGTCTATGGTGGAGACATTTCTAAAAGTTGGATTGGCAGTCCATTCAGGATGGCTCTTTTTTTGTGTTCTGTGGGTGGAGTGCAGATTAAAATTTGCGAGAAATTCAATCAATGGGACTAACTTCTTGCTTGGTGGTGTCTCTGGGATTAAGCTCAGGCCTCTGAGATTGAAGTCGCCCGTGATTATTACATCATGGTCCTCCCGGTTTATTAAAAGGTCTTCCAGTATTAAGGTAAGTGAATCCATGGCCTAGGATGTTTGATATTTAGTTGGGTTGAGATAACAATTGATTAATAGAAGGGGACGGGATTTTTGACCCGATAACAACCCCTCTATTGTGATCGCTTGAAGGTCAGGAGACCCCAGTTTTAGTTCAGTTGTGTGAATTTTACACGCATGACTTACGTAGATGGAAAGGCCCCCTGACGGACGACCAAAGATTGTCCTTTTAGTCGCTGGTTTAAAATGTTCGTAGAAGCCGCCAATGGCGGTCGTTGCCCTAGCCCAGGATTCCTGAATGCACAATATGTCCCCCTGTGCAAGGTAATCAAGAGTGGCAGTGTCCCTAAAAATGTTGCTCAGCCCAGCGATATTCCATGAAATAATGGTTAACTTGGGAACTAGTCCCCTGAGTGGATTCGCACGTGAATTGTTCACGTTGCTGTTAGTTAGGTTAGGGACCCTGTCTCCATGTGACCTTCAGATGATCTAATACCTGCTGAGTCCGCTGCACTCTCTGTTGCCAGTCATTTTGCTGAATTTTGATTTTTAGCGGGGTTCTTACCCGTCCTGACTTAGTCCCCCCAACTGGGCGAGCGGACCCTGTACCTTTGAGAACAGATGTAGGTTCATGTATTTCATGGTGAGGCATCAGTACGTGTGGGTATTTCAGTGCCCTTGGGGCGGCAACTTCGATACCCAATTCAGCGAATAGTGTTGCTTCCTTACGGACGGCCTGTTGAGCATGCTGGGTCGCAAATCCGACTATGGTATAGTCGTCGTGGGTGTCTGTCTCCTGTCTCTTAAATTGCACCCATTCAATCATCTCTGAGGAGATTTGTGCCAGCGAATCAATGTGGCCAAAGAGGCGGACAATGTTGGACCTGTTCAGGATGTCAAATGAGCCTTTAGCTGTGTACCTTGGGGTTAGCAGCAGCTCGTAGGTGACTAATTTATTGTTATGTGTGATGGCGCACCAGCTCGCCCTTTCTCCCGGGAGCTTTGGCCTCTGGTTGCTTAAATTTGGAGGGTTTTTATGAGTCATTTCTGGCTGCCGCCCGTTTGGCTCCTTGCTAAATCGGCCGTCCCCACGCGGCAGTCTTTGCCACTCCCCCTGGTCTGAAGTCGAATTTGGGTGATTTTTGATTGTGTCACCTAGCTGCTGATTTCCTGGCCCTTCGATCGATAGTCCTACCACACTTGGCAGTTCCGGTTGGGCGCCCTGATTTAGTTTAGGATTTGTTTCAGTCTCCTGTTGAGGAACACAATCAAAAGGGATGGGGGCACTTGATGGTACGGCGGCTGCCATCTGTAAAGGCCTTTGTTGAGAATCCTTGTTGATTTGACGCTCCGTAAAAGGGATTTGTTGACTTTTAGCCTCGCGAAAAACGAGGGATGCGTCACTAGACTTGCCGATCTTAGATGCCTGTTTGGGTATAAAAATAGGAAAGAGTGGTTTGGGGGTTCTTTTGGTTTCAGTAGCCCCCAAGGTTAATGACGCCGGTGATATGTTTCTACTTCTGGCTTTGGATTTCTTTAGTTGTGTTTTAAGTCTTTTTTTAGCCCTCCTTGACAACGGGGCTTTAGCGCTTACTTTAGCGCTTGCCGATGCTCCTTCGGCCTTCTCCGCCAGAAGAGTAATGACAGACAGGTCGTCACTTGCGGTATCAAGATTAGAGGCCTCGGGGTCACCATTCCCTTGTTCAGCCAGAGTGAAATTATTACAGGACCCTAATAAAAGATCCTTTGGGGCGCTGTTGGCCACCGTGCTATCGGTTGGCATTTCAGCATGCTCTGTCATCATTACTAGTAGCTTTTGTGCGGCTTGTTCATGCGTGGACGTCTCGCCCAGACCCTTGGCCAGTACAAGCATCTCTTTTAGAACTTCTGGTAGACATGCCCATTTATCGATTATGGTGGCACAGGAATTAATACTGGCAGCATGAGCATAATGAGCGTCAAATAGGGCTTCCAGCTTTGCCAGCTTATCGTCTTGACGCGCCAGGTGCTGGGCTATCGACTGCAAGAGATCTATTCGGACTTCCATCTTTGTAGACTGCCAGAGCAGTGCCCTAGCCATTGTGTCCTGAACTTCTCTTATTACGGACAAATTAAAATCTTTAAAAGTGGCTTCTTCAATTGGGTCGGTTAGGTCTTGGTGGTGGGTTAGGCCCGAGGGGCTCCACCCCTCCATTTGTGTGATTTGCGGGACATTAGCCCTTCCTGGATTTATAGGTGTTGTTTCAAGTGTACGTTCCATTGACTGTTCCAATTTTAATAGAAACGAAATTGTTGGTACCTCCGTTCCCTGGGAATTTGGCCTCTGTGTTTTCCGAGAGGGCACAGTTGCATTCAGTCCATTGCCAATGCTCTTTGGAGAGCAGGGTGCAACCGCCTCGTTTGGCCTCTCAGTGTCTGTGGCCGCATTCGCCCCCAATATGGGCCTGTCGTGAATATCGGCTGTGACCCTAATCGGGCTCTTCACCCTGAAAGCGTGCTTCAGGGCTCCCAGTTGTCTCGAAGTTAACAAGCTCGCAGTCATGAGAGTCCATTTGAGCCTGGTGTATCTTTGGGGGCCCCAGTGTGGCACTGCTCTCAGGACCTTGTAATGATTCTTCCAAGGGTGATGGGCAGATTGAGGCCTGAAATAATTGGGTAATGAGGCCTTGAGGGAGGGAATTGCAGGTGCCAGCGCCAGTGACTGTGTCCTGGGGTTTTTGAGTACTTGTACTTCTGGTTACCCTTCTTTCTGCTAAACTCCCAGGGTGCACTTCTGCCTCATCCTCCGGGCAGGATTTGTTCTTCCTCAGCGTCATCTTTTATACGCCGTTGGCTGGGGCTGGGGCTAAGGTTAAGGCCCAAGTGAGCGAAGAGATTCGTTGCTTGTAAGCCACCGTGCCTGGAACTCTCTGACAGGAAGCAAGGGAGGGATACTCGTTCCCCCTGCAGATATTGTTGGCTGCTTGGCCAAAAGGATTCCAAAATTAGTGGCCACGGAAGGCCTTGCCCATCCCAGCGAGATAAGCCAGATAGGTATGGGTGCTGGAGCAGTGTTGAGGCTTTTGACACCGCCTGCTCATGAACTACGAAGCTGCAATGTTAAAAAGCTAAATGGTTGGAGTGGCAGTTGGTAGCTGTAAGTCTCTGCGTCTCTGTGTCTCTATGTGGCTCTCTGTCCCAGGGCAAGTTCGTGCCAGTTCGTGCTGGGGGAGGGGGTGTTTGTGTGACCCCTATATTGAGACGTATTTTCCTAAGAAAGAGGGGGAGAGGGGGAGGGGCAGGCAAGCGGAGCGCACGAGGGGGCCGCAAGCTGGAAGACCTAGTCTAGCAGCCCCTCAGAACACACCCCCAGGCTCTTACTTTGCAGCGGCCACTAACAGCTGCCTCGCTCACCACCACCTCTTACCTCTTTTCTCCAAAACCAGCTGCTCTTGCCACGCTTGATACTCCGGTCGCCCACGGTACTCAAGGTACTCCGGATACTGCACAGGGGGCGGTGGGTGATCTCCGCTCGGCTCAGCTCGGCTTGGCTAAGGGCAGGCACAAAGCACATGGGCCCTGTGCTCTGCGCTGCGGTCGCAGTTGTGGGCGTGGTCACGGACTCTGAACTCTGAGCTCTGAACCGGAACTGCGATCAGTTTGGTTGGAGCACGTACTCAGTGGTAACAGTTTACTCAAATCTAGGTACTCAAAACGCTAATTAGCGTCGAAATTGCCCCCTAGTTGGAAGAATGTTCTAGGGAGCAGAGGGAACTATGAAGTAGGCTGTTGAGGCAGAGCTGCGACGGCTATGCTGTGCTTTAAACCGCCCTCCTCACTGCTCGCGTCCTCGCTGTCCCTCTCTGCGGGCGGGCAGCAGCGCAGAACGGCAAGGGTGCCAGCTGGCCGACAGTAGCTGGGGCAGCTCACCGTATTTTTCCACACCGTCTTTCCTTTGTTCCTCCACTCTGCACTGCACCAGAGCGTCAGAGCGCCAGAAGCCTCCCTGAGCCAACGGGATCCCCGGGACCTACGGGGCTCTCCCGCGGCTCTCCCGCGGCTCTCCTGCGGCAACAACGCAGGACCAACGCAGCACTAACGTGGCACCAACGCGGCTTCTTGATTTGTGCAGTTGTGCAGTTTAGCAGTTTTTTTGAACCCCACAGTTCTCGGGTTCTCGGGTCCGACACCACCGCTGCTCTCCGCTTCCTGCTCTCACTGCTCTCACTGCTCGGCGCAGGTGACACGCAAAACCTGGATGAGATTCCAAGTACCAGTTATGAAGGTGTTCCTAACAGAGTACAGAAGAAAAAGCTGAGTCTGATGAAGACAAAGACATTTTGAAAATCATAATAAATGATACAGTCGAAGATACTGAAAGTGAAACTGATGACAGTGCAGACGAAACTCCATTAAGAAAAAGCCCGAGAAAAAGAGCTTGGAGAGTGGAGCATAACACAGTAGAGCCAAAGACTAAGAAAGTCTGTAAAGGAGACAACTGGCCTAAGGGAACCGGTGGATTGAGATTTAAAATAGTGAATAAAACAAAAGTGCCAGAAGAGCAAGTGAATGAGATCACTAGCCAGAAAGAAACACTGGGAAAGAAAATAGAAACTATTCAAAGGCCAAAAAGAGTAAGACGTACAAACCAGAGGTATAAATCACCTGAGTGTACGTACATCGTCCTACCACCTATTGTTGAAGTTAATAGCAGTCAAGAAAACCTGTACAACCCAAAGATGATTGGGAAAAGTGAGTAAAGAAGTCAACTTTAGAGAAAAGAGATAGGTGCTCAAAGTATATGATATTAAGTCAAAAGTTCTGAAGTCCTGTGAGACGGATATTGTAAATATAGAAGAGGTCGGAGTTGACATAAGGTCAAAGAAAACTTGTTAGAAAACTTAATTATAGTACAATTTAGAATAGAATTGACACAAGGTCAAAGAATACTTGTTAGTGAATTGAGTGGTATATAATTCATAAGTGACGCAAGGTCAAAGAAACTGTATTAGAGAAACATGGCAATGAATAACCATAAAACGAAATGTTATATTTTTAGAAAATGGTGTAGATGCTGTTCAATATGTATGGGATTGTTGATAGTATTGTGGGTAAATTTAGCTATTGTAATTCCTTTCCAAGATAATTTAACAAAATTAAAACCAAATGTGAGTTCAAATAGCCAAGTGAGAAAGGAAGAGTTCATGAGACCCATGTGTACAAACCAGAATTGCATCAAGATAGGTCAATTAGTGACTTTACGAAAAACACTTTTTTAAAGTTATTACTTGAGTACATTAAAACTATGAATGTTGATGATTGTTATGTTTGTGTTTAATTGCCAGCATCAGTGTCAGAAGGGGTGACCTAGCACCACCTTCCTCTTACATATGGAGTAACTTGTAGTGTTATTGCGTTTGTTTTATCAGACTGGGAAATTGGAATATCATTATTCCAATGTAGATGAAATATTTGCAAAATTGAAAATTGATAGTACGTTGAACAAAAGAAAACCTGCAAAAGAAATGGGAGAATATTTCTTAGAATTAGATGAGTTGACACATGAGTATGCGTTTAACAATAATTTGACATGTAAAGTGAGAGTTGAAGAAAAGGCATTTTTAAACATGGTTGAGGAAAGAAGGATTGCTTACAAACTAAATGAGAAAATGAAACATGCAAAATCTAAATATTTTACATTTGATGATGAGAATATTGAGAATAAAAATGTGAATGTAGCCATTAATATACATGATCCAATGTTATGAAAATTTTGTATCAGAAGAGACAATTCAATGTATGACAATTATTTTGTGGGTGCAAGTCAATGCAAAGACACCTATAGAATTATAGGAGGTTGGGAATTTCAAAGGAGGAGATGATCCTGTGTTTCCTGGAATGTATTTATTTGTGGGAATGGAGCTTATTATAGGTTAGCAGACCATTGGTATGGGACATGTTATTTGGGTTTGGTCTTTCCAAAAATGTTTCATGTAGATAGAGGTACTAATGGAAAGCATGAGATAGGTAAAGTTTTAAGTCGAAAAAGAAGAGAGAGTGAGTTAGAAATAATAGCTGATGTATTTGGAGCACTGATACCAGCAGTGGGAATTTCGTTTAATGCAAACAGGATCAGAAAATTGTCCACAATAGTTGATCGATTATCAAAATACACAGCAGGAGGATTCCTGATGGTTAATAATGAAATGGTTGCTATGAGAGCTATGGTTATGCAAAATCGACCTGCCCTTGATATAATTTTAGCAAAATAGGGAGGCTAGGTAAAGGTTTCTCAGCAATTAAGCATTGGTTCCAAGAAATAGGTAGTTCAATTGTAGGTAAAATATTAATACCAATAACAATTTTAGTGATAGTGATTTTCCTGATAAGATTATGTTGTATATATAAAGGGAGAAGTGATTTTAGGAAGTCAATAAGGAAAAGAAATGAAGAACAACAAGCAAGGATAAGAGAAAAGAATCAAATAGAAATGGAAGAAATAAGAGAGAAACTTTTCAAAGACTCAAAGGAGAAAGATACTAAAGTGTAGATGATACTAAACTGAAGAATTCGAAACATGTTCTGCTACATTTTCCAAACTTTTGAGAGATGTTTGGGGATAAAATCACCAGATGAGAGAATTGATGGAGCAAGGTGGCAAAACAAAATGTTGTGTACCCCTTGTAAAGTCAATGTTCCATAACGTTAACATTTACTAATGGTGTGTTGTGGTAAATTAATCAATCATAGTATAAAATGCAAAGTACATGAACATTGGGGAATACTAAATTTGCATGCATGAGCAAAATAATTAACTAATTTGTGTTGTTATCATGTTGTGAACTAATGCACAGCTTAAAGATAAGTAAACGCAATATGAATGTGCTTATTGTACACGTTATTGTGCTAAAAATCATCGGATATGTAAGTATGAAATGCATTTATGTGGCTTATCTGCTAGGTAATAACTAATAGGGAAGCATTAGTATGGTGGGAGGGAAACAGAAGGGTTTTCATTACCAAAATTAACATAAATTTGTGTTTGTTTCTATGATAGTTCCAAAAGTGGCCTTTGAGGCCTAAAAAATCCGATTACTCTGGCTAACTGAGAGCAAATGTTGGACCACACATGCGTGCCTAAAGCCTGCCAGCAAGAGTGAGCTGCCTGTACTCGGATGGGAAGTTCAAGGCTGCATTGCCCTGAAGCTAGGATGATTGCCAAAATAATGGACAGTCAAGTGTTCTGAACGTGAGATAATTGCTCGACGTTGCAAGTGAAGGAAGTGACCAGGTCAGAGACTGTTTAAAACAAAAGACTACTATGTTTTTGCTGATTCACCGTGAGCTCGATGTTGTAATGGTGAGAAGATGCTCACCCACCCCATTTTGTCCAATCAGAACCCGAATTGGTAATGTTAGATACTTTTTAGATAGATTAAGTTAGGAAATTAGTGTATAAAAACCCCTGGTTTTACTTAGAGGGGGTCGCTCTTTCGATTTCCTCTCGAAGTGCTGCTGGACTGAAGATTGATTCCTGGATGTAAGATACTCCTAACCTTTTTCCTCTTGTTTTCTTTTCAGGATATAAGGATTAAATGAGGGCGTTAGTTAGGGATGTTAGGAGAGAATGAATTTATAACTATCTATTCTTTACTAAACTTTTAACTGACTTCTAAATAAGCAACTTTTTCCGGGCTCTAAATTAAATGATCATTTTGAAATAAAGTTTAAGATTTTTACTGAATAAAGAATTAATCAATGCCTAAATGTCAGACATATTAAAGTTTTGCTTTTAATAAAGTAGGGAAAATTGAATTTTAAACCTGGTCTTGTGAATTTCCTGCGCCTAATTTTCTTTCTAGCAGATCCATTGCCACTATGGTGGTGTGTCTGAATAAAATTCATGTTTGATTAAACCATAGTAAAATGTATAAAACTGTAGGTGTAAATAGTAACTGATTAAATAGGTTTTAGACACTCCGCCAAATGTGACAGTATTATTCCAATTGGGTTTCACCAGATTCCTTGAGGCCAAGCTGTAAGTGAAATAAATAAAAGTGCAGTGTTATGGGCCCCACTGACAAATGGTTGTGTGTTCGAAGGTTTAAGGGAAATGGTGAGTATTGATTAGAAAATGATTTTTAGAGTTCCGCTGTAGCAGTTATATCTTGGTAGCAGAGTAGTGGTTGCTAAGGAAATTAGCTAGGGTTATATATAAAGTACTATATAGAATTTGATGTACAGAATTATGACTAACATCTGTTGAGTTCGTATTACGTTATATGTAGGTCTGAAAAAGCTTCCAAGTGTTGCATGAAGCTGGTGCCTCTGTCTGCAGGCAGAGGAAGTGTGGCAATTAAAGTCGTACAGTACATTGGTCTGTTTAAAAAAAAGGAGTATTGTCTTATACTCCGGTGGTATTGTCGCATATCATTGTTTAGGGACATTAGGTGTGAAAGGATAAATGTATAGTGAGGACAGTCTATAACATTTCAGCCTTCAAGCAGAGGGATCATTCTGTATCCTGATTAAAACTTGTGGTCTTGTGATTTTCCTACTCCTAATTATCTTTCTAGCAGATCCATTGCCACTATGGTGGTGTGTCTGAATAAAATTCATGTTTGATTAAACCATGGTAAAATGTATAAACTGTAGTTGTAAATAGTAACTGATTAAATAGGTTTTAGACACTCCGCCAAATGTTACAGTTTTATTCCAATTGCGTTTCACCAGATTCCTTGAGGCCAAGCTGTAAGTGAAAAGAGTAAAAGTGCAGTGTTATGGGCCCCACTGACTAATGGTTGTGTGTTTGAAGGTTTCAGGGAAATGGTGAGTATTGATTAGAAAATGATTTTTGGAGTTCCGCTGTAGCACCCTCACCACTTTAAGTTCTTCGATACGCCAACTTATCACACCACTGCTGGTCCCTTATCACTTTGCAGCCCCTCTTAGCACAGCCCTGCCACTGGACCTGCAGTCAATGTGCATGAAGCAGCTCTTATGAATGCCAGTTAACCTCGCCTTTGCAGCCACTCAAGTTCAAGTTCAATAAACTTTATTCAGTTTTTATATACAAAACCATAAAAGTTACACAAATACAATACATTAAAATAATACAATAATGACAATTTAAAAAGGGGAAACCCATGCTCCAAAATTACACAAGAAATCATAAAAAATCTTGTCATGATTGGTAGACTCTATATGTCCATAAAGTGCCTAGATTTCAGCGATGCCTTTAAAAATCCAACAATAAAAATAATGCAATCGTACTTCCGCAGTTGAAGATACATAAGTGCTGGTATGACTTGTTTAAAACTAAATTTATTTAGAATCGGGACTAAATAATGCCTCCTGGGGACTTCATACAGTCTGCAAAAAAACAGGAAGTGCAGCAGATCCTGAGGAGACTTACTGTCGCAGCCACAGGCCGCTAGCACCTGACCTCTTAAAGCCCCCTTAGGTCTTGCTAGCAGAAGGTGAAAAAGATTCAGCCGGAACAATGTTAGAAGAAATTTTTCATCTGAAGTCAGGGGGCCCATAAGATAAGGTTCTGTTAGAGGCGTCGTTTTAGGAGAAGATATGCCCGGACACTCGGTTTCCGTGCCTCTTCTGCCTCTCGATCTGCACACCTTCGGTTTAAAAAGTCTACCTTGGTAAGTTCCACATCCTTTTTCTCAATAACACCTGGCTTAGCGAATAAATCAGCCCTCCCTAGCCACTCAAATCCTTTTTTGATATAATTGAGCCAGGAAATACGGTTCATGTTATCTAAGGACAAACATTCTTTTAGGATCAATTTAATAAGGGATGAATCATTGTTAAGCAAACCCTTTAACCAAAAAGTCAAGGGGCGCAGTGCAAGAGTATCACTTAGGTATGAGACCCCCAACTCTTCATGTACAGCCATATTCGATGTTCCTTTCGGGACACATAATAGTCTTTTTAGGAAACCATTTTCCACTACCTGGAGGGGTTCTATTGCCGAGTGTCCCCAGATCTCACTGCCGTAGCTTGCTATGGCTATACTTTTTGCTTGGTACACTTGTTACATGGCTCCTATCAGTTTCTTCCCCACCTTAGAGGCAAAATTAAAAATAGCTGCATTAGCCCGTGTCACCTCCCCTTTTTTTCTCTGAATTAGGGGTTCCCATTTTAGTTGATCGTCAAATAAGACCCCCAGACAGGAGAAAACACTAGCACGGGGGATCTTATCATTGCCAGTTTTGAATTGAAAACTTTTTTTTGTGTGTTTCCCCACTTGCATAACATAGGACTTCGAATTATTAGTAGCCAAGTCCCGTTTTGACATGAAGCCCTAGAATGCACTTAAAAGGGTTTGTAAACCCAGTTCAGTTCTGTATAATAAGACGGCGTCATCCCCGTAAAGTAAAACAGGAATACCCAGCCGTCCTACATAAGGAAAGTCAGCTCCTGTTGCCCTCAGCACACTGTCTAATTCATTAATGTAAATATTAAATAAAAAGGCGCAAGAATGCAGCCTTGCCTGACTCCCTTCTTGATCTCGAAGTCCCTTGTTACCTGCAGATCTTGTGAGAATCTGACATTGGCTTTGGTCGATGAGTGCAAGTCCTCAAGAAATTTAACAATACTATCATCCACCCCCATTGCCCTCATTGTCTGCCACAGCTTTGCCCTGTTTACACAATCAAAGGCTGATGCCAGATCCATGAAGGCAAGGTGAATGGTTCCGGGGCAAGCGACAGTGTATTTATTCAATACCAAGTATAAATTGAGGCACTGGGCAACAGTAGAGTGCCCCGGCCGAAAGTCATACTGGGCATGCGGCATAATCCTTTTCTCGTCTGCCCATATATTTAATCTCTGTAAGAGAACCCTACCCACCACTTTGACCACCGAGTCAATAAGAGAAATTGGTCTGTAGCAGTGGGTACTACTTCTATCGCCCTTTTTGAAGACAGGGACTATGGTTGAGGAAGCCCATGACTGTAGACACCCATTTATTGCAGCAGCATTAAAAAGTGATGCGAGAACCGGGGTCCAGAACATCGGGTCTGACTTGAATAAATCAGGTGGGATCCCATCTGGGCCTGGGGCTTTATTGATGGTTAACCCCAGGATTACGTCCATGATTTCACTCTCGTCAAAACCGACCTCGCTGCTCCTGGGTTCACTAAGAGCGGGCTCCTGAGGGGAGTCGAACATGGTTTTAAAATGGAGTACCTACTCCTCCTCGGTAATATGTGCCTCCAGGCAGGGGCCCATTCACGACACTCCAGAACCTTGCAGTATTCCTCAAGATGCTGGAGTCAATTAACTCCTGCCAAGCATCATCCTTCAAGCCACCCTTTCGTTTGGCCAGAGCTGATTTATAGACCCTGCGGCATTCACTAACCTCAGATTGGACTCTTGGTTTTGCCGCCAAGGCTTCCTTCAGCTGCTTAGCTGATTTGGAGCAGTGGGAGTCAAACCATCTAGGGCCATGTGATGCAGTACCTCTGGCTGGAACACTTAATAAGTCTCCCACTTTTTGCGCTATTATCTGATCATAGGCGCCAAGGATCTCATTGGGGGTTGCCCTCTCGGATGTGCATAGAAACAGTTCATATGCACAAGATGATTTCACATTGTCATAGAATCTGTCTGGGGAAACCTGGGACCACTTTAGTCTACGCTTGCCGTCCTTCGGTTTCAAGATGCCTCTTTTAGGGGCCGCTCCAGTTTTTGTCGAAAATGGACCTGACAGGTAGACTGTTAGGGGGTTGTGGTCACTAAATTCACTGGCTAAAATGTTAAAAGAATTAAAAGAGGATTGCAACAATGAAGAAATTAGGATAAAATCAATAAAAGAACCATATCCGTTTCCTTTAAATGTTGGTATAGGAAATAAACGGGTTTTCACACGGATGTATATTAAAATCACCGGAGACCATAACATTTAAAAGTCTGGCATCCCTCGAATGCTTTAGGATAGATCTCAGGCTGGTAAAGTTACACTCCTCATGTGGACTAGCCACTGAGTTTTAAAAATTAAAGATTCCCCATCTGGTGTCTCCCCTCGAAACTGACAATGCCATGATTCCCAGGTGTGTGGATTGGAGCACCTGTAGCTTACAGTCCATTGCTACCGATATGTAAGTAACTAAACCACCCTTAGATCTTCCGCTCACCGATGGAATGGCCGGGACAAAAAATGCTTTGTAGCCTTCAAGGAAGAGGTTACAATCCACCGACCACGTTTCTTGTAGGCAAATTACAGAGTATTGTTTCACATAACCTACCCACCGAGGATCTTAGAGTTTACTGGCCAGCCCTGCAATGTTCCAGGAAATAAAATTATTGTGACACGCAACTGTCTGCCTCACAACTAACTCCCTTAAAATCTGAGGGGGTTGTCTGAATGTGGTCCTGGAAATACTGGAGCCTGCATTCAATCACAATTCTCCAACCCAGATAAGACTTCGAATCTATTGTCTAACGCTAATGCTTGGGTAATATTAGATTGCCCATCAGGTGCGGAAGCGGGATGGGCTAAAAGCCAAGAGCTGTTGTGTGGGTACTTGATTGTTTAACCAGCTTCCTGGTTGACGTGCCCTATGATCATGTTCCTAAAGGATTACCTGGCCACCAGTTTTGGAACTGCTAGTTACTCATGCAGATTTGGAAATACAACACATCACGTCATTGCATTTTACTTTCACAGTTGTATTGATTCAACTTAATTTCAAACATCCTTTCATTTTTTTTAAACCATGAAACGAATAGAGGGTGCTAGAGGGCGCACTACAGTATGGCCGCCTAACGGTGAGGCTCCTGTAGCCTGGGACATAATCCTTCAATTATCCTTAGACACCACCGTCGGAAAGCGCTGAAACTGAGAGAAACTGTGGAGCACTATTGCAACCGCCCTCGGTGTAAGTTTGGAGCGATTATCTGTTGTTGGCGAGAAGTTACAGCCCTTGACAGACTCCACCGGGAGATGCCCCGGAGGGTCACGTCGCGCTTATCTGGCACAGCGGCTAGGAAACTCCGCGGCTGACCACGAGGCATGTGGGCCCTTCGGCGGTGGACCGAGACGCTGAGCCTTGGCACCGGCGGGAATCAGGAAGTACTGAGAGCAGCCCGACGTAAGCTGAAGGACATAAGCGAAGCTAAGTTTGATTTCTGCTGCTCGAAGGTGGAAGCGAGTGTCTGGGCATATAATTATTATTGCATCGCTGCCGGGAAAGCTGAAAGTCGGCGGCCGCTTGCCGGTGCATGAGACTGGGTTCCAGGGCCGGGGACGGCATCTCACAGCTGCGACTTACTGAGGGAGCGGCACGATCAGCGGCGGAGGAGCGAGAAGCCTGATTGCAGGAGATTAGTGGTGAGCGGAGGTACAGGGCTGCCATGCATGAAAAGGAGCATGACTGCTGCGTGACTGCTGAGGACGGTGTGGGGGAGAAATTCATGATGGCCGACATTCCTTCTTATTCTGTATATCCCTCGCTATTGAAAGATGCACATTCAAGAGAGGCCTGAACCCTGTAAGGCAGAAGGACTTTGCTTGTTGGAGTCTCACGAGCGGGACGACGAGCGCGTGGGGCAGGGTGTGTGACAAGTGCACAGACTGAGGACATATTGATCTGATATCACTGCAAGATACTCTGTGGTGCAAAACTGACGTTGGTGCGCCGTTGGCGCAGTGGATATCTATAGTGGCCCTGCATTGATACTGCTACTCCCCTGCTGAGCCCATGCAGCGCATTTGCGGGTTCGAATGGGCACAGAGTGAGGATTCAACGCGGCCGCCATTTTGTGAACTGTAAACGAGTTCATTGCGCAGGTGTGCAGTGTGGAGAGCTACGTGGCAGGCACGGGTGCGAGGGTGACAATTGCTGCATAGCTGCGTGCTAACTCCTGGAGGACGATAATGCATGACTGCTGGCGGAGACTGAGCACAGGGGATGTACTGGTGAAGCCGGGGCGTAGTTGTGGTCTTCAGCGCTGAGGTGGGCTGCCACAGTGCACATGTGTACTCGCGTTGCGGCCTAGTACTGGTGGCTGTGACCGAGATAAAACGAGATAGAAGAATTCGAAGTTGATCCAACAAACAACAAGTGTGGCATAATGGGCCGACCGGATGCACGACAGCCGAAACTAACATTTGACAATTTGAAAAAAGGCTCGACCACCAGTCAAGATAAGAACCCGTCGCAGGGTGCTGATCGGATGTCTGGGGAACCGTCCACTGCAGACATGAATACCCAAAGTCTTCTACAAGAGATTAGACAAGGGTTCGCAACAGTAGTGGAGAAAGTGGATAGGATGTCGTCTCGTATGGATGCCATAGTCCACAAGATGGAACAACATGAAGAACGCATTGTTGAAACGGAACGGCGCATCTCGGACAATGATGATGTTCCTGCAGGGCATACAGCGCAGCTAGCCAGAATGGAAAACTTACTGCGGGTCATAGCGGCCAAAAATGAGGACTTAGAAGCCCGCAGTAGACGGAATAACATACGTATCACAGCTGTGCCGGAATCCACCAATACGGGTGGTATGGAGGAATATGTTGAAAAAATGCTCACAGCTGCAATCGGTGCTGACGCATTCTCTACTCAATTTATAGTTGAGAGGGCTCATAGATTGCTTGGGCCGGTACCGAAGCCAGGCACCCCTCCGAGGCCAATAATAGCGAGATTGCTCAATTATAGGGACCGGGATGTGGCACTCCGAGCGGCTCGTACCAAACAAACACTGAACTATGATGGCGTAGCTTTTTCAATTTACCCGGATTTCACGCCGATGGTCCAGGAGGAAAGGCGAAAGTTTATTGCGGTAAAAAAGAAGCTGAGGGCTGCTCAGATAGACTATGCTTTGTTGTATCCGGCTAGACTCAGGGTGACTCATCAGGGAAAGCAGAAATTCTTCAATAATCCGCAACAAGCTGAGGACTACTTGAAATCGCTGCGGCTGGCTCACAGAGGACCGAGAGAAGAAGGGCCGGCGGGTAGGGCACGGACGCCAGACCAGGAGGATGAATCCTGAGCTTGCACTGTGCACGCGAACAACAGGACTATTTCGAGATGGGAGGTTACTGAGTGAATCGCTGCTGGTCTACGGAGCTGAGGGCGCAGGGCACTTGGAAACAGGACAGCGCTGTACTTCGATGGTTTTGGTGGTAAAGTATCCCAGGCTCCGTTCCCCCCCCCCTGTCACAGCCCAGAGGACCACATGGTCAGCTGGCTAGGGGAGGGGAGGTGGCAGTGTGACCCACTGGATGGTTCCCTCAACGGGTATTCCCCCTGGTATTGGACTATTGACTTATTTTTGGACCTTTTGATTTTTGCTCTGTGGGTTGTTTCATTGCGGGGTGGGGGGATTGACTGCGGCACTGGCCAGTTGGGGATGCGGTAGAGTGGGTGTGCTGGTTGGGAGGTAGACCACATGCCGGTTGTATTAGCCTTGATACTTGTGGGGTGGAGGTTGTTATGGGTATGTGGTTCTGTGCGTGATGGGAGGGGGGTGGGGGTGGAATGGGGAATGTCTGACATGGTTGGGGGATGTCAGTGGGTGGGGGGAGAGACTGGGGAGTGCGGTTGCACTGGAGTATGGTTACGAATGAGGTTGCAGATTCATTGGAAGCTTTACTGTGGTACAGATGGGCGGTGGTCGGTGCAGGTGGGACACACTACTGGCTGGGGCACCGTTGGGACAAATGGCTGATGGTGTGGTGAGTAGAATATCAATATAGTCCTGGAATGTACGTGGTCTCAATGATGCCAGAAAATGTAGGAATGTGGTTGCATACTTGGATAGGCACAATGTGCATATAGCCTTATTACAGGAGACACATATACACCCATGAGCTGACCCCAAGATCGCGAGTAAATGTGCGGCGATTATGAGATTTTCATCATATTCCTCGTATGCTAGAGGGGTTGCAGTGTTCATGAAGAAGTCACTTGCATTTCAGGTGTTGGGGGAGATCCTTGACCCTAACGGGCGCTATGTGATATTGTGGGGCAGATTGGGCACTGATGTTGTAGTGCTAGTGAGTTGTTATGCACTTAATGTGGATACTCCGGATTTCTTCACAACACTTTGGGGGCATGTGCTGGGAGTGGGAGCCACCCATATCATTTGGGGAGGTGATTTTAATGTAGCGTTGGTTCCTGGGGCAGACAGGTCAGATGGTAGTGGTCAATATAACAGGCAAGCTAGAGATGTACTACTGGGCATAATAGAGGAAGCTGGGTTGGTGGATAGTTGGAGGTTCACTCACCCTGCACATAGGGAGGGGACACATTTCACACCACACGCCAACACATGGGCTCGCCTTGACTACTGCTTTGTGTCCCGAGGACTTAGTACAGGCATGGGGAAAGTGACACATCTTCCCAGGACATATTCAGATCATTGCCCAGTGTTGGTACAACTGGCTGTACCGGGACATGATAGAATGCGTCCACCATGGAGATTGATCCCCTCCATATTACTTGACACGGTATTCAAGGCAGAATTGGGAGAAGAAATAGAGGCGTTTTTCCCTAGGAACAAAGGTTCAGTGACAAGTGTGGAAACGGTGTGGGAAGCATTTAAAGTCACAATTAGAGGGTTCTGCATATCCAAGAGCTGCGGGGTACTGCGGGACATTAAACGGACAATCGAGAAGTTAGAACGAGAACTGAAGGAGCTCGAAACTGTAATGACGGGGAGGTATGATCCAGGGGTACATAAGAAATTCAGAGATAAGCTGTCGCAGTATGAGGAAATAGCAGCAAGGGAAGTAAATTATAGGGGAAATTAGTGTACTGCACGGAGGTACTGCGAAGGGGAACGACCGGGAAAAGTACTTGGAGCTATAACGAGGAAACCGCGATTCAGTACCAATATACTGGAGATTGTCACTCCAGAGAGTACACGGTGTCGGGATGCACATGGGATTCAGGAGGAGTTTTTGACACACTATGGGCAGATGTATACCTCACAACAAACGAGCGAACTGGATGTGGCGAACTTTCTAGATGATGTGGCGCTTTGCTGGTTAAGTGATGTACACAGGTTGTTTCTGGGTGCTCCACTAGAGCTTGATGAGATAAAGGAGGCAATTATGACGCTTGCTAATGGCAAGGCGGCGGGGCTGGATGGACTGCCCGCAGAGTTCTACAAATTTTATGTAGATATTATGGCGCCAGTCCTGAAGGAAGTCTATGAAGAGTCGTTGGAAGTCGGGGAATTGCCGGGATCAATGAGGGAGGTGGTGATAGCTTCCCTGTTGAAACCGGGCAAGGACCCACAGAACACTGATTCCTATCGGCCGCTATCTCTCATCAATTGCGATGCAAAGATTCTCGCTAAGGTACTCGCCACGCGCCTATCACTGATCATGACTAAGATCGTATTGCCGGATCAGGCTGGCTTTGTGCCAGGACGTGCCACTACTCATAATCTTCGCACGCCATTTTCCTTGCTACCGACTATCGCTCCGGAGCTCCCAGTTGCGGCTATATTCCTCGACGCAACTAAGGCGTTCGACTCGGTTGAATGGAAATACCTTTTTGCTATATTGCACAGAATGGGGTTTCCGAAATTGTTTGTTGCATGGATAGAGCTCCTTTATACCAGACCAGTTGCTAGAGTGGTTGTTAATGGAGTGCTGTCATCTCAACTGCCAATAGCAAGGGGCACCAGGCAGGCATGCCCTCTTTCCCCTTTACTTTTTGCTATAGCGGTAGAACTGATCACTCCAAAAACCCAACCGACCATGTAGTGTCGATATGGATATGGATGTCAGAAGACTAGCCGTGATATTCAACATGGAGTGATGTTTACTAAAGTGCAGTGCTTAAATGACAATAGTGAAATAAAGTTCCTGGTAGATATGTACCTATTTATTAGTACATTGTCTTGTGTTGGTTTAACATTCTCAATCATGTTTGCAGTAGCATTTTCTAGTCATGGTCCTGAAGAAAGCCGGGGTAATGCCCCTTGGGCTGAAACATGTCGACCGATTCACACTACGCCATAGGGTAATCTTATTACTCGGCGTGTTTTTAACTCTTGGCACAAGGAATGTGTTTTGAATACTTTACAACACCCTGGTAGTCAATTTTATTTCACTATTGTCATTTAAGCACTGCACTTTAGTAAACATCACTCCATGTTGAATATCACGGCTAGTCTTCTGACATCCATATCCATATCGACACTACATGGTCGGTTGGGTTTTTGGAGTGATCAGTGATATCCCACATGACGTAAATTCCACCATAACGGGTGGTCTGATGGGATTCATCTAGTCTGTGACTCTCAGCATCATATGTTCATGCATGCATGCATCTCTTGCACCTTTGCCAGTACAGGTCCACACTTCTACCAGACCTGGTCAGCTCTGTTGTGTGTTATATATCGTAGTTTGGGGTATGAGCAGACAGGTCATTAAATATTCCCCGTGACCCTCCATATACTTGTATTGTTTTTGATGATTGAGAGCAACTGTCCAGTTGCGGGTCTTTTTTGCAAGGTTGCAGCGCATTTCAGTTGCATCCATTAAGCTCACCTAACACAATTGTGCATGTTTCCCTTCTGATAACCTATTTTTAAGACCCACCGTCTTTTTAACATTTGAGACATTTACAAAACTCTCATAAATCATGAGTGTAATGATCCTGCACAAGGGTTACGTTGTGCTTTCTCTATTTTTGGGATTCTGCATGAGGCATCTACTGGCTACTAATCTAAGTTAGAGTCCCCTGTATGATAATTCATTTCTAGCGGATATCACATTGTACCCTTGAGTGACTCTGTATAGTTTTTTGATTTTTATTCTCTTGCTTGGCTTCAGGGCGCAGTCTGTTTACATCATGAGCACTATACACGATAAATCTGAGTCAAACCTTAACCATGTAAGTCAACATTGGGCACAGGACACATACTAAGTGTCTTTGTAAACCGGACATTTATATTAATCTAGGGTGACTTGGAGACCCTGTATTCATTATACTTTGTGTATGCTTTTCAATTTGGACAGAATTTCTTTCAGTTTCGGGTGTTTTTAAATTCAATTGCACTCGTTAATTTGCAGCCTTCAGTGGCTTTCCCCCCCCTTGCTTTGGTTCGTTAAGTTAATATCACAGTAGCAAAAAAACGGAGCGCCGCGCATGTGCATAGGAGCAGTGTCTCCTTACTCACGCCGGTGCCCACAGCCTTTCTGTAGTCATTGCGCATGCGCGCTCGAGTAATGTCTCTCTTTACACGCCGCCCTTTAGAGTTCATGACTCTCAATGGCTACCACTGCCACTTTACTAAATCTTCGGCGGTTATAAAAGTATGCTGGATGGTTCCCACCAACACCTCCACTACCGCTCGCTTTTCCATCGGAGGCACCGACGGACAGGTCAGTCTCTAGTTGGCCCTTCGTTTTCCCGCTGTAGCTAACTTCCATTTAAGCTGTTTGGTTGAGGTATTTTGTGCTTTTGTCTCACGGACGGCCCCTTTAATACATTAGACTTGAGGTCTCACTGAGGACTTTGTTGCTCTTGGGCACAGATTATTTGATGAGCCTAGTATTACGTATAGTCCCTATTTATAACCCTAGGGGCACATACAATTATATATTGTGTTTATTAGATAGATTCTTTTGACCTATTGCGAACACACTCAGAGGTTGCCACGTATGTATTTTGTTCGTGCCCTTTGATATTACAGGCATTATAGTTTTGGGTATTGCCTATGGCCTTGAGTGTAGGTTCTGTAAGGTTGTAGGGTGGGGGTACTAGCACACGTGTGTTGGGTTAGGGTGTAGAGCATTTGGCTTGGTTACTATAGAGCTGTGCACTCATGGTTTCCTTTTTTCTACACTATAGAGCGGGGCCTCATACTCCCGAGCGGTTGCCGGGTGAGGTGAGGTCTTCACCCACACAAGGCTGGGTGAGTAGCACCATGAGGAAATGCCTCATGTTGTTTGAGCTATTAAGCTTTTCATATCACGCTGAATGCAAATCATTCATGCTAGTGTGTTCTGCCTGTGCGGCTTATGTGTATTTATATGTATGTATCATTGATCGATGGTGTTGTTGTAAAACAATCTCTGTTTTTTTAGGAAGAAGATGTTCTACTTCCCTTCCAGTGGACATCCAAATGTGATAGTTCCTGGTAGATATGTACCTATTTATTAGTACATTGTCTTGTGTTGGTTTAACATTCTCAATCATGTTTGCAGTAGCATTTTCTAGTCATGGTCCTGAAGAAAGCCGGGGTAATGCCCCTTGGGCTGAAACATGTCGACCGATTCACACTACGCCATAGGGTAATCTTATTACTCGGCGTGTTTTTAACTCTTGGCACAAGGAATGTGTTTTGAATACTTTACAACACCCTGGTAGTCAATTTTATTTCACTATTGTCATTTAAGCACTGCACTTTAGTAAACATCACTCCATGTTGAATATCACGGCTAGTCTTCTGACATCCATATCCATATCGACACTACATGGTCGGTTGGGTTTTTGGAGTGATCAGTGATATCCCACATGACGTAAATTCCACCATAACGGGTGGTCTGATGGGATTCATCTAGTCTGTGACTCTCAGCATCATATGTTCATGCATGCATGCATCTCTTGCACCTTTGCCAGTACAGGTCCACACTTCTACCAGACCTGGTCAGCTCTGTTGTGTGTTATATATCGTAGTTTGGGGTATGAGCAGACAGGTCATTAAATATTCCCCGTGACCCTCCATATACTTGTATTGTTTTTGATGATTGAGAGCAACTGTCCAGTTGCGGGTCTTTTTTGCAAGGTTGCAGCGCATTTCAGTTGCATCCATTAAGCTCACCTAACACAATTGTGCATGTTTCCCTTCTGATAACCTATTTTTAAGACCCACCGTCTTTTTAACATTTGAGACATTTACAAAACTCTCATAAATCATGAGTGTAATGATCCTGCACAAGGGTTACGTTGTGCTTTCTCTATTTTTGGGATTCTGCATGAGGCATCTACTGGCTACTAATCTAAGTTAGAGTCCCCTGTATGATAATTCATTTCTAGCGGATATCACATTGTACCCTTGAGTGACTCTGTATAGTTTTTTGATTTTTATTCTCTTGCTTGGCTTCAGGGCGCAGTCTGTTTACATCATGAGCACTATACACGATAAATCTGAGTCAAACCTTAACCATGTAAGTCAACATTGGGCACAGGACACATACTAAGTGTCTTTGTAAACCGGACATTTATATTAATCTAGGGTGACTTGGAGACCCTGTATTCATTATACTTTGTGTATGCTTTTCAATTTGGACAGAATTTCTTTCAGTTTCGGGTGTTTTTAAATTCAATTGCACTCGTTAATTTGCAGCCTTCAGTGGCTTTCCCCCCCCTTGCTTTGGTTCGTTAAGTTAATATCACAGTAGCAAAAAAACGGAGCGCCGCGCATGTGCATAGGAGCAGTGTCTCCTTACTCACGCCGGTGCCCACAGCCTTTCTGTAGTCATTGCGCATGCGCGCTCGAGTAATGTCTCTCTTTACACGCCGCCCTTTAGAGTTCATGACTCTCAATGGCTACCACTGCCACTTTACTAAATCTTCGGCGGTTATAAAAGTATGCTGGATGGTTCCCACCAACACCTCCACTACCGCTCGCTTTTCCATCGGAGGCACCGACGGACAGGTCAGTCTCTAGTTGGCCCTTCGTTTTCCCGCTGTAGCTAACTTCCATTTAAGCTGTTTGGTTGAGGTATTTTGTGCTTTTGTCTCACGGACGGCCCCTTTAATACATTAGACTTGAGGTCTCACTGAGGACTTTGTTGCTCTTGGGCACAGATTATTTGATGAGCCTAGTATTACGTATAGTCCCTATTTATAACCCTAGGGGCACATACAATTATATATTGTGTTTATTAGATAGATTCTTTTGACCTATTGCGAACACACTCAGAGGTTGCCACGTATGTATTTTGTTCGTGCCCTTTGATATTACAGGCATTATAGTTTTGGGTATTGCCTATGGCCTTGAGTGTAGGTTCTGTAAGGTTGTAGGGTGGGGGTACTAGCACACGTGTGTTGGGTTAGGGTGTAGAGCATTTGGCTTGGTTACTATAGAGCTGTGCACTCATGGTTTCCTTTTTTCTACACTATAGAGCGGGGCCTCATACTCCCGAGCGGTTGCCGGGTGAGGTGAGGTCTTCACCCACACAAGGCTGGGTGAGTAGCACCATGAGGAAATGCCTCATGTTGTTTGAGCTATTAAGCTTTTCATATCACGCTGAATGCAAATCATTCATGCTAGTGTGTTCTGCCTGTGCGGCTTATGTGTATTTATATGTATGTATCATTGATCGATGGTGTTGTTGTAAAACAATCTCTGTTTTTTTAGGAAGAAGATGTTCTACTTCCCTTCCAGTGGACATCCAAATGTGATAGTTCCTGGTAGATATGTACCTATTTATTAGTACATTGTCTTGTGTTGGTTTAACATTCTCAATCATGTTTGCAGTAGCATTTTCTAGTCATGGTCCTGAAGAAAGCCGGGGTAATGCCCCTTGGGCTGAAACATGTCGACCGATTCACACTACGCCATAGGGTAATCTTATTACTCGGCGTGTTTTTAACTCTTGGCACAAGGAATGTGTTTTGAATACTTTACAACACCCTGGTAGTCAATTTTATTTCACTATTGTCATTTAAGCACTGCACTTTAGTAAACATCACTCCATGTTGAATATCACGGCTAGTCTTCTGACATCTATATCCATATCGACACTACATGGTCGGTTGGGTTTTTGGAGTGATCAGTGATATCCCACATGACGTAAATTCCACCATAACGGGTGGTCTGATGGGATTCATCTAGTCTGTGACTCTCAGCTTCATATGTTCATGCATGCATGCATCTCTTGCACCTTCGCCAGTACAGGTCCACACTTCTACCAGACCTGGTCAGCTCTGTTGTGTGTTATATATCGTAGTTTGGGGTATGAGCAGACAGGTCATTAAATATTCCCCGTGACCCTCCATATACTTGTATTGTTTTTGATAGCGGTAGAACCCCTGGCGTGTCGTATTCGTCAATTGCACAGGGCTAGTGCCTTCAGCTGTTTTCAACGTCAGATAGGGGTGTCATTATAAGCAGATGACATCACGTTATACGTGAAAGATCCGAGGTCAACCTTAATCCTATTTTGCGTGAGTGCCTGGTATTTGGGAGACTCTCGGGTGTACAGATCAACTGGAAAAAAGTCGCAATTTTTCACGCTCACGTGTGCGGAGACAAAATTCCAGCTGGATTACCCACTTGAATGGTGCGACACAGACCTTCGCTACCTGGGTATTGTGATATCCTTGAATAAGGATGAGACACTCAGGCTTAATTATGGTGTGGCCATCACGAAGCTAGCTGATAATGTCACACGCTGGATGTCACTGCCGTTGTCTATGGCAGGTAGGGCGTCACTTATAAAGATGGTGGTACTGCTGCGATTTCTGTATCTATTTCAGAATGTTCCTTATTACCCTGGCGCTTACTTTTCTAAACGGTTGCGGTCGGAGCTTCTTCGCCTCTTTTGTCGGGGCAAGCAGCCGCGGTTGAGATGGTCCATTTTAACTCAGCCTTATGAGAAGGGAAGCTTTGATGTTCCGGACTTCGAGATCTATTATCTCAGTGCCCAGGCGCCATATGCGTACCATTGGATAAACCCTACACCTTTTATGCCGCAAATTGCAGCGGAGGATTGGATAGCACGACCTCTTCCCCTCAGCGGCATGATACAGGTCACAGTGGAAGATATAGAGACACCGTCCAATACGGTCACGTGTACCATAGACGCGTGGCGTCGACTGGCGAAAGTCCTAAAGGTTCCGCAATTGTATTCCCCCCTAATGCCACTCACATATCATCCCCGTTTATTGCTTTTGCAGGAGACGGGATTCCAATTAATGTGCAAGCGTGTTAAGATTGCCACGTGGGGCGATCTGTTCCTGAATGGGCAATTTCGTACTAAGGAGCAGCTGTTTCAGGGAGTGCAGCCTACTCCACTGGAGATATTTTACTATATCAGATTGAGACAGGGGTTGAGGGACGTATTGGAGCACTTTCCGGATGAACCAGAGGTCGTGATACCATTACATACCATGCTGCTGTCTGATGGCCGCCACCTTGTCTCTAGATTTGGCAATAACATCAGGTTGCAGCGCGTGGGATTGGAGAGTAAGGCGCGCCAGTTGTGGAGTGCGGATATGGGACACGAAATTACTGACGAGCAATGGCACTATTGTTGTGCCATCACGGCCAATATATCTTCTAGTAGTAGGCTGAAAATTATTCACTACAAATTTTTGCAACGATTTTATTATACGCCAGCTCGTAAGCTGCGTTTTCGATTGGCAGATAATGATAGATGTGAGCAGTGCCATGCGGAGGGGGCGGGATTCATCCACCTGGCATGGGAGTGTCCTGGAGTGCACGATTACTGGTCACAGGTACATGCTGCATTACAGCTCATGACGGAGGGAGTGATCCATAAAGACCTGCTAATTATGCTATTGGGATATACACTGAATGTACCTAAGCCAATTCGGCGTTTTGTTGATGCTGTTCTACTGCTTGCAAAGAGAAGGGTTGCTTGTCGTTGGGGTAGGGGGAGAGCCCCTAAGTTTAAGGAATGGCTGGACAAAGTAGTCTATTGTCAGGATCAACACAATATTTATGCTGAGTTGTTACCAGTTCGCTGCAGAGCTAAAGATATCTGGGGTCCTCTGCAGGTATACTTATCACACACTGCAACATCACATGATGATTCAGATGATGGCAGCCGGATGTCTGGGCCATAGATAACCATTTTCCATTGCTCTACCTACTACCATTGAAGGGGATGCACTGATAGACCCTCTACTGTATAATGCTGTGATTTGTTGAAGATTTAAAGATGCTTCCCTTATAGTCTGCTAATCAACGTGGCGCGTGGCCCCTGGCTTCTCTGTCCCTGAGATTCTACTGACTGGTACTATGCAGAGTGTGTATTGTTGGGATTGGAAGGGTCCCACATATGGGTGTTTCTTGCCTGCACGGATCAGGCACTCGAACAATGTACCTCTATGATTGTTAAGTGATTGTATCTCGAATGAATGTAACCTATCAGTCTGTTTCCTGTTGACTAAGAAACTGATAAATAAAGGTTTATAAAAAATAAATAAAAAAAAGCATGAAAAGAATACACATTTCTTTCATTTATACATTCCTCATGAATAAATGTTAATAAACACATAAAAAACTGGACAATTCAAAAACGTATACATGATGACAATCAATTCAAATCTAACGATTAATTCAAACAATTACACCAGTCAGTGATTCAAACAATGCCTGTAAGCGCTATGACATTAAATATTTGTTCAGTTCGTTGAGCGCTTCAAACAGGTATACTGCGGGGACAACTTTCTCTGGAGGTGATTTGCTCTCGGGGTATATTTCATGTAGTGGCACCCTCTCTAGAGCTTCAATTAATGTGGATCCCTCGCAGGCAAAATATTACCGTGCCGACGCATTTCCAAGAGTCAGGAGTTGGCCGTTCCCCTCATGACACCTGAATACAGCAACAAGCGCATCCCACGCTGCGGTGTTCCGGCGTGGCTTTAAAGGGCCGCTGTTGCCATGTGCGCGTGACCCAGCGCCCGATAGCGACGCATTTCCAAGAGTCAGGAGTTGGCCGTTCCCCTCATGACACCTGAATACAGCAACAAGCGCATCCCACGCTGCGGTGTTCCGGCGTGGCTTTAAAGGGCCGCTGTTGCCATGTGCGCGTGACCCAGCGCCCGATGCCCAGGGGCTGCTGGGAGTTGTGGTTTGAATCGTTGGCCGTTCCCCTCACGGCTTCGTAGTGAGGGATTGGTGGTGCGAGTCGTTCGTTCCCCTCACGGCCAGGCAACAGTACAGCAGAGCAACCAAGAGTCAGGAGTTGGCCGTTCCCCTCTCGGCTCCTGAATACAGCAACAAGAGCGCCCCACGCTGCGGTGTTCCGGCGCGGCTTTAAAGGTCCACCATCCCCGTGTGCCCGTGACTCAGCGCCCGATGCCCAGGGGCTGCTGGGAGTTGTGGTTTGAATCGTTGGCTGTTCCCCTCACGGCTTCGTAGCAAGGGACTGGTGGTACGGGTCGGCCGTTCCCCTCACGACCAGGCAACAGTACAGCAGAGCAACCAAGAGTCAGGAGTTGGCCGTTCCCCTCACGGCACCTGAATACAGCCAGTCTATAGGTCACCCAGCCCTGACCCTACCAGCACTATGTGTGCCCCAGACCACCCTGCTTTGCCCCTCCAGCCCGTTTTGAGTCATACCCCCCGCAGGCCCTCTGTGTTCCCACCCCTACAGCCCTTGTGTGACATTGTCCTCCCCTCCTGCTTGGCAAACTATGTTCCACTATCCACACCACAGTCCCTCTGCATGTCATCCCCTCTCCTGATACTGCTCTGTGTCTCTCACCCCCCTACAGCACTTTCTGTTTTGCCTGCCTGCCTTTCTTTGAACCTCTACCACTTTGCAATGCCTCTTTGTGCCCTACTTCCTGCAGCCCCTATGGGTTGCCCTTCCTCAACTTTACTATGCAACAATGTGCATCCTTTTCATCCACAACCCCCTGGAGTTGTCGCACTACATCGCTAAATACTTATTAGGTCTCAAAGCGAGACCGATTGCATTGCAAATGCTTGTTCCTTTTTCTATGTGCAGCACACATAAAAAAGAAAAATGCCTCTGGTGATTGCTTTGGTGCATGAAGGCTTCCCTTACTTTTGTAACATGCACACGTCACTTTTATGTTGTAACACACTGTTTGCTACCTCTTACATTTTGTTTGCTTTAGATACTTGCACAAGTGCCACCATTGCCTATGTAACGTTTGTTCTTGTTTTTGAGTGTCTGCCATTTATTGCATTTGAGTGTCTGCCATTTATTGCAGTACTATACCTCTACTTGTACTTTGTACGCATTTGTAACCTGCACACATGTCACTTTTTCCTCTTGTAATGTACCGTTTGCTATCTCTTGTATTTTGTTTGCTCACAATTGTCACTTTTGCCTCATGTAACTTAACGTTTGTTTTTGTAATTTGTTCACTTGTAATTTTCTCCTCGTGTATCAGTACTGTTCCTATTGTGAAGCGCTCTGACACCTTCGGGTAAACTCTGCGCTATATAAAAACGCATAAAATAAAAAATTAAAATTAAAATAAAAATGCAGGTACCCTTGGACCATGGTGCAAAGGTGCCTGTGTTGGCGCCCGGCAGCCCATTGTGCCCAGGTGCAGGGGAAAAGGACAGGAAAGCACCATGGGGCAAATTTACAAGCCCCTTGTGCCACTTTTGCGTCACTTTTACCATGTTAAAAGTGACGAAAAGTGGTGCAAGGGACTTGTAAATAAGCCCCCATATCTCATAGATATGGCGCATTCCTGCCCTTTCCTGACGGTTCTTTTACTGTAGGGCAGTGCAGCAGGGAGGCCTGCGGCGCAGCCCTACTGTAAATCCTCATACATGAGGCCCAGAGGGGCAGATTTACAAGCCCCTTGCGCCTCTTTTACGCCGCCGTTACGTCACTTTGCGGCTGCGCAAAAGATGCGGCATGGTGCGGGGTATTTACAACGTGACGCATCTCCCAGATGCGTCACGTTGTAAAACCCTGCGCCAGAAGGAGGCGTTCCTGCGCAGGGATGGCGTTCCGGCGCAGGAACGCCTCCTAAAAGTGGCTGAATGAAATCTACAAGATTTCACTCAGTCACTTTTGGGCCCATGCTGCGTCAAAACCCTGTGCCTGCTTCAAGCAGGTGTAAGGATTGACGCAGCATTGTGCCGTTTTTGCCCTAATCCATCCAGGGTGGCGTAGTTGCGGCGTACAATAACTGGCGCATCGCTGCTGATATGCAGGGATGCGCCAGTTATTGTATATCTGCCCCAGATTCTATGGCAGGACCGGAGGCTTCTGATTATGCTTTCTCATTTCTTTACTGCACAAACAGCAGCCAATGAAAGTAGTACTACAATAAGTAAAAAACAACATTTCCCATGAGGCTTTGAACCACGCCTCCAATAACAGTAACCAATCACAGAGGTAACAAGCATATAAAGTATAGAGACACTAATCTGGCCTCCTCTTTCTTTGCTGCTCCGCAGCCCAGATAAGTGCTCCTTACTTTATATGCTTGTTTTCACTGAATATTATTCGCCCCAGGCGCATGGTTTCATTGTAAATATTTATATTGCTGCTAACGTTTGCCGTTTTGCTGTGCTCTGTGGCCGCTTGTTTGCTGTTCATCTTTCCGCGCTGTAGCGCCTTTTTGTGGACACTGCGGTCGGCGTTTCATCACCCCCTCCCCTCTCCGGTACCGGAGCGGTGCTGCCTGCCCGCTCCGTTTTCCCCGACATGTAGATTCAGCGCATGTTGCGCTTGTAGGCTCTCCCTGCTTTCCCCTGCTCGCTGCTAGCGGCTGTGACCGCAGGTGATCGCGCTCGCGATCCGGAGGGACTTCGCCCCCCCCTCGGGGAAGGAGGCGCTCGCAGGCGCCCGGCCGGGCCCTGCGTGCGTCTTCAGGGCTCGCGCACGCCTCGGTGCCATTCAGACGCTCTAGCCCCGGCTGATGGGGGCCTCCACGCAGTGGGCCAGGAGCCGTGGGGCCGTTTTTCGACCTTAAAAAGCAGCGTTTTTCAACACATTGACAATCGGAGACCTGATAATTTAACCCCTGCCTTCCCAGTGACTGTGGAAGGGGGATAATTTTTGGCAACCCCTTCTATTTGATTGGGGTTGTTTTCCCTCCATTAGTCCTAGAATTGGACTCTATACTTTATTTCTCTTGGTATTTCGGCTCCTGCGCCTGGCACTTCCCCACCTTGACGCCCCGGACTGGGCGGGTATTTCTGCTTCCCTCTGGGGATTGTATAGTGAGGCTGATAGCCTCTTGTGAAGATGGCAGATACTGAGTACTGCGATGAGGAGGGTGCTGCGTGTGCTTACCAGGGCAATGAGGAGTATTACGAGGAGGAATCTATGGAGGATCTAATTGATAAGAAGCTGGACGCTAAGCTTGATAAGGCCCTCTCCTCAGCCCTGCTTCCACTGGCCAAGAAACTTGATCTGCTTGTCCCTGGTAAGCCAATCCCTCTCCCTGTCCCGGATCCTTCTCGCCCCTCGAACCGTAAGAAGGTTGCTCTTGACCCGTCCTGGCCCCACGCCCAGTCCTATGATAAACTCTATAAGTCAAAGGAGGCTTCCACTGGTGTTAAGACCTTACCGTCCCGTCCCCCTCCCTCCTCCCCTCTTCAGGTCACCACCACTGACACGGACACAGACACGGATTCCTCTGATGCCACGCCCCGCAAGCGATCTAAGAAACGCAAACATGCCTCCCCTTCCGTCACTCCATCGCCCTTTTCCTTTGACCCATCAGACATCGTACACCCTAGGTCCTCGGATTGGGTCCCTCCCCCAGCTGTGGCGGAATATCTGGAAGCGCACCTCCGTAAAGGCTTTGATAAAGAGGTGAGAGCTCGCCTTAAGTCTGAGTGTCCCCGGCCCGATCTGGCCCACAAGGTAGCCATTACCCCAGACATTGACACTTCCATGACTACTTTCCTCAAAAAGTACAAAAAAGATCCCAAAAAAGGAATTGATCGCGCCCTCAGGGCGTGCCAGGATAAGGTCCTAGACCTTTCAGGGCCTTTGGCCAAGATACTGGAGTTGGCCCTCCAGGCTCAAGAAACAGGTGACGCTATCCATCCGGAAGTCCTTGCGGGTTGGGCGCAACGAGCCATTTGCATGTTGGGTAACGCAAATTGCGCTCTGGCTTCGGAGAGACGGAAATCGGTCTTGCTCCGGATTGACCCCCAGTTGGTTGAACTGGCTTCGTCAGAGCCGGGCCCCCTGGCGGAAGGGCAGTTGTTTGGGGACAACTTTGTCAAGGACATTGCTAAATTTGTCAACACCTTTGCTTCTTTGGATAAGTCCCAGGCCTCCTTGAAAAGAGTGTTACACCAGGTCTCTAATAGGGCCGGTCGTGGCAGGGGACGCTCGACCGGCCGCTACTCGAATACCAGTCCTCAGAGAGGTTACGTCCCCAGGCGGGGCAGAGGGTACACACAGGAACCAGACCAGGCTGGCTTCTACCCATCGAGATCCCGCGGCTTCAGAGGTCGCTATAATCGAGGGGTCAACAGAGGCTACAAAAATTTCGATAATCAATCATCCGGTAAGTCTACTGTGTCCCCTGGTCCCATTAGGGGGCAGACTGTGTTGTTTTGTAAAGAATTGGATGTGCCTCACTTCAGATGCTTGGTTACTACAGACCGTTCAGGGCTATCACATAGAAATGTTGGAATGCCCCCTTCAACCCTTCCCCCCTCAGCCTCTCCTTTTTTCCCGTCTAGAGCAGAGTTTTATAGACTCAGAACTGGAAGAGTTGTTGCAAAAGAAGGCTATTGCTGTCGGACCCTTCATCCCCGAAGGATTCTGCAGCAACGTCTTCCTGGTGCAGAAGAAAGGTGGCGGCCAACGCCTAGTTTTGAACCTAAGAGACTTCAATCCCTATGTCATTTACCGCCACTTCAAGATGGAGGGTATCCATCTGTTGCAAGACCTCCTGTTGGAGAACGACTGGATGGTCCGCCTAGACCTAAAAGATGCATATCTAACGGTCCCCATCTGCCTCTCTCATCAAAAATTCTTGCAGTTTCCTTGGAAAGGGCAATGGTATCGCTACAAAGTGCTCCCCTTCGGCCTGTCTTCAGCCCCTTGGGTGTTCACCAAGATCCTCAAACCTGTTGTCTCGCATCTGCGAGAGATGGGTGTGCGTCTCATTGTGTACCTGGACGACATGCTCATCTTAGCCCAAGATCGGTCCCTTCTTCTCACTCATTTAGAGTGGACGACGTCCCTGCTTCAGAATCTGGGATTCGTCATCAACACCAAGAAATCGGTGATGATACCGAATCAACAGATGGAATTTCTAGGCTTCCTGATAGACTCTGTTGCGGCTCAATTGCTACTTCCCCATCAAAAGATCAGGTCCATCAAAAGGGAGATGACATCCACCTTGGCCAAGGAGAAAATTTCCTTGCGGGTATTGGCGAGGATTGTGGGCCTACTGGCCTCGTCGATCCAGGCCATATTTCCCGGCCCCTTGCACTACAGGGCCCTGCAGAGATTGAAGATATTTTATCTCCAGAGGCGATTTCACTACGATCACCTAATTCCTCTATCCACGGAGGCCCGGGAGGAACTCCAGTGGTGGCTGGAACACATGTCAGCCTGGAATGGCCGAGCCATCTTCGGCGCAGCCCCGGATGTGGTAGTCGAATCGGACGCCAGTCAGTGGGGCTGGGGCGCTCGCTGTGGAGATTTTACCACAGGAGGACGATGGTCAGCAGACGAACTTACTCTACACATCAACTGTCTAGAATTGTTAGCAGGGTCTTTTGCCATCAGGTCTGTCTCACCGCTGAAGAGCAATTGTTGCATTCTCCTTCGAATGGACAATGTCTCAGCGGTGAGATACATCAATCGCTTAGGAGGGACAAAGTCCCGGATGCTGGTCCACATTGCGAAGGAATTTTGGCACTTCTGCCTGGATCGCAAGATCTCTGTGGTGGCAGAATACCTTCCGGGGAAGTTCAACCAGGTGGCAGATTGGAACTCCCGTTTTCTCCGGGACTTCAGCGATTGGAGACTTCACCCATCGCTGTTCTCGCAGATCATGACTATGCGAGGCCCCTGTCAAGTAGACCTATTTGCATCTCGCCTCAATGCCCATCTCCCCCTCTTTTACAGTTGGAGACCGGACCCGATGGCCATGGGGACGGATGCGTTCCTTCACCATTGGGGGCAACTGAGGAATTATGCCTTTCCTCCGTTTGCGCTGATCCCGAGAGTGGCGGCGTTGGTGCGCCGGCAGAGAGTGACAATTGTGTTGGTGACTCCGTTATGGCCGACTCAGTCGTGGTTTCCCACACTGTTGGAATTGTCTGTGGATCTCCCATTCCGGCTCCCAGTCTTTCCGAAGCTTCTGCAGGACCCAGTGGGAGCGTGTCATCCCTTAATCCTGCAGAATCAGTTGACTTTAATGGTGTGGACGCTCTCAGGCGACATGAACGCCTTGCAGGGCTTTCACAAGAGGCTTCCGGCTTTATGCAGCAAGCGTGGGCTGAGGGCTCCTTCCACCCGGAAACGATACTCTGCATCCTGGAAGAAGTGGGTGGGTTGGTGCCTTTCAAAGCAAGTGGATCCCGTGGGATCAAATGTAACTGACATACTGAATTTTCTATCTGAACGTGCGGCCTCTGGCCTGGCTTACAGGTCAGTTAATAATTTCAGGTCTGCAATTTCTGCTGGTCACGACCACATTGACGGTAAGCCTGTGGGGATACATCCCTTGGTTTGTAAGTTACTTAAAGGTGTGCGTGTGGCCAATCCTCCTCGGCACAGGTATTCCACAATGTGGGATGTTACAAAGGTGCTTAATTTGTTGGAAACCTGGCCTAATAATAGTGATTTGTCATTGAAACAGCTCTCTGCCAAGCTCACTATGCTTTTGTGTCTTATTTCATGTCGCAGAGTTTCGGATGTTAGGGCTCTCGATTTGGCTGGTAGGATGTTTTCTCCTCAAGGTGTATCTTTTGTTATTACACGACGTACTAAGACCATGTCACGCTCAGTGGAGTATCCCGCCTTTCCACACAACAGCAAGCTATGTGTGTTACAATGCCTCAAGTGTTATGAGGAACGTACTCTTGTGCATAGGGTGGATCCTTTAGGCCAATTGCTGATCTCTGTTCAAAAACCCTTCAAGCCGGTGGCTGCGGCTACTTTGGCCAGATGGGTTAGATGGATCATGTCGGAAGCTGGCATTGATACATCTACTTATGGTGCTCATTCACCTAGAGGTGCGATGGCTTCTAAAGCCTACTTATTGGGTTCCCGATTGGAAGATATCTTGAAAGCTGCTGACTGGTCTTCGGATTCAATGTTTAAAGTGTTTTACTATAAACCAATTCCTCATGTTTCTGATGCTGTGATTGATGAGCTTTGATTATTGAGCTTTGAACCAGCATAATCAGAAGCCTCCGGTCCTGCCATAGAATACAAAATTTTCTAGCTATCGCGACAAGAATTTTAGATTCTATTAAGGACACGGAGGCGAGGATTATCCCACCCGTTGGGACAGTTGGATAACTGTGAGTTGTTTGAAATGTGACTGCCTAACAACTTTATACCCGCCCTTTGAGACATAGGGTTTGTGGACTTCTTTTCTCAAACTTCTTTTTCTGTTTTCAGGAAACGACTCCAACAAGAGTTAATTGCCTTCTGTGGATGCTGCTGCTGCTCTTCCCTGGTGGAGGTTGATCCTTCTGGTTTTGGATGTTTTCTCCGTTGAGAAGTACAAAGGAACTGTTCTCTCCGTTGAGAGTTAAGGACTTGTTCTCTGTGCCTAGACTGTTCGCGCAAAGAAAGAGGAGGCCAGATTAGTGTCTCTATACTTTATATGCTTGTTACCTCTGTGATTGGTTACTGTTATTGGAGGCGTGGTTCAAAGCCTCATGGGAAATGTTGTTTTTTACTTATTGTAGTACTACTTTCATTGGCTGCTGTTTGTGCAGTAAAGAAATGAGAAAGCATAATCCTCGCCTCCGTGTCCTTAATAGAATCTAAAATTCTTGTCGCGATAGCTAGAAAATTTTGTAGTCTTTAATCTTTCAGAGATCCCAGCTAGCTGATCGTAAGCAAATACGGCCGAGCTACCATTACCCATAATGCATTGCTTGCAAACACACACCCAATACAGTTATCGTGAATCTAAACATTAACTTTGCTTTTGCCTTGTCTGCTCTAATGTATTAGCATTTACTGGACTCACTGATCACTCCTATTAAACATTGTCGCCCTAAGTGTCTTGTGATACATAATATGTAAGACTTTCGGAAACAAATTTACCGTTGCCTATTAATAAGTCTTATCTTGCCCAACTCCTGAATCAGCGGCACTTCGTGTGGCGGCTGAAGACGGCCTACAGGGTAAGGCTTATGAATTTTTGGAGGATTTACTCTACTTTTTTTGAAGAGTGATCCGCACAAGCCAGCTTAAGATAGAGAAGTAATCGTGTCACTAACGTGCTACGAGTAAGTTTTAAAATGTGTATGTAGAGTGAAACGAATACAACAGGTAGATGTATACATTGCTCCGAATGTATTAATCCAAGTTCCTAGTCCACGAGTTCCGAGGATTGCTGTTGTAATCAAGTAATTACACCGCGGTTACGTTCTATCTACAGCTCTTCGTTTTACAGTTGAAGCTTACTCCTATTGGACGTCTCTTCAGTAGCCCCGCCCAGTCAAGGAGCCCGTCGCTCTACCTCGGCACGAACAGACAGAAGCAACAGAGCTTCGAGCTGAGGTACCGACGATATCTGAAGTTTTTTTTTCCTTTTCGGATTCTGCAGCATTCTCCTCATATTCTTGGGATTTACTTTGGTTGTCGGAAATCAACAGTAATAATTTTTACAGTTAAGAAGCTATATCATTTCTTTACTGGTTATTACAGCCAGGGCTTTAAGTGGGATAAAAAAAACTGGGGGGTCTCTCAAGGGGCGTGGCCATTGTAATTAAGGGCGTGGCTTAAAAACACCTAAGCTAAACGTTTGTGCTTAGCATAGTGTGCCGCCCGACTGGTATTTTGCTGTTTCTGTCATTGCATCCATATATATGATACAACAAGTAGCATCATACCTACAACAAGTCAGGATTATTGTTTTTGTCAATGGTTGTTAGTTGCATAAGATAAATAAGCAGCAAGTATGGCTTGTATATAATATTGGAAAATCTTCCACATAAAGCCCTGGTGACACCACGACGATGTTGCTGCTCCTGAGTTCCGAAAAGAGAAGAGAAACCCATAGAGAAAATGACTCTCTTAAAAGGATTTCCCTTCCCCTATAACGCTCGAAAAAAACGGACCGGCTGTGCCAGGACACAAAACTGAGCCCGATAGAGACCCGTTTCGAGGCCTCCTTAAAGAAACTGCCGGGGCTCAGACCCTGTGAGACCCGGCCCACTTAAAGCCCTGATTATAGCCATATTGTTGTCGACGACTCAATTCTGTTGCTTCTCTGACGTTTTTGTATCAATCTAATTCATATAACCATGCTAGCTAGCAATAAAACATCAACTAAATTAATATCGTAGCATTTAGAAACGATTGTACAACATGACCACCTATAACAGTGCTTGTCATAAGACAATTTGGGGCAGATTTACAATAACTGGTGCATCCCCAGGTATGCGCCAGTTATTGTGCGCCGCAGCCCTGCCACCCATGGTGCGCCGCATTTACAATGCGGCGCACCATGGGGCAAAAACGGCACAGATGCGTGACGCATCTGTGCCGTAAAGGCGGCGCATTGCTGGAGTTGCGTCGCAAGCGCGACGGAGCTCCAGCAATGCTCTGGGGGGCCCTATCTGTCCAATGCTGCGTCAAGCCTTATGCCTGCTTCAAGCAGGCGCAGGGTTTTGACGCAGCATTGGCCTCAAAGTGACTGAGTGAAATCTTGTAGATTTCACGCAGGCACTTTTGCGAGGCGCACCTGCCCCGGTATGTCCACCCTGTGCCGGAACGCCCACAGGTGGCGCAGGGCTTTACAACGTGACGCATCTGCCTAGATGCGTCACGTTGTAAATGGGTCACAGGGATGCGCCACGTTTATGCCGCTGTTGCGTGACGCAACGGCGGCGTAAACGTGGCGCAGGTCAGACATAAATCTGACCCTTAGAACTTTGACATCCAATAGAGAAGTATGTGGCAATAACTGCCAGTAAATTTCAGCACATGCTTTACATGACAAAAGAAAAATATAATGGGCCTCATTTACATAGTGACGCATCTAGGTAGATGCGTCACTTTGTAAACCCCTGCGCTACATTATACCTACGCCAGGTATAATGTATGCAGGGGTGGTCGGTGTGACGCAAGAAAGGGTCATAGAAGTGGCGCAGTGAAATCTCTTCTAGGACACAAATGCGTCAATTTCTTACGCCTGCCTCACAGCAGGCATAAGACTGACGCAGGCCCTTTCAAATGGGGCATGCCCCATGTGAAAGGACACATTGCTGAAGTTGCGTCACTTTGGTGACACACTCCAGCAATGCGTCACTTTTGCGCCATACAGATACGCCAGAAATACTGACGTATCTGTAACTCCTTGCGGCATGATGCGTCATACTGTAATTATGACGCATCATTGGTGTCGCAAAGAGGGCGCAGTGAAAAGTGACGCATCGCTGTTTTCACGCAGTGATGCGCCACTTTTCATAAATGAGGCCCAATGTTCATAGCGGCGATAATGGGATTGATAATATGCCCTAGAGAATTCCAATAGAAGCCCAGGTTCACACCAGAATATGGTCTTCTATTGGAATTCTCAAGGGCATATTATCAAGCCCATTATCGCCGCTTTAGCGGCAGTTACCTGCCGCTAAAGGGGCGAACATTTTAACGCCGTTCTTGATAATATGCCCCTTAGTTTTTCTATGGCAGAGAGTGTATACTTCCAATTATTGATATGCCAACTTTGCGTTAACTCGCTTATGCTAACCTGCTGGGGATTTCAGAAAGACTGCAATTTCACTGAATGCCAACAGAGGCCTTTAAATGTGTCAACCTGTTAACACAGGCTGCGGGTTTATCGGAGGGACCCAGTTATAATATTGTCTTAACTTAAAAGGATATTGGGAATCACAAAGGACTTCCATGATCATAGACTAGGCCATGGTCAATTTGTTTTTTGAAGGCCATGGAACTCCATGATGACATAATATGTGGGAATCTGCAGTCCTTGTGTAAAACCAACATTTTAGAGCAGATAAGTGGGAGATTTTGGAAAAAAAGGAGGAAAGCGTTTTCTCCATTAAACTTCAATTGAAGCAGAGGGAATTTCAAGTGGGAGACTGCTAAAATAGTAATTTGGTGGTTAAAAAACTTATGGGGCATATTATCAAGCTGGGCGATAGGCAATTATCGCCGCTTTAGCTGCCGTTTTTGGCCGCTAAGCGGCGATAATTCTATCGCCCTATTAGCAAGTTGTCGCTAACTGATGTTAGTGACAGCTTTTAGGCGATAGCGAGCGGTTTGGGGCCCGCTCTGCATGTCAGCGATGTTTATCGCTAATGACATGCAAAGCGGTCGTACCCAACCAGTTAGCGACTGAAAGCAGTCGCTAACGTCGCTATCGCCTATTAGCAAGGCAGGCGTAGCAATGGAGATATTCGTGCTCAGCGCGAATATCTCCAAATACTAACAGCTGCCCATACCAGTTCTTAGCCATGTTATCCAATGGGACGTGGATAACATGGCTAAGAGCATTTCGTCGCTAATGCGTGAATATCGCTGTATTCTCAGCGATATTCACGCATTTCGCCGCTATCGCTGGATATTTTAGCACAATGGAGAAAAACGTTGCTAATAGCATGTTTTCTCCGCTAACATATCCAGCGATAGGCAGCGCATTTTGCGATAGATATCGCTATTCCTTGGTAATATGCCCCACGTTTCCCACTGGTATTTGGTATATAGGCATGCATATAAAACAAATTTGAAAGATCGCAAAGGTGCACCACTTAGCAACAAGACAAAACAGACACATAACAAATTATCAGGTCCGTGTTCATAGTATTTTTCTTCAAGTATCTTCTTTTATTAAAAATGTATTAAAAACCACTTGTGATTGAAAGAGGCAGCCAACGCATTTCGTCCAGACAAATGGACTTCTTCAGGGCATAGAAACCAATAAGGGCACTCCTAGGAAGAATGGTCAGAGTGTCCGTGGCAGGTAAGTATTACGAGCTGGATTGCAAGAGTGTGTTTCAACAGGAATTATTGAAACAATAATATCTGCTTCTCTTGGAAATAAAGGAAGTCAGCGGGATGATAACACCATCATCACTTCAGCGGAGGTTTCTCCAGGTCGGATTTCAGCCATATCAAGGTTCGATCAGGTGATTGACCTTTGTATTTTTGGCCCACCTTATTTAAAGCGGCGATTAGGGGCTTGTTAATATGCCCTTGTGAATTCCCATACAAGCCCAGGTTCACACCAGAACCTGGACTTCTATGGGAATTCACAAGGGCATATTATCAAGCCCCTTATCGTTGCTTTAGCGGCGATAATGTTATCGCCGTTCTTGATAATATGGCTCTTAGTCGTTAAAATCTCACTCATAATTACTCTGAAATTATGAAAATGTCACACATAGAAATCTAAAACCTTGGCAGCTATGTATGTAACATTACACCTACAACAAGCCAGGAATATTCACTTTATCAGTAGCATAAGATAAATAAGCAGCAAACTTGGGCTTCGTTGTACATAACATTGAAAATGCTTCAGTTCGGTGATGATGAGACTGTGATAGAACTAGGGGCCATATCATCAAGAATGGCGCAAACATTATCTCAGCTTTAGCGGCGGGAAACTGCAGCTAAAGTGGCGCTAAGGGCCTTGATAATATGCCCTAGAGAATTCCAATAGAATGCCCTGGTTCTGGTGTCAAGGACATCAAACCTGGGCTTCTATTGGAATTCTCGAGAGCATATTATCAAGCCACTTATCGCCGCTTTAGCGGCAGTTTCCTGCCGTTTTAATATCTTGTATGGAGTATTTTTGCGCTCTCTCCCTTCGACGCTATGCAGCGCAGAAACTTTGTTTGCTGCCCTGCATTGAGTGAGAGTTTAGTAAATGTGCGCTGTGGTTCACCGATTCCATAGTTGGCAGCTCTTGCCGTGACTCCACACGCTCTCCCACAGCCCTGCTTTCCTTACCTTGGTTCTCCTTTCGGATTTGGTCCAGGTCTCCCCGCAGTGCTCCACAGCAGCCCAGGGGCCTCATTTATTAGAAATGACGCATTGGTGCGTGGATGCAGCGATGCATCACTTCTCAGTGCACACTCCTTGCGACATACCTGATGCGTCATATTTATTATATGACGCATCATGTCTCAAGGAGTTACAGATACGTCAGTATTTCTGACGTATCTGTAAGCGCAAAAGTGACGCATTGTTGGAGTGTGTCACAAAAGTGACGCAACTCCAACAATGCGTCCTTTCATGGCCCATATGAAAGGGCCTGCGTCAGTCTTACGCCTGCTGTGAGGCAGGCGCAGGATTTTGACGCAACGGCATCCTAGAATAGATGCAGTGAAATGTCATAGATTTCGCTGCGTCACTTCTACGAGGCTTTTTGCGGGGGAACGCCCCCCCCTGCATACATTATACCTGACGCAGGCATAATGTAGCACAGGGGTTTACAAAGTGACACATCTGCTTAGATGCATCACTTTGTAAATAGAGCGCAACAGGAGGCATGTTTTAAGCCTCCGATGCGTCACAAAAAGTGACGCACCGGAAGCACAAAACTTATGCAAGGCCTCATAAATGAGGTCCCAGGTATGTCCGCCAATCTTCAAACGGAGCTGCAAATTATATTGCAGCTGTCCACACTGCCCACTAACAACCCTTCATATTTATTTTCTTCCAGTTTTGTATAACGCGAACTTGACCTTATTGTATGAATGCGTAATGCAGAAGCAAAGGTAGGGATTCTATTACAGGACCGGAGGCTTCAGATTATGCTTCTCAATCTTTACTGCATAAAACACAGCAGCCAATGAAAATGTATATTTTCAGTAAACAATAACAATAAAACTTCATTACCCATGAACACCCATGAGTATAGGCACGGCCCCACAGTCCATAAGAACCCCTTGCGTGCTCCCATCATCCTCTTTCTTTGCTGCTCACAAGCCAGAGTTAAGTGCACCTTCCCTGTTCCCTCACTCTGCTTGTTGGTTTGGGGGTGCTTGGGAGACTGTTGTGTATAGATATGTGGATTGAGGCGGGTCGCTCCGCTGCTTGATTGAGGACATACGTCTTATATGGTGTGCTTATTGGTGTTGTTTATCCTGTTGTGGTGTTTGGGGGCTTTTTGTGGTGTGAGGCGGATCGCGAGCGCTCACCTTGCGCTGCGCTCGTATTGGGCCGGCTTTGCCTCAGGCAGCTCCCGCTGTGGAGCGCGCGCGTCCAGCGCAATCAGGACGGTCTCTGACCGGCGGGGGGCCGCCGCGATCACCAGTTGGGCCCGTTTTCACCGGCAGCCTGAGGGCGCGCAGGAGCTCCCTAATGCGCCCTGTGTAAAGGCCGGGTGGCTCACGGCCGACGCGCGCGCCCAAAAACGCTGCTCAATTGGGCTGTTTTTTGGTAGCATTTGGTAGCGTTTTGGGCGGCGCTCCTCGGCACGTTCCCCAGGCTTACTGGAACGCGCGTTTACTCGTTCCACACACCGGCTGGCCCCTCGTGTTACCGCCAGTGCTGGCTGTATTAATCCAGGGTCCAGAGTGAGCACACACTCTTTATATATTTGGGACCTAGGTCTTTGACCTTGCTGATTACAGCTTTGCTGAGGGGGTTTGGGTACAGTTGCCTATTTACTACCTTCTTGTGTGCAGTGGGCTGACCCCCCCCACCACCCCCTACACCTGCCTCAGTAGTATCTTACCAAAGAGTAAGCATGGAAAATTGGGTTAAATACCCCGAAGAGGGGGAGGCAGATGGGGAGGACAACAATGACGGGCAGCAGGAAGCTGTTCTTGAAGACAATATTGTCGAAGCTTTGGATGCCTCGGTCCAAGCTTCAGTTGAGAGAGCAATGGAGACGAAGGTCCCCCAGACTGTGCAGCAAGCACTCGCAGTGGCCCTGCGCCCCATTCGCAAACAGTTAGAAGGCTTTGCTAAGCGCCACGGATATGACAAGAGTAGGAAGCAGAAGCGAGCTACTCCCTCTACCTCTACTTCCCTTTCAGACGAGCGCCAACTGTGGCCACATGCACAATCCATGGCCTCATTGCCGACTCGTGACGTCCCAACTGACCATCGTTCTGGGGGCAAGGCGAAGAGTAAGCGCCAAATCGTAATAGACACGGATACTACCACCACTAATACGGATACCAATACGGACACTGATACCTCGGAGGAGCAGCCTCCTCCCCCTAAGAAGGCCAAGCCGGCTTCCAAGTCAGTGGAGGACAAAGCCTCTAAGGCTTTCCACTTTGACCCTTCGGACATCGTTCATCCTCGGTCTTCGGACTGGGTTCCGCCGGCGGATGTCTCTGATTATATTCATGACCACCTCCGGAAGAGCTTCACTCGGGAGGTGCGCAACCGACTGCGGTCGGAATGCCCGCGTCCAGATATTCCGGACTGTGTCGCGGACACACCGGAAATAGACGCAAGTATGCTGACATTCCTAAAGAAATTTTCCAAGGATCCTAAAAGAGGGCTTGACAGGGCCTGGCGGGGCTGTCAAGACAAAATGCTTGATGTCATTGGGCCCCTGGCGAAGATCCTAGAGATGGCCTTAGCGGCCAAGGAAGGGGCGACTCCGGTGGATCCGGACATCTTGGCTGAGTGGACTCAGCGCGCCATTTGTTTTCTGGGCAACGCGAATTGCGCTGTCTCTTCGGAGAGGCGCAAGTCCTTACTAATGCGCATGGACAGCAATTTCACGGAACTGGCGGAGGCAGAACCGGGCCCTCTGGCCGGTGGGTGTCTCTTTGGAGACAGGTTCGTGAAAGATGTCACCAAGTATGTTGGCACCTTCACCGCATTGGATAAGGCCCAGAGTGGTATTAAGCGCGCCCTCACGCAGGGTGTTTTCAACAGGGCCGGGCGAGGCGGGGGTCGCTCGTCAGGCCGAGGGTTCCGGAGAGGCCCCCAGAGAGGTGACTTTGGCCGCGGCCGCGGTGAGTGGGACTCTACCCGCGGAGGAACCTTCTATCCATCACGAAGAGGCTTCAACAAAGGCCGTTTCCAGTCGGGAAACAACAGGGCGAATTTCAAGGCCCATCAAAGTTCCGGTGAGTCTCACAGATGTGTCTTTCCTTCCATTGGGGGGTCGCACGCAGCATTGTCTGCGGCAATGGCAGGTGTTAACTCAAGATGTTTGGGTCTTACAGACTATTCAGGGGTTCCGGCTGGAATTCTATTCTCCTCCTGCGCAAGCGTTCCCCCCGCCACCTCTCCATTTTTCCCAACTAGATCACAGTTTTATAGAGGCAGAGGTGGCAGACTTGCTGAGGAAGGGCGCGATCGCTTTTTGCCAGAGAAGCCCTCGCGGCTTCGCCAGCAATGTCTTTCTGGTCCAAAAGAAGGGAGGTGGCAACAGGCTTGTACTCAACCTCAGAGAATTCAACCAATATCTGGTGTACAACCATTTCAAAATGGAGGGTATTCACATGTTAGCGGATTTGTTACAAGAAGGAGATTGGTTAGTGCGATTAGATCTGAAAGATGCATATCTTTCTATTCCGATTTTTCCTCCGCACCGCAGATTCCTGCAGTTTCATTGGAACGGCCGGTGGTACGAGTATTTAGCTCTTCCTTTCGGTCTCTCCTCGGCTCCCTGGTGTTTCACCAAGGTCATGAAACCAGTGGTAGCCTTCCTCAGAGAGAGGGGAGTGCGCATGATCATTTACCTAGACGACATACTGATCATGGCACAGGACCGGTCAGTGTTGCTGCAACACTTGACCATGACTATTTCCTTGTTACGAAGCCTGGGGTTTGTGATAAATCTAGCGAAGTCAGTGGTGACCCCGGCTCAGGTGATAGATTTTCTGGGGTTCACGATCAACTCCCTCACGGCGCAGCTGCATCTTCCGCAGGCGAAGTTGAGGGAGCTGAAGAAGGAGATCAGGAAATTACTGGACAGTCAATTGGTCACGCTCAGAACCCTGGCCAGGATTGTAGGGGTTCTGGCGTCGTCAATTCAGGCGATATTCCCGGGTCCTTTACACTACAGGGCCCTCCAACGCCTGAAGATCAGGCACCTTCAGAAGGGTCTCTCATATACGGACTCGGTCCCGCTTACGGACGAGGTTCGGCACGAGCTCCAATGGTGGCTAGGCCACGTGGATGCCTGGAACGGCAGGGCGATCTTCGGGTCGCGACCGGAAGTGATAATCGAGTCGGACGCCAGCAGATGGGGCTGGGGCGCGCGCTGTGGAGATGTTTCCACAGGCGGCAGATGGTCATCTCAGGACCTGGAACTTCACATAAACTGTTTGGAATTACTGGCAGGATCGTTCGCGGTCCGCACGTTATCCCCGAAGCAGACATCATGTTGCATCCTCCTGCGCCTGGACAATGTGTCCGCAGTGAGGTATATCAACAAGTTGGGCGGCACGAGGTCGTCTCTTCTTGTCCAGATAGCCAAAGAGTTTTGGCATTACTGCCTACAGAACCAGATATCAGTCATAGCGGAATACATCCCGGGTCAGGCCAACCAAGTGGCGGACTGGCATTCCAGACACTTGAGGGATTACAGCGACTGGAAGCTGCTTCCCCAGGTCTTTCTCTGGTTACAGGCGATTTGGGGTCCTTTTCAGACGGACCTGTTCGCGTCCAGGTTGACGTATCAACTTCCCCAGTTTTTCAGCTGGAGACCAGATCCGATGGCCACGGCGACGGACGCATTTCTCCAGGATTGGTCGGTGGGGACCCAGTATGCATTTCCCCCCTTCCTGTTGATTCCCAGAGTAATGACTCATGTGATTCGGCAAGCGGCGGAAATTGTCATGGTGACTCCGTGGTGGACATCACAAGCGTGGTTTCCCAAGTTGTTGCAGTGGAGCTGCGACCGCCCCCGGCTACTGCCGGATTTGAAGTGGTTGTTGCAGGGCCCTCGTCAGGAACAGCACCCGTTGCTGTTGGAGGGCAGATTATCCCTGATGGCATGGAGGCTTTCAGGGAACAGTGGCAAATGCCAGGAATTTCGGACAAGGCTGCTGACTTTATCAAGCAGGCTTGGGCACCTTCCACCAGGAAGCGATACTCCGCTGCCTGGAAGAACTGGGTGGATTGGTGCGTGGGACGACGTCTGGATCCCGTGGGGGCAGAGTTACCCCAAGTGTTGAACTTTCTGTCCGAGAAGGCGGAGAAAGGCCTAGCGTATCGTTCAGTCAACAACTTTCGCTCAGCCATCTCGGCGGGGCATGCCCTGGTGGATGGTAAACCAGTAGGCATGCATCCGGTTGTTTGTAAGTTGTTAAAAGGCATCAGGGTGGCCAATCCTCCCAAACCCAAGTATACGGGTTTGTGGGATGTCTCGGTGGTGATTTCTTTGCTCGACAGATGGCCGGTTAATTCTCTCCTGTCTAGGAAGCAATTGTGGGCTAAATTAGCCATGTTGCTTTGTCTCTCCTCTTGCAGAAGATCTTCAGATGTCAGAGCGCTCGACGTAACAGGTAGAGTGTTTACCCCGGAGGGGGTTTCTTTTCATATTACAGGTCGTACTAAAACAATGTCTCGACATATATCTTATAATGCTTTTCCTGACAATGAAAAACTATGTGTGGTCCATTGTTTGAAGGCCTACGAGGAATGTACAAAGGCCTTGCGGCCGCAGGGCTGTTCACAGTTATTGATTGCTATTCAAAAGCCCTTTAAACCAGTGGCGGCTGCCACTATTGCTAGATGGCTTCGGTTCATTATGAAGGAAGCTGGTGTTGATACAAATATTTTTGGTGCTCATTCAGTTAGAGGCGCGATGGCGTCCAAGTCTTATGGTTTAGGATCCAGTATCCAAGATATTATGCATTGTGCAGATTGGTCCTCTGATTCAACGTTTAAGATGTTTTATTACAAGCCGGTGGGAGATATTACTTCTGTGGTATTTAATCAGCGTTAAACTAGCATAATCTGAAGCCTCCGGTCCTGTAATAGAATCAAAAATTTGCTAGCATTCGCGACAAGAATTTTCAATTCTATTAAGGACACGGAGGCGAGGATTATCCCACCCGGCTTAATGTACTGTATGTATTAAGCTTACCCACCCTTTTATGCAAGGATTACGGTGGTGTTGTTTCCTTTATTTCAGGATCTGATAAGAAGTCGGACTAATCGACTCCGGAGTTCAGGATGTTCCGCCTGAAGATGTTCTTCCACGTTGGAGGATTGTGACTGTTCAAGTTTTGTTGGACTTGTTTCGCCTCAAAGAAAGAGGATGATGGGAGCACGCAAGGGGTTCTTATGGACTGTGGGGGCATGCCTATACTCATGGGTGTTCATGGGTAATGAAGTTTTATTGTTATTGTTTACTGAAAATATACATTTTCATTGGCTGCTGTGTTTTATGCAGTAAAGATTGAGAAGCATAATCCTCGCCTCCGTGTCCTTAATAGAATTGAAAATTCTTGTCGCGAATGCTAGCAAATTTTTGATTCTTGGCTTCTAAGCAATGTATTATAGGAAGCAATGCATTGTGGGTACGCCGACTTGGCAGAGGCATTTTCTCGAGGACCCCTTCGTAGTGACTACAGACTGCAGTTCTAGTGGTGGCCGACAGAGGTCCCTTAACTCATGCTCTGGGTGTTCCTAATAACCTATTTTACTTGGCTCTCCAGAGTAGGACTAGGACCCCCAACTAAACATTCCGAATTACTTTCACAAGCTGAAATATTTGTGAAACAAGCAAGTGCCTATTTTAAAGACGCCTATTTTCACGTGCCCTTTCCAGTCTTCTGATTTCAATTTGTTTTTATTCGCGAGGTTTGTAGGTACAAGCATTTCCTTCTTGGATTGAGTGCATGGTAAATATTTATCTATGTTTCTTTTTTAGTAGCCCAGCTATATTCCAGGGACATTAGAGAGGTTTACTGAGAAAGATAGAAATGAGGGACATATTACCAAGGGCATTATCCCCGCTTTGGCGGGAATTTTTCTCGCTAAAGCGGCAATAATTTTATCGTCCTATTACCTAGCTGTCGCTAACACCGGTTAGCGACAGCTAATAGGCGATAGCGGGCATTTAGGGGCCCACTCTGCATGTCAGCGATGATTATCGCTAATGACATGCAAAGTGGGCATGCCAAGATGTTAGCGACTGGAAACAGTCGCTTACAGCGCTATCCCCTATTACCAACTTTTGGAAATAATCGCGCTAAGCGCGATTATCTCCAAAAGCTAACGCCTACCCAGAGCAGTTCTTAGCCATGTTATCCAATGGAAGGTGGATAACATGGCTAAGAGCATTGTCACGATAATGCATGAATATCGCTGATTTTACAGCGATATTCATGCATTTCCCATGATTTTTACTGCTTTTGAGATAAACCTTGATAATATCAAGGTATCTCAGCGGTAAAAATCATCGGAGTGCAGCAATATTTTAATGCCCGCTAACCAAGCTTAGCGATAATTATCGCTATAGCTTGGTAATATGCCCCTAATTTTATACCTAGTTCCTGAGGTGTACTGGGCACCACCTGCGCCCGGCACTGGTGTATGGCCGGCGGGTGGCACTGTGTGCAGAATTTCAAATTAGGGGGCAGTTTTACAAGGAACTGATGCATCTGCATAGATGCATCAGTTTCCTTGCGCCAGTGTCAAATGTCCTTGCGCCACCATGGATGCGATGGAGCAGATCTGCAAGAAAGTGCCGCAGCGCGGCACCTCAAGCCCTTTGGCTGCGCCTCGATGCAGCATTTTCAGAGCACAGGAATGCGACATATCTACAATGATATGTTGCATTCCTGTGCTCTCCCCTGCGCTGGCACAGAAACAGCTGCCATGCGCCGGCACAGGCACCCTTGCACCATGGTGCAAGGATGCCGGCGCCATGGGGAGATTGCTTTTGTGCAGGAAAGGACACCTTCCTGCACAAAAGCAATCGCTGCAGGTGTTTTCCTCTTTCAATGCGTGCTGTAGAATGCAGCACGCATTGAAAGAGGAATAAACTAGGAGAAATGAAAACATTTCTCCTCTTGTCGCTTGGCTACGTCACCCCTTTGGTGGCTCAGCAAACTGTCGCATTTACAGGTTTACGATTTCTCGTAAATCTGGAAATGCATCAGTGGACATAGGTGTTGTGTGGGAACACCCACAGCAACACCCATGTCCCGCCCCTAACACGTAAAGTGTTGCATGAACAGGGGCGATATTTACAAGCACAGGTTAAATCACGCAGTGTGACTTTACCTGTGCTTGTAAATATCCCTTAGCAGGCTGCGCCACCGGTGCATCACACAACGTAATACACCGGCGGCGCATGGGGTTTGTAAATCTGCCCGCTTGCCCGCTGTATTTACAATACAGTGCTCCATGGTGCAAGGATAAACTGATGCGTCAGAAATTCTGATGCAGTTGTTGGCCCAAAAGTCACGCATTGCTACAGTTGGGCCGCAAGCAGGACGCAACTCCAGCTATGTATTTTGCCTATACTTACTGTACTGCGTCACTCCTTACGCCTGCTTCAAGCTGGCGAAAGGTCTTGACACCGTGTCATCCTAAAAGTGGTGCAGTGAAATCTTGTAGATTTCATTGCATCACTTTCACAAGGACTTCCTGCGTGGCAACGCCCACCCTGCATACATTATACCTGACACAGGTATAATGTGACACTGCACTTTACAACGTGACGCATCTCCCTAGATGCATCACATTGTAAATAGGGCGCATTGGTGGCGCCGACGTTGCGCCAAAAAAGTGACGCAATGGCGTAGCAAGAAGGCGCTAGGGGCTTGTAAAACTGCCCCTTCATCACAGCGGAGTTCAAAGCAGGGAGTAGGTAGTGTGTACAACACAATGGGTCACTTAGGCACATAGCAGAGGCCTCACTTTTTAAGAGTCCCAAAGGTTAGGACGGTCAGAAATGGGGAAAGAAGCTTTTCCAAAATAGGTCCCACCACTTGGAATACTCTACCATTGTCCATCAGAACTGACCCTAATCATAAACGTTTCGTAAAAATCTTAAAACTTGGATCTTTTAAACTGATATAAAATCCCCTGTCTGTCTATCTCTAGTCCAGCCTTGCGCAAGCGCTCTGAGACCGAACGGTGAGTTATGCACTATATAAAAATAAATACATAAACATAAACATAAACATATTGTACATACATTGCTAACAGGGTGATAGATTTCGGTGATAGACAGTGTTAAAAAGATGTATGCTAACTACAGCAAACACTGGTTAGTGGTAATTCTTGTAAATATACCCAAAAGTATTACTCAGACAATCTTGTTGCGCAAACGGGTGTAATGTCTGATAGTTATATGTTTTGTTAATCAAGGAGAGAGAGTGGAATTAGAGTAGCGAGTTTGTTTCCCCTAGGATATAGTGGTTAATCAAAGAGAACTAGCTATGTCTGTGTGCTATGTGTCTACATGGGAAACCATTTGGTTTAGTATGAAGCCCCTCACCCACCAACCTAGTTGGTGGCATGCTTCATCCTCTGGCCCCACCCAAGGCACCGAGTGCGCCTCAGGTGTGCTGCTACGCCAGGTTACTGCGGAGCGGGTTTTTTGGAAGGTGAGTGTGCTGTGCAGGTGTGTTGCGTGAGATTTTAACATTCTGTCCTTGGGGACCCTAATGTTTACTTTATTGGTGGGCCCCAGGCAGAGGTTAAAAACAAAGGGGCATATTTACGTCTTCTGGCACATCTCTGCAAATTAGCAGGGATGCGCCAGAACCGATGCATCATGCAATTCCCTCCTTGCGCCACCACAGATGCGCCGCATTTACAATGCGGCGCACCATGGTGCAAGGAAGGGCAGATGCGCGACGCATCATGTGGTGTACGGGCGGCGCATTGCTGGAGTCGCGTCGCAAGCATGACGCAACTCCAGCAATGCTCAGGGCCGCCCAATACTTAACATGCAGCGTCAGTTCTTACACCTGCTTCAAGCAGGCGTAAGGAATTGACGTAGCAGCGTCGCAGAAGTGCCTCCGTGAAATCTTGTAGATTTCACGCAGGCACTTTTGCGAGGCACACAGGTGCCGGAAAGCCCACCCTGCGTGGGAACGCCCCCATTGTGGCGCTGGGCTTTATAACGTGACGCATCTCCCTAGATGCGTCACTTTGTAAATACCTCGCAGGGATGCGCCACGTTTACGCCGCTGTTGCGTGACGCAAGGCGGCGTAAACGTGGCGTAAGGGGCTTGTAAATCTGCCCCAAAGGCTTGGGATGTGTAGGGGTTGACTTATGGTCTCCCACATCCAGTGTGGTCGACTAGTTTCAGCCAGGCCTTTTTATTAAACTGGCTTTCTTCAGGACCTATGTGTGGAGGTGTTACAGGGATCTATGTGATTATCCGTGCCCTGTATGTGAAGTGCGATAGGCAATTATCGACGCTTTAGCGGCCGCTAAGCGATGATAATACTATCGCCCTATTAGCAAGCTGTCGCTAACTGATGTTAGCGACAGATTTTAGGCGATAGCGAGCGGTTTGGGGCCCGCTATGCATGTCAGCGATGTTTATCGCTAATGACATGCAAAGTGGGCGTACCCAACCAGTTAGCGACTGAAAGCAGTCGCTAACATCGCTATTGCCTATTAGCAAGGCAGGCGTAGCAAAAGAAATATACGTGCTCAGCACGAATATCTCCAAATACTAACACCTGTCCAGACCAGTTCTTAGCCATGTTATCCAATGGGAGGTGGATAACATGGCTAAGAGCATTTCGTCACTAATGCGTGAATATCGCTGTATTCTCAGCGATATTCACGCATTTCGCCGCTATCGCTGGATATTTTAGCACAATGGAGAAAAACGTTGCTAATAGCATGTTTTCTCCGCTAACATATCCAGCGATAGGCAGCAATAAAAAAAAGCGCATTTTGCGATAAATATCGCTATTCCTTGGTAATATGCCCCACGTTTCCCACTGGTATTTGGTATATAGGCATGCATATAAAACAAATTCAAAAGATCGCAAAGGTGCGCTACTTAGCAACAAGACAAAACAGACACATAACAAATTATCAGGTCCGTGTCCATAGTATTTTTCTTCAAGTATCTTCTTTTATTAAAAATTTATTGAAAAACCAATTGTGATTGAAAGAGGCAGCCGACGCATTTCGTCCAGACAAATGGACTTCTTCAGGGCATTGAAGCAAATAAGGGCACTCCTAGGTAGAATTGTCAGAGTGTCCGTGGTAGGTAAGTATTACGAGCTGGATTGCAAGAGTGTGTTTCAACAGGAATTATTGAAACAATAATATCTGCTTCTCTTGGAAATAAGGAAGTCAGCGGTAAGATGACACCATCATCACTTCAGAGGAGGTTTCTCCAGGTCGGATTTCAGCCATATCAAGGTTCGATCGGTGATTGACCTTTGTATTTTTGGCCCACCTTATTGTGGTGAGACTGTTGGACTAACTTATGCTGGTGTTATCATACCACTGACTTCCTTTGCTTCCAAGAGAAGCAGATATCGTCATTTCACTAATTCCTGTTGAAACAAAATCTTGCAATCCTGCTCATTGTACTTACCTACCATGGACACTCTGACGTTGATTCTTCCCAGGAGTGCCCTTATTTGTTGCTATGCACTGAAGAAGTCCTTTTGTGTGGACGAAAAGCGTCAGCTGTTCTTTTCAATTACGAGAGGTTTTTAATACATTTTGAATATAAGAAAATACTTGAAGAAAAATACTATGGACCAGATAATTTGTTATGTGTTTGTTTTGCCTTGTTGCTAAGTGGTGCACCTTTGCGATCTTTTGTAATTGTTAAAATCCTGCATTGGATTGCACCGTAGCAGTGGGTGCATTAACAGTGTGCACATATAACTGATGGGGACTCCCATTATATGTATATTCACTAGGGATAGATGGTCATGTGCTAGGCCCTTGCAGGGTCCACTGTCAAAGCTGGTTTTATATAAAACAAATGTCTAATTATGATTTTCCTAGTATAGGAAAGTCTGTTCCACTCCGCTTTCAATTTGAGTGTGCGCAGTGACGTAAATGCTGGGCAGAGACAGATCACATGCTCCATTGTTTCAACCGTTCTTCCGCACCTTCTGCACCATAGTACATCAGACATACGGCGCCAGCCTGGCAGATCTTTTAGAAATTGCCAGTCACCGAGTCTGATGGCCATAAAACTAAGTTTTAGGTGCAGAGGATACGTGCATGACAGATAGGATGCGGGAGCTATACGCCCGTACGAGTTCATAATAGCCCAGGCGTGTCTACGTTTGGCAAGGAGGTTTTTATCAGTAATGAGAGAGCTCATTCTAACACATTTCTTGACAGTGCTTTTAAATACTGACACGCTGGGGTTGAGGTCCCATAGGTCGCCCGCAGAGAGTTCTACGATGGAATCTTTAAAAAGGCAACCATACGAGCCCCCTGGGTTTTTCTCGATTATATCTAGCCAAACTAGTGACTCCAGTGTGCCTACGTCTGCTTGTCTCAGTTTATGGCAAAAATTTAAAAACGTGCCAGTGCTAGAGACTTCGTAGTTTAATAAGCCAAGTTCTAGCCTAATCTGAGCAGCAGAGGCACTTTTGGGCAAGCGGAGGACCTTTTTATAGATTTTGGTGACATGTTGGTTTAAAGTCTTGTTTAGTTTACCCTTAAAAGTCTCAATGCCATATGCCAGTGTCGGGCCAGTTTTTGCTCTCATTACCTCAAGTAAAGGTGTTAGGCTTAGGCCGGCCAGCTTTTTTGAGAGCTTTGAGAGGGTCACCTGTAGAGTCACAGCTTTAACTGATATCTCCTTACGTTGTTTAGCAAGGTTGCCCCTTGAGTCGAGGTTAACCCCTAGGTATTTATATGTTCTTCCTACTGCAATACTCATGTTGTTGTACATCCATCCTCCCCCTGCTTTTCTTTTTTTACCAAAGGTAACCACTTGTGTTTTCTTAAGGTTAACCTCTAGTTAATTTACAGTGGTGTAATTGTATAATTTAGCTAGGAGCCTTTGTAACCCCACTCGTGTGAGACTAAAAAGCACTAGATCGTCAGCGTAGAGCAAGTTGCTTATGGGAACTCCACCCATCTTTGGTGGGTGACTGTTGGTTTCTTCTAAGGCTGTCGGTAAATCAGCTATAAACAGATTAAAGAGAAGCGGGCCAACACACAACCCTGCTTGACACCCCTGGTTGTCATGATTTTCCGGGAGAGATGTGTGCCGGACCCCAGCTTCACCTGAACCCATGTATCTGAGTGTAACTGAATAATTGCCTCCAGGAGTTTTCGTGGGATTCCCCATTTCTTTAACTTTTCCCATAATGCTGCCCTGGGGACTCGGTCGAAGGCGGCTTTAAAATCAACGAAACAACAAAAAACCGCCCTGGATGTGGCGCAAACTTTGTCAACGATTATGGCCAATGTTAATAAGTTGGTCATGGTCCCGGATTTAGCAGTGAAACCTGTTTGAGTCATGGGGATCAAGTTGTTCACGTCCACCCATGCTCTCAACTCATTCAGGAGAATGCCGGCGTAATGCTTGGCCTCAATGTCCAAGAGAGCAATTAGTCTATAGTTATTTGGGGATGAGTGGGAGCCTGATTTATAAATTGGGTGGATTGTTGCCCCACGCCAGGAGTCCGGTATAATTGAGGTTCTGAGAGAGTAGGTAAAAAGATTGGTTAAATGACCCGACCAAAATGGTACATTTGATTTAAATAAATTCTGTGGAAGGCCATTGGGGCCCGGGGCTCCGTCCGATCTTGCTTTCAACAATGCTGTAGTGACTCTTTCTTGGGAGATCTGGAGGTCATCGGTGCATGGGTCCCAGCAACCAGTGGACCTGTCCAGCTGTTGCTTGAACCTGTTTGCTTCAGCCTGAGAGCACATGTGTCTGTAAGCGCTGTTCCTTCTGGGGACTTAAAGTGCTCTCACAGAAAAGTAAACCAACTGGCTTCTTGAATGTTAGCTGACCCAAAGCTGCACTTGCTGGAGTTTTGACGATTAATTAAGGCCCAGAATTTTCTTGCGTTGCAGTTTTTGCTTTCCCAAAGTAATTTGCACCAGAATTAATTTTCTTGAAGTTGCTTTTCTTTCTTTACCGCCTGCCTGAACATTTTTTGTGCAGATTTATATGCCTTAAGGTGCTCGACATCTCCCGGAGATTTCATTAGAGACCGCAGTGCGCTGTTCCTAGATGTCTTTAGCGCCCTTGTTTCTCGTGAGATTGAATGCTGGCGACTAGCCAAGTCCATCTGATAGTGGTGTTTGATTGGAAAAAGGGATATCAGTTGTGCGCGACCATGCCGCGGCTGAAGAAAACCCCGGGACAGAACAGTCTGAGATAAAAGCCTGGCTTGCCTCCTTGACGAGGGGTATTATGTCGTCGCTCCATCTTAGGCGTTTCAAATTGTCACAGTGCATTCCTGTGAATGAGTTTGGAGCAGTTTTGTGGAACTCTGGATTTATTTTGAGGATTACGGACTGAGGTCGATGATCGCTTTCAGTTCGCGGGTGAATGCTAAAGTTGCCCAGATGTTTCAGCAAAGCCGAGTTGCAGATGGTATAATCTAAATACGAGTGCTTGCGGCCGTTCGTCCAAGACCAATTTGGAGGAGTGTCATTTTTGGATCTTCCATTTATTACCAGAAATCCTGCGCTGTGGAGTTGCAGCACACAGAGTTCTCCCAGACCGCAGTAGCCTTGGTTTGGTGGTTTAGACTGTTCTTTTACCTCTGCAAATGAAAATGGGGTTAGCCCTTCGCAATCTTCTGTATTACCTTGAAATAGATTGGTGTTGAAGTCCCCTGTGATTATACAATCTGCGTGAGGTTGATCCGCAGCCAGGGCCCGCACAATTTTCATTAGACGAGTTAGATGGCTCTTTTTTGTGCGGGTACTGGGATTGATGTAGATGTTAAGCAACAGGAGTGGACATTGTTTACTCCACAAATAGATTTTGACACCCAGTAACCAGTCTTCGTCGAAATTTAAAGACACAATCGGGCCTTTTAGATTTTCGGAGACATAGATCGACAGGCCCCCTTTGGGATGGCCAAAAAGGCGGTCTCTAATTGCTGGTTTCCAAAATTCAATGAAGCCTGTAACTGGGGAGTTTTGGGTGGCCCATGTTTCTTGAAGTGCTATTACTGTGTGCCCAAATATAAAGGAGTGTGTGTCCAAATTGGTGTTTTTGTTGTGGAAACCACTGATGTTCCATGATCACAAAGTAAATGAGGAATCCCGGCCCGAAATTGGGGGCTTTACAAGTAACACAGCTCGGGGTATCGGGAGGACCGAGGTCTTACAATTTGAATTTAAAAGAAAAGATGCTCGGGGTCAAGCCGTTTTGTTGCAAGACAGGGCTGCTGGAAGCCACCCCAAGTCTTTCGTTTTGCCCAGGTTGGAGATTATGTTCAAGGGAATTGAGTTCCCCTCCGTTGTCCCCAGGGCGTTTCTTAAAATAGAGTAAGGCCTAGGTTTGGCTCCTGGTTCTATAGTTTCGGCTTTTTTCAAGGTGTCCTCGTGGTTAAGCAGCCGCAAGGGATAACCTGGGGGGTTATGGGGGTAGATTTTAATGCCCCATTCCCGAAAGATTGCACTATTTTCAATAAATGCTCGTGCCCAGGTTGCTGATTTAAGTGACAGCAGGGTTACCTCAGAGGGTTGATTGCCTCGTGGTGGCAAGAATTCAATGAACTCAATGTCTTCTGTTGTAAACACCTCAAAGCCCGGTACTCCGTTCGCTAGTTTTATTATATTTGACCTGTTAAGGGTGTCATGTCGACCCTTTGAGATGTATTCTGGGGCGAAGAGTATTTTGGCACCCTGTGTGTTGCCTTTGACCCCCTTACTGCTAGAGCTTGTATTGGGGTGAAGAATATTTACTGTTGGACAACCCGCGTCTGAGCCCAGTCGGGACTGAGGAGAATTTAGTAAGCCTCTACCCAATGTCTGATTGTTTAAGAATGTGGTTGATTTGTTGTTATGGGCTTCTGTTACAGTGCTGGGCCCAATGATTGGGTTTGCCTCGATTAATTTATTGTTGTGGATTACTTTTAGGAAACTGGGACTAGTAGTTAAGTTAGCCAGCTGAGGTAAACTAGAAGTAGGGGCAGATTGAAGTTGTGTTGTCATGGCTTTAGTCATTGATTGAGTTGGGTCACTGGAGTGGGCTATTAGTGGATCGGTGGGGGGTTGAGACTCAGTTACTGCTGCGATTATAGATGTGGTGGTGCAATCCTGTCTACTGCCCAAAGTTTGTTGGCAGACACTCGGGTTTGAATCGTCCTTAAGTATGCTTTTACTGGAAATTGATGCCCTGGGAGTTAATTGAGGGACGCTTTGGGCTTTTTTATTGCTAGAGTTTACAAATAACGGGAATAATTTGGGGAGATCATTTGTTTGATTTAATCTTAGTTTGTTTCTCTGTTTGCGCTGGCGTTTGCGCTCCCTCTTGCTAATATGGAGGGGTGGGGCAGAGAGTGTGTCCAGTGTGGAAATAGTGGCAGGGCTGGCAAACGCCGTTGCCCTATTGGCGAAAGTGGGTTCCGGGTCCCCATTTGGTGGATCAGTACTTGTGGCCGAGGTCGCGGGCAGCGCTGCCATGGAGAGTGAGCCCATGGAGCTATGAGAGGCCTCTCGATGGACAGTTGCCACAGGTTCTGCCACCCCGCTCGACTTAGGCACAGTCGTTAAGCCGTGCGGAGGGTTGAGCGGTTCGGAGGTCATAGTTGAGGAATTTTGATTTGGCTTGAGGAAAGTTTCAGATTGGTTGCCTCCCTTCAATTGCTTAACTTCGCTTATAACGGTGGATAAGAAGGACGTAAGCGAGGATAGTGAATCGATAATAGGCGAACAGCAGCAGACTGATTGGACTAATTTGGAGGATGATTGTGCTCCTATAATTAGATTGTTTAATTTGTGTCTGCGTTGTAGGAGTGATTGTTTTTGTGCAGGAAAGGACACCTTCCTGCACAAAAACAATCATGAGAGGTGCTTTCCCTATTTCTATGTGTGCTGTAAAATACAGCACACATAGAAAAAGGAAAAAGAAGGAGAAATAAAGGTATTTCTCTGCGTTGCTCCTCCCCTCAGAGGCATGGGAATCTGACGCATTCCTAGGTTTAAAAAACCTTTTAAATCTGTTAATGTGTCTGATTTCATGATGTTGAGTGGGAACACTCCCAGCAACACCCATGGAACGCCCCTTTCACACAGAGTAATGCGTGAAAGGTGGCCATATTTACAAGGACATGAAAAGCTATGCAGGGTGGCTGGACATGAGCTTGTAAATATGGACAGGCACACTTCCACCGGTGCGTCAAAGACAGAGTGATTTACTGGTGGCGCAATGGGCTTATAAATAAGCACCATAGAATCGGGAAAATGCTGGTAAGGACTGTTTTTTGCAAGAAGGTGTCCCTCCATAAAATCAATCCGATTTACAATGCAACCCCATTTCATCATGACGCAAGGCTGCCTGCTTTGGTACTAGGCAGCCTTAAGTGCGCCAGCGCCTGGAAAGAACAGGAATACGTCATTTAATGGTAAATACAATGCATTTCTGTATTTTCCCTCTCACGCAGCTTAGCGCAACAAGGTGGTTTTATTTAGAGCGCTGCACGAAAGATTGATAAATCTGCCCCATAGTTAGGGTGACCAGTGGGTATATTACCAAGCTATAGCGATAATTATCGCTAAGCTTGGTTAGCGGGCAAAATTATAACGCCGCACTCCGACGATTTTTATCACTTAGGAGCCTTGATATTATCAAGGTTTATCTCCTAAGCGATAAAAAACGGCCGAAATGCATGAATATCACTGAAAAGTCAGCGATATTCATGCATTAGCGAGCAAATGCTCTTAGCCATGTTATCCACCTACCATTGGATAACATTGCTAAGAACTGCTCTGGGCAGGCGTTAGCTTTTGGAGATAATCGCGCTTAGCGCGATTATTTCCAAAAGTTGGTAATAGGGGATAATGATGTTTTCAGTCGCTAACATCTTGGCACACCCACTTTGCATGTCATTAGCGATAATTATCGCTGACATGCAAAGTGGGCCCCTAAATGCCCGCTATCGCCTATTAGCTGTCGCTAACTAGTGTTAGCGACAGCTAGGTAATAGGGCGATTAAATTATCGCCGCTTTAGCGGGAAAAATTCCTGCTAAAGCGGCGATAAGGCCCTTGGTAATATGCCCCCAGATTCTCAAAACAAAAAATTGGGACAGTTCATAGACATAGAAGTAGGACTACAGTTTGCAGTAACGCTCAACATAAAAGTAGGACAATGTGACAGCTGCCATAGGCATAGAAAAGGGACTAAAATGGCAGCCGCCTCCACAGACACAGATGAAGAATTAAACACAAATCATATGTGTGACACAGACTTAGCCGAGAGAGACATCGAGATTTCAGTGACCGTCACCCGGGTGACCTGCTAATTGCACGGTGTGAATTCCTTACTTGGTGACACTAATAGCTCCCTATGGATTGCAAAGTATGACTCACTGCACAGCCTGGACAACACGGCCTGGAGGCACGGATTGAGCAGCAAAACCAAATTTCCGGGGCACGCATTGGCTCGCGCCCTGAGCCTGCCAGTGCCTGCAGCCTGGCCAGCCTTGGCAGAGTGTGTTACAGCCCAAGTAAGTTTAAGTTTTAAGCCTGGGTGCCAATGGCAGCGCGCGATAAGGCAGCTGCAGCGCCTGCGGTGTTACTCAAAACTGTGAAATGGGTTGCAAGACTGGTGCAGCGTGAAGTGTGTTTTATGTTGTTGGGGCCTCTCTGACATAGGTTTCCTGTTGGGCCGGATCACTTACATGACGTCAGAGAGTGGCCCCGAGTCCTGATGTTCTCCTGACCTCAGTTTGCTGGGAAGGAGGGGGGCACCGCAAAGGCTGGCAATCTTTATGTTCATTTTTCCGCTGGCCCATCCAACAACAGTAGCCACCAGACTGTTGTTAGGGCCTCGCACATCCTGTTTGGGCTGGATCCCACCTTGGAGAGAGGCCCTGAACTGAGTGATGCTCTCAGCGCAGCATCATTGATTATGACGGATGAACCAGCGAGTCCAGTATAAGTCAGCAAAGGCTGAAGGTGCAAACCTCAAAAAACAAACAACCACAAAAAAATAAAAAACAGCTCCTGACTTAGTGTGCAGAGAGCCTTGATTTAATATGTTGCAATGGAGTTTCCTGATACTTGTACGATTCTAAGTATTTTTACTTTGACATGAGTATAAATGACAGTTGTTTAACCATTATTTCTTACGCTTTGCAGCAGCTAACGTAGAGTTTCTAGTTGCTCAATTTGGTATCATATCTGATATTTATAAGTTTCCCTCATTTTAATATCTTGATTTTGCTTGCAAGAAAGTGCAACTAATAGGACCATATTATCATGAACAGCGATAACATTATCGCCGCTTTAGAGGCAGGAAACTGCTGTTAAAGCGGCGATTAGGGGCTTGATAATATGCCCTTGTGAATTCCCATACAAGCCCAGGTTCACACCAGAACCTGGGCTTCTATGGGAATTCACAAGGGCATATTATCAAGCCCCTTATCGCTGCTTTAGCAGCGATAATGTTATCGCCGTTCTTGATAATATGGCTCTTAGTCGTTAAAATGTCACTCATAATTACTCTGAAATTATGAAAATGTCACACATAGAAATCTAAAACCTTGGCAGCTATGCATGTAACATTACACCTACAACTAGCCAGGAATATTCACTTTATCAGTAGCATAAGATAAATAAGCAGCAAACTTGGGCTTCGTTGTACATAACATTGAAAATGCTTCAGTTCGGTGATGATGAGACTGTGATAGAACTAGGGGCCATATCATCAAGAATGGAGCAAACATTATCTCAGCTTTAGTGGCGGGAAACTGCAGCTAAAGTGGCGCTAAGCGCCTTGATAATATGCCCTGGAGAATTCCAATAGAATGCCCTGGTTCTGGTGTCAAGGACATCAAACCTGGGCTTCTATTGGAATTCTCTAGAGCATATTATCAAGCCGCTTATCGCCGCTTTAGCGGCAGTTTCCTGCCGTTTTAATATCTTGTATGGAGTATTTCTGCGCTCTCTCCCTTCGACGCTATGCAGCGCAGAAACTTTGCTTGCTGCCCTGCATTGAGTGAGAGTTTAGTAAATGTGCGCTGTGGTTCACTGATTCCATAGTCGGCAGCTCTTGCCGTAACACCACACGCTCTCCCACAGCCCTGCTTTCCTTACCTTGGTTCTCCTTTCGGATTTGGTCCAGGTCTCCCCGCAGTGCTCCACAGCAGCCCAGGGGCCTCATTTATTAGAAATGACGCATCGGTGTGTGAAAGCAGCCATGCATCACTTCTCAGTGCACACTTCTTGCGACATACCTGATGCGTCATATTTAATATATGACGCATCATGTCGCAAGGAGTTACAGAAACGTCAGTATTTATGACGTATCTGTAAGCGCAAAAGTGACGCATTGCTGGAGTGTGTCACAAAAGTGACGCAACTCCAGCAATGCGTCCTTTCACATGGCGCAAGCCCCATGTGAAAGGGCCTGCGTCAGTCTTACGCCTGCTGTGAGGCAGGTGCAGGATTTTGACGCAACAGCCTCCAAGAAGTGACGCAGTGAAGTCTCATAGATTTCGCTGCGTCACTTCTATGAGGCTTTTTGCGGGGGAACGCCCCCCCCTGCATACAATCAATCAATCAATCAATCATAACATTTGTATAGCGCACTACTCACCCGGCAGGGTCTCAAGGCGCTTGGGGGAAGGGGTCCGCTATTGCTCGAACAGCCAGGTCTTGAGTTGTCTCCTGAAGGCGAGATGGTCCTGGGTAAGCCGAAGATGGATGGGGAGGGAGTTCCATGTCTTGGCCGCCAGGTAGGAGAAGGATCTACCTCCGGCGGTGGCTCTTCGGATACGTGGTACGGCGGCGAGGGCGAGGCTTGTAGAACGTAGCTGGCGGGTGGGCGTGTAGGTCAGGCGGTCGTTGAGGTACTTGGGGCCCAGGTTGTGGAGAGACTTGTGTGCGTGGGTGAGGAGCCTGAACGTGATCCTCTTGCTGACGGGGAGCCAGTGCAGGTCCCTCAGGTGGCCGGAGATGTGGCTGCGTCGGGGGATGTCCAGGATGAGTTGGGCAGAGGCGTTCTGGATGCGTTGGAGTCTTTTCTGTAGCTTGGCTGTGGTTCCGGCATAGAGGGTATTTCCGTATTCCAGTCGGCTGGTGACGAGTGCCTGGGTGACCGTCTTCCTGGTTTCGGTCGGGATCCATCGGAAGATCTTGCGGAGCATGCGTAGGGTGTTGAAGCTTGATGAGGAGACGGCGTTGACTTGTCTGGTCATCGAGAGGGAGGAGTCCAGGATGAAGCCCAGGTTGCGTGCGTGGTCTGTTGGCTTGGGAGTGGTGCCCAGGGCGGGGGCCACCAGGAGTCGTCCCAGGCGGAGGGCGATGGTCCCAGGATGAGGACTTCCGTCTTATCTGAGTTCAGATTCAGGCGGCTGTTCTTCATCCACTCGGCGACGTCTTTCATCCCTTCGCGTAGGCTCGTTCTGGCGGTGGCGGGGTCTCTGGTAAGGGAGAGGATCAGTTGGGTGTCGTCGGCGTAGGAGATGATGTTGAGGTTGTGTTGGCGTGCGATGGCTTCAAGAGGTCTCATGTAGACGTTGAAGAGGGTGGGGCTGAGTGATGATCCTTGCGGTACGCCGCAGATGACTTCGGTGGCCTCGGATCGAAACGGGGGGAGGCGGACTCTCTGTGTTCTTCTGGCGAGGAACGAGATGATCCACTCCAGTGCCTTATCTTGGATACCGATGTTGCTGAGGCGCTGAACTAGTGTGCGTTGGCAGACAGTGTCGAACGCTGCAGAGAGGTCTAGGTGGATGAGGGCCGCTGTTTCCCCGTTGTCGAGCAGGGTTCTGATGTCATCGGTGGCTGCGATGAGGGCGGTCTCGGTGCTGTGGTTGGCTCGGAAACCGGACTGCGAGGGGTCGAGGGATCCGTTCGTCTCGAGGAAGGCTGCAAGCTGTCTGTTGACGATCTTCTCAATGACTTTGGCAGGAAAAGGGAGGAGCGAGATGGGGCGGAAGTTCTTGAGGTCGGTGGGGTCCGCTGTTGGTTTCTTCAGTAGGGCGTTGAGCTCGGCATGCTTCCAGCTCTCCGGGAAGGTGGCGGTGTTGAAGGAGATGTTGATGACGTCCCGGAGTTGGGGTGCGATGATGGAGTCGGCCTTGTTGAAGACGTGGTGGGGGCAGGGGTCGGTTGGAGATCCGGAGTGGATGGTGTTCTTCGTGCTGGCTGTGTCTTCGGTGGTCACCGTGGTCCAGGTGCGGAGGGTGGCGGTCGGGGGCGTTGGTCGACGGTTGGGTGCGTGGATGGTGCGCCGAAGCTGTTGTGGATGTCGGCGATCTTGCGGTGGAAGAACGAGGCGAGAGAGTCGCAGAGATCTTGTGAAGGAGTGATGTCGTTGTTGCCTGTGCTGGGGTTGGAGAACTCCTTGATGATGCTGAAGAGTTCCTTGCTGTCGTGGGCATTGTTGTCCAGTCGTTCCTTCAGTGATTTCTTCTTGGTGGTGCGGATAAGCTGGTGGTGCTTGCGGGTGGCGTGTTTGAGGGCGGTCATGTTGTCTGTGGTCTGGTCGAGGAGCCAGGCTTTCTCGAGGGTGCGGCAGTTTTTCTTGGAGTCCTTGAGTTCGTCGGTGAACCAGGAGGCTTTCTTGCTTCAGGGTCTGCTGGGAGGGTTCTTCAGTGGCGCGAGGTCATCGGCGCAGGCGGTCAGCCACTGCGTGAAGTTGCGTGCTGCTTCGTTTGGGGTCCGTTGTGCGGGGGGTGGGTTCTGGCTGAGGGAGGTGGTGAGCTGCTCGGCGGTGATCTTGCTCCAGCTCCTGTGAGGAACCTGTTGCGGGTGGTGGTGGTGGGTCGTGGTTCTTCTTAAGCTGAAGTGGACGCAGCTGTGGTCGGTCCAGTGAAGTCCGGTGGAGTGGCTGAAGGTGATGTGCTTGCTGGATGAGAAGACGGGATCAAGCGTGTGGCCGGCGTAGTGGGTGGGGGTGTTGACCAGTTGCTTGAGTCCGAGGTTGGTGAGGTTGTCCAGCAGGGTGGCGGTGTTGCGGTCCTTGTTGTTCTCCAGGTGGAAGTTGAGGTCCCCTAGGAGGATGTAGTCAGCGGAGCGGAGGGCGTGCGGGCTGATGAAGTCCGTGATGTCTTCGCTGAATTGTGTACGTGGTCCCGGGGGTCTGTAGACGAGGGTGCCTCTGAGGGTCGTCTTTGGGTCGGTGTGTATCTGGAAGTGGAGGTTCTCGGCGGCGGCGAAGGTGTCGTTGGAGTCGGTCGTGATGCGGATGGTGTTCTTGTGTACGATGGCGATGCCTCCTCCAGTCTGGTTGACGCGGTCTCTCCTGGTGATCTTGTATCCGTCTGGGATGGCGATGGCGATGTCGGGTGCGGAGGAGGCGTGCATCCAGGTTTCTGTGAGGAAGGCGACGTCTGGTGAGGTTGTGTCGAGCAGGTTCCAAAGTTCGATGGTGTGTCTGTGGATGGAGCGGGTGTTGAGCAGGATGCACTTGAGGTGGCTGTTGTTGGTGCTCGGCTTGGGGGCTGTGGTGCAGGTCCGGAGGCAAGTGAACTTGCAGGCTTGACAGGTGAAGGGTCCGTGGGTGCATCTCGGGGTGGCTCTGTGGCAGGCTCTGGTTCGGTCGGGTTTGAGTGCGATGAGGGTGGCGGTGAAGTAGGTCCGTTGTGTGGGCAGGCATCATCGGGGGCCAGGGGTCCTGGCGCTGGGCGCGTGCCAGGCGCGGACGGGCGTAGACGGGCTTGCCTTTGGCGCGCCTTCGGCGCACAATCGGTGCGCCCGCTGCGCGTATGCATGGGCGTCATAAGAAGGAGCCAGGCGGGAGGAGCAGCTGGGTGGCGGGAGCGGGGCGGCGAATGGGCAGGAGGGGGGCGGGGCCGCAGGGAGGCAGTGGCGGGAAAGGAGGTCAGAGGGCGGCTCAGCGGCGGCTGGGTCGTCCGGGGGAAAAACGAAGAAAAAAACGAAGGCACAAATGAAGGCAAAAACGAAGGCAAAAAGATAAGGCAAAAACGAGGCAGTAGCAGGGGTGTGTGGGGACGACCTCGCCTGGTTACATTATACCTGACGCAGGCATTATGTAGCGCAGGGGTTTACAAAGTGACGCATCTGCTTAGATGCGTCACTTTGTAAATAGTGCGCAACAGGAGGCATGTTTTAAGCTTCCGATGCGTCACAAAAAGTGATGCACCGAAAGCGCAAAACTTATGCAAGGCCTCATAAATGTGGCCCCATTTATGTCCCCCAATCTTCAAACGGAGCTGTTAATTATATTGCAGCTGTCCACACTGCCCACTAACAACCCTTCATATTTATTGTCTTCCAGTTTTGTATAATGTGTACTCTTCCTCTTCGGACTCTCACTCATATTTTTTACAAGCATGAATTCAGAGATAATATTATCTCCCTATTACCAAGCTGTCGCTATTAGCAACAGCTAGTGACCATCTTGGGCCCCACTTTGCATGTCAGTGATATTCGAGCCCTTGGAGATATTTGTATCTCCAAAAGCTAACACCTGCCCCTGAGCAGTTCTTAGCCATGTGATCCAATGGGAAGTGGATAACATGGCTAAGATCATTAGCTCAATAATGAGACTGATAATGAAGTTTGGCTATTGCTTGGTAATATGCCCCACAGAGTGCTAATTTCAGCTATGGTAGTCTAAAAAGGACATGTTTCAAAATTGAGTTAGTGTAATCATGTTATTCTATAATACTATTAGGGTGTCCGTTGTTTCCAAACATTTGAATCTATTTTGGAATATTAGGCGTTTATACAGGATTTATAGACAAGTATCTTTGTCAAAGGTAGGGATTCTTGGCTTCTAAGCAATGTATTATAGGAAGCAATGCATTATGGGTATGCTGGTTTGGCAGAGGCATTTTCTTGAGGACCTCTTCTTAGTGACTACAGACTGCAGTTCTAATGGTGGCCGACAGAGGTCCCTTAACCCATGCTCTGGGTGTTCCTAATCTATTTTACTCGGCTCTCCAGAATAGGACTAGGACCCCCAACTAAACATTCCGAATTACTTTCACAAGCTGAAATATTTGTGAAACAAGCAAGTGCCTACTTTAAAGACGCCTATATTCACGTGCCCTTTCCAGTCTTCTGATTTCAATTCGTTTTTATTTGCGAGGTTTGTAGGTACAAGCATTTCCTTCTTGGATTGAGTGCATGGTAAATATTTATCTATGTTTCTTTTTTAGTAGCCCAGCTATATTCCAGGGACATTAGAGAGGTTTACTGAGAAAGATAGAAATGAGGGGCATATTACCAAAGGAATCTTTCCCGCTAAAGCGGCGAAATATTTTATAATTATCGCTATAGTTAAAGCCTTATGCTTAAGAAACAGTGAACCTCAAATCCTTTAATATTTGACGTTATTTTGACAGTCGAGTCAGAGACGTTGAATAATTAATCTTCCTCTTCGGACTCTTATTCATATTGTTTACAAGCATTAGCAGATCTTCTATATAAGAGATAGAGATCTTTCAAAATTTGGGACTATATCTTTCACTAGCACCACACACAGTATGCTAATTACAGATACGGTAGTCTAAATAGAACAAAGTAATAGCAGTGTTCGACACGACTATAATCATGTTATTCTACATTACTATTAGGGTGTCAATTGTTTCCCTACATTTGAATGTATTTTGGAATATTAAGCGTTTATACAGGATACATAGAGAAGTATCTTTGTCAAAGGTAGGGATTCTTGGCTTCTAAGGAATGTATTATAGGAAGCAATGCATTATGGGTACACTGATTTGGCAGAGGCATTTTCTTGAGGACCTCTTCTTAGAGACTACAGACTGCAGTTCTAATGGTGGCCGACAGAGGTCCCTTAACCCATGCTCTGGGTGTTCCTAATAACCTATTTTACTTGGCTCTCCAGAGTAGGACTAGGACCCCCAACTAAACATTCCGAATTACTTTCACAAGCTGAAATATTTGGGAAACAAGCAAGTGCCTATTTTAAAGACGCCTATTTTAATGCGCCCTTTCCAGTCTTCTGATTTCAATTTGTTTTTATTCGCGAGGTTTGTAGGTATAAGCATTTCCTTCTTGGATTGAGTGCATGGTAAATATTTATCTATGTTTCTTTTTTAGTAGCCCAGCTATATTCCAGGGACGATAGAGAGGTTTACTGAGAAAGATAGAAATGGGGGACATATTACCAAGGACATTATCCCCGCTTTAGCGGGAATTTTTCCCGCTAAAGCGGCGATAATTTTATCGCCCTATTACCTAGCTGTCGCTAACACCAGTTTGTGACAGCTAATAGGAGATAGCGGGCATTTAGGGGCCCACTCTGCATGTCAGCGATGATTATCGCTAATGACATGCAAAGTGGGCGTGCCAAGATGTTAGCGACTGGAAACAGTCGCTAACATCGCTATCCCCTATTACCAACTTTTGGAAATAATCACGCTAAGCGCGATTATCTCCAAAAACTAACGCCTACCCAGAGCAGTTCTTAGCCATGTTATCCAATGGAAGGTGGATAACATGGCTAAGAGCATTGTCACGATAATGCAAGAATATCGCTGATTTTACAGCGATATTCATGCATTTCCCACGATTTTTACTGCTTTTGAGATAAACCTTGATAATATCAAGGTATCTCAGCGGTAAAAATCGTCGGAGTGCGGCGATATTTTAATGCCCGCTAACCAAGCTTAGCGATAATTATCGCTATAGCTTGGTAATATGCCCCTAATTTTCTACCTAGTTCCTGAGGTGTACTGGGCACCGCCTGCGCCCGGCACTGGTGTATGGCCGGCGGGTGGCACTGTGTGCAGAATTGCACATTAGGGGGCAGTTTTACAAGGAACTGATGCATCTGCATAGATGCATCAGTTTCCTTGCGCCAGTGTCAAATGTCCTTGCGCCACCATGGATGCGATGGAGCAGATCTGCAAGAAAGTGCCGCAGCGCGGCACCTCAAGCCCTTTGGCTGCGCCTCGATGCAGCATTTTCAGTGCACAGGAATGCGACATATCTACAATGATATGTTGTATTCCTGTTCTCTCCCCTGCGCTGGCACAGAAACAGCTGCCATGCGCCGGCGCAGGCATCCTTGCACCATGGGCACCTTCCTGCTCAAAAGCAATCACTGCAGGTGTTTTCCTCTTTCAATGCGTGCTGTAGAATGCAGCACGCATTGAAAGAGGAAAAAACTAGGAGAAATGTTTTAGAAATGAAAACATTTCTCCTCGTGTCGCTTGGCTATGTCACCCCTATGGTGGCTCAGCAAACTGTCGCATTTACAGGTTTACGATTTCTCGTAAATCTGGAAATGCATCAGTGGACATAGGTGTTGCGTGAGAACACCCACAGCAACACCCATGTCCCTCCCCTAACACGTAAAGTGTTGCATGAACAGGGGCGATATTTACAAGCACAGGTTAAATCACGCAGTGTGATTTACCTGCGCTTGTAAATATCCCTTAGCAGGCTGCGCCACTGGTGCGTCACACAACGTAATACACCGGCGGCGCATGGGGTTTGTAAATCTGCCTGCTTGCCCGCTGTATTTACAATACAGTGGTCCATGGTGCAAGGATAAACAGTTGCGTCAGAAATTCTGATGCAGTTGTTGGCCTAAAAGTCACGCATTGCTACAGTTGTGCCGCAAGCAGGACACAACTCCAGCTATGTATTTTGAGGCCTATACTTACTGTACTGCGTCACTCCTTACGCCTGCTTCAAGCTGGCGAAAGGTCTTGACAAAGTGTCATCCTAAAAGTGGTGCAGTGAAATCTTGTAGATTTCATTGCATCACTTTCACGAGGACTTCCTGCGTGGCAACGCCCACCCTGCATACATTATACCTGACACAGGTATAATGTGACACAGCACTTTACAACGTGACGCATCTCCTAGATGCATCACATTGTAAATAGGGCGCATTGTTGGTGCCGACGTTGCGTCAAAAAAGTGACGCAATGGCATAGCAAGAAGGCGCTAGGGTCTTGTAAAGCTGCCCCTTCATCACAGCGGAGTTCAAAGCAAGGAGTAGGTAGTGTGTACAACACAATGGGTCACTTGGGCACATAGCAGAGGCCTCACTTTGTGGTCGAGATTTGACATGGGAGGAAATAGAAACCGTAGGAAAGAGCGAGGTCTATGCAGCACAAGGTACAGCTGAGGAGACAGGACTCACCGACAGCAACACTCAAGAGGATTTTAACTAGGAGGGACAGCAATGCCTGGGAGGGGCCAGTGATCTGCAGCCGTCTTAGTGGGAGAGTTTCACAAAAGTCACGCAAAGCAGCGCAGCCCTCCACGAGGCTGCGCTGTGCATGACAGGGAGGGAGCAAGAAAGCTCTAAATCTTCAGAGACATGGCTCTCTACTCCCCTTTCCATTGCGCATTGACTTTACGCATCTAGGTATAAGCACCTGTAGCGCGTATACCAGACCGGCAATTGCCACGTTCCGTCACAAACGCCTACACCCCGCCTTATTCGCTCACACGTCTAGGCACCAGGCGCTAAGCCACCCATTGGGTGGTTGACAATTTTGCGTTTTTTAACTTTATGTGTCTCTTGTTTGTCCTTTTTCCCTTTACAGGTACAAACTGAGAGGAAATACCTCTTACATATATCAGCACCTTAGCGTGTGCTTCACTTACAGGGCATTGATAATCACATAGATCCCTGTAACACCCCCACACATAAGTCCTGAAGAAAGCCAGTTTAATAAAAAGGCCTGGCTGAAAATAGTCGACCACACTGGACTTGGGAGACCATAGGTCAACCCCTACACGGCCCAAGCCTTTGTTTTTAACCTCTGCCTGGGGCCCACCAATTAAGTAACTGTTAGGACTCCAAGGACAGAATTTTAAAATCTCACGCAACACACCAGCACAGCACACTCACCTTCCAAAAACTCGCTCCGCAGTAATCTGGCGTCGCAGCACACCTGAGGCGCACTCGTTGCCTCGGGTGGGACCCGATGATGAAGCATGCCACCAACTAGGTTGGTGGGTGAGGGCCTTCATACTAAATGAAATGGTTTCCCATGTAGACACATAGCACACAGGGGCATATTACCAACCAATAGAGATAATTTTTGTCTCTAACTTGTTTAGAGACAAAAATTATCGCCGCACATCGGCGATTTTTATCGCAGATAAACCTTGCTATTAGCAAGGTTTATCACAAATGCGATAAAAAACGGCCGCAATGCATGAATATCGCTGAAAAGTCAGCGATATTCATGCATTAGCGAGCAAATGCTCTTAGCCATGTTATCCACCTCCCATTGGTTAACATGGCTAAGAACTGCTCAGGGCAGGTGTTAGCTTTTGGAGATATTCGCGCTTAGCGCGAATATCTCCAAAAGTTGGTAATAGGAGATAGCGATGTTAGCGACTGTTTCCAGTCGCTAACATCTTGGCACGCCCACTTTGCATGTCATTAGTGATAAATATCACTGACATGCAAAGCGGGGCCCAAGATGGTCGCTATCTCCTATTAGCTGTCGCTAACTGGTGTTAGCGACAGCTTGGTAATAGGGAGATAATTTTATCTCCGCTTTCTTGGCTTTTAAAGCCAAAAATGCGGAGATAAACCTCCTTGATAATATGCCCCACAGTTATATGTTTCCCTCATCTTCGATGCTTGATTTTGCTCGCCAGTAAGTGTCACTCATAGTCATTGAGATGTCACTCATAATCACACTGAAATTATGAAAATGTCACTCATAAGAATCTGAAACCTTGGCAGCGGTCGTTTGCGCTGTAGAGCTAGGCTGTGTGCATGAGTGTAGCCTAGGTTTTGTACAGGAAAGGTACCCTAACTGTACAAAATACTATGCTAGACACAATGCAAAGCTTTTCCCACCTTCTATGCGTGAGGCACTGTTCAGCATGCATGCAAAGTCGGAAAAACACGAAAAAATGAAAGCAAATCTCCTGTTAGCACATACTTTGATAGGGTTGTTAACTTTTGGTGGAAAACCAGTTTAAAAATCTTTGTAAATATGGTTTTGCGTCAAATGCATTGGTGGTTGCATGAGAACGCCCATGTACCACCCATGGAACGCCTCTTCGGGGCAAAGTAACGTAAAGGACTGTTAAGCGCAGCGGGTGCTATCCAGCGCAAAACAATAGCAAAAAAAAATGTGCCTGTATATTTGACTTTTGTGACGCTAAATCAGTGCAAATGGTTTGAAAATCATCCCCTTAGTCTTATGCGCATAATGGAGGCAAGAGGAAGAATGCAGTTTATACAGCAATAGTTGCTACGTTTTCGTAATGCAGTATTTTACTTGTTAATAAACTACAGACAGATAAAAAGGCTGACGGGGATATTCTCAAGAACGTGTGATAATTATTGAAAAATAACCTTACCGCAACTCTGCACATCGCAGTCGATCGTAGGAAAATAGCGCAGTGTTAACGTGGTATTCTGAAAACAGCAGTACCATGCGATGGTCTCACGATAACGCGTAAAATATCTGCGATAAAGTCACCGGGACAGAGATAAAAAAGTAAACCCCAACGCAAGAAAAGCAGGGATGGGCCCAACAGCGATAAAAAAATCTGTGATAATCTTCCCAGGCCTGCAATTCATACACGTCTGGCGGGAAAAATCACTATAAAAGTAGAACAAAAACATACAAAGAAAAGCCAAACAACAGTAAAGCACAATGAAGGTAGCCAGAGCAAGTACAGGGGACATCCCGAAACTCACAAGCCCCACGGAGGACCAGCCTGGGACCTCAGGCTCAGGGAAGGGCAAGGAGAAGAAGATTAGGTAGAAGCGTTTCAGTCCGCAGGAAATCAGGATTCTGATAACGGAGGTGGTAGAACACCATCAACTACTGTTAGTCACTTCTACTGTGGCAATAGAAAGTGATACCATATAACTGAATGGCCAGACTGTTAAGGTAAAAACATGACAAACTGTAAAACCAAAAATATAATTTACCTACTACTCTGTCCATGCGGACTAGGGTATGTAGGTGAAGGTAAATGGTCAAAATATCGATTCCAAAATATAGACAAACCAAAATATCGAGTCCAAAATATAGAATGGACAAAATATCGAATGGACAGAATATAGAAATCAAAAATATCGTTTTGAAGGTAAGTATTGTAATATCGAAATTAAAAATATAGATAGTCAAAATATCGATGGACATAATATAGTTTATTAAAAATATCGAATTTTTAATAATATCGAATTTTTTAAAGTGTTTTTTATGTTAGTATATGTGTGAAAAGTGTATATATTTTTGTAATTTATATTAAGTAATTAATTTTATGTTATTTAATTATTGCGTAATTTAATTCTGTAGCGGGTTGTAGTTTTATAGGGGAATACGGTGGGAAGTATTTTAATTATAATTAATTAAATATGTTTATTAATTAATTGTTATTTATTCTGAATTAATTGTTAATTAATTTTTAATTGATAATTAATTAATTGTGTTAATTGATAATTAATTTGTATTAATTGTTTAATTGACAATTATGTGAATAATATTATTTTATTTTCTATAGCGGGTTGTGGGTTTATAGGGGAATAGGGTGGGAAGTAATTTAGTTATAATTAATTAAATATGTTAATTAATTAATTGGTATTTATTTAGAATATATTGTCAATTAATGTTTAATTTGTAATTAATTAATTTTTAATCGATACTTATTTTTCATTAATTGATTGTTTGTTAATTATGTGAATAATATCATTTTATTTTTAGTAGCGGGTTGTGGGTTTATAGGGGAATAGGGTGGGAAGTAATTTAATTATAATTAATTAAACATGTTATTTAATTTATTGGTATTTATTTTGAATAAATCGTCAATTAATTTGTAATTGGTAATTAATTAATTGTTAATTGATAATTAATTTTTATTAATTGATTAATTGATAATTATGTGAATAATATTATTTTATTTTTAGTAGCAGGTTGTGGGTTTATAGGGGAATAGGGTTGGAAGTAATGTAATATAATTAATTAAACATGTTAATTAATTAATTGGTATTAATTTAAAATAAATTGTTAATTAATTTTTAATTGGTAATTAATTAATTCTTAATTGGTAATTAAAATGTATTAATTGATTAATTTATAATTATGTGAATTATATTAATTTATTTTCACTAAAGTGGAGATATTAAAATTTACCCCTATGCTATCCAACGCTTTCCCTACTGTTGCACTCTCTGGAGTGGCAATAGTAATTTTTACCCCTACGCTATCAATCAATCAATCAATCATAGCATTTATATAGCGCACTACTCACCCAGAGGGTCTCAAGGCGCTAGGGGAGGGGGGTCCGCTACTGTTCGAACAGCCAGGTCTTGAGTTGCATCCTGAAGGCGAGGTGGTCCTGGGTCAGGCGGAGGTGGGTCGGGAGGGAGTTCCAAGTCTTGGCGGCGAGGTAGGAGAAGGACCGTCCCCCTGTGGTGGCTCTTCGGATGCGGGGGACGGCGGCGAGGGCGTGGCTGGTCGATCGAAGCTGGCGTTTGGGAGCGTAGAAGTTGAGGCGGCTTTTGAGGTATCCTGGGCCTTGGTTGTGTAGGGCTTTGTGTGCGTGGGTGAGGAGACGGAAGGTGATTCTCTTGTTGACCGGGAGCCAGTGCAGGTCTCTCAGGTGTCCGGAGATGTGGCTGCAACGGGGGATGTCCAGGATGAGTCGTGCCGAGGCGTTCTGGATCCGCTGGAGTCTTTTCTGGAGTTTGGCGGTGGTTCCGGCGTAGAGGGAGTTGCCGTAGTCCAGACGGCTGGTGACGAGGGCCTGGGTGACCGTCTTCCTGGTCTCGGTGGGGATCCACCGGAAGATCTTACGTAGCATGCGCTGGATGTTGAAGCACGACGAGGAGACGGCGTTAACTTGTCTGGTCATGGAGAGGGAGGAGTCCAGGATGAAGCCCAGGTTGCGTGCGTGGTCTGTTGGTTTGGGTGCGCTGCCTAGGGCGGAGGGCCACCAGGAGTCGTCCCAGGCGGAGGGTGAGGATCCCAGGATGAGGACTTCCGTCTTGTCCGAGTTCAGCTTCAGGCGGCTGTTCTTCATCCATTCGGCTACCTCTTTCATCCCTTCGTGAAGGTTGGCTCTGGCGGTGGTGGGGTCGTTGGTGAGGGAGAGGATCAGCTGGGTGTCGTCAGCGTAGAAGATGATGTTGAGGTTGTGCTGGCGTGCGATGTTAGCGAGGGGGCTCATGTAGACGTTGAAGAGGGTTGGACTGAGCGAGGAGCCTTGAGGGACGCCGCAGATGACTTCGGTGGCTTCTGATCTGAACGGGGGGAGGCAGACTCTCTGTGTCCTTCCGGCGAGGAAGGAGGTGATCCACTCTAGTGCCTTCTCCTGGATTCCGACGTTGCTGAGGCGCTGCACTAGTGTACGGTGGCAGACAGTGTCGAAGGCCGCGGAGAGGTCCAGGAGGATGAGGGCCGCCGTTTCTCCGGTGTCGAGCAGGGCTCGGATGTCATCGGTGGCTGCGATCAGGGCGGTCTCGGTGCTGTGGTTGGCCCGGAAGCCAGACTGCGAGAGGTTGAGGGATCCGTTCGTCTCGAGGAAGGCGGCCAGCTGCTTGTTGACGGTCTTCTCGATGACTTTTGCAGGGAACGGGAGCAGCGAGATGGGGCGGTAGTTTTTGAGGTCGGTGGGGTCGGCTGAAGGCTTCTTTAGTAGAGCGCTGAGTTCGGCGTGCTTCCAGCTCTCCGGGAAGGTGGCGGTGGCGAAGGAGGTGTTGATGATGTCCCGCAGGTGGGGTGCGATGACAGCGTCGGCCTTGTTGAAGACGTGGTGAGGGCAGGGGTCGGTCGGAGATCCGGAGTGGATGGAGTTCATCGTGCGGACGGTGTCTTCGGTGCTGATCGGGGTCTAGGCGCGGAGGGTGGTGGTGGGGGGCGGTTGTTCGGTCGTGGCGTGCATCGGTTGAGTGCTGAAGCTGTTGTGTATGTCCGCGATCTTGTTGTGGAAGTGGGCGGCGAGGGAGTTGCAGAGGTCTTGCGAAGGGGTGATGTCGTTGTTTCCGGCGTTGGGGCTATCCAACGCTTTCCCTACTGTTGCACTGTCTGGAGTGGGAATAGTAATTTTTACCCCTACGCTATCCAACGCTTTCCCTACTGTTGCACTTACTGGAGTGGGAATAGTAATTTTTACCCCTACGCTATCCAACGCCTTCCCTACTGTTGCACTTTCTGGAGTGGGAATAGTAATTTTTACCCCTACGCTATCCAACGCTTTCCCTACTGTTGCACTTACATGAGTGGGAATAGTCATTTTTACCCCTACGCTATCCAACGCCTTCCCTACTGTTGCACTCTCTGGAGTGGGAATAGTAATTTTAACCCCTACGCTATCCAACGCTTTCCTTACTGTTGCACTCTCTGGAGTGGGAATAGTAATTTTTACCCCTACGCTATCCAACGCTTTCCCTACTGTTGCACTCACCGGAGTGGGAATAGTAATTTTTACCTCTACGCTATCCAACGCCTTCCCTACTGTTGCACTCTCTGGAGTGGAAATAGTAATTATTATTATTTTTTTTTTTTTGGTTCAACTGCTTTTATTATATCTGGACTTCAGTACACTGCTTCACACACCTACAACCCGGAGGCCGGCGGCTACAATGCAATCAGTAGAAAGTATAACCGATTAAACACAGCCTTAAACCGGCATCCCGGAGGCCCGGTGGCGTTTAACAGAGATGTAAGAGGAACGGCTGTCAGCTTGTGCAGCGAAATGAGAAGTGTATTATAGGACGCCGTGCAGTAGAACAAGATTTGCGTTGTAACAGTCCGAAACCTTAAACATATCCCCCCCCCTCCCGCATCGTTAAAAACAAAACATGAGTCAGAGAGTTATATCAGTCTCGGTTCTGTTACAGCACCACAAACGCAGCATATGTAGAACATGTCTGCCGGCTATCGCCACAGGAAAAGAGAACTTAGTCTATGTCTTCCGGGCCAACCTGTGGGACAAGGGGAGGCTCGCATATGTTACCTCTAAATTCGTTCCAGCTGGACCATATGTCTCCCCATTTGCGGGGGCAGCCTCTTGTCTCGTAAACAGTCTTTTCTTGCAGCATGCACCAGTCCATGTCGCTTTGCCAGTCTCTCAGTGTCGGTGGATTAGGGGCTCCCCATAGTCTTGCAATGTTCCTTTTTGCCACCATCTGCCCAAGTGTCACCCAGACCTTCCCCCTGGAAGACAGGTCTGTGGGCTCCCAAATGTTCAGGAGACATCTTTTGGCCTCAAGACGGAGTTCTACCCCCAAAACCTCGCGCATACAATGCACCACCCTCCTACAGTATCTTTGCACTTTTGGACACTCCCACAGTATGTGGAAGAAGGTGCCTGTCCCTCCACAACCCCTTCTACAGAGCCCCTCTCCACCCTTCCCCATCGCTACCAGCCTTGTACAGGAAATGTAGACTCTGTGAAGGATTTTTAGTTGGACTAACCTTAATCGGGCCGAGATCGCTACCTTCCTGGGTGAGGCTAGTGCGTAAGACCACTCTTCCTCATCTATCTCCAGCCCGTCAGTGACCCATTTGTCTTTCAGGGTGTTAGACCTGTCTGCCCTTTGAGTAGCCCTTCTACTTATTATTTATTTTGTCCCCTTTTTGCCCCTCAAAACCCTTTCAATCTTTTTGTGTCCACTGGATTTTTTGTGATGTTGGCAGGGGTTAGATGCTCTTTTGCCCTCATAGTTTTTACCTGAGGCCTAGGTGCCTTCCCTGACTAGAAGTGAGGGTTACACAAAATGGTGGTTTTCAACTGCCATAACTGCCAACCTCTGAGAAAGCCCCATAGGATAACATAGAGACCTTCCAGAACCTTCTGGACCCTACTGGACCCTGGGTGGCCATTCTATAAAACGGCAGGGGCCAGGTAGCCATTTTGTGCAGTCCAGTGAGCTTGAGGAGAGAGGCAGTGGTAAGGGGAGGTGGACGCGCAAGAAGTAGTTAGTTTGTCAGAGAGATAGACAGCCTCTTCGTGAAGACGTTCCCCCTCTAGCCCCTGACCAAACCCTCTTGTTAGACTTTGTCATCTGAGGGAATCGGCTCGGCAACTGCTGTTGGCCCCTTGAGTCCCTCTGACCTCTGTTTTCCTAGCTGCTGTCTGGGAACCCCCCCCCCCCTCGCTAGACCACCTTACCGGTTGCCCAGAGGAAAAGACCGGAGCGAGCTATGGCGCCCTGCGCTGCCCGAGGAGCCTCTGGAGCGGAGGGGAGTGTCTGTGGAGGCGGTGCCGGGCTAGGCGCTTGAGCAAGGGAGCGCTGTTCCTCGCGCAGACTCAGTAGTGCGGCCATCAGAGGTGAGAACCGGGGAAGCACTGAGCTCCGCGCAGGCCCAGGAGCAGTAAGCGTTTAACAGCGCGAGTGAGGCGGCGCTTGGCAGAGACGCTGCTCTCCCGCGCCTGTGCAGTGGCGCGAACGACGAGAGAGCGGCTAAGACAGCGCGGGTGACTGGATCACCGGCAGCCCCAGACTGGCCTCCCCTCGGTGCTGGCGTGAGTGCGCTGGACCTGTTTTCCGTGGGAGGAGCCGCCGGGAGAAGGGAGCTGGAGGCCTGTTCCCGCGCCTTGCCCAGATCAACCCCAAGTAAGGTGGAGGAAGGGGGGAGATTGACGAGTGACTGGGGAATCAGCCGAGAGGCCAGAAAGGAGTTCTCTCACGCCCCCCTGATTCCTTGAATACCTTTAAGACTAGCCCTGACAGAGTGGAGGAAGACTGTGTTGGAAAGTCTTCTGGATTAGAAGTACAGAGGAAGAAGGGTAGCAGAGAGACACCACAGTGCTGGAGAAGTCAACTGAGATACTGGGGCTAATAAAGCTGGGGGTTGAGGTATAATGTGGGATTCTCTTACAGAGGCGGAGGGGAAGAAGAATCTGTGACTTCACCTTGTGCTAACATAGGAACAAGTTTTAACGGAGCTGATTATAACATTGCAACTGACAACTGAAAACCTGGGGTTACTCACCAATTGTGAGAAAGGTGTCACACAGTGGTTAGTAAGGTAACATTCCAGGGTCCTATGGCCTAGAAATTCCCATAGTAGTAGACTGGAGTGGGTTGAGTTTTAATGATTGGAATTGTTCTTTTATGTAACCAGAATACCTCTTTTCTTGTGTGGGCAATCTATTGTTGTAGGAGGTGCTAAATCTGAGCGTTAAGAAAGTGCATCCTAGATCAATTCACTGTAAAGAGATCATTAAGCTACTAAACTGAGTTCTACTGATGTTACGGGATATGTGTGAGAAGAACGGGTAAAAATGTACAGTGTATTAAATTGTTGAACTACGGAGGAGAGAGAAAAGCTAACAAAGTATTTTTATAAAACAGCTCATATTTTTCCAAATTGGTGTAGTGTCCTTATTTTTGAGTGGTGGATGTCTTGTTACTAAAGGGTGTGACGCAAACTTAACACATGTACCTTTGAGTTAGGCCTTCCCACTTAGTGCCAAGCTACCTTATGTGACTTGGAGGGCCCAGGTCCAACATAATTGGTGCCCAGCGGTGGGATAAAAACTGTGTTTGCGTCTACTCTGAAGTAACAAAGCATACCCCACAGGCCTACACCTGGAGTTTTCTCCTGGCGGACTTCCTAATTACTACTTTTGTTTTTTCTAAATTTATTCCTGGTGGTGGGGGGAGGTGACCCTCAGAGTTTCCTATCCTTGTAACCTACTTCGGGGTGGTTGTCCACACTTTTCACTGACAAGATGGAATTCGAAATGTCAGAGCTGGAGACCTATACTGTGGCACAGCTCAAGGATTTCTGTCAGGAAAGGGGAGTGTTCGTTAGGCGAGGGGCCAAAAGAGAGGAGCTCCGTACTAGTCTGCGAGCCTGGGTGGAAGCGCACACGGAGGGAACGGTAGAGGAGGAGGAGTCAGACAGAAGTACTGTCATCGAGAGGCTTGCAGAATGTCCCCCGGGGAAGGGTGAAATGTCAATCAGCCCCAAGGTAGTCTCACGGGAGGGCAGCAGTGTGTCATCGAGAGGGTTGTCAGAGACCGAGTTAGCCGACAGGAGAGAGGAAGGACAGTTAAGGTGGGAGATGGCCAAACTGGAGATGAAAGGGAGGAGGATGGAACACAAGCTCAAGCTACGAGAGCTCGACCTCAAAGCCCTTAACATCACTCCAAATGGTGGCAGCGAAATCAAAGAATTAACCAGGGAATCCAGACCCTACCTACCTAAAGACATAGTTGCCAGCTACAGCCAAGGGGATGACATAGCCAAGTGGTTGGCTGCCTATGAGGTCTCCTTAAGAGCCCATGGGATCCAGGAAAAACACTGGGGGGGTGGGTTGTACAAGTACATGCCTCCTACTGGGCGGGACACCTTGTTAGCCCTGAAACAGGAGGAGCAGACCCACTACCCCACCATGAAGGTAGCGTTAATCAAAAAGTTTGGGCTAACCCCGGAAAAGTATCGCCAAAAGTTCAGGGGAAGCCACAAGTTAAGCACCCAAAACTGGGTGGATTTCCTGGACTATGCGAGGAAGGCATTGGAGGGCTGGGTACAGGGCAGCGAGGTGAAGGACTATGAGGGGCTATATGATCTTTTTCTTAAAGAGCATATACTCGAGAAATGTTTTCCCGAGCTGCGCCAACACCTGGTGGACAGCAAGCTGACCAACCCCCGGAAGCTTGCAGAGGAGGCGGACATCTGGGCAAGTACCCGGGTGTCCTCAAAGGGGACTGGAGGGGATTCCCAAAGGGCCGGACAGGGCGCCCCTCAGAGAAAGGAGGGGGGAGATAAAAAGAGGGAGTTCTTTAAAGGTCCCCAAAACAGTTTCCAAGGAAAGGGAACAGGTTTCACCCCTAAGGCTAACCCGCCCAGAAACCCTCATCCTGGCCAAAGCCAGCAGCCAAGGGTTGTCCACTGCTTTGAGTGTGGTGGTGTTGGACATTATAAGGGAGATGTCAAATGCCCAAAGAGACCACCCCCTCCCACTGGAGGAAAAGCCCCAGGAGTAGCTAGTGTAGCGCTCGGGGAGGAGTTGCCCTTAGATAAGGGGGGTGAGTGGGCGACCTTAGTGTCCCTGGGAGATTGGGAGATGGTTCCTAATATCCAGGTGCCCCCAAATACTACCAAGTATGTGCAATGGATCACCATCAATGGCCAGAGAGGGGAGGCTCTGAGAGACACAGGAGCCAGTATGACTATGGTAAGGAGTCAACTGGTGTCTCCAGAGCAGGTGATTCCCAATGTACTCCACCCTGCCGCGATGGCTGACGGCAGAATGGGCCACTACCCTGTGGCCTAGGTTCCCTTTGAGTGGGAAGGGGTTGCAGGTTCACTTCGAGTTGCCGTAAGCCCTGCCGTGCCAGTCGATTGTCTGCTGGGGAATGACATGGAGCACAATGCTTAGAGAGAGGTGGAATACCGGACTCATTCGGAGATGCTGGGTACACCTGACTGGGCCTGTGTAAGCACAAGGTCTGCGACTGCCCAGAGAGGGAGTTCGCCTGGGTTGGAGCCTGGAACAATGGCCCAGCCCGCTGCCAAAAAGGGACAGACCCGAAGACAGGAGAAGCCTGCTTCGGCTTCCACGCCCCATGTGACAGATCGGCCACCTGCGGTGGTGAGCCAGGAGTCCGTGGAGGGGGAAGTAGTCTCCCTGGAGGACCTACCCATCCCTACTGAGTGGCATGTGGAGGGAGGGCCTACCAGGGAGGAGTTCTGTAAGGGCCAGAAGAAGTGCCCTACCCTTGATGGACTGAGGCGACAGGCCGAAGCCCAGGCAGCAGGGAACGTTGCAGGACACTACAGTGAACCCAAGGTACCCTTACCCGTTCATCAAGGGCCTTGGTAGTCCCACAACGATACCTAGCCTTTCTGTTAGAATTGGCTCATGAAATACCCTTGGCAGGACACTTAGGTCAGGACAAGACCTTTGCTCGGCTTGTCCCCCACTTTTACTGGCCTCAGATGAAAGTGGCGTCTGATGCCTACTGTCGGACATGTGTATCCTGTCAAGCCAGTGGGAAAACAGGGGTGAAGCTGAAAGCTCCCCTGGAACCACTACCTGTCGTTAGCACCCCCTTTGAGAGGGTGGGCATCGACATTGTGGGGCCATTGGATCCACCAACAACAGCTGGTCACAGGTTTATCCTGGTTCTGGTGGATCACGCCACACGGTACCCAGAGGCAATTCCTCTGAGGACTGTCACTGCACCTGTAGTGGCTAGGGCCCTGATGGGGAACTTCACCCGAGTGGGTTTCCCCAAGGAAGTTGTGTCTGACAGGGGGACCAACTTCATGTCAGCGTACATGCGGGCAATGTGGAAGGAGTGTGTAGTGACCTACCGGTTCACCACTCCCTATCACCCCCAGTCAAATGGACTGGTAGAAAGGTTCAACAAGACCTTGAAGGGCATGATCAGTAGTCTGTAAAGGATACAAGTCGTTTCCGCAGGAGCGTCAGGAATCCGAAGTATAATCCACAGCCTTCCCCTGCAGCCTTCCGACTCTATCGAACACTAGAGCACAAGAGGCGGAACAGGGGAAAACAGGGAGACAAAACAAGGAAAGGTGGGGGTAACAATTGTGTGATGATGGTCTTCAGACTGGATGTTTCAGCCTTCTTGGGGGCTTGGCAACAAGGTAAACTGCAATGCAAAGGAGTAATATTCTTGAGACGGAATGGGACAATCACATTCACAATTATACTTAATATCCTTTCATACCTAGAATGATGTGTGTTATTGTCCCTGAATGGAAGAACCTCTGGTAAGAAATATATCTGGAGCTGCAGTGGAGGAGGCAAAATATACATAAGTCAAGTGTCTCTATTTTGCTGGTAAAACAAGCTACTAAACTTATGCTGCTCACTCTGATTTCTGTCTTAACATCCAAGAGGAACCCCCCAAAGGTGTTAGAGGCTTCAACAACTCTGTTGCCAATATTCGTGCTAGCTGGAGAAACATCTATAATATACAAAACAGGAAGTTACACACTATAACACAGTCTTTTGATACCAATACATATGTGCAGCGCAATAATGCGCTGTTACCGTGATTCTGGGACGTGCAGCTGTAGCCCGATCCACACTGGTCCACGCAAGATACCAAGTCCAAATACTGGATACTCCACAAGTGTAAATACCCCAAAGAATGCCGGGAGTAGGGACGGGCAGGGCATAGAAATAAAATAATGAAATGAGAACCCTAACTAACTAATGCACAGAGGTAAACCCGGCCGCCAGCGGAGAGGAGACCCGGCTGGCCAGCGGAGCACCCCGGTGTGGAAATAAATGAAGAAAGGAGGCTTAGCCCGGCTTGTCAGCGGAGAGCAAGCCCGGCTGACAAGCGGAGCACCAAACGAGGGCTTAAGGAAGGAGAGGAATCCCGCCGGATGGCGGAGTAAAACCCGGCCGCCGGGCGGGAGAACCAACAGAATGGGGAGGAATTAAGGCAACTGAAAGTGACACAAGACGTGTCACAAGGAACAGGCGCAGAAACACCGCGCAAGCTCATAAACAGAGAGAGAGACCACGGAGGCTCGGAATGAAGCCACAACGCCGCGGACTCTCACGAACAAACAGCACACTAGGAAACAGGAACGGAAGTCAGGCACAGGAAGTCAGGCAACAGCCGGACCCGACGGAGCTAGACGCAAGAACGTGAAGCGTCGCTCCATGGGTCAAGGAGTCTTAAGTAGTGCACCATTTAAAGGGACAGCGCACAGGGAAGGGGCTTGAGGCATGACATAGTCTGCCTGAAAGCCTGCGGAGGAAATGGGACGTCCTCCTACCCTGTTTGCTATTTTCCTACAGGGAAGTGCCACAGAAGGGAGTGGGCTTCAGCCCCTTTGAGCTTCTGTATGGGCACCCTGTACGCGGTCCTCTCAGCCTGGTGAAGGATGGATGGGAAAAGTCTCCCAGGAAGCCTCCTCAGGATGTGGTGAGCTACATGCTGGCCTTCAGGAGCCAAATGGCGAAGTTGTGGAAGCAAGCTTCTAACAACTTGGAGGCCAGCCAAGCAGTAATGAAGGAGTGGTATGACCACAATGCTCACCCGGTGGATTTGGAGCCTGGCCAGAAAGTGTGGGTGATGGAGCCTGGAGAGCTAAGTGCCCTCCAGGATCGCTGGACAGGCCCATTTGAGGTGTTAGAGAAGAAGGGTAAGGCCACATACCTGGTGGACCTTAAGACCCCTCGACAGCCCCTACGGGTGCTACATGCTAATCGCCTCAAACCCCACCATGAGAGGCCAGAGGTCATCATAATGATGGTGACTGATGGAGGAGAGGAAGCGGAAAGCGAGCCTCTCCCGGACTTGTTTTCGTCTCAGGAAAAGGATGGGTCGGTGGAGGGAGTGATTCTCTCCCCATCCCTAACTCCTGAACAGCGGGAGGACTGCCGCCAGATACTGGAGCAGTACTCTACGTTGTTCTCCCTTGTCCCGGGAAGGACCCACCTGTGTACCCATGATGTGGACACAGGAGACAGCCCACCAGTGAAGTCAAAGACCTACCGGCTGTCAGACAAGGTGAAGGCCAGCATTCACGGTGAGGTTACCAAGATGCTGGAGCTAGGAGTTATAGAACCTTCCAGTAGCCCCTGGTCCAGTCCGGTGGTTCTAGTGCCAAAAGCAGCTCCACCAGGCACCACTCCAGAACTGAGGTTCTGTGTGGATTACCGGGGACTGAACTCAGTTACCAAAACTGATGCTCATCTGATCCCTAGGGCGGATGAATTAATTGACCGGCTAGGAGCTGCCCAATACTTGAGTACCTTTGACCTCACCTCAGGGTACTGGCAAATCTCTCTGACAGATGGAGCCAAGGAAAGGTCAGCCTTCTCCACGCCTGAGGGACACTTCCAATTCTGTGTGATGCCCTTTGGGCTCAAGAACGCCCCTGCCACTTTTCAGCGGCTGGTGAATCAGGTCCTCTCCGGAATGGAGGGTTTTTCCACTGCTTACCTGGATGACATTGCTGTCTTCAGCAGCAGTTGGGAGGACCATTTGCAACATTTGCAAGCAGTTCTCCAGGCCCTGAAGCAAGCTGGCTTGACGATCAAGGCCAGCAAATGTCAGATTGGGTAGGGGTCGGTTGTGTACCTAGGCCACTTGGTGGGTAGGGGAACAGTGCAGCCCCTCCATGCAAAGATAGAGGCAATCATGGCCTGGGAACCCCCCAAGACCCAGACTGAGGTCCGAGCTTTCCTGGGCCTCACAGGTTACTACCGACGCTTTGTGAAGGGGTATGGCACTATTGTAGCGCCCCTCACAGAGCTTACCTCAAAGAAACAACCTCGACGGGTAGTCTGGACAGAGGCTTGTCAGCAAGCCTTTGAGAAATTGAAGCAGGCAATGTGTGCAGCACCGGTCCTGAGGGCCCCAGACTTCTCTAAAGAGTTCATTGTCCAGACAGACGCATCCGAACATGGCATTGGGGCAGTGTTATCGCAACTCAATGAAGAGGGTCTGGATCCGCCTGTGGTTTTCCTATCCAGGAGACTGCTTCCCCGGGAACAGAAGTGGAGTGCAATTGAGCGGGAAGCTTTTGCGGTGGTGTGGGCTCTGAAGAAGTTGCGGCCATACCTGTTTGGCTCGCACTTCCTGGTTCAGACTGACCACCGACCCCTTCATTGACTGATGCAAATGAAGGGGGAAAATCCCAAGTTGTTGAGATGGTCCATCTCCCTACAGGGAATGGACTTCCGGGTGGAACATCGGCCTGGAGTGGACCACGCCAATGCAGACGGTCTCTCTAGGTATTTCCGCCTTAGTGATGAGGACTTCCAAGGGGTTGGGTAGCTCTCCCCACTTTCAGCTGGGGGGTACGCGTGTTAGACCTGTCTGCCCTTTGAGTAGCCCTTCTACTAATTATTTATTTTGTCCCCTTTTTGCCCCTCAAAACCCTTTCAATCTTTTTGTGTCCACTGGATTTTTTGTGATGTTGGCAGGGGTTAGATGCTCTTTTGCCCTCATAGTTTTTACCTGAGGCCTAGGTGCCTTCCCTGACTAGAAGTGAGGGTTACACAAAATGGTGGTTTTCAACTGCCATAACTGCCAACCTCTGAGAAAGCCCCATAGGATAACATAGAGACCTTCCAGAACCTTCTGGACCCTACCGGACCCTGGGTGGTCAGTCTATAAAAGGGCAGGGGCCAGGTAGCCATTTTGTGCAGTCCAGTGAGCTTGAGGAGAGAGGCAGTGGTAAGGGGAGGTGGATGCGCAAGAAGTAGTTAGTTTGTCAGAGAGATAGACAGCCTCTTCGTGAAGACGTTCCCCCTCTAGCCCCTGACCAAACCCTCTTGTTAGACTTTGTCATCTGAGGGAATCGGCTCGGCAACTGCTGTTGGCCCCTTGAGTCCCTCTGACCCCTGTTTTCCTAGCTGCTGTCTGGGAATCCCCCCCTCGCTAGACCACCTTACCGGTTGCCCAGAGGAATAGACCGGAGCGACCTGTGGCACCCTGCGCTGCCCGAGGAGCCTCTGGAGCGGAGGCGAGTGTCTGTGGAGGTGGTGCCGGGCTAGGCGCTTGAGCAAGGGAGCGCTGTTCCTCGCGCAGACTCAGTAGTGCGGCCATCAGAGGTGTGAACCGGGGAAGCACTGAGCTCTGCGCAGGCCCAGGAGCAGTAAGCGTTTAACAGCGCGAGTGAGGCGGCGCTTGGCAGAGACGCTGCTCTCCCGCACCTGTGCAGTGGCGAAAACAGCGCGGGTGACTGGATCACCGGCAGCCCCAGACCGGCCTCCCCTCGGTGCTGGCGTGAGTGCGCTGGACCTGTTTTCCGTGGGAGGAGCCGCCGGGAGAAGGGAGCTGGAGGTCTGTTCCCGCGCATTGCCCAGATCAACCCCAAGTAAGGTGGAGGAAGGGGGGAGATTGACGAGTGACTGGGGAATCAGCCGAGAGGCCAGAAAGGAGTTCTCTCACACTAGCCCTGACAGAGTGGAGGAAGACTGTGTTGGAAAGTCTTCTGGATTAGAAGTACAGAGGAATAAGGGTAGCAGGGAGACACCACAGTGCTGGAGAAGTGAACTGAGATACTGGGGCTAATAAAGCTGGGGGTTGAGGTATAATGTGGGATTCTCTTACAGAGGCGGAGGGGAAGAAGAATCTGTGACTTCACCTTGTGCTAACATAGGAACAAGTTTTAACGGAGCTGATTATAACATTGCAACTGACAACTGAAAACCTGGGGTTACTCACCTATTGTGAGAAAGGTGTCACACAGTGGTTAGTAAGGTAACATTCCAGGGTCCTATGGCCTAGAAATTCCCATAGTAGTAGACTGGAGTGGGTTGAGTTTTAATGATTGGAATTGTTCTTTTATGTAACCAGAATACCTCTTTTCTTGTGTGGGCAATCTATTGTTGTAGGAGGTGCTAAATCTGAGCGTTAAGAAAGTGCATCCTAGATCAATTCACTGTAATAAGATCATTAAGCTACTAAACTGAGTTCTACTGATGTTACAGGATATGTGTGAGAAGAACGGGTAAAAATGTACAGTGTATTACATTGTTGAACTACGGAGGAGAGAGAAAAGCTAACAAAGTATTTTTATAAAACAGCTCATATTTTTCCAAATTGGTGTAGTGTCCTTATTTTTGAGTGGTGGATGTCTTGTTACTAAAGGGTGTGACGCAAACTTAACACATGTACCTTTGAGTTAGGCCTTCCCACTTAGTGCCAAGCTACGTTATGTGACTTGGAGGGCCCAGGTCCAACACAGGGGAAGTAAAGTGTCAGGGGGGTTGTTGATTAATTTTTTGTACGTGAGGGAGATGGCGTGTTCTGGGAGGTGTCCGTCTAGTAGTCTGTCCTCCAGTGGGGAGGCCTGAGGTATCGTGGTGTCTGGTGGGATATTTGCTATTAGGGAATGTCGTACCTGTAGGTATCGGAAGTATTCGGTACGTGCCATGTCGTATGTTTCTTGCAGGTGTGCGAACGTGTGGATTCCTTTTGGCCCCCAGAGGTCTCTAATTTGTGAAATCCCTATCAGGTCCCAGCTGCGGAACCCCTTTGTGCGCCCCAGAGTGCCCAGCTTTTCAGGGGCCCACATAGGTGTTGACATGGTAAGGACATTCGACCACCCTAGCTTCTTCTGGGCAATGTGCCATATTTGTACTGAGTGCTGGGTCGGTCCGGTAAGTTGATATCTTCCCGGCTTAGAGTAGAGTGCGGCCTCGTAATTCCCCCCAGGGAGTTGCCACCTATCCATCCCATATCCGGGGTCGTCCCCACAGCTGTACGTCCCTTGGTTAATGGCTGAGAGGTGCGCTGCCCAATAGTATTTGCTGATGTCGGGAAGGGCAATCCCACCGTCATACCACCCCAATGTGAGATTATGTAATGCGATTCTGGGCGTCCCCGCCCAAAGGAGTTCACGCTGCGCCGCCTCCACCGTTGCGAAGTATGAGTTGGGCACTAAGTCAGGGTAGTTCTGTAATGCGTACAGGAACCTAGGCAGCGCCAACATCTTAAATAGGGCTGCTCGGCCCAGTAACGACAGTGGAAGGGTCTGCCAGGATTTTGCCTCCCGTTGGAGCCATCTGAGGGGTGGGAGTAGGTTGCGTTCGTATAGCAGGGTCTTGTCTGTGGAAACGAAGACTCCCAGGTATGTGAAGCCGTCTATTGCCACTGTTAAAGGGCAGGTGGCTGGGAGCCTCGGGGGATCCCCGTGTAGCACGTAGAGGTGGGATTTACTCCAGTTTATTCGAAATCCGGAGTTCCGTCCGAAGCTAGTGAGAATGTCGAGCGCCGCAACAATGGATCTACGCGGCCTGGTCAGGTACAAAAGGATATCATTGGCGTAGAGGGAGATCTTGTCCTCCCATCCCTCCGTCCAGGCTATACCTTTAAGCGAGCGGCTCGAGGGAGAGCGCGAACAGGAGGGGAGAGAGTGGGCAGCCCTGCCGAGTCCCCCTCTCAAGGGTGAAGACGTCAGACGCCCTGCCGTTCACTACCACCTGGGCCAGGGGTTCGGTGTAGAGGAGGCGCACCCACGATATGAAATTTGGTCCGAAACCCAGTTTGCGCAGTACTGCGATCATGTAAGGCCATTCTAGAGTGTCGAATGCCATGGTGGCATCGAGGGAGACCACCACCGCATCTTCTTGCAGTCTATGCCTCTGCCCGAGTACCCCATGTAGGCGGCGAATGTTAAGTGCCGTATTTCGGCGGGGCATGAACCCGGATTGGTCCGGGTGGACCAGGGCGGACAGGACCGGCTGGAGTCTATTTGCGAGTGCTTTGGCCAGGATTTTTGGCTCCGCGTTAAGCAACGAGATCGGCCTGTATGAGGCACACAATTCTCTAGGTTTACCTTCTTTAGGTATCGCCACAATCGTAGCCAAGCGCTGCTCTCTGGGCAGGATTCCCTTCTCTCTACTTTCATCAAACATGGGCTTCAGGTGTTTGCTGAGGGCGTCTGGTTGTAATTTGTAGAGCTCTATTGGGAGGCCGTTTGGCCCCAGGACCTTGCCCGGGCGGAGGTCGATAATTGCGCGTTGCAGCTCGGAGAGAGCGAGCGGGCTCTCAAGGGTTTCCCGTTCTGCCTCCGACAGGCAGGGCATTCGGATGTCCGCCAAGAGGGCTACCGAGTCCTCCTCCGGACGGTCAGATTCCCGGCTGTATACCTGCTTGTAGTGGCGTGCAAATTCTTCCACTATCTCCCGGGGTTCTGTTACCACCGTCCCCGAGGCCGTCAGGAGTTCGGGGACTACTCTAGTGGCCTGTTGCTGCTTGTCGAGCCACGCTATTAATTTCCCGGCCTTGTCTTCTTGGTCATATATCATGCCCATCTTGTGTCTGGCTGCCGTCTGAGCGTCTTGCGTAACTAGTTCCCTGTATTCAGCCGTTTTGAGCCTGAGCCTATGGTGTGCGGCAGCGCTCTAGTGTCACTCGCCTCCTTTTCCAGTATTGCCAGGTCTGCTTTCACTGTGGTAACCTGTCGTTCTTTTTCCCTCCGCTTCCCGGCTGTAGTCGACAGTGCCTCCCCCCTGATTACAATTTTAAAGGCCTCCCAGAGGATGACAGGGGAGTCCACCGAACCCGCATTACTGTTGAAGTAGTGGGTAATTGATTTGGTGAGCGTCTTCCTAGTCTCCTCGGATTTCAGGTGCCACGCACTGATAGGAGCGATTCAGCCCTCCCGTCGAGTCCCAAACGTGAAGTGTGCGGTAACTGGTGAGTGGTCAGATATGCCACGTGGTAGGTGCGTTGCGTCGTGTACCGTCATGTCATGTTGTAGTAGAGTGAGGATGTGGTCAAGTCTGGAGAATGTGCCATGGGGACTGGAGAAGAAGGTAAATTGATTACCCACCGGGTGTAGCAGCCGCCAAACGTCAGTGAGCCCGAAGGCTTTTAGGAAGTTCGATAGTCATTTATGTCCTTGTGGTGTGTCCCTGGGGGGATGCCTGTCTAGGGTGCCCGACACTACAGCATTATAGTCCCCTCCCATCACCAGGCAACCGTCAGGGAGAGAGAGTAGCACTTTGCCCAGGTCTGCGTATGCTTGGGTTTGGAGGCCTGGCGGGATGTATGCTGAGAGCAAGTTGAGGTGGTGGCCCTCCCATCTGCCAGACACCACTGCAAAGCGGCCCTGTGGGTCTGACTCAGTGTGGGTTATCTGGATGGGAAGTGATTGACGCAGCAGGATCCCCACCCCCCTGGAGCCTGATGTGAAGCCTGAATGAACTGAAAGTGTGTACCCCCACCTGTTGAGGGCCTGACATGTGTTTCCCAGGAGGTGTGTTTCCTACAGCAGTACTGCGTCCGGTTGGTGCCTTCTAATGAACTGTAGGACTATGGTGCGTTTGAGTCTATCTCCTAGCCTGTTAACGTTCCAGCTCAGGATCTTGAGAGTTTTTTCCCATCGCCTAGCCATAACCGTTACTGTGTGAGGAAACCTGTAACTGCTTTCTGGCTCACGGGTCGAGTCCAACAATATAAACTACACATGACCGTAACACATTCCCAATTCCCCCCCCCCATGCGCCCTCCCAACATCCATATGCAAAGCAAACAATATAACTGTATGTGGACCAGTGGCCCTTAGTCCCCATCCCCACCCGCAGAACCTCCCCCCTCGTTGAACAACCCCCCCACCCTGCTCCCTGCTCCCTGCTCTGTAGGCTCCAAACTACCCACAACCCCAATTAGCAGAGCGCCTGTCGCCCCAACCCCACCCCGGAGAGAGTAAACCACTTCCCCCCCGAGGAACTCTGGTAGTAGGCACGTGTGCCAGTCCCAACTCCAGCCGCCATTCCCGTGGCCCCGAATTATAGGTCCCTTAAGTCTATGGAAATGTGGGGATCAGCCCAAGAGCGCAGTAATCATGGATGAGTGTGTCCGCACCCCATATCAGTGAAAGGAGTCTTACCGCTGTGGACGCCAGCGCAGTTGTAGTCGAAGTGGCGTGGTCCCGCAGTTCGACACCTCACCGCACTGCGTTGTCCTGGGGAGAATCCCAGCGAGGACTGTTGGATCTGGAACGCCATGACCTTTGGCTCTGTTCGTCCCCTGCGGATTTCCCAGCTGCCGACCCCGGGGAAGGGGCTCCAGTTGCTCTCCAGGCGTCTTGATTCTGCATTGCCGGTGCCTCCGGTGCCTGCCCATCGAGCCACTCCTGGACTGCCTCCGGCGAGGTGAAGAATCGGGATTTGCCCCCAAATATTATCTTGAGTTTCGCAGGGAAGAACATCATGTACTTTATTCCTCGCTCTCTGAGTGCTGCCTTCACACCCATGAACGAGCGTCGTTCTTGCTGGACCTGCAATGTGAAGTCGGGAAAGAATCGGATGGTGGCCCCCTCGTACTGCAGGTCTCCTTGTTGTCTGGCCGCTTGAAGGATGGCATCCCGGTCTCGGTAGTTCAGGATTTTTGCAATAATCGTGCGCGGCGGGGCACCTGGCTTGGGCTTGGGGAGCAGGGCTCGGTGGGCCCGCTCGACGGTGAAAAACTTTGAAAGCCTCTTGGGCCGAAGGTGGTGCAGGATTAGGTCTTCCAGAAACAGCTCCGCACTATGCCCCTCTGAATCTTCCGGCACACCTACGACGCGTATGTTACTGCGCCTGGCCCTACCTTCCTGGTCCTCGAGTCTCAAAGCCATTAGGCGGTGTTGGTGGACAAGTTCGTTTGCCCGCCCTTCCAGTTGCTTCGAGGAGGCTGGAGCGCCCCAATGTCAGTTTCGTTGGTCTTGGACCTTTCAGTGGTCTTACCAAGGTCAGTGCGCAGTAGATTGACTTCAATCGTAACCTTGTCCATTTTTGATTCAAGAGTGGTGCTGAGCGTTTGTATTGCGGCCATTATAGAGGTCAGTGAGGGCTCAGTTGTGACCGTGGTACTTCCCCCCTTCGCTCCTGACTGCGTGGGACCGGTAGCCACCGCGTATTTGTCGAGCTTGTTCGTCTGGGTTGTGACTCCCGATTTGGGCCTCATTGTGGACCTTGGCTCCTGCTCCTGTAGACCCCACAGCACAGGCCAGCAGTCGGCGGTCGTTACCCTCGTTCCCGCGCAGCAGTGTAGCTCAGGCCGTCCAGGGAGGCCTCCGAGCAGGCAGGAATCAGTGTCTCGCGGGCAGTCTCGGAGTACACGTGGTTACCAGCGGTCCGCCGTCCGGCTAGGCCTTGCATGGCCGCCCCCTTAGCGGCCTGTAGTTGCTGTATGCTGTTGGTCCTGCCTTATCGGCCGGCACTCCTAATTATGGCACCGTGAATATTTCCGTGGCCCAGCCGTGAGTTCCCCAGGTGGGCCCCCCTCTCGCGTGGCGTCCGGTGCCGCCCACCGCTCCTTGATCGTCTGGCTCTCACCTCCGGTAGTTTCGGCCTACATGCGCACCGCTCCGGTCCTCCGCCCCAACCCAGGAGCGTGCGCGGGAGTGCAGTGGGGGGTCTTCTGTCCCCCGATGGCCGGCAGCGCCGTGTGCCCGGGCTTTTGCGGCACCTCTCCCGGCCTTTACGCCTCTTCTCACCTGCAATCTCAGGGGATCGTAGTCCGTCCCAGCGGCACCCGGCTCGGAGCCGCCTCCCGCCGAAATTCGGAAGTTCGGACCAACTCCGGTCGCCGGGGCGTAGGCCGCAAGCCGGGGCCTAAAGTTCCAGGCAGCTCCGGTCCCGGGCGCCAGGCCGCTGTCGCAGGTCCGGCCGGGTGACGAGTGCGGCGGCGTTTCGTCCCTGTGAGGAGCTCGCTTCTCGCTCCAAGCAGCGATTCATTCAAGGGGGCCGGTGCGCGTGTCTGAGGGCGCTCCGGCCAGGATTGAAGGGCGGATTTTGCGGGGACAGCAGTCGTCCCGGCGGAGCTCGGGTACTAGGCGGCCATCTTCGTTGGCGCCTGGCCACGCCCCCGGGAATAGTAATTTTCACCCCTACGCTATCCAATGCCTTCCCTACTGTTGCACTCTCTGGAGTGGGAATAGTAATTTTTACCCCTACGCTGTCCAACGCTTTCCCTACTGTTGCACTCGCTGAAGTGGGAATAGTAATTTGTACCCCTACGCTATCCAACGCTTTCCCTACTGTTGCAGTCGCTGGAGTTGGAATAGTCATTTTTACCCCTACGCCATCCAACGCTTTCCCAACTGTTGCACTCTCTGGAGTGGGAATAGTAATTTTTACCCCTACGCTATCCAACGCTTTCCCTACTGTTGCACTCGCTGGAGTGGGAATAGTAATTTTTACCCCTACGCTATCCAACGCTTTCTCTACTGTTGCACTCGCTGGAGTGGGAATAGTAATTTTTACCCCTACGCTATCCAACGCTTTCCCTACTGTTGCACTCGCTGGCGTGGGAATAGTAATTTTTACCCCTATTATATCCAGCGCCTTTCCTACTGTTGCATTCCCTGGAGTTGGAATAGTCATTTTACCCCTACGCTATCCAAGGCTTTCCCTACTGTTGCACTCGCTGGAGTGGGAATAGTAATTTTTACCCCTACGCTATCCAACGCTTTCCCTACTGTTGCACTCTCTGGAGTGGGAATAGTAATTTTTACCCCTACACTATCCAACGCTTTCCCTACTGTTGCACTTCCAGGAGTGGGAATAGTAATTTTTACCCTTACGCTATCCTACAGTAATAATATTGTGTATTTTTTATTAATATTATGTTTAATATATATATATATATATGTTTCAACAGATATGATTGTATTTTTATATAAGTTACATTAATTATTTAATAATTTTAAGGTAATTTAAGTATTTAATTATATTTTAGCTATTTATTTGTAATGTTTTTTTTATTTTACATTATTTTTAACAAATTCGATATTTTTACAATGTATATATATATATATATAAACGATATTTTGGACTCGATATTTTGGTACTTACCTGTTTGTAGATAGGAATTCGATATTTTGTCCGTCGATATTTTGGCGTCGATATTTTGGGTAGTCTATATTGTGTCCGTCGATATTTAGTCAGTGATCGTAGGTGAAACAGCTCATAGCTTTAACATACGACTCACAGAGCATCGCTCAGCGATACATACAAAGAAAATATCAGCACCTGTAGTGGAACACTATAAACATACTGAAAATTAAATTAAATGGCTCATTCTTGAAACAATCTCAGCGAAAGATAATCAGAGTAGCGAACCCATGATGAAAAAACATGAGGTGTATTGGATATTTACCTTGGACACGTTTAAGAAAGGACTTAACCAGGATATACCATGGGAACAAGTAATCAGATGTAATCAGTAAAACACCATTGATTCAGAAATCGTAATAAATAGCATAGATCCTAACTAGTTCCTCTTAATACCTTAGCCATTATGGTTGATTGTGATCTGGTAGGATTTACTATAAAAGGGAAAAAAACTTTACCTCAGATCAAATCATAATAAGGGATTTAATATAAACATGGACTATTTTAACAACTTCTTGAAAAGTCCTTGGGACTCATAATGTTAGTCATGATATGCATCATCCAAATGCCATGAAAATATGGAGTATTCAGCTTCACAAGGATAATAATGATTCACTTTCAATGCAATAACTCCCATTACTTTATAAGACTATTAGCATTATAATAATTCCCATTCTATAATGTTTTTAAAAAAAGGATGCTAATCAATAATACGATTTATTCGTGTTAAACATCACCTAAACTCCCAAACCAAATGCCGTATACTAAACAAACATGTTTTATTCACTACAAGATGGATGCCATTGTTCCGTCCTCTTTCCACCTCACTGTGCACGTCTCAATAGGAGAAGTTTCAGGTCTGCAGCGGTCTACTACCTGATGACGTCAAACGCTAATGAAACATGGTAAAATTCACAATATAAGGAACTAGGGGCATATTATCAAGCAGGTCGTTAAAAATTATCGCTGTTTTAGCGGCAAAAAACTGCCACTAAAGCCGCGATAATGGGCTTGATAATATGGCCTAGTGAATTCCATAGAAACCCTTGTTCTGGTCTGAACATGGGCTTCTATTGGAATTCTCCAGGGCATATTATCAAGCCCATTATCGCCGCCTTAGCGGCAGTTTTCTGCCGCTAAAACGTCGATAATTTTAACGCCCTGCTTGATAATATTGCCCCTAGGTTCTTACGGCAATCCTTGTTGTTTCATACCCAGAGGACGATCGTGGCGCCGGTACACCAATACACACTTTGGTGAGTTTCACAACGATCTCCGGGCTTATGTTGTGGGAATATATTCCATTCTGACAAGTACGCGGGAGGGATTTTCCCCGTTTTCTATTGCCAGAGAGAGATAAACTAACACCCTTTAGCTATGATAACAGGATACTTTGTGCAATAAGTTAAACTATTGCACTCAGGATAAAAATTACTATCTGCTTTGGTGTGAACAAATAGGAAGGACCTTGGGTTTTATATCGAATAAATCGTAATGTCATTATCAACATACAAGCATTGCCCATATAAAAACACAATGAACTTCTAGAATAAAGAAATAGGTATTGATTCCCCTTATGTAGAACTTAGCTTAAACACCACATATAACAGAATGGATTACTTATAAATATACATGCATGTATGTTTTCAGACATAATCCACTGAAGGGACAAACTATTCCACGAATCCATGGGCAAACTTTTTCCTGAGGATGCTTATATAAATTGCACCCGTAAAGTAAATAAAAACTATATTGACCATAACGCAACACAGCCTAGGGAAATATGAATAAAAATCATTTTAACATATTTGCATACCCTGCAGCTGTCTATGTTAGTTATCTGCTCCCGTGAAGGAAAATAATTACAACGTAATACATCTAGGGGTATATTATCAAGGGGTTTTATCTCCGCTTTTTTGGCTTTAAAAGCCAAGAAAGCGGAGATAAAATTATCTCCCTATTACCAAGCTGTCGCTAACACCAGTTAGCGACAGCTAATAGGAGATAGCGACCATCATGGGCCCCACTTTGCATGTCAGTGATATTTATCACTAATGATATGCAAAGTGGGCGTGCCAAGATGTTAGCGACTGGAAACAGTCGCTAACATCGCTATCTCCTATTACCAACTTTTGGAGATATTTGCGCTAAGGGCGAATATCTCCAAAAGCTAACACCTGCCCTGAGCAGTTCTTAGCCATGTTATCCAATGGGAGGTGGATAACATGGCTAAGAGCATTTGCTCGATAATGCATGAATATCGCTGACTTTTCAGTGATATTCATGCATTGCGGGCGTTTTTTATCGCATTTGCGATAAACCTTGCTAATAGCAAGGTTTATCTGCGATAAAAATCGCCGATGTGCGGCGATCATTTTTGTCTCTAAACAAGTTAGAGACAAAAATTATCGCTAGTTGTTGATAATATACCCCCTAGATTTTTGGATGAACATCAGATACTACGTATTATACTAAGTATCAAACTCTAGCTATATCTTGGCTTTCAGGTTTTTCCAGAAACAAACCAAAGGGCATATTACCAACGATTAGCGATATTTATCGCTCACGAGGCTCAGCAACAAATTTTTTAACGCTAAGCATCTCATCGGAAATTATTGCAGAGATAACTTGCTATTAGCAAGGTTTATCTCAGAAGTGATAAAAATCCTCGCGCTAACTGCCAAATGAGAGATTATCGCTGGAAAAACAACAATAATCTCTCGAAGTTTGGCGTTATGTTGATGATAGGGGCTCACAAACTTAGCCATGATATCCACCTTCCATAGGATATCATGGCTAAGTCAGGAAAATACCAGGTGTAAAAAAAGCAGCGCTAACCGCGGTTAGTGCTGCTTTTTTTTATCACTAACAGGGTTAGCGAAATCCTTGATAATAGGAGAAATGTCGTTTAACAACATTTCTCCTATTATTTTTCTCTGGAACGCCCCCTTTGCATCTCATTAGAGATGCAAGGGGAAGCGTAGAGAAAAAGGGTGCTAACATGCAAATTTGCGTGTTAGCACCCTGTTGCTGATAGGGAGATAATTTTATCTCCGCTTTCTTGGCTTTTAAAGTCAGCGATATTCTTGCATTACCGAGCAAATGCTCTTAGCCATGTTATCCACCTTCCATTGGATAACATGGCTAAGAACTGCTCTGGGCAGGCGTTAGCTTTTGGAGATAATCGCGCTTAGCGCGATTATTTCCAAAAGTTGATAATAGGAGATAGCGATGTTAGCGACTGTTTTCAGTCGCTAACATCTTGGCACGCCCACTTTGTATGTCATTAGCGATAATTATCGCTGACATGCAAAGTGGGCCCCTAAATGCCCGCTATCGCCTGTTAGCTGTCGCTAACTGGTGTTAGCGACGGCTAGGTAATAGGCCGTGAAAATTATCGCCGCTTTAGCGGGAAAAATTCCCGCTAAAGCGGCGATACAGCCCTTGGTAATATGCCCTCTAATTCCTACCTCAAACCCAGGCCTGGGTGGGAGACTGAACCTTTGACAGCTAGCCATGCGAGTGGGAATATCAAGGACTTGCTGGCATTTATTTTGAGGTTCGACATCCGCTCAAAATGTTGTAATGCAGACATCAAACTGGGCACAGAACGCTGCGGCTCCTTCACATACACCAGTGCATCATCTGCATTGAGGGATATTATGTGGTCTGAACACCTGTAGCCTCACCCGCAGGAAGATTACCAACAGCTGCATAGCAAGAGCGAACAGAAATGGAGACAAGGGGCATCCCTGCCAAGTACCTCTCTGTATCTCCTATCTGGCAGATATGTATCTCACAGATCGAACCCTGGCGGTCGGCCCCGAATAGAACAGGGCTATCCAGAGCATGAGTTTCACACCAAACCCCATGCACCTCAATACAGCTCATATAAAGTCCCACTCAATCACGTTTAATGCTTGCTCTACAGTGAGAGTAGCCACTGCCATCTCTTTCTGGTAGTCCTGCACTGTATACATGATATGAGTAATCTACAGAGATTCAGGAGAGTACTTCTATTGGGGATAAATCCACATTGGTCCTCATGTATCAATTGTTCGATGCCCCCCTGTATTCTATTAGCAAGGACTTTGGATAGGATCTTCACACCCACGTTGATCATGGGGACTAGGCGGTAGGAGCCAAGCTTCTCAGGATCTCTATCTGGCTTGGGGAGCATGACTATAAGTGCCTCTCTCATGGACTGTGGAAGGACCCCCACGTCACAAGCTTCATTAAAGACTTCAAGCAATATCCCTGAGAGCACATCGGCGTATACGGCATACAATTCCGTTGGGAGTCCATCTGTGTCTCAAACTTGGGCATGTTATTGATGAGCACCATGATATCTTCTTTAGTGAGTGCTACCTCTGGTTCATTCCTCTGTGTGGGCGCAAGCTGTGGTAGTTCTAGACCCCCCAGAAACTTCTCTATGGCAGTCTGATTACAGCTCTCCCATCTCCGATATAGAGTCAACAAGTATTTCCAGAGCTCTTTTTTTAACAGATTCCTACATCACCACTAATCTGTCAGTGAGAGACATAAATAAGTACGTCCATTGCTCCCCATGGAGAAGCTACACAAAAGGTCTACCCGGCCTATCCCCCTCTTTGTGCAGTAACTGCTGATACTCTTTCAGGGAAAATTGATCCAGTCGGTCCCATGTCTCCCCACCACATGCCTGGCAGCCACTATTTCACCCTGCTGATTGGAATGACCTTGCTTGCCCCTCTGAAGCCAAACCAACCCACCCTTCTGGGCTCTTAATCCCCTATTTAACTGCTGTTTGATTGCATAACCCTTAGTGAGGCACTCCCCATGCAGTACATCCTTAAGTGGATCCCATTCCTTAGCTCTGGTCTTGGTGGACCCCCAGTTATGGGTGAGGTAATGTTCTCAGGCCTCCCATATGTCTACACATAAAGCCCTGTCTTGCAACATCTCCAGTTTCAAGCGTCAAGTAAGGATAGGGAGAACGTTGCAGCACCATACATACATGAGAGGAACTGGGGTGTGGTTAGACAGGGATCTACGCAAGTGTTCCACAGCAATCACCTGAGCCCCAACACCCATGTCATAAGTATTCTATCTAATCAGCTATATATGTCATGTATACTGGAATGGTATGTGAATTCCGTCCCCGTTGGGTGCAGGGCCCTCCACATGTAAAAGCAGTCCACTTGCATCATTACCCCCTCCAGTGCCCCAATCATGCCCACTTTCATGCTGTGTTTAGGGAGTGAACTATCCATACTGCCATGTAATATACAACTGAGTCCCCTGCCCAGATGAGAGCTGTAACTATGTGTGGCGCAAAACAATTTAGGACTTATTTACAAGCCCCTTCTGACACTTTTGTGCCATTTTGCATCACTTTTTGTGACACAGCAGCGGCATAAACAATGCACCAAGTTGTGCTCTATTTGCAAAGTGGCACATCTAGACAGATGATGCGTAACCTTGTAACCCCCTGCGCCACAAAATATACCAGCGTCATGTATGCAGTGTGGGCGTTCCCATGCCAGAAAGCCTAGAAGAATTGATGCAGTGAAATCTCCAAGAATTCACTACCCAACTTCTAGGACGCCACTGCACCAATACCTTGCGCCTGCCTCATTGCAGTCGTAAGGAGTGACCCAGTGCAATAAGAATAGGTCTCCCCCATGTATTGCTGGAGTTGCATCAGGCTTACGAAACAACTCCAGCAGTGCGCAGGCTCGGACTGGCCATTGCGGGCACTGGGCAATCCCTGGCTGGCCTTCAAAGGTGGGGGGGCGGTTTTTGGGCCCCTGGGGCCGATTTTGTTACAGAGCTGCAAAATTGGCCCTGTAACAAAATTACCCAAAAAGCGACCCTAGCAAAGAGCTCGGTCGTACCCCCAATGCCCCTCAGGGGGAGGGGAGGGCCGGCTGAGCACTTTGCCAGAGCCGGTTTTGGTTACCAGTCCGGCCCTGGCAATGTGTGGGTTTTGCGACATCAGATACGTCAGACTTTCTGACGCATCTGTCAATCCTAGCGTCAGGGTGCGCCTTGTTGTAAATACAGCACATCCATGGCGGCGCATGGGTTTCTCTCCCAGTCGCAAGGAAATTAGCGCATCGCTGCCTTAACGCAGCGATGCATCCGTTTCTCGTAAATAAGCCCCTAAGCACTTTCCAGTAGCAGGATTTATTATCATAGTTGTGGGCATATACATTCAGCAAAGCTATGTCCCTCCCATCCAGCTGCCCCGTGGCAGATAACTACCATCCACATCTGCCTGTGCATCCTTGAGAGAAAAGGAACCTCAGGGGCAATCCACATGGCCACCCCTCTCGCATAAGATGGGTCTCCTGAAGGAGGATAATTTGTAGCTTATGACGCCTTAGGTATGTATGGATCCTATATCTCTTCGTATAGCCATGCAGACCTCTGACATTATTCCAGGTAAGTATTTTAACTACCCCTGGCATAGGTGGTCATGCTCAACCCGTCAGCCCCCATCTCCTGAGTACTGGGCCCTGCCAACGCCCGCCTCACCTGGCGTTACCTGCCTCCAAGTTTCTCCCCTCCGTCCTTCTCCAATTATTGCACCTAAGTTGTGCCAGGAATATAACGTTACAATGCCAAGAAATTGTGTAGTGAAAAAAAGCAATGAAACCTTTTTCTCCCCACACTGCCTGGTACACATCAAACCATTCTGAATGTTTACCCATCTAAGATGCTATTGAGTATCTACACTTTCCCTTCACTCACTATGGCATCTATATCCCTAGGACCCTCTCAATAAAGTTCATGAACAATAGTATGCGGTGTGGCCTGTACAACCACGAGCCACCACCAGCTGAAACCAGTGGGAGACTCACAGGTCCAGACCCACCGGACACCCGGTCCGTCCCCCAAAACATAATGCAGAGGGGTATGAACTGAAGAGAAAACACAGAGAAGAATCAATAACCCTAGAAGAATGAGAGAGGCGAAGCACAGTGCAGCCATCGCCTCACACTGGCATCTGAGACACCAAGTAGAAAGTGTGCACCTGCTCAGGAGTATAAGTAACAAGAGGCTGGGGGAGGAGCCTAGCACGGGACCAAGATGGCCGCGTGATCGTGTAGCTCAGTAAGACCCGTTCCTCCGTTCGTCTATCCTGTCATATATCCTGTGACCCGAGGACCGCGTTCGATGGGGGAATAGTGTTGCAGCGCCCTGGTGAAATTGCGGCTCGAAAGGCGCAATCCTGCCCCCCCAAATCGTCGTACGAAGTTTCGGGCCTTCCCGCCGCCTTGGCCGCGGACGCTAGTGTCAGACGTGACTGGGACCTAATGCGACAACAGCAGCTGTGTCTACCGGAAGTGGTGCCCCCTCCTGGAACCGTCCCTAGGGCCCACCTCTAACTGCTGGGCGCTTCTAAGGGGCCTTCCCTGCACGAATCAGCCACTCTTGGTTCGGCTTTTGGAGCGGTGATGAGGTATGAAGCTTTGTCGGAGGTGTGAACTTGTGTGACAATAGACTGGTTGCCTGAGTCCTCTGTGTTCACCCTCCATGGCGACGAGATCGGAATCCGAGAGACCCTCCACCAGGGGTGGCAGAGTTCAGAAGTCGGTCCAGTCCAATAAACTAGACAGATATACGCTCCCTAAGGGATCTCCGAGCGACCAGAGACAGCTTCCCGTCACCGGGACTCCCTCCCCGAGTGGCGGCTCCGAGCCTTCATTGCAAGATATAATGGAGGTCGTCACCAGAATTGAGACATCGATGGTGACTAGGATGGATGCGCTTGATACCAAATTGGACTCGGTTAAGATTGACGTTAACCTTCTGCGCACGGATCACGATAAGACTAGCGAAAAAGTGAAATCCCTCGACATCAAAACATCGAGCCTGGTAAACGACACCGCTGAGCTCCAGAGAGAGGTTCGGGCCTTACAAGCGGCACGGGAGGAAACCAGACGGCTGCTTGATGATTATGAAGGTCGTAATCGGCGCAACAACGTTCGCATCTTGGGTGTACCGGAAAATGCGGAAATGCGCACGCCTGATCTATTTGTTGAAGACCTGATCCTTAACCACCTGAAGCCTAAGGGACTTAGCAAGTTTTTCACGGTGGAAAGGTCACATAGGGTGCCGGGCGGGCCGCCGAAAGTGGGGGCACCAGCTAGGCCCATGATCGCGAGGGTTCTGAATTTTCGGGACCGTGATGCCATCCTGCAGACCTCGCGAACGGATGTCCCACTACGGTATGAGAATGTTACCGTGTCCTTCTTTCCGGACTTTACACAAGCTGTACAGAAGATGCGTCAGAGTTTCCTCCAAGTCAAGCGGAGGTTGAGGGACAAAGGGATTAAGTACTCTATGCTGTATCCTGCTGAGCTATTTGTCGAAGTGAATGAGCTGATTCGGTTTTTTGATAATGCGGAGGTGGCGTTGGACTGGTTAGACACTGTGAGTTCTGATGACACTGAAGAACAGCGACAGGACACTGGACGGTCGGCAGGGCCCGGCATGAGAGACTCCTGCCTTGAGCGCTTGCTTGGTTTTTGGTCACGGAGGGGGATATGGCCTTTTACTATTGTGTCATGGGTTGAGTGCGTTACTAGAGGTGTAAACGCATCCTTGAAACTGGGCACACCGTGCGGGTTCGTCATGAAGAGACAGACTCTGTTTTTGCTTATGCCAATCAATTGTTTAATCAGTCGTTAGTTGAACAAGTTCAAAGAATCATAAATTCCAATTTTTTGTTTGTTCACAAGAAGAATCATTGTTGATAATTTCAAGACGGGCTCCGATGCATTTCGGGCAGGAGATGCCCTTTGTCAAGGAGCTCTGTAAACACAATAACACGCTTTTATAATGCGGAATCTAACTCAAAATAAGATTGCAATCGGGTAAATGACATTTATCTCAATGTCTGGGGGCATGCGGGGACGCATGCATAGTGTCGGGTACAATCATAGAAAAAGACCTTATAAACCGGTGTGGGTGAAAAAACAGTGTGGGTAAAAAAACATGAGTGAAAAAAACGAGAGACACTTGCATTCCTTGTTCATTTAAGATTTCGTGTTTCTGAAAAGTGAAAAGGTAATCATGCAGTTAGGATACAGTTCAGACCCCGAGTTGGCTAAACTTGCGGGTCTCTGTCGGCATTCCGAATTACTTGGTGTGCAGGAATAGTGAAATCGGCTCAGGAGACCGCGGCGAAGTTGCTCGTGGCTAACGAAGTTGTAGCGAAGTGAGAGAGTGAGTTATGGGGCGGCTCACGGAGTGCGTCGGGAAAATGAAAAAGGGGACATTCAACGTGTCGGTAAACGTGGCGGCCATTTTGTAAAGGGGTGGTGAAAGGAAAGTGACCGATCAAAGAGGGGGTGAACTGACAGGGATAGAGCAAAATACATAATATAAATGCCCAAGCTACATTGTACAAAAGATGCATGTGTGAAACGAATGTACCGTAATAGGTACTACAGGAAACAACTAAATTCAATTCGGTCATTAAGACAATATGGCTTCATCGCCTGTACTCTGTAGATCCAAGCTGTCTCTCGTTGTAGAAGTACTTTATTATTGTCTTTTCCTTCCATTTTGCAGATAGTTTCTAGCACCATAAATTTCAGTTAGGCCGCATTATGGTTGAGTTCATTGAAATGCACTGCAACGCTGGATTTTTGGTTTCTGGTGCGTATGTTCGATTTATGCTCGTTGAGTCGAACTTTTATTTTCCTGGTGGTTTTTCCCACATATATCATGCCGCATGGACATTTCAATAGGTAGATCAAGTTCATTGAATCACATGTCGCATCCACATGTAGTTTGATTTGAAACCCTCTCATGGGGTGACTCACGCTGTTTCCCTTGATTATATTATTGCACACCGGTTTATAAGGTCTTTTTCTATGATTGTACCCCACACTATGCATGCGTCCCCGCATGCCCCCAGACATTGAGATAAATGTCATTTACCCGATTGCAATCTTATTTTGAGTTAGATTCCGCATTATAAAAGCGTGTTATTGTGTTTACAGAGCTCCTTGACAAAGGGCATCTCCTGCCCGAAATGCATCGGAGCCCGTCTTGAAATTATCAACAATGATTCTTCTTGTGAACAAACAAAAAATTGGAATTTATGATTCTTTGAACTTTTTCAACTAACGACTGATTAAACAATTGATTGGCATAAGCAAAAACGGAGTCTGTCTCTTCATGACGAACCCGAACGGTGTGCCCAGTTTCAAGGATGCGTTTACACCTCTAGTAACGCACTCAACCCATGATTAACTACGACGTACATGGACGGTTACGCCACTTGTTGGAGCACCCACAACCTAACAAATATCATCTAAAAACTCACATGAACATTTCTAAACACTAGCTGTGCGCCACGCCTTTAACCTTTACTTTACTTTTACTATTGTGTAACTGTACTGATTTGGACTACAATGTTTGTTCCTTGGGAATGATTCTTTTGGGGGGATGGGTTCGGGGCTGCGCGGCAGGTGCCTCCTCTTCCTACTCTTAGTTACCATTGTTGGGCGGGGCGACAGGCACACTGCGAGTTGGGGTTGGGGCGTTGTCCTGATGCAGGGGTGCAGGGAGGGGGGAGGACTTCTGAGTGAGGGAGGGGGGTTGTTTGCTGTTTCTTGGTTTCGGTTTCATTTTGAATTGCATTGGGTGTTTACGGATGTGAATGTGCGTGGGGGAGTGGGGTGAATGTCTTGCCATAATCATGGATCGGGGATTCGGGTGCTGAGTTGGAACGTGAATGGTCTGGGGGACAAAATCAAAAGGGGCATGGTCAGCCAGTTTATCAGGCGTCATTCGCCAGATGTGGTACTTCTGCAGGAGACTCATCTTGTGGGTAACCACTGTATGGCTCTTCATAGAGGAGGTTATAAATTATTCGCGCATGCTGGGTTTACGACAGGCTCTAGGGGAGTTGGGATCTTGGTGAAGAAGGCTTTTCCGTTTGAGGTACAGGCCTCATGGTCGGACCAGCGGGGCAGATATGTGGGAGTGTCCGGGAGGATCGGGGATAAAGCTGTTACTTTTCTTTCTGTTTATGTTCCCCCGGCCCTCCAGTCTGACACTTTCAAGGATCTTGCTAATATTTTCCTCTCGCTCCCTCTTGGTCTACTGGTCCTGGGTGGTGACTTTAATACTGTTTTGGATGGCAGCTTAGATCGTGTCCCACCGAGATCGCTTCCTCCGGCGCGTCAGTGGCTCTCGGAGTTCACGGACTCTTTGGGTCTAGTTGATGTTTGGCGCCTTTTGAATCCTGGACTGAGGAGTTATACACATCTTTCGGCGGCACATGGCTCCATGTCACGGCTCGATTACATCCTGTTGCCCGCGGTAAGGGGTTGACCAGAGTACGAGGACGGTGCAACAGGTACAAGGCAGGCTCTGACCAGAAAAGCTGGTCAACCCCTTACCGCTTCACTCCTGGAAGCATTGGCTGCAAAATCTAAGTGCATATATGAGAAGGGAATCCCCCCTCTCACACTTAGAGAAACACCTTAGTGAGTGTAACACATAGCCTGGATTACACTCCTTTTTAACCTGCACTACACTCTATTTTAAAAAGGTCTTGAGGAAAGCCAGATTTAGTTTAAGGCACTGGCTGAAACATGTCGACCAACTGATGGATGTAGGAGGTAGTAACTCCCAAGCCTTATTTTAACCGCTGACGGGGGCCCAGTTATTAAAATGTAATTTACCCTCGGGTACTGGGACCCTCGCCAAGCCGTTTTCACTCACACTTCATTTTACACCTCACACTGCACACTCAGTAAAATACCAGCTCCGCTGTAATCAGGCGTCGCAGCACACCCGGGACACATTAGGTGTCACTGGGTGGGCCCGATGATGAAGCATGCCACCAACCAGGTTGGTGGGTGAGGGCTTCATGAACTCACCAACGAGGTGCCCATGACAAATCTAATCAGAGTCCTAACAATATTGGTCATATTTAAGCTAGTCTCTTTTGATAACACATATAAACTACGGGGACTCGGACTAGCTTTCTAGTCCTCTCTCTCTCTCTCTTGATACGCGCGGTCCTGAGACTTTGACAGACCCTCAGTTGATTGCGGACTCCTTTGGTTGTTATTATAAAGATGTCTATGCTTCATCGGATACACAAAACAGCTCTGAACTTGCTGAGATGATTAGAGATATCATTATGCCTAAGTTGTCCCACGATGATCAGAAGTATATGGATTCCGTTATTACGGATGACGAAATTGGGGGAGCTATTAGGAGCATCAACTCAGGGAAGGCTACGGGCCCCAATGGTATTCCTATTGAGCTATATAAATTGACTGCTCATAAAATCGCGCCGCATCTTAGAGCCATGTTTGTTAAAAGTAAAGAACTTGGCATCCTCCCCTATGATCAGCGTATTGCTTATATTGTTGTAATTCACAAGCCAGGTAAGCCCGAGCCTCCCCCTCTTCCTATAGACCTATCTCTTTGCTTAATGCGGAACCCAAGATTTTGGCCAAATTACTGGCGATCAGGTTGGTCAAGGTGATTTCCGCCTTGGTGCACCCGGATCAATCGGGCTTTATGCCACGCCGTAACACTGCACTTAATCTTCGACGTCTGCATGGCGTTTTAGGTAGGGCCCGGGATTTGCTACAACCCGCCGTGTTGGTGTCTCTCGATGCCACCATGGCCTTTGACCGGATTGAATTGCTGTATCTGTTCGCTGTGTTGGAGAAGCTGGGCTTCGGGCCCGAGTTTATCGGATGGGTGCGCTTGCTTTATACTGCCTCTTTGGCTCGTGTAGTTGTGAATAATTGTCAATCCGGTGATTTTGAATTGGAGAGAGGGACACGACAGGGATGTCCAATGTCGCCCCTCCTGTTTGCTTTGGCGTTGGAGCCTTTGGCGGCTTGGATTATATGGGATAGGACGGTGCATGGGCTGCGGTGGTCCCCTGATTGGGAAGATAAGATCTCTCTCTATGCTGATGATCTCCTTCTTTATCTCACCTCACCTAGGTCCTCGCTAGATGTTTTTCTTGACATCCTTAGAGTGTTTGGTGAGTTTTCAGGCTTTGCTATTAATTGGGCTAAATCTGTATTGTTGGTACTGTCGGGGGATCTGCCGGTGGTCCCGCAGAACTGCCTTCTCCAAATTGCTACTAAAGGTTTTGTGTATCTGGGAATCTACATTGCTTTGGACGCCAAGACAAGATATGTTGAGAACTAGCTGCCGCCATTGGTTAGATTGCGTGCTGATGTGGAGCGTTGGAAGTCGTTGCCTTTGTCACTTCTGGGTAGAGCGGTACACTTTAAAATGTTGACTCTTCCGCGATTCTTATACGTTCTCCAAAATGCTATGGACCCTGTACCTGCCAAATATTTCAAGGAGATTGAGGCGCTTCAGAGACTGCTTCTCTGGGATGGTAGACCCCGCATTGCCTACACTAAACTCACCTTGGCCTGGTATGATGGGGGTATTGGGCTTCCCGATCTGAGGAAATATTATTGGGCCTCCCAGTTGGCAGCTGTTAATCAGATAGTTTACGGCCTGCCAGGAGACCCTGGATATGCTATGGATCGTAGTCAGTCCCCCGGTGGAGATTTCCTTCGGGCCTTATATAATCGGCCGGGGCGGTTTCCTCTGGTGGGTCCCACCTCACATGCCGTAAGGGTTTGGCATGCGGCTAATAGGAATTTAGGATGGGAAGGGAGATTTACTCTCGCGACCCCTCTCTTTGGCTCCGCCAAATTGGGTAATCTGTGGACCACCAAGGGCTTTGACAGGTGGGAGCTGATTGGAATCGGCCAGATTAAGGATGTCTGGTGGAGAGGGGAAGTACTGACCTTCGAGGCGCTTCAGCAGACTCACCACCTTCATGACAATGAGCGTTTTCGCTACCTGCAGATCAGGCATGCCCTCCTCTCTCATGTGTTACCGGGTGACACCCTCCCCGAGGCCTCCCCCCTTGAAGATCGTGTATTGGATGGGCATCTACCGGAGAAGACCATTTCATTGATTTACCGAAAGTTGATCAATCACATGGGAGACCCGCTGAGATCTATCAGGGAGGCTTGGGTAGCCGATGGATTAGAGTTGGATGATGAGGACTGGGTTGAGGCTGTGTCTTCCCCCAAGGTTGTGGCGATACAAATGAGGTTGCGTCTGGTACAATTGAAAATTCTCCATAGGTCTTATCTTACTGGTCCGGGTCTGGTGAGGATGGGATGGAGTACGAATGGGGAATGCAAGAGAGGCTGTGGAGAGATTGCGACGTTTCTTCACATACTCTGGCATTGCGATAGAGTTCAGACTTATTGGCGCGCCACGCATGAGACTCTGCGAGATGTCCTGGGTTGTGAGGTGAGATTGGAGGCGCGCAGATGTCTTTTGAATGTTTGGGAACCCACGGATCTTAATCAATATCTGAAGCAATGGGTTACGCTGGCCTGTATGATTGCCAAGCGCAATATCGCACAATTATGGGGAGCTACTCAGTCGCAGCAGTGCGCCAAGTGGGCCCAGGATTTGGACTGGTGTATGTTGCGAGGGGCTGCCCTGAAAAGTGGATAAAGATTTGGGGGCCGTGGAATGTGTACCGGGGAGATATTTGTGTTCCCCCAGCCAGGCGAACTGATTTAGACGCTCTGGATTCCCCTTGATTCTAAACTTTTACTATTCTGTTTTATATCCTGTTGCGAGACGTCCTCTGCTCCGAGCACTCCAGTGATAATGCCGATGTATTCCCAATGCAATTGTTATTTTTGTTTCATTGTTTAATGCTAATAAAAAGAAATATAAAAAAAAAGTAACAAGAGGCTAGTGTCCCCCCAACCCCACCCCACCCCTGAGGCACCATGCAGTATGAGAGGTGGAGAGACATCCCCCCACACTCTCCCATGGGTCAAGAGAGGAAAAAACAAAAAGAGAGAGAGAAAAAAACAGGAGAGGACGAGGAGACATATGTCACAGCATGATACTCATGCCGCACCCCTGAGGTACCATGCAGAGGGAGAGGCGAAGAGACCTCCCCCCACCTACTCCCAAAGATCAATAAAGGAAAAAATAAAAGACAGAGAAACGTGGTGGGGAAGACATATGTCTCAATCTGATTCTCGTTCTGTCAACAGAGCAGCACCCAGATGCCACATCATACAGCTGGCGTCCGTCAGTGTTAATACATCGCACTTGTTCATACACGGGGCATCCCCTGGGCACCTCCAGAAGCAACAGCCAATGTCCCATCCCTCTACACTTCAACCCTGGAGCCACCAGGAGCAACCTCCATTCCCCATCTCCACCTCTACCAAGAGCGGGGGTCTTCAAACTGTGGGGCACGACCCCCAGGAGGGGCGTGTAGCGATGCAAAGGAGGTCGCCCCTTCCCGGTCACACTTCTGCCCAGGCCCAAGAGCTTCAGCCCCATCTTTTCTCTCGTCCTGTGTCTCAACCCGGGCTGCTGTAGTGCAACTCAAGCTGCTGGGGGCTGTGTCTGCAGTCTTATATCCTATTATACAAAACAAGGGAAACCCAAAGTAGCAATAGGTCTGGGACCTTGGGATTATACAGTATTTCAAGAGACAATGGTCCCAAACTTAAATTCAAGTAACAAGACAAAAATGAATATAGACCAACATTGAAATCTATATTAAATGTCCAGCCGGACAAATTTAATAGTTGTTATAATCAGATGTGGTGAAGTTATTCAACAATTTCCAAGTGGGACACAGCCTGTGTCCAACTACCACATGAGTACAAACAAGGAAACATATAAATACAAGGCAAAGGAAAACAGTCTGTAAATTGTTCACAGTTAAAACAGACAATTAATAATTAGGTACATTTTATGTGATTTCGTAATAAAAAGATTTTCAAATCATCAAGTGTAAGCTGTCGACGACGTTTCGATCCCTTTTTAATATGGGATCATCATTAGGACATATTGATTGATGCCTTTACTATTTTAGAGAAATTGCCAAACATGGTACATAACATAAAAATTACATAAAACAAACAAATCAATTATAATATGAAAAAACAAAATAAGCAAAAAGGTTAGGGAAGAAAGAAGTGGGAAAAAATGTCATGTTAATACAATATAGAATTATATGTTGAACACAATACTAACGCAAAAGAGATCACTCCCTGTGAGCTTTAGTCTGTACACCTCAGAATTTGTGAGCAAGCAGGGACCAATATTTCAAAGCGCGTTGTGGCGAGGGCTCATGCAGCGTATTTAAGTGATCTAGCAAGTGAGTTGTTGGCACTGTGGGAAAGATGATGCCACACACGGTCAACTAGGGAACTTGTTATAAATATGGGAATCAGTGCAACAATGGTGATAAAGTGGTTTAAGACAGATCATCATTACAGGCGCCGTACCTCAATGTGGAACAGAATTATCTGTAAGTGCATACAACAATCTGCAAAAATTGGGCATAGGACAGTGCGTAGCTTAAACCTAGAAAAAGTGGAAAATCCAAGAGAGCAGCCTACCACTAATAAGATCCAAATAATACGTAGGAATCAACAAGGGTAAGACAGATGATGGTAAAGATTTACCTACAAATAAAATGAGGGGTCGAAAAGGGGTGTTAACCTTTATTAAATTTTAATAGTAGCAGTCCATTCTAATAAAAATTATCATGCCAGTTTTAGGGAGGGACTCACCAGCGGTTAGAAGTTGCTGGTAGCTCTTAGGTCAGTTCCTGCAAGATAGAACAAGGGATTGCTCAGTTTGTGCAGAACAGAGAGATAGCAGCTATAACGATAAAGTTATATCCGGCACGCCCGGCAGAGTTGTTCACAGGTCTTTAAAGACCATTTGCATATTTACATGCCTTTGTAAACTGGTTACAGAGGCTTAGTGTTTTTTCCTGGTTCCAGTACCCCCTGGGTCCATACTCTGCCAGTCAGCAACACGTGGTGGTAGGCCTGTGTCGGCCGCAAGGTCTTGGGTGCCACTAACACTGTGCAACGCCAGTCAGCTCCACGTGGTGGTAGGCCTGTGTCGGCCTCAAGGCCTCGGGTGCCACCAACCCTGTGCACAGCAAGTCATGGGCCCTTTATGATTGAGCACCGTGGAGCGTCCGTCATCCAGTCACCACCGGCAGAGGGGAATGTGATGTTGTCTGCCTCTTATATGCGTGGGGTCACATGGCCTGTGAGGCCTGTCGCAGGTGGATGTGGTGTGTGTGCAGACCTGCCCTCAGGGAGTGGCCGTGACATGCTGACAACTAGACCAATCCCCTGCACACCACCAGTGAGTACGCCTGCAACGGGTAGCTATGTAGGCCCCCCCTCGGAGCGTAAGTGAAGTGGTCTGGTCTGGCCTGGCGTACGTCGGACCAGCGCAGGCGGTGCAAAAATGACTCGGGGGCTCTGAGCGTGGTACAGTCCATGTCCGGACAAGGAAGCGACTAATGCATGAGTCCCTGTGGTAGTGTCCACGGCACCCGGGACACAATAGGCAATGTAGCACACAGTGACTGGTATCCCACTACATGAGCATCATTGACGTAAGGAAAATCACTGTCCCTACTTACATCAACACATTCATACATGAATGATGAAAGACATGACACAGCAGTGCGTTATTGGATGTTTATTGCACATCCAGTGGCGTTTAGCAGCTGGAGCGGTACAGGGCCATGCTAAGCACACCACACAATACGGGCCCTTGGAGGGCCAGCCAGAGTCCATCCGGGGATGACAGGTACTGCGGGAGAGGAAGGGTAAAGTCCACAGTATGGTTGCTGTGTCATTTGTCATCAAACAGGATATGGCAGTCCATGTCGTGGTACAAGGTGAGTGCAGCGGAGTGTATCGGGGTCAGTGGGAGGTCATGAGGCCATGTGCGGTACCAAGAATAAACAGGCCAAGTGGCAGAAATGAATGCTACTGCCTCCTTCTGACAACAATCCCATACACATCCTAGTCCTCCTATGTGTGCTCTGCCCCACCTGTGGGTGTTGCAGTACCGGCTGCAGCACTGTGTGCCACTGACACATCAGGGGCCGGAGGAGGATTGTTGGCCGCACTGTGTGGCAGTGGCACATCAGGTGCCGGAGTGGATACGCTTGCCGCACTGTGAGGCACTGACACACCAGGGGGCAGAGATGTGGACGGTGTGGGGGCAGCATCATTAATGAGTGCCATGTCTTGTGGCAGCAAAGCCATGAAGAGGATCTGCAGGGCATGGTAGAGCCCAGCTACATTTCGCTGATGTGCATCCATCATTTACGTCTCCATCCACACCATGTCCTTTATGAGCCTCAGCATGTGTGCCAGCGATGTCAGTCAGGGCTAGACACCCATGGATGGCATCCAGTTTGGTAGCCGTGAGGCGAACCCCACACGCACCTACTCAGCCATCACCCTCTGGCCATCCAGCACATGGCGTTGGAAGACCATGGTTTGTTCCTGGGGGTCTTGGGAGAGTGCCAGCGCTGTGGGTGCCTCCTGCTGGGTGCTTTGGGTAGTGGGTGGGGTCTCCTCAACGCAGCTGGGCTGCCCTGATCCTGGAGGTGAGTTGCGGGTGATGTCCATGATGTGTTGGAGGGCTTGGATGTCGATGTTGGCGTTGTCCTCGCCGTCATCAGTGAAGAGTGGCTGGGACTGTTTTGCAGGGGGTGTTGATGGTGTCCCTGCAATGTGAAGGGGAGATGGTGTATTATGATGTGTCCACATGTATATAGCCGCATGGTACATGTTGACATTCAGACAGCATGGCATTGTACATTATGACAGTGTGTAGATCAGTACCCTGACCCAGAGTCATTGTGGGTGTGCACTGCTTGATTGTGCATGTGTGCCATTGTGGCCCTCTCCAACCCACCCCCCCAGTACCTGGTGGTCACTCACCTTGTTGTGGTTGTGTTGTGTCCTGTCGAGCAGTGTCCGGTCCCCCAACTCCGGACAGTCTCCATACTGATGACTGTGGACACCAGCACCTCCATGTCATGCAGCATGAGCTGTGGCGCTGGGCTCCCACCTCCAGTCTGAATTTCTGCCTTCTAGTTGGCTGCGAGTTTCTCCCTGGTCTTTTACTTGATGTCAATCCATCTCCTCTTAGCCTCACTGACTTCCTTTGCTTCCAAAAGAAGCAGATATCGTCATTTCAATAATTCCTGTTGAAACAAACTCTTGCAATCCCACTTGTTTTGCTTACCTACCATTGACACTCTGACGTTGATTCTGCCCAGGAGTGCCCTTATTTGTTGCTATGCCCTGAATAAGTCCATTTATCTGGACGAAAAGCGTCAGCTGTTCTGTTCAATTACGAGTGGTTTTTAAACATTTTTAAGAACAGAAAATACGTGAACAAAAATACTATGGACTCAGACCTGATAATTTGTTATGTGTTTGTTTTGCCTTGTTGCTAAGTGGTGCACCTTTGCGATCTATTGTAATTGTTAAAATCCTGCATTGGATTGCACCGTGGCAATGGGTTCATTAACAGTGTGCACATATAACTGATGGGGACTCCCATTATATGTATATTCACTAGGGATAGCGGGTCATGTGCTAGGCCCTTGCAGGGTCCACTGTCAAAGCTGGTTTTATATATGAAGGAAAGTCATAGACACAGTAATGTGTCATTATCTGGTAAATGTGCATAGCTAAAATATGTGTAACCATTTTTTGTGAAAAGTCAAAAATTCTGAGGGGCAGATTTGCGAGCCCTTTGCGCTACTTTTGCGCTGCCGTTGCTTCACTTCTGTGATGCAGCGGCGGCGTAAACCATGTGCCACGTTGCGCCCTATTTACAATGTGATGCATCTAGGGAGATGCATCACATTGTAAAGCCCATCGCCACATGGAACCTGCATCAGGTTTCATGTGGGCGTTCCGGCGCGGGCCCCGTTCCAGTGCAGTAAAGCCTCGGTAAAGTGCCTAAGTGAAATCTACAAGATTCCACCCAATCACTTTTCTGACGCCGCTGCGTCAAAACCTTGCACCTGCTTGAAGCAGGCATAAGGCGTGACACACCACATTATGTATGGGCAGGCCACAAGCATTGCTGGAATTGCGTTGTGCCTGCGACACGACTCCAGCAATGCGCCACCCTTCCGACGGGAGATGCGTCACGCATCTGTTTAACCTTGTGCCACGATGCGCAGCATAGTAAATGCAGCGCATCTGTGGTGGCGCAAGGGTAAACTTATGTGACGCATCTTACCTGGCGCATCCCTGGTGATTTTCAGGAATGTGTCAGTCGTCATAAATCTGCCCCTGGTTGTTGCAGGAGTTCAAGGTGAAAAAGTAGTAAAATTGAAGAGGTTTGGCGGCTTTGATGAAGATGAAGCCGATTTGTTAAAGTTGAAACATTCTGAATTGAGGGTCTTAATTACAATATTTTGATGCACGACAGCACAGCAAGTCTTCCAGCTGCACTGTCGTGTGTCAAATGTAAAGGGCAGGAATGCACCATACCGGCAGGATATGGCGAATTTGTGTCATTTTCCCTGCGCCGGCAAACAAACAGCATTGGTGGTGCACAATGGGCTGCCATGCTCCATCGCAGGCAACCTTGTACCATGGGGCAAGGGTGTCTGCATTGTAGGAGTGATTGTTTTTGTGCAGGAAAGGACACCTTCCTGCACAAAACAATCATGAGAGGTACTTTCCTTTTTCTATGTGTGCTGTAAAATACAGCACACATAGAAAAAGGAAAAAGAAGGAGAAATAAAGGTATTTCTCCTCGTTGCTCCTCCCCTCAGAGGCGTAGGAATCTGACGCATTCCTAGGTTTACAAAACCTTTTAAATCTGTTAATGTGTCTGATTTCATGATGTTGAGTGGGAACACTCACAGCAACACCCATGGAACGCCCCTTTCAGACAGAGTAATGCGTGAAAGGTGGCCATATTTACAAGGACATGAAAAGCTATGCAGGGTGGCTGGACATGAGCTTGTAAATATGGGCTGGCACACTTCCATCGGTGCGACAAAGACAGAGTGATTTACTGGTGGCGCAATGGGCTTATAAATAAGCACCATAGAATCGGGAAAATGCTGGTAAGGACTGGTTTTTTGCAAGAAGGTGTTGCTCCAAAAAATCAATCCGACCTGCAATGCAACCACATTTCATCATGACGCAAGGCTGCCTGCTTTGGTACTAGGCAGCCTTAAGTGCGCCAGCGCCTGGAAAGAACAGGAATACGTCATATAATGGTAAATACAATGCATTTCTGTATTTTCCCTCTCACGCAGCTGAGCGCAACAAGGTGGTTTTATTTAGAGAGCTGCATGAAAGATTGATAAATCTGCCCCATAGTTAGGATGACCAGGGGGCATATTACCAAGCTATAGCGATAATTATCGCTAAGCTTGGTTAGCGGGCAAAATTATAACGCCGCGCTCCGACGATTTTTATCGCTTAGGAGCCTTGATATTATCAAGGTTTATCTCCTAAGCGATAAAAATCGGCCGAAATGCATGAATATCGCTGAAAAGTCAGCGATATTCATGCTTTAGCGAGCAACTGCTCTTAGCCATGTTATCCACCTACCATTGGATAACATGGCTAAGAACTGCTCTGGGCAGGCGTTAGCTTTTGGAGATAATCGAGCTTAGCGCGATTATTTTCAAAAGTTGGTAATAGGGGATAGCGATGTTAGCGACTGTTTTCAGTCGCTAACATCTTGGCACGCCCACTTTGCATGTCATTAGCGATAATTATCGCTGACATGCAAAGTGTGCCCCTAAATGCCCGCTATCGCCTATTAGCTGTCGCTAACTGGTGTTAGCGACAGCTAGGTAATAGGGCGATTAAAAGCGGCGATAAGGCCCTTGGTAATATGCCCCCAGATTCTCAAAACAAAAAATTGGGACAGTTCATAGACATTGAAGTAGGACTACAGTTTGCAGTAACGCTCAACATAAAAATAGGACAATTTGACAGCTGTCATAGGCATAGAAAAGGGACTAAAATGGCAGCCTCCACAGACACAGATGAAGAATTAAAGACAAATCATATGTGTGACACAGACTTAGCCCAGAGAGACATCGAGATTTCAGTGACCATCACCCGGGTGACCTGCTAATTGCACGGTGTGAATTCCTTACTTGGTGACACTCATAGCTCCCTATGGATTGCAAAGTATGACTCACTGCACAGCCTGAACAACACGGCCTGGAGGCACGGATTGAGCAGCAAACCCAAATTTCCGGGGCTCGCAGTGGCTCGCGGCCTGAGCCTGCCAGTGCCTGCTGGCCAGCCTTGGCAGAGTGTGTTACAGCCCAAGTAAGTTTAAGTTTTAAGCCTGGGTGCCAATGGCAGCGCGCGATCAGGCAGCTGCAGTGCCTGCGGTGTTACTCAAAACTGAAATGGGTTGCAAGACTGGCGCCGCGTGAAGTGTGTTTTATGTTGTTGGGGCCTCTCTGACATAGGTTTCCTGTTGGGCCGGATCACTTACATGACGTCAGAGAGTGGCCCCGAGTCATGATGTTCTCCTGACCTCAGTTTGCTGGGAAGGTGGGGGGCACCGCAAAGGCTGGCAATCTTTATGTTGATTTTTCCGCTGGCCCATCCAACAACAGTAGCCACCAGAGTGTTGTTAGCAGGGCCTCGCACATCCTGTTTGGGCTGGGTCCCACCCTGGAGAGAGGCACAGGGTCACTCATGTGAAATCAGAGGTTGGCCCCGTGTCCTGATGTTCTCCTGACTTTAGTTTGAGGGAAGGAGGGGGGCCACCACAAAGGCTGGCAATCTTTATGTTGTTTCTCTGCTGGCCTTTCCAACAACAGTAGCCACCAGAGTGTTGTTAGCAGGGCCTCGCACATCCTGTTTGGGCTGGATCCCACCTTGGAGAGAGGCCCTGAACTGAGTGATGCTCTCAGCGCAGCATCATTGATTATGAGGGAGGAACCAGAGGGTCCAGTATAAATCAGCAAAGGCTGAAGGTGCAAACCTCAAAAAACAAACAACCACAAAAAAATAAAAAACAGCTCCTGACTTAGTGTGCAGAGAGCCTTGATTTAATATGTTGCAATTGAGTTTCCTGATACTTGTTCGATTCTAAGTATGTTTACTTTGACATGAGTATAAATGACAGTTGTTTAACCATTATTTCTTACGCTTTGCAGCGGCTAACGTAGAGTTTCTAGTTGCTCAAATTGGTATCATATCTGATATTTATAAGTTTCCCTTGTTTTAATATCTTGATTTTGCTCGCAAGAAAGTGCAACTCATAGGACCATATTATCATGAACAGTGATAACATTATCGCCGCTTTAGCGGCAGGAAACTGCTGTTAAAGCGGCGATTAGGGGCTTGATAATATGCCCTTGTGAATTCCCATACAAGCCCAGGTTCACATCAGAACCTGGGCTTCTATGGGAATTCACAAGGGCATGTTATCAAGCCCCTTATCGCTGCTTTAGTGGCGATAATGTTATCGCTGTTCTTGATAATATGGCTCTTAGTCGTTAAAATGCCACTCATAATTACTCTGAAATTATGAAAATGTCACACATAGAAATCTAAAACCTTGGCAGCTATGCATGTAACATTACACCTACAACAAACCAGGAATATTCACTTTATCAGTAGCATAAGATAAATAAGCAGTAAACTTGGGCTTCGTTGTACATAACATTATAAATGCTTCAGTTCGGTGATGATGAGACTGTGATAGAACTAGGGGCCATATCATCAAGAATGGCGCAAACATTATCGCAGCTTTAGCGGAGGGAAACTGCAGCCCTGGTTCTGGTGTCAAGGACATCAAACCTGGGCTTCTATTGGAATTCTCTAGAGCATATTATCAAGCCGCTTATCGCCGCTTTAGCGGCAGTTTCCTGACGTTTTAATATCTTGTATGGAGTATTTCTGCACTCTCTCCCTTCGACGCAATGCAGTGCAGAAACTTTGCTTGCTGCCCTGCATTGAGTGAGAGTTTAATAAATGTGCGCTGTGGTTCACTGATTCCATTGTCGGCAGCTCTAGCCGTAACACCACACGCTCTCCCACAGCCCTGCTTTCCTTACCTTGGTTCTCCTTTCGGATTTGGTCCAGGTCTCCCCGCAGTGCTCCACAGCAGACCAGGGGCCTCATTTATTAGAAATGACGCATCGGTGTGTGAAAGCAGCGATGCATCACTTCTCAGTGCACACTCCTTGCGACATACCTGATGCGTCATGTTTAATATTGTCATGTATTCCTATAGGTTCTGAATCGATCCCCCTATTCCTGACCCTATTCTAGTTAAACAAACCAACAAGTTAACTAGCAGTCAGCCCATGAGGCAGAAAACCCCCATGATGCAGATACCGTTATCTGACGCAGTCACACTACGGCACAGGAACGTGTTATCTGATTAGGTCATAACGCTTGCGATCTAATTAGACAAGCGATATTCCTCCAGCCCCTGATAAGGCATACGGAGTTCTCATAAAAAATCAAACCTATGACAACCTGGAAAAACCGTGCGGCCATTGTTTTGATTTCACAGAGAACTTCAGTAAAAGAATGTGATAACGAGCAAGTCGTATGACATCTTTATTGACGTATCTATGTCCATCCTTACGTCAATCTCGGCACCTTAAAGGTATAAATATTACCGATCTTGCCCTATGCAAACACACGCGTGGTGACGAGACGGAGCAGCCATACTTGCCGAAGCGAAGAGCAGAGCAGACCCCGCTGGCAGCAGCCCCGCCTTTCTGACGCGCTGAGAGAAGCTGCTTTCTCCTGCCGAGAAATCCAGCACCGGCGTTTCCGGGTAGCCCTCGCAGGCAGCCTGGAATATCGAGACCAGAGAAAGAGATACCGTTCCTCATTCATCCCAACTTCCAGGTACAGAACTGAATATCCCCTCACAGAGAATTCTTTAGTTATTCACTTGGCAAAAACAAACTTAACTTAAACTGTAACTTTCTATTCCCGCCCACGTATTAGACTTAGGTCAGGTACACGGGGTAGGCGTATCTAGAAACACCAGTTGAGTACGTTTAGTCAAATGTATATGTGTATGTAAATATATTTTATTCATTTTAAACATCATATGGCTTAGAAACCATATCAATGTTTTTACAGTATTACTTTATACTATTGCTTTTAATGTATGCACTTTACTTAACTATAAGTATTGCAATAATATCGATCCATTTCTCTTGTATGAGAAAAGAGACTGATCAATAAATAACACCTTTTTATTGAACACGCCCGTCCCTTCCTTTTCTCTACATTCTGATGAGACTAAGAATGCACGTACTGACTGAGTAAAATAATTTGCCTTTTGTTCACACGACTCTCGAGATTTACTCTTGATTAGGGGGGAGCAAAGTTGTCATGTTCTATGGTTGTCAGAAACTAAGGGCCCGATGTAGGTAAAATAGATTTACCGATTTTTAATTACTGAATCATACCGATTCGGTAATTAAAAATCGGTAAATCTAAGGGGTTGAGATGTAGGAACATCCAGATGTTCCTGCTACCGAATCGGTAAAAATCTGTATTTACCGATTCGGTAAATACCGACCGGTAATGGCCCATTCATTCCTATGGGCTTTGAAGCCCATAGGAATGAATGGGGCATTACCGGTCGGTATTTACCGAATCGGTAAATACAGATTTTGACAAGGGTGCAGGGGGTGTCACTTTGACACCCTCTAGCACCCCCAAAAAAGATTCAGGGGCCATGTGGCAGGCATACCTGCCCTAAGGGCAGGTCTGCCTGTCATATGGCACAGGTGTGCATGCACACATGTGCATGCACACCTGAATCGGTATTTTACCATCAAATATATTTGATGGTAAAATACAGAATCGGTAAGGGCTGTGGGACTCAGAAGAGTCCCACCTACATATCAAAAATACCGAATAGGTATAAATACCGATTCGGTATTTTACAGATTCGGTAAATTTACCGATCGGTAAGTTTACCGAATCTGTAAAATTCTGGGCCCTACATACCAAATCTGATTTTCCGGTCGGTAACGGCCGAAAATACCGATTTTCGGCCGTTACCGACCGACCTACATCTGGCCCTAAATCCCTTCTTGTCTAATCAGGGAAGTTAAGTCCTCCTTGAACATTCGAGAAAGTTTCTAGTGAACTCTGAGCTAAGCTGGCAAACCCAAAACTTTAAGTCTAGTATCGACAGTAGTAGACCTAGTTAACGTCTGGCCTAGGCCTTTACTGCTGTAGGTATTATTCCAATGCGCAGAGCCTATTGGGATGATAGGAGCTACACTACATGGCGCCCAACGCATTTGGAAAGGGCGATAAAACTAACGTAAGACATTTAGAGTAACTCAGTCGTGCTTTCTCACTCAGACCCCTTTTCCCACAATACTCCAAAGACGTCTGGAGTGGGTGAAAGGTAATATCCGCCAGACCTCGCAGGAGGGAACTCCTATGTATGGTTCTTGGTATAAGTCAACGTTGAAGGATACACTGTTCCAAAATATTGTGCATCTATTCTTTGTTTCCATAAGAAACCTGATCTGCAAACAAACATAATAACCTTCAGGACAGTAAAATGTCAGACAATGAAGAAGAAAGAGAGGCAGTTAGATTAGCAGCTGAACTCGCAGCGGCTGATGCTGCAGCACTAGATGCGGACGGGGATATAATACTCATCCCGGTCATCAAAAGGAGATCTATAACTCTAAAACTTATAGAAAATGGACTGACACCTAGAGGTGGCACAGTCATATTCGTAATTGAGGCACACGAATATCGGCAGACAGAGGTATACTATTCATGGATACATTTTCCAGCAGCAAATGCTGTAACAAAGTACTTCCACTATTACAAAATAGAGGAACCTCCTAATGAGTACACTCCTTTCGAGGAGGTGGAAGTACCACTCAAATTCCAAGAGCATTTGCTCTTATTTGATGGCGCCCTAAAACATAATAATCACATCACCAGGCTCGGTCCTTTAGGTAGACCAGGAGCAACATGGCCGGTCCTAGCCGGATACACACCACATCCAGACATCGATGGGATGTCTGCACCACACCTGTTAACACAGCTAAAACAATTAATAAAAATTCATAGACAATTAGTTCAGTATGTGATGCGGACTTCAACAATTCAGCCAGCGATTAAACTTCCACAGCTGACCCCTCACCAGGGGAACACAAATAAGATTACACCACAGAACATCCAGTCTTGCCTAGGTAAAGTACCGGCTAAACGGGAACAAATACCATTCTGGTTGGCACAGAAAATTACCCAAATAGAGGCGGTGTTTGCTGACACCACCCCGCTAGAAAAACACAGGATTCTGACTATATGTCTTCCAATGGGAATCGCACCACACATTGAGGACTGTGACACTTGGGGTACAGTCTTTGCTTCCATCTACACAAAAACGCACGGTGTTCCATCCATTTCGGTAATACCAGATGTGCTAAAACAAATTCAAGATGAATATGGTCCTGAACCCGCTTTAACTCTTGGTATGAAATTACTAAAAGACTTCAAGCAGGTCTCGGCTATACTATTAGCCAACATAAAGGGAGAAGCAGCAAACGTGGCGATCCGCCAAAGGTTAAAAGAGACAGATATAGCAGACCAACCAGCTGAAATTGCCAGAATCATAGAAAAATCCTATGAGGAACTAGGTAGAGATAGTTTAGGTGGAATACCAGTAAAACCGCAACTGACTGAAAGTCCAGAAAAAATATTTTTTAATAATAATTCACCAAAAAAGAACTGGGATGGAAACAAACAATCCAATCCTAAAGAAAAGAAATTCCAGTCCAGAGGAAGGTCTCCTAGGCGAAGAGAAAAATCTCCGAATCAAAGACACAGGTCACCCCAGAGTGACCCCTCTGGGAAAAGATATAACCTTAGAAATAGGGATAATATAAAAAAGCCTGATAGATATCAAGACATTGATACACGTCCCTCTCAATCTTTTCAGAATTCCTTGCAGAAATCGGAAAGAAGAGGACGATCAGAACAAAGAGAAGAGCACGCCAAGTCCAAAGACAAGGAACCTGCTCAGCTAAAAAAGAAATTACAATTTCCAAAAAAGAAGGTAGCCAGTATCAAGGTAGTTAACAATGCCGAGAATACTGAGGACACAACTGAAAAACGGGGAATGGGCTCAGACAATGCTAGACAGCGCAGCAGAAGTGAGCATAGCTCGCAAAGTCCTTATGAATCATCTGGAGACAGTGGACACGAATGAATATCTTCAAGTGGAAACTGCAGACACCAGAGTTAGCAAACCTCACAAGATATACGAGATAACATTACGTATAGAGGGAGATAAGACTAGGAAAATAAGGGGACTATTTTGGGATAATCTCTCCGAGGGCTATGACATCCTTCTAGCTGAAAAAGACTGGCCACCAGAGTTTGTTAGGGAGTGCCCTCATGGCAAATAAATAATTATGCCTGCCTTCTCGAATCATATCCCGATTCATAAAAAATACACACTTGCCAGAAAATGGGCAGTGGCTTTAGCTCCTGCCTTATATAAAAATCATGTAGGATGGGATGAGGACTCCCCTCCTCACAAAATCCAGTTAAAATCACAACCTACTGCACAAAGGCAGTACCCAATTAAGCAAGAAGCTAAAAAACAGGTACATGAAATACTAGATCAGCTAGAATACCAGGGGGTGATTGAAACTTGCACCTCACAAATGAACAACCCTTTGTTTCCGGTCTCCAAACCAGACAATTCATATCGTCTAGTTTTGGATTACCGACACCTTAACACATGTTGCAGAACCTTTGCAGTGCGAAACTCACATAGTGCTGCACTAATGAATAACATAGTGCGCAAAAAATACAAAACAACCTTAGACATCTCTAATGGATTCTTTTGTCAAAACATAGCACCAGAGAGCAGATATTTAACTGCATTCTCAATAAACGGCACTCAAAAGCAATTCTGTCGGTTAGCCCAGGGGTACAAGAACAGCCCGGGGGTATTCTCAGCAAGAGTAACAGAATTACTACAACTATATGATGATGAAGAATTATCTTATGTCGATGACATTTACTTAACAGATGATGACTTGGAGACTCACTTGAAAAGAGTGAACACCATAATACTTGGGTTCGCAGCAGAGGGTTACAAATTCAACTTTAAAAAATCCAGAATTGCCCATCTGACGGTCCTGTACGTAGGATATGAATTATCAAGCATAGCCTGGCTGACAATTTTCTAAAAACTAGAAGAAATGGAAAAACTAGAATATGAGAAAACATATCCTCTGCCAACAGACATTCTGCCCTTACGACATTACGCCTGTGTAATCTATACAAACGGACATGCTCAACCCTCCGTTTGGGGAGAACAAGCATACAACCCCACATGTGAGATTACAAAAGAAGTGTGGCGCGGAGGTAAACTAAAACCTCTATTAACAAAATCACACTCAGTAGAAACTAATTCAGACAAACAGACTGAAATAATAGCATTGAAAATGGCGCTAGATAATGCGGATCGCGAATTCCCGACACTCATAGTGTCAGATTCATATTACTGCGTCAAATCATATAACAGCGCTTTGCAGACATGGATTCAGAACGGTTACAAAGATGACACAGATGCACCAATAAAGCAGAAACTGCTCTGGGAACAAATAGCTCTTTTACAAAAAGAACTACCAAAGACTCACGTGACACACTCACTGAGTCACCAGCGTGATGGCGTTCACGTTGCAGGGAATTCATTGGCTGAGACAGCCACAGCGGCAGCCACTAAATCGGCTCCCGTAGTTCGAAAAAAGCGTACATTAAAATACATTGACGGTGAAACAGTGCTGGCGGTGAAAACGTCATCAAAAGGCGACTGCTCAGCGCTACCGATCAACTATCCACTCAATTATACATACATAATCGATGCAAACTCCGTTCCTTTTGCTCGAATCCCTGGAGTGGGGGATAGAGTGATTCCAAACATGGACAGGAGAAACTTGTTAATCGCAGACGCACATATGGGCGAGGGTCTCAGACACCTCAAACTGAAAGATTCTCTGGAAGAATTACAATCACGGTACTGGTGGCCAGGCATGAGCCTGCGTCATACCATGTTTGTAAAAAACTGCCCAAACTGCAACAGAGATCGCAGTGGGGAGAGAAAAAGTTTAATACCTCGTCGTTTTACTCCAGATAAAATCAGGAATAAACAGGAAGGGTTGCGATTAACATATACAGGCTAGTTTCCACTTATAATGTAGATCACCAGCACTCGGCTGACGTCCGGACTGTTATACAAAGATTTGCGAGTCTAAATGGCATATACGCTAAGAGCATGCTACGTTTGACCATTGTTTTCACCCAAGCCCTCCAGCCTGGGGGGAAACATGGCCAAATGAGCATAGTCCAGCGGGAATCTTCTCACTTCCTTCCTGAGGGTACGGGATGGTGTAAAGAAAAAACCAAGGCATAAAGCAATCTATAACAGAAAGGATATTAGGTTCGGGAGCTGGGTGGGTCAAACATCTAATAAGTGTCCAACGTAGTCTAAATAACTTGCCAAGAAATTCTCTGAAGGGATTCAGTCCGTACGAATTATTATTCGGAACTAGGATGATTATCTCTGACCTTGACAGTCAGACTTCAGTGGTGAAAGAAAAAAGCTTTGATATCAAAGACCGTTTGGCTATTTTGCAGGACTTAAACAAAACAAGAAAAGACCTGAGCAACATAAAGTTGAAACAACAGCCAACAACCACTGAAGAAACACCACCTGTCCCAGCAAGACCTGTCTGGATTCCAAAAGTCGGGGATCTAGTCAGGGAGAAGATTGCGGTAAAGAAGGAATTTGGGCATTCTTACAGAAAAGCAGTTCCTGTCTTGTCTGTCAACGGGACAAGATCAGTTGTACTACCGCCACTTGCTGGTAAAAAGGAGAACCGAGTTGTATCCATCGACCTGGTAAAACCACAATCATGTGGCCGATAACAAACAGTAGGCCAAGTGGACTCCCAATAAGTAGCAGAACACCAAGGTTTGCTACCAGTACAGAGGTCCTAACAAAGAGGCTCATCACATTTGAAACGCCTACAGAAGAACAACAAGGACTATGCAACAATGCAATAGAACTCAGACCTCTGAAAACCCAAATAAAAACATTTAGCAGAGACACACCAATTTATAGTGAAGTACCAAGTGAACATGCAAAAAACAGAAATCCTGAAGCAATTGGAACAATTGACAGTACTGCATCCGGCTACTTCATAAACTTCGATGATTCCTCTGAAGGCTTCAGTGAATCAAAGACACAGCCATCATCAAAAACCTTTAAAGAAAAAGCTAAAGAACTTTTGAAACAACTGAAAGAAACATATCTGATTTCTCCATGGATTGAATTTTGGGTGGGTTTTGGTGCATTTATCCTCATACTTTGGCTCATCATGGTATTAACTTTGGGACGCTTCATTGAGGGAAAATATGCTAAAATGGACACAGCAAGTCAGAAAATCAACTTGATCCTCAAACCACACACATCTTCACACGTCGAGAAAAGAGAACTTTCTTCAGCCAACTTCACAGCCAATCCGATACCTGGTGGGGTAGCCTGGGACAACACTGACTATGAAATGTATGGTCCGGTCGAGATCCTGAAATATCCACACCAAATTAAGATCTCCTTGAGTGACTTTGCAAAACCAAACTCATTTGCTGATGATTGGGACTTCGAAAGCATTAATAATATGATGTCTGACTTAGTAATGTCTGCTAAATTTACCAAACATGATTATTTGCAGGGTTCTACAAATTATGATAGTATGTATTGTTATAACCACTATGGTAACCATTTTTTACATAGATCTGCACAACCTAGAAATGTTTTAAATTATAATCAATGGGAACATTGTGCAACACCTCCAAAAGGGAGCTCCAGAACCGTTTACAACAAATATTCATATTTTTCAGGTTTTAACACAAGTAATGCTGAAACATTTTATTTTAAATTGTCAAACAAAACAGGGACCAAGACCATGATAACAAACACAAAATTAATATATTCAGATTCCTTTTTTGAACAAATGAATACTTTTGGATTTGATTATTGGGACAAAAATGTTGAATTGAAAAGTGTTTGGGGTACAAAAGAATGGCAAGTACAGGGTATAGAAGCTTTGTTTAGAGCCTGCATGATCCCAGAACAAATGATATTTTTAAATGACACTGTTCAACAAACCACCTGTCTTGGCCTAGCCAAAATCAAAGATTTAAATAAACCGTCCATCCCAAAGCCAACAATGTTTAGCAACACTTCTACAGATGAAGAGATAGACGTAAACCATATATTAAACCAAAACAGAACACATCCAGATTGGAAACAATGGTTGATCTGGCCCACAGATACTAATAACTGTCAAGACAGATTCCTGAACAAAACACAGGGGTTCAAAATGACCAGGCCAGACCCTAGATATCCTCAAAGACATCACCCAGGGATAATAACAACCTACAGTGTGGGCAAATTATGCCTTCAGTGGCTACAAACTTCCACACTGGCAGAAATTAAGCAACACCTAACTTTACTTACTGATGGTGCTGACTTGCGTGATTTCACTATGGGACCACGCAAACAGCGTCAAAAGCGTTTCATAGCAGCCTCTGTATATGCAGCATACAATGAGGCCTGGAAGGTTACTCAAATTGAAACAGCAGAGAGAATACGGGAAATTGACCGTATTAATTTGGAAAAATCACTTTCTGTAGTGGACAATGGGTTAATGACTCTGTCCTCCAGAATTTTTTCTTTGGACAGCATTGTGTCTTCAGCAATCGATATATTATCGCAGGACTTACTGTTATTACAACACGGTCAGTCACAATTGCGTTCTATTGTACAGCTTGGCTGGACGTTACAAAATCTGCGTTCAGGCTATGTGCCTTGGCGTTTAATCAACACAACGTCACTATTCCAAATCTTTAACCTTACTGATAGACAAATCAGTATGGCACAAAAGGGTGCTGATTATACAATCTTGAGCATTGAAAAACTAGAAAGATTACCAGTGACAATGTCAGAACGACCTGTCAGTGAATGGATAATACATGGGATAATAAATATTCCAATCTCAACCTTCAGGTTTCAATACTGCCAAAAATATATACAGGCTGGCATGTACGAGAAATTGGGAAAGGGGTACATTAAAACAACATGGAACCTGCCCTATTCACATGCATGTGTCAGTAATAAAGGACAGAAAGTGTTTCTTAGTGGCAATAATTGTGCGATGTCACTAAGCGGCACGCTTCTGTGTAACGGAATTAGTTTGCATGGAGCCTGTGAAGGGAATTCATACAACCTTTCATGTCACCAGCAAGGCGCACCTGCAACAGATTTAGAACCATTCTTTCAAAGACTCTATAATGGGAGTTACATTCTTATTGTAGACCGCAGATGTTGTAGTCTTATGCCCGGGACTCCTTATCTAGTAACTACGACTGCGAAGGTCAAGTGCTGTGGACGTTCATTGTTCCCCAGCTCCTTCCCAGACAGGGAGGCAAGGGCATGGCCCGATTTGAAAATTACTTCTATTCGAATAGATACTTTAAGCAGAATGAAAACAGTGCTTCTTCAGACGCCTACCAGGCTCTCGTCATCAAAAGAAACGTATGATCTACAAGTCGCAAGGACGACTGCAGAGATACATACATTATTATCAACTAATTCCCCCGTACATTTCGCGGAAATCCTGAATGAAGTCTTAAATATTTCTGATACCAATGGGGTCTCAAAGGTATTTAAGACAGTATTTTCGATGGCATTAACACCATTCAAAGCCATACTGGGTATTTTTCCAGATTTCGTCCATTCGATTTTTGGCGGACTTCCCCTGATCTTGGGACTAATTGCAGGAATCCTATTCTTAGTCCTTATTTTTCGTTATGGCAACCCATGTCACAGACCAAACTCTCGCGACAATGGAAGAAACAATCCTAGCCATTGGATACCGGGACCGGATAACAAAAATCCTGGGACTCTCCCGGCTTAGAGACCTGAACATGACCTGGTTTCTATCATTTCGACCAATGTGGCAAAGATGTGTTTTACCTGTATTAAGGTGTCTGCTATGCGGAGAAGAATGCGTGTTAGACACCTGACTGACGCTACAATCGGATGTGCCAATGGATGCAGAAACATTGTTGAGCCCGATCAAGGTTCATGCTTTGTGCTGCCCTCAAAGGCTACCAATCCTGATGACGGCATTCGTGGAAGCTTCACCACTACGATTGATGGGTAGTGAAGTTCAAGATGAAAGCAGCATCGATCAGGTACGACCTTCTGTCAGCAATGCAAATCAGAATGTCAATGAAGACAATCATGCGCATGAATGCATGATTACACCTATTTCCGAGTTAGTGGAACTTTCCCAGGAAGCTGTTGACAGTTTTTTCGAAAGCCTAAATGATATGATGTTCTCACCCGAACAGAAATAGAGACTTTTGAGCAAGCTCGCACATGGCGTTCCCTGAATTCGGCCTTCAACTTTAAAAAATAAAGTCACATGAACTATTTTCACTCCAGTTCACGGACAGCAACTCTTTCAGAAGCTCCAAATTATTTTTTCGGTTTTTCGGGACACTTATCTTCTGCTTAAAGTAAGGAACTATTCCTAAAGAACTAAGGGGCATATTACTAACAACTAGCGATAATTTTTGTCTCTAACTTGTTTAGAGACAAAAATTATCGCCGCACATCGGCGATTTTTATCGCAGATAAACCTTGCTATTAGCAAGGTTTATCGCAAATGCGATAAAAAACGGCCGCAATGCATGAATATCGCAGAAAAGTCCGCGATATTCATGCATTATCGAGCAAATGCTCTTAGCCATGTTATCCACCTCCCATTGGATAACATGGTGAAGAACTGCTCAGGGCAGGTGTTAGCTTTTGGAGATATTCGCGCTTAGCGCGAATATCTCCAAAAGTTGGTAATAGGAGATAGCGATGTTAGCGACTGTTTCCAGTCGCTAACATCTTGGCACGCCCACTTTGCATGTCATTAGTGATAAATATCACTGACATGCAAAGCGGGGCCCAAGATGGTCGCTATCTCCTATTAGCTGTCGCTAACTGGTGTTAGCGACAGCTTGGTAATAGGGAGATAATTTTATCTCCGCTTTCTTGGCTTTTAAAGCCAAAAAAGCGGAGATAAACCCCTTGATAATATACCCCTAAGATTTCTATTTCTAGGGGGTATATTATCAAGGGGTTTATCTCCGCTTTTTTGGCTTTAAAAGCCAAGAAAGCGGAGATAAAATTATCTCCCTATTACCAAGCTGTCGCTAACACCAGTTAGTGACAGCTAATAGGAGATAGCGACCATCTTGGGCCCCGCTTTGCATGTCAGTGATATTTATCACTAATGACATGCAAAGTGGGCATGCCAAGATGTTAGCGACTGGAAACAGTCGCTAACATCGCTATCTCCTATTACCAACTTTTGGAGATATTCGCGCTAAGCGCGAATATCTCCAAAAGCTAACACCTGCCCTGAGCAGTTCTTCACCATGTTATCCAATGGGAGGTGGATAACATGGCTAAGAGCATTTGCTCGATAATGCATGAATATCGCTGACTTTTCAGCGATATTCCTGCATTGCGGCCGTTTTTTATCTCATTTGCGATAAACCTTGCTAATAGCAAGGTTTATCTGCGATAAAAATCGCCGATGTGCGGCGATAATTTTTGTCTCTAAACAAGTTAGAGACAAAAATTATCGCTAGTTGTTGGTAATATACCCCTAGATACTTTATAGACTTTAGCTGCCCGCTGGTATGTTCACAAATATTTTATTCTGTGATGGAATGGTCTCGAAACTTTTTTCTGTATTTAAGAAACCATTTCATGTGTAATTCTCATATACCAAATAAGCAATAATGTATACAAATGCGTGATTACTTTAGCATTATTCTACAGCGTGAGTGCATACAATACATATGTCTGCAATTTTTCCGTATATTTGAAAAATTTCAAAATGCATTTATGTATTTTGGGGTGGTAATATACACACTACTCTATAGTATGTTGTACTATGTTATACTATGCCTAGATTAGTAAATATGACCATAGTTAGCGTGGAGTGGGTGTCATGTATTCCTATAGGTTCTGAATCGATCCCCCTATTCCTGACCCTATTCTAGTTAAACAAACCAACAAGTTAACTAGCAGTCAGCCCATGAGGCAGAAAACCCCCATGATGCAGATACCGTTATCTGACGCAGTCACACTACGGCACAGGAACGTGTTATCTGAATAGGTCATAACGCTTGCGATCTAATTAGACAAGCGATATTCCTCCAGCCCCTGATAAGGCATACGGAGTTCTCATAACAAATCAAACCTATGACAACCTGGAAAAACCGTGCGGCCATTGTTTTGATTTCACAGAGAACTTCAGTAAAAGAATGTGCTAACGAGCAAGTCGTATGACATCTTTATTGACGTATCTATGTCCATCCTTACGTCAATCTCGGCACCTTAAAGGTATAAATATTACCGATCTTGCCCTATGCAAACACACGCGTGGTGACGAGACGGAGCAGCCATACTTGCCGAAGCGAAGAGCAGAGCAGACCCCGCTGGCAGCAGCCCCGCCTTTCTGACACGCTGAGAGAAGCTGCTTTCTCCTGCCGAGAAATCCAGCACCGGCGTTTCCGGGTAGCCCTCGCAGGCAGCCTGGAATATCGAGACCAGAGAAAGAGATACCATTCCTCATTCATCCCAACTTCCAGGTACAGAACTGAATAACCCCTCACAGAGAATTCTTTAGTTATTCACTTGGCAAAAACAAACTCAACTTAAACTGTAACTTTCTATTCCCGCCCACGTATTAGACTTAGGTCAGGTACACGGGGTAGGCGTATCTAGAAACACCAGTTGAGTACGTTTAGTCAAATGTATATGTGTATGTAAATATATTTTATTCATTTTAAACATCATATGGCTTAGAAACCATATCAATGTTTTTACAGTATTACTTTATACTATTGCTTTTAATGTATGCACTTTACTTAACTATAAGTATTGCAATAATATCGATCCATTTCTCTTGTATGAGAAAAGAGACTGATCAATAAATAACACCTTTTTATTGAACACGCCCGTCTCTTCCTTTTCTCTACATTCTGATGAGACTAAGAATGCACGTACTGACTGAGTAAAATAATTTGCCTTTTGTTCACACGACTCTCGAGATTTACTCTTGATTAGGGGAGAGCAAAGTTGTCATGTTCTATGGTTGTCAGAAACTCAGGGGTATATTATCAAGGGGTTTATCTCCGCTTTTTTGGCTTTAAAAGCCAAGAAAGCGGAGATAAAATTATCTCCCTATTACCAAGCTGTCGCTAACACCAGTTAGTGACAGCTAATAGGAGATAGCGACCATCTTGGGCCCCGCTTTGCATGTCAGTGATATTTATCACAAATGACATGCAAAGTGGGCGTGCCAAGATGTTAGCGACTGGAAACAGTCGCTAACATCGCTATCTCCTATTACCAACTTTTGGAGATATTCGCGCTAAGCGCGAATATCTCCAAAAGCTAACACCTGCCCTGAGCAGTTCTTCACCATGTTATCCAATGGGAGGTGGATAACATGGCTAAGAGCATTTGCTCGATAATGCATGAATATCGCTGACTTTTCAGCGATATTCATGCATTGCGGCCGTTTTTTATCGCATTTGCGATAAACCTTGCTAATAGCAAGGTTTATCTGCGATAAAAATCGCCGATGTGCGGCGATAATTTTTGTCTCTAAACAAGTTAGAGACAAAAATTATCGCTAGTTGTTGGTAATATACCCCTCAATCCCTTCTTGTCTAATCAGGGAAGTTAAGTCCTCCTTGAACATTCGAGAAACTTTCTAGTGAACTCTGAGCTAAGCTGGCAAACCCAAAACTTTAAGTCTAGTATCGACAGTAGTAGACCTAGTTAACGTCTGGCCTAGGCCTTTACTGCTGTAGGTATTATTCCAATGCGCAGAGCCTATTGGGATGATAGGAGCTACACTACAATATATGACGCATCATGTCGCAAGGAGTTACAGATACGTCAGTATTTCTGACGTATCTGCAAGCGCAAAAGTGACGCATTGCTGGCGTGTGTCACAAAAGTGACGCAACTCCAGCAATGCGTCCTTTCACATGGCGCAAGCCCCATATGAAAGGGCCTGCGTCAGTCTTACGCCTGCTGTGAGGCAGGCGCAGGATTTTGACGCAACGGCCTCCTAGAAGTGACACAGTGAAGTCTCATAGATTTCGCTGCGTCACTTCTAAGAGGCTTTTTACGGGGGAACGCCCCCTCTGCATACAATCAATCAATCATAACATTTGTATAGCGCACTACTCACCCGGCAGGGTCCCAAGGCGCTTGGGGGAAGGGGTCCGCTATTACTCGAACAGCCAGGTCTTGAGTTGTCTCCTGAAGGCAAGATGGTCCTGGGTCAGCCGAAGATGGATGGGGAGGGAGTTCCATGTCTTGGCCGCCAAGTAGGAGAAGGATCTACCTCCGGCGGTGGCTCTTCAGGATGCGTGGTACGGCGGCGAGGGCGAGGCTTGTAGAACGTAGCTGGCGGGTGGGCGTGTAGAAGGTCAGACGGTCTTTGAGGTACTTGGGGCCCAGGTCGTGGAGAGACTTGTGTGCGTGGGTGAGGAGCCTGAACGTGATCCTCTTGCTGACGGGGAGCCAGTGCAGGTCCCTCAGGTGGCCGGAGATGTGGCTGCGTCGGGGGATGTCCAGGATGAGTCGGGCTGAGGCGTTCTGGATGCGTTGGAGTCTTTTCTGTAGCTTGGCTGTGGTTCCGGCATAGAGGGTATTTCCGTAGTCCAGTCGGCTGGTGACGAGTGCCTGGGTGACCGTCTTCCTGGTTTTGGTCGGGATCCATCGGAAGATCTTGCGGAGCATGCGTAGGGTGTTGAAGCATGATGAGGAGACGGCGTTGACTTGTCTGGTCATTGAGAGGGAGGAGTCCAGGATGAAGCCCATGTTGCGTGCGTGGTCTGTTGGCACTTGGGAGTGGTGCCCAGGGCGGGGGGCCACCAGGAGTCGTCCCAGGCGGAGGGCGATGGTCCCAGGATGAGGACTTCCGTCTTGTCTGAGTTCAGTTTCAGGCGGCTGTTCTTCATCCACTCGGCGACGTCTTTCATTCCTTCGTGTAGGCTCGTTCTGGCGGTGGCGGGGTCTCTGGTAAGGGAGAGGATCAGTTGGGTGTCGTCGGCGTAGGAGATGATGTTGAGGTTGTGTTGGCGTGCGATGGCTGCAAGAGGTCTCATGTAGACGTTGAAGAGGGTGGGGCTGAGTGATGATCCTTGCGGTACGCCGCAGATGACTTCGGTGGCCTCGGATCGAAACGGGGGGAGGCGGACTCCCTGTGTTCTTCCGGAGAGAAACGAGATGATCCACTCCAGTGCCTTCTCTTGGATACCGATGTTGCTGAGGCGTTGAACTAGGGTGCGGTGGCAGACAGTGTCGAACGCTGCAGAGAGGTCCAGGAGGATGAGGGCCGCTGTTTCCCCGTTGTCGAGCAGGGTTCTGATGTCATCGGTGGCTGCGATGAGGGCGGTCTTGGTGCTGTGGTTGGCTCGGAAACCGGACTGCGAGGGGTCGAGGGATCCGTTCGTCTCGAGGAAGGCTGCAAGCTGTCTGTTGACGGTCTTCTCGATGACTTTGGCAGGAAAAGGGAGGAGCGAGATGGGGCAGAAGTTCTTGAGGTCGGTGGGGTGCGCTGTTGGTTTCTTCAGTAGGGCGTTGAGCTCGGCATGCTTCCACCTCTCCGAGAAGGTGGCGGTGTTGAAGGAGGTGTTGATGACGTCCCGGAGTTGGGGTGCGATGATGGATTCGGCCTTGTTGAAGACGTGGTGGGGGCAGGGGTCGGTTGGAGATCCGGAGTGGATGGTGTTCTTCATGCGGGCTGTGTCTTCGGTGGTCACCGTGGTCCAGGTGCGGAGGGTGGCGGTGGGGGCGTTGGTTCGACGGTTGGGTGCGTGGATGGTGTGCCGAAGCTGTTGTGGATGTCGGCGATCTTGCGGTGGAAGAACGAGGCGAGAGAGTCACAGAGATCTTGTGAAGGAGTGATGTCATTGTTGCCGGTGCTGGGGTTGGAGAACTCCTTGGCGATGCTGAAGAGTTCCTTGCTGTCGTGGGCGTTGTTGTCTAGTCGTTCCTTCAGTGATTTCTTCTTGGTGGTGCGGATAAGCTGGTGGTGCTTGCGGGTGGCGTGTTTGAGGGCGGTCATGTTGTCTGTGGTCTGGTCGAGGAGCCAGGCTTTCTCGAGGGTACGGCTGTTTTTCTTGGAGTCCTTGAGTTCGTCGGTGAACCAGGAGGCTTTCTTGCTTCTGGGTCTGCTGGGAGGGTTCTTCAGTGGCGCGAGGTCCTCGGCGCAGGCGGTCAGCCACTGCGTGAAGTTGCGTGCTGCTTCGTTGGGGTCCGTTGTGCTGGCGGGTGGGTTCTGGCTGAGGGAGGTGGTGAGCTGCTCGGCGGTGATCTTGCTCCAGCTCCTGTGAGGAACCTGTTGCGGGTGGTGGTGGGTCGTGGTTCTTCTGAAGCTGAAGTGGACGCAGCTGTGGTCGGTCCAGTGAAGTCCGGTGGAGTGGCTGAAGGTGATGTGCTTGCTGGATGAGAAGACGGGATCAAGCGTGTGGCCGGCGTAGTGGGTGGGGGTGTTGACCAGTTGCTTGAGTCCGAGGTTGGCGAGGTTGTCCAGCAGGGCGGCGGTGTTGCGGTGCTTGTTGTTCTCCAGGTGGAAGTTGAGGTCCCCTAGGAGGATGTAGTCAGCGGAGCGGAGGGCGTGCGGGCTGATGAAGCCCGTGATGTCTTCGCTGAATTGTGTACGTGGTCCCGGGGGTCTGTAGACGAGGGTGCCTCTGAGGGTCGTCTTTGGGTCGGTGTGTATCTGGAAGTGGAGGTGCTCGGCGACGGCAAAGGTGTCGTTGGAGTCGTTCGTGATGCGGATGGTGTTCTTGTGTACGATGGCGATGCCTCCTCCAGTCTGGTTGACGCGGTCTCTCCGGGTGATCTTGTATCCTTCTGGGATGGCGATGGCGATGTCAGGTGCGGAGGAGGCGTTCATCCAGGTTTCTGTGAGGAAGGCGACGTCTGGTGAGGTTGTGTCGAGCAGGTTCCAAAGTTTGATGGCGTGTCTGTGGATGGAGCGGGTGTTGAGCAGGATGCACTTGAGGTGGCTGTTGTTGGTGCTCGGCTTGGAGGCTGTGGTGCAGGTCCGGAGGCAAGTGAACTTGCAGGCTTGACAGGTGAAGGGTCCGTGGGTGCGTCTCGGGGTGGCTCGGTGGCAGGCTCTGGTTCGGTCGGGTTTGAGTGCGATGAGGGTGGCGGCGTCGTAGGTCCGTCGTGTGGGCAGGCATCGTCGGGGCCAGGGGTCCTGGCGCTGGGCGCGGGCCAGGCGCGGACGGGCGCAGACGGGCTTGCCTTTGGCGCGCCTTCGGCGCACAATCGGCGCCCGCTGCGCGTATGCATGGGAGTCATAGGAAGGAGCCGGGAGGGAGGAGCAGCTGGGTGGCGGGTGCGGGGCGGCGAATGGGCAGGAGGGGGGCGGGGCCACAGGGAGGCAGCGGCGGGAAAGGAGGTCAGAGGGCGGCTCAGCGGCGGCTGGGTCGTCCGGGGGAAAAACGAAGCAATGTGGCCCCAGGTATGTCCCCCAATCTTCAAACGGAGCTGTTAATTATATTGCAGCTGTCCACACTGCCCACTAACAACCCTTCATATTTATTGTCTTCCAGTTTTGTATAACGCGAACTCGACCTTATTATATTAAGGCCTTATGCTTAAAAAACGGTGAACCTCAAATTTCTTTAATATTGATGGTATTTTGACAGTCGAGTCAGAGACGTTAAATAAATATTCTTCCTCTTCAGACTCTCACTCATATTGTTTACAAGCATGAATTAGCAGATCTTCTATTTCAGAGATCCTTCAAAAATTGAGACTATCGGCCACATGCATCAACCTATTTAGGAAGTGCAAACGGTGCGAATCGGTAAAATCGGCCGTTTGCGCTTCCTAAATACGTTTTTGGGATGCATGAAACAATTTTTGAAAATCCGCTTTTTTTTGCAATTCCTAAAAATGCGAATGCATTTAAGGAATCACATTTGTGCGATTCCTTAAATGCAATGCATCAATTTTTAAAAAAATGCGAATTTTGAAATAGGAAGTGCAAATTAACACGAGGTTGACCCTCGTGTTAATTTGCAAAATTCTTTATAAAAGCACAAAAATGCATTTTGGAAAGTGTCATGTTACACACACACATGTCCTTTGGACATGTGTGTGTGAAACTTGCACTAAAACAAACATTTCAAGGGTGCAGGTGGGGGTCCTTTGGACCCCCCTCAGCACCCTTGCAATGCATCAACAAAATGTCATTCGCAAAAAATAAATTCGCAAAAGGGCATTGATTCCTATGGGCCTCTAGGCCCATAGGAATCAATGTAATGCCATTCCTTAATTGCGATTCGCAATTAAGGAATCGCAATTTCCGAAAATTAAGAAATCCTAAAAACTTTTAAGATTTCTATGGCCACATGCATCAACCTATTTAGGAAGTGCAAACGGTGCGAATCGGTAAATTCGGCCGTTTGCGCTTCCTAAATACGTTTTTGGGATGCATGAAACAATTTTCCAAAATTCGTTTTTTTTGCATTTCCTAAAAATGCGAATGCATTTAAGGAATCGCATTGGTGCGATTCTTTAAATGCAATGCATCAATTTTTAAAAAAAATGCGAATTTTTAAATAGGAAGTGCAAATTAACACGAGGTTGACCCTCGTGTTAATTTGCGAAATTCTTTAAAAAAGCACAAAAATGCATTTTGGAAAGTGTCATGTTACAGACACACATGTCCTTAGGACATGTGTGTGTGAAACATGCACTTTAAAATACATTTCAGGGGTGCAGGGGGGGTCCTTTGGACCCCCCTCTGCACCCTTGCAATGCATTAAGAAATTGCGAATTTTAAAAAAAAGAAATGCAAAACGGCATTGATTCCTATGGGCCTCTTGGCCCATAGGAATCAATGTAATGCCATTCCTTAATTGCGATTCGCAATTAAGGAATCTCAAATTCCGAAAATTAAGAAATCCTAAAAAAAATTAGGATTTCTTGATGCATAGGATTTTGCAATTCCTAAATTGCGATTCCTTAATTTTCGCAATTTAGGAAATGCAAAATCCTACAATGATGCATGTGGCCGCTTGATGCATAGGATTTTGCAATTCCTAAATTGCAATTCCGTAATTTTCGCAATTTAGGAATTGCAAAATCCTACAATGATGCATGTGGCCGTATATCTTTCACTAGCACCACACACAGGGGCATATTATCAAGGGGGTTTATCTCCGCTTTTTTGGATTTAAAAGCCAAGAAAGCGGAGATAAAATTATCTCCCTATTACCTAGATGTCGCTAACACCAGTTAGCGACAGCTAGTAGGAGATAGCGACCATCTTGGGCCCCACTTTGCATGTCAGTGATATTTATCACTAATGACATGCAAAGTGGGCGTGCCAAGATGTTAGCGACTGGAAACAGTCGCTAACATCGCTATCTCCTATTACCAACTTTTGGAGATATTCGCGCTAAGCGCGAATATCTCCAAAAACACCTGCCCTGAGCAGTTCTTAGCCATGTTATCCAATGGGAGGTGGATAACATGGCTAAGAGCATTAGCTCGGTAATGCATGAATATCGCTGACTTTTCAGCGATATTCATGCATTGCTGCCGTTTTTTATCGCATTTGCGATAAACCTTGATAATAGCAAGGTTTATCTGCATTAATTTCTGACGATGCTTAGCGTTAAAAAAAATTTTGCTAAGCATCGTTAGCGATAAATATCGCTTAACGTTGGTAATATACCCCACAGTGTGCTAATTTCAGATATGGTAGTCTAAAAAGAACAGATTAAAAACTACAATTTGTGTTTGACACGGTTGTAATCATGTTATTCTACAATACTATTAGGGTGTCAATTGTTTCCAAACATTTGAATGTATTTTGGAATATTAGGCGTTTATACAGGATTTATAGACAAGTATCTTTGTCAAAGGTAGGTATTCTTGGCTTCTAAGCAATGTATTATATGAAGCAATGCATTATGGGTACGCTGACTTGGCATAGCCATTTTCTTGAGGACCTCTTCTTAGTGACTACAGACTGCAGTTCTAATGGTGGCCGACAGAGGTCCCTTAACCCATGCTCTGGGTGTTCCTAATCTATTTTACTCGGCTCTCCAGAATAGGACTAGGACCCCCAACTAAACATTCCGAATTACTTTCACAAGCTGAAATATTTGTGAAACAAGCAAGTGCCTATTTTAAAGACGCCTATATTCACGCGTCCTTTCCAGTCTTCTGATTTCAATTTGTTTTTATTCGCGAGGTTTGTAGGTACAAGCATTTCCTTCTTGGATTGAGTGCATGGTAAATATTTATCTATGTTTCTTTTTTAGTAGCCCAGCTATATTACAGGGACATTAGAGAGGTTTACTGAGAAAGATAGAAATGAGGGACATATTACCAAGGGCATTATCCCCGCTTTAGCGGGAATTTTTCTCACTAAAGCGGCGATAATTTTATCACCCTATTACCTAGCTGTCGCTAACACCAGTTAGCGACAGCTAATAGGCGATAGCAGGCATTTAGGGGCCCACTCTGCATGTCAGCGATGATTATCGCTAATGACATGCAAAGTGGGCGTGCCAAGATGTTGGCGACTGCTAACATCGCTATCCCCTATTACCAATCTTTGGAAATAATCGCGCTAAGCGCGATTATCTCCAAAAGCTAACGCCTACCCAGAGCAGTTCTTAGCCATGTTATCCAATGGAAGGTGGATAACATGGCTAAGAGCATTGTCACGACAATGCATGAATATCGCTGATTTTACAGTGATATGCATGCATTTCCCACGATTTTTACCGCTTTTGAGATAAACCTTGATAATATCAAGGTATCTCAGCGGTAAAAATCGTCAGAGTGCGGCGATGTTTTAATGCCCAGCGATAATTATCGCTATAGCTAAAGTCTTATGCTTAAAAAACAGTCGAGTCAGAGACGTTCAATAAATACTCTTCCTCTTCGGACTTTCACTCATTTTTTTTTTTGCACTTTTTTTGTAAAAATATACTTTATTTAAAATTATTTGTCAGGTTTACATTTTAAGCAGTCCCTTATATTTGGGTGCTGTACATTTAACCATTCTCAAAGAAGCGCACGCAGGCTATCTTTGGTGGTTTTCCATCAAGATTTCTCATTTTACCCATCCAGACCAACTCCTGATTTTCCAGGTTTCCTTTGCACACTCTTGCCCAAATCTATGGGTGTCTATGCACATGTAAGAGAACATTTTAGTGAAAACAAGTTTTTGGCATTCTTTTTCCGTGATTGCTTGGTGTTTGTACAAGGAAAGGTTCCTGTTTTCCCACATCGCCTCTTTCATGCAGTTTATTATTCTCCATAGCGTCCTTTCTTTATTTGCATTGCAATTCATGCCCAAACCATAGAGAACCAGTTCATAGGACAGGGATGCCTGTCCTGTTAATTCTTTAATGAGCTGTCCCATTGCCTTCCACATGCTTTGTGCTCCGCCGCAGTTCCAAATGAAGTGCATCAGGGATTCATCTGCTGCACAGCCTGGTGTTGGACATCTTGCTGTTTTTGTCAGTTTCCTTGCATGTTGGAATTGCTTCACTGGTAGGCATTTGGATACCATCATCCATGCCAAGTCTTTCTGGGAGTTTGTCAAGTCTTTGTGGTTCACATCTCCCAAACCTTCCCTGATTGCTTCTCTGATAAGTTGTTTACCATTGTCACTGAGTCCGTTTCTTTCAGTTCTTTGCTTAAGGCCATCTGGGGTGTGATGTCCTTCGCTTGAATTTGCCTCTCTTCCAGCTTATTGAAGAAAGGTTTGATGCCTTTGTACGCAGGGGGTGGTTCTAGTAAAAGAGGCTTTGTATTGTCCAGTTTACATATGCCCACTCTTGATAAGATGAAGCTTGTAGCAAACCGTGTGTAGGCAGCCACATGTGAGTCTTTTTTTGCATTCCCCAGTACGTTTTTAACAAAATGTGAAATCAGGAGGTCATGGAGGTTTGGCAGGTCTTTCCCTCCTTTTGTGGGTAGTTTGAAAACGGTTCTCTTTTTAGTTTTTCAATTTTTGACCCCCAAAAGAAGTTTGCAAAATGTCTTTGTGTCACTTTTGTCCACCTGTATGATGGAGGGAATATCATGGCAATAAACATCAGGATTGGTAGACATATTGCTTTCAGCACCAAGACTTTCCCTTCCAGGGAAAGTTTTCTTGTCGTCCAGAGTGCCATTTTCTGCTTGAGCTTTGTCTGAGTCTTCTCCCAGTTTATTTCTCCCTTCATGTCCTGTGAAAAAAGAATCCCCAGTATTTTTACCGGGTCTTTGGAAGGTTTCACTGGGAGCTGAGACAGTTTGTCCCATTGTCCCACCGTCATGCAGTGCGTTTTCTCCACATTCACCTGTAGCCCAGCTGCTAGGAAAAAGAGTTGGGTTATAAGGAAAGTTCTTTTTATGGATCTAGCGTCAGTGGAAGCAATGGTGACATCGTCCATGTATGCTACACATTTGACCTGTTTGCCTTGGCTGCCCGGTACCAGAGGGCCAGTTATGCACTTGTCCTTCCTGATGGCACATAGGAGAGGTTCAATTGCACATACAAAGAGTGCCGGTGATAAGGGGCATCCCTGTCTGACCCCTGATTCAATGTGGAACCCCTCAGATAGTGTACATCCAGTGTATATTAAGCCAATAGTTTTGATGAAACCTTCTGGGAATCCCATTTTCCTGAGCACTTTGAAAAGGTATTCATGACTTAGGGAGTCAAAGGCTTTCTGGAAATCAAGGGCCAAGATAGCTAGTGGATTCCCCCTGTCTTTCACTAACCACAAGGTGTCTCTAATGATGGTCAAGCTGTCCCAGATTTTCCTTCCTGGGACCGCACATGTTTGGTCTGGGTGCACGATGGAGGCCAGCACCTTTCTGCATCTTCCTGCCAGGACTTTACTTAGGATCTTACTGTCCACATTCAAGAGGGTGATTGGCCTCCAATTGTTGATGTCCAGCTTGTCCCCCTTTTTCTCCAGCAGTTTGATGATGCCCTGTGGAAAGGAGAGGGGTAAAACATTTTTTCCAAGCATTCTTTCAACATACTCCAAAAATCCTGTGCAATAAGCCCCCAGAAAGCTTTGTAAAACTCCCATGGAAGGCCGTCTTGCCCAGGGGCTGATCCTTTTGGGGCTTCCTGAATGATTTGGAAGAGTTCTTCTCCTGAAATAGGGGTGGTTAGAAAATGTTGTTCCTCTTGGGATAAAGAGCTCTGCAAAGACCCTAGAAAATCTTCACATGCACTTATATCTGATGGCTCTTTTTTGTACAATTGGGAAAAAAAGGCTGTTGTTATTTTCCCTACTTTCTCTGTGCCATTTTGTGTTTGTCCATTTGTGTCTTTCAGTTCATTCATTACCTTTTGCACTTGCTGTGCCTTTTTGAAAAAGAACCTTGAGCACTTTTCATCTTCCTCAAAGATCTTGACCCTGGAGTTAAAAATGTGTTCTTTCCCTCGTTGTTTCAGCCATTCTTTCAGTTCTGTTTTTGTTTTTTCTCTTTCCTCCCCTACTTCCATTCCACCCCTTTCCAGGTTTTCTAGCGTGATCATTCTTTGTTGTATTTCATCAAATTTTTGAAACTTTTCCTTGCTTTTGAGCATGCTCTGTTTTCTAGAAAAAAGTTTTGTTTGTTTTTTTACCTCTTCCCACCATTCTGCTAAGGATGGGAAACTTTCCTTTCTGGTTTTTAAGTTGTTGTACATATCACTGTAATTTTTACATATATTTTCCTCTTGTAATAACAAGATGTTCATTTTCCACACACTCCTCCCCATTTGACACATGTTTGAGATTTCCACGGTTGCTTTCAAGATTTTGTGGTCTGAAATACCACTCTCATTTGTTTCATAATTCCTTGCTTTTATATTTTTGGAGGTGAAAATGAAATCAATTCTTGATTTGACTTTGCCACTTTCTGCTTCCCAGGTGAACCTTTGTTTTGACCCTGATTTTGCCCCTATATCTGACAGTTGCAAATCTTTACACATGTTTTTGAGACATTTTGCAGACTTATCAATTTCGTAACAATTTTTCTTGCCACATCTGTCTGTGGGGTTTATGATGCAGTTGAAATCCCCTGTTAACACCATTGGGGTTGCACCTGCAATAAAAAGTGGGAGCATTTCAAACAGGGACATTCTTTCATTCTTGTCGGTTGGTGCATAAATATTACAGACCTTAAAGGTGGTGTTTCTGTATTGTATGGTGACCATCATAGCCCTGCCTGGCTGTATAATTTTAGTATCAAGGATTGACATTTCTTTGTTTTTTATGAGAATGCCTATTCCAGCATTCTTGTTTCCACCCCCAGACCATTTGGAGGGGCCTTCTTCCCAATATTTGGATATGTGACTGTAGTCCGTGGAGTGGGGAATTGCACATTCCTGTAAACATATAATGTCCCCTTTTTGTGCTTTGCAGAGCTCAAACACTGACGCTCTTTTCACTTGTGAGCCCATTCCTCGGGCATTCCATGATATGATGTTAAACATTATATTTGCAATGGTGATTTCTTTTTAATTATTAGTTGGCCTGTGTGCATTAATAAATCATGACTAGTTTTCTGTCCCTCAGATGCTGCCAAAGGCGCGGAGATACTCCTTCGGGAGTCGATTCCCAGCGCCATACAAACATGCAAATAAATAAATAAATTGTGAGAATAAGCTATATCCTAGGTCTTCTGAGTCTGAGAGGTCCCCTAGTACACTATACCTGGACCCTGAGCAGTTCTCTTTTGGTAGAGTTTTCTTCCTAGTTTCTTTCTGTTCTGTTGCGGCCGGACCACTTGGGTCCGCCGTTTGTTTTTTAATTTTGATTTTATTTCTTTTTTAACCATCTGCATTTGGCCCTCGGTGGTTTTTGTTTCCTCTTCTGAGGAGGTCAGTTCTTCTCTATCCCTTTTTTCCTGTGCCCTGTCCTTGGCTTCTTTGATGATGTTATATATATCTGTAGGGATAAGAGTACAATCTGAATCTATTTCCCTGTCTTCCACTTGTGAGTCTATGTCTGACATCCCTTTAACTTTCTTTTCACTTTCCTCTATTTCTGTCATTTGAGTTTCCTCTACTACCTGTGTTCTTTCCTTGGTTTGTTCCTGTTTTGCCTGTGGGGTAGGGGTAGGTGCAACTTGTATTACTTGTTTTTTTGTGTTGGGTGTTTCCCGGTGCCTCCATCACTAACTGTCTTAAAGATTAATGGTGCTAGTACTGCGGCGTAAGGTTTACTATCCCCTGGCTGGTGATGTTTGGCAGCTGCAGATGCCGTATATGAGAATCTTTGCTTTGGGCATGCTTTATAAAGGTGCTCTTTGGATCCACATAGGGTACATGATTTGGGGGCATTACATTCGGTGTGTTTGTGGCCTATGTCCCCACAGAACTTGCGACCCTCATTTTTGCATTCTTCTTTAAGGTGGCCAAAACTTAAACAGTTCCTACAATATTGTGGTTGGCTTGGGTAGTTTAAATAGCCTCTGTTTGGGTCCAATGCAAAGGTTTGTGGGAGGTGGGTCACTCCCCCAGCAGGGTTTGGTTTAAGTATCACAAAAAACTTCCTCTTGCCATTCCAGATTCCAAACTTATTTCTCTGTAATATACCTCCCCTCACCTTTGCGCAAAACCTATTTAAAAAACATTCAATCTCCCATGTAGACACATGGGCATTATACATATGGACAATTACTGGAACCTCCTTTGCTGCTGCCATAGCAGTAATTTTTACCCCCTTGAGGTTCTCATGTGAACACGAGTGATACACCCTGTAAAAAAAAATCATATTTCAGCTCTGTAAAAAACGTAATTTCAAAAAACCTCTATCTTTGTTTTGCTGTACACATTTTAAATCCTGAGCAATACATTTGAATACTTTTTCAAGTATTTCCTTCACTACTAATTCTAGATCCTTAGGGGCAGATTTATGTTAACTGGCGCATCCCCAGGGATGTGCCAGTTAACGTGCGCCACAGTGCGCCACTGCTCCGCCACCCATGGTGCGCCGCATTTATGATGCGGCGCACCATGGTGCAAGCCAGTGAAGATGCGTGACGCATCTCTCGGCGCACGGACGGCGCATTGCAGGAGTCATGTCGCAAGTGCGACATGACTCCTGCAATGCACAGGGGCCACCTCTTCAATGTATGGTGCGTCACCCTTACGCCTGCTTCAAGCAGGCGTAAGGAATTGACGTAGAAAGTGACTGAGTGAAATCTCATAGATTTCACTCAGCCACTTTTAGGCGGCGTTCCTGCGCAGAAACGCCCGCCCCCCCTGCGCAGAAACGCCTCCTTATGGCGCAGAGGTTTCCAACGTGACGCATCTCCTAGATGCGTCACGTTGTAAATAGGGCGCATTGATTGCGCCGCCGTTGCGTCACATTTCGTGACGCAATTGCGGCGCAAGGAGGCGCAAGAGCCTCATAAATCTGCCCCACAGTACCTCTGTACTCTTCTTCTATTTTGATTTTTATGGCAAGCTCCCCATACTGGAGCGTTTGTTTCGCCATTTTATCTGTGCACTTTCTCCCTGTGCTTAGGGCAACATTTTGGCTCTGATTTTAGGCCCTCTGTGACCGAGCCCCGTGATTGCCCACACAATTTTTACACCAAGTTCAAAGTCAGTGTCCAAAAGTCCCTCGTTTTCCCAGGGATGCAGTGCCCTTCTGTCTGCCACTCGCTTTAAGTTAGAAGTGAGCCGAGGTGCCGTGGAGGAGCGCTCTGTGTGGAATGTGGAATGTGGGGGCGCGGGCCTGATTAGGCGAAGAATCCAGAGTGGGAACCCTGGGAAGGCAGGACAAACACTGATGGGGGCACGGGTCTCTCTGCGCCTCAAAAGGGGGATGCTCTCGAGTGGAAGTGCGAGCCCCCACTGATGTTTGAGGTGGTATTTGCGGGGGATGGAAAGGGGATTCCTGCCCAGTGTAGCATCCTGCTACAAAGAACCACAGACACAGGTTCTTATATGTCAGAGCTTTATTTAATACAACTTGTATCGACCCTGTCCCTACTCTAACTGCCCTCATCCTGTTCTGACTCCTCCTCTTCCCCTCAGCCCATCTAGCTCCTCCCATCCCAGCTACTAGACTGTCAACTATATTACTTCTCCCCCTTTCTTAACAAAATGAACCTAATGTCTTCAGTGTTCGCAATTCTTCAATCCACCACACGGGTCGGCGGACGGCCTGTTTTTCAAGCTTCAGTAGTGTCGAATCAGTGGTGGGCTTGGCTTTGGTCAATCTTTCTGTTGTCTTGATCAAGGCATTCTTGACCACGTTGCGTGTAAACTGTTTACTCTCACGGTCCGCAGTCCTCATGTTTCCTTCCGGTGGTGTAACTACGGTTGGTTCAGATGCTCGATCTCTTTCACGAGTGGATAATGTTCCAGTCCTCTTCCGAGCACCCGCATCTACTTTTGCTTCCTTTTGTCTTGTCCGGCCGAGGGCAACACTGCCCTCAAATTCAGAGTCATGTATACCAGACAGTACAGTGTTACCTGATGAGACTGTCTTGGTTTGGTTCGGTAACTCATTCGCCGCATCTACCCTTACTTCCTTTTGGCTAGTCCGGTCGAGAGCAAAACTGCCCTCCAATTCAGGGTCATGTATGCCAGACAGTACGGTGCTATCTGATGAGACGGTCTTGGTTTGGTTCGATAACTCATTCACGGCCTCGGGTTGTCTGGCGAGCTTGTGAGCTATCGGTGCATAGGCATGTTTCTCTCTCATCTGATGATATTTCTCTACTGACACGTCCGGCTTCTGTGCATAGGCATGTTTCTCTCTCATCTGATGATCCCTCTCTCCTGACACGTCCGGTTTTCCTTGCGGAGTGACTGGCTGGTCCTTTCCCATCCGATTGCTAAGGTCCACTGTCTCTGTTTTCCTTTTGTAGGTCCTGTGAGTCAGCCTTGTGGACCCCTTCAGGGGTGACGGTGTCTGATCTGTGTCTGGATGTACTTGTGACTGACATGACAGGTTGTCCGGTGGAGTGACTGAGTATTCAGAGACCTTAGTGTGTGACATGTTGCTCTTGACGGGAAGGATGTCCTTTGGTTCCATGGTGCGTTCGGGTGGTTGACGCATTGTCTGTTGTCGGGACCAAGACTTGGTCGACTCACGGGATTGGACAGACATGTTCTCTGGGTCAGAGAAGTCTTTTGTCGACTTCCAGGATCGGGCAGATGCGCTCTCTGAATCAGAGGAGGTCCGGGCCATACCCCTTTTCAAGGATCGGACAGACGCGCTCTCTGAACCAGAGGAGTTCCTGGCCATAGACGTGCTTTCTGGGTCAGAGAAGTCTTTTGTCAACTTCCAGGATTGGATGGATGTGCGCTCCGCATCAGAGAGATCCTTCTTCCCATTCCTTCTCAAACATTTCTTTGAAACTGTCTTGGGTAATGGATTTTTGAATTCCGTAGTCCGTGACAAATTGCTCTTTCCCTTTGAATTGTCTTTGAGATGCTTCTCCGTGTGCCTTTGTTGGAGCATCTTCAATGCTGTCTCATTTGGGGGTTTGTTTGATGACCCTGTGCTTGTTCCTTGTGCTTGATCCCAAGCTTTTGCCTCTTTGTCCTTCTCGCCTGAAGTAAACGATTTCCTGTCCGTTTCTTCGTTGTCGCGAGAGCCAAAGATGCATGGATCTTTTCTGGTCCGTTGCTGTGGAGGATCAGTCCGTCGTGTGCGACCTGTTTCTCCTTCACGCTTGTTTGATGCTCTAACACCTCTGATCTGGGGGTGATGTGGTCTCCTGCCAGATGTGTCCTTGGACTCGTCTTCACTGCTTGACGACTGATGTTCCTGCGCCGACTTCAGGTGTTGACCAGTGCGATCCCTTCTTCTAGGGTTTGTCTTTCTCTCCCACTTGTTGTGCAGGATGCCCTCTTGTCCAGGAGTGCGATCTGTCCCACTTGACGCTCTTTCCTCATCAGAGTACTGTGTGTCATACTTTGAATGACTCCTTGAGGAACTCTTGAGGGGTGAATAATTCTTTGGAATTGTCTTTTGGATGGTTGACTCTGAGTCATCTGACTCTGAGTAATCCTTGGTTGACTTTGAGTAGTCGGACGCTGAGGAGTCTGACTCTGAGTAATCCTTGTCACTTTCTTTGTCACTGTATCTTTCCCGTTGTCTTTTTGCTGGTCTGCCTTCCCTCTCTCTCCTTTCAGTTTTGTTTGTTTTCTGAGTTCTATCTTCCCAGGTATCTTGATGGTTTGCTTTCAGGTGCACGTCCTTGAATCCGTCTATTGCTTTTATCTGCATTCCAATTTCGGCCTTCTTGATGATTTCCTTTAACGACCAATGCCCTTGCAGGATCTTGCGCTTGGTGTCAGGGTTTATGCAACCTTCAACGATCCGAAGTCGAACCGCATCCTCATTTGTAAAAGTGTTGAAGTGGCAGCCTCGTACCAGACTTTGTAACCGAGTGATGAAGTTTGGCAACGGTTCGCCTGGTTCCTGCCGTGCTGTATTGAAAACTATGCGATTCTGATCCACATCTGTCTGTGCGTTGAGATGGGCACAGAGCTCCCTTTGGAGTCTTTTGTAGATATCTGTATCCTCTTTGGAAAATGTCCTGATTGGGCAGCGGCCCTCAGGACCCACCAGATGGAGGAGTAGTATCAGACATTTTCTCTCTCTTTGCTCACCATTGGCTTTTAAGAAATCTTCCAAAGCTTCGAGCCACCAGTGTCGTTTGAGATCCGAGATCCACTCATCAGTCTGCACCGCTGGGGGCGGTACTTCAATGTCTGGAGTGACCCGCTGTGCTACGTCTCTTCCCGCCATGAGAGAGGGAGATTCTGGTCAAGGTCTTTGGTCTGGTTGTTTGCTTAGAAATTGATAGTCTTTGTAACCATCCCGGTATGCGCCGGTGAATGAACTTGGGTGGTTCTACTCTCTCTGGGGTCCTCTGTAGGACTGCCCTCCTCTGGGTCTTCTGCAATTCTGCCCAGCAGCTCTTCTCTCTTCGGCGCTCTTTGGTTTGTGCTCAGTGTCGTCTTTATCTGTCTCTTGCATTTGCTTATGCTTGTTCCATTGTGCTATTGTCTTTGCTTGGTCCTTGTGTTCGCTTGTGCCTCTTTTATTTTATAGACACGTGTTACTTCGTTACATTCGCCACTGCGCATTCGCTTGCGTTTCTCAATGTTCGCGTTTCCACCCGTGCTGACATTTGTTTTGTCAATGCATGTTTGGTAAGTCACTCTTGTGGTTGCTCGTGCTTGTTAGTTGATTCACTCTCGTGTTTGCATGTGCTTCTTCTGTCTTGGTTGCCAAGACTTGTTCATTGTTGTTCACGCGCCGTTATCCACGCTTATTTATTTGCCTTACCAATGCCTATTTCTTGGCATTTACCAGTGCATGTTTATTTGCACATACCAAGGCTTGTTGACTTGCATGTACCAATGCTTGTTTATTTGCATGCACCAATACTTGTTTGTTTCCTTTCGCCACTGCTTGTTGGTTTCTACTCGCCACGGCTTGTCTGTTGGCTCTTGACAGTACTTGTTTGTTCTTCGCCAATGCTTGTTTGGTCTTCGCCAGTGCTTGTTTGGCCTTCGCCAATGCTTGTTTGACCTTCGCCAATGCTTGTTTGGTCTTCGACCATGCTTGTTTGGTCTTCGCCAATGCTTGTTTGGTCTTCGTCAATGCTTGTTTGGTCTTTGCCAATGCTTGTTTGTTCTCCGCCAATGCTTGTTTCTGTTATGTTCGCCAATGCTTGTTGTGAAACTCAGCTCACCTGACCTCAAAATGGCCGCCTACAGTTTGCACAGGGAGGATGTCCCAAAAGTTGCCTGACTCAAAGATGGCCGCCGCAGTTATCTGCAGGCACTACTTTCTCTCTCTTCATTCGACCCAATTCTTCACACAGGACTCACCGGCAGTTGCTCCCAGGGTCAGCATGCTGCGGATTTGGCTCCCTCTGGTCAAGGCTACAGTCAGGTGAGGTTGGGGTGGGCTCCCGCCTTACTTTGCAGGGTCCTGCTCTCTTACGCCGACAGCATGCCGGACCTCACGCATCGGGCGTGAGGTTTTCCGACCTCCACCGGCACCCGGGCTTCCAATTCAGCGCGCTTGGCAGCGCTTGTTACCAGGCTCTTGAGGACGGCGTCCTCCACTTCAGGGGACCTTCGTCTCGCTCTAGGGGTCGCTGGACAGGTGTAAAAAAGGGTCACGGACAACCAATAAACACTGATCCTTTAGTATTGCCCGGCGGTGTCGCCTCTTTAACCCACAAAATATTAATCAATGAAGAGGCAGGCGCTGGAGACTGGAAGGCAGGAAACAAGGGTTTATTCTCTCCGGAGGAGAACACATCAGTTCGGACAGCAAGTATCGTCACGAGGTGCTTTAACCGCATCTCTGAGGCCTGGCCTCTTATACACAGGTTTATGATCTTTATTGCAGGTAACACATTCTTGCAATGCTTTGAAGTATGAAAGGACATCCTCGGAATCTCCCCTTCAGGCCCATTCCCACACACATTTACAGTTGAAGTCCCCACCCCGGTCACAACAGGTGATGATTATCGCGCAGCTGGACATTCCGCCGATTCACGGGATGTGTGGGGTTGATCGGATCTCATAGGGAGGGGGCTTTGATCAATTCGAGGGTCCTTTAATGGGGAAGCTTCCTACTGTACGGGGGGGGGCAATAAACAGTATCCGCAGGGCCAGGTGGCGGCCTGGGAACGAGGAAGACAAACGGGCACACAGGAAAAAGGGGGGTTTGTATCAAAGGACCTGGGACCATGAAAGGAATGAAGGGAGGTGTCGCGCTGGGAACAGGATGGGATTCCGAGGCAGAGCTGCGCTGAAGAGGGGTTTACGACCCAAGGCATGTGAGAGCGAGGGGGGGTTGTCAGCGTGCGGGGAGATGCCTGCGAGGTTGAGAGAGAGAGAGAGAGAGAGAGACGCGCTGGCTATCAGCGAGGGGCAGGGAGGCCATGGTGCTCAAAATGGCCGCCGCTTACGTGCACGAATGGGTTCAAGAAGAGCAAGATGGCGCCGATAATGTTGACGTTTGCAGCCTAACTTTTAACAGTCCTCCCTTTTCAACATATCTAGCCAACTTGCCTACTCAATGTCAATCTTCATCAAATTCCTAACCACGGAATCATATAATGCTCCCATGCGTTCGTTTCCAAAGTCCACAGTCTTAGGGCAAATACAATTTGTACATAATGAACACAGAGGTGGCAGACATTGAATTCCTAAGCATAGACCGCATATTACAACTACAGGAATCAGGACAATGGTGAACAGTCTCCAGCCCCAGTTCTTAACGGTGTTCCAGAACCAACCACCAAGCGACCATTCTTCCTGATCCTGGTGGACTTCTGAAGAGAGTCTGTGAAGATGTTCGATGGCTTTGTACACTGAGGGTGAGTTGTCCGGTATGTATGTACAGCAGCTGGACCCAATAATGCGGCATGCTCCACCACGGTCCGCAAGAACCACATCTAGGACAAGGCGGTTCTGGAGGGCCACCAAGCGGACCGCTTGAAGCTCGGCGGTGTTGTTAGCAAAGATACCAGCTGTGATGTTCATTGTTGTCTCAACTGCCTGAGTCAGATGTCGGATGGCACGGCTGTTTGCCATCGGGCCCCAGAGGGGAACAAGTCCCTTCATAGCATCAAGGAACTGCGCTCCTGTTGAGTCGGCTTGTTCAATGTCCTTGGCTCGTTTTTGTCTATGATGATTCGCTGGGGCCACATAAGTCGGAGGAAGGATGAAGGAGATGAAACAAGTGCCCCCCCCCAGCCTTTGGGGAGCCAGGTGTAGGCCTTTGTGCCGCAGACGAAATACATGTTTGGGGACGACACAAAGGAAGGTGGATCCGTGGAGTCCAAAGTTCTGGTAAAACGGCAAGCACTGCGGCCCACCAGCTGTGTCCCACGTCCTTCTATGCACATGTGGCCTGTGACGTTGATGACTGACAGGGCCACAGTCAGAGTGGCAGCCGTTCGTTTCTGCAGGTAGGAGAAGGTGGGTCTGGTTGGATTGTTGAACACCTGCATTTCAATTCGTTCTTTAGCAGGGATGTCCATGTGGATTGAGTCGTTGGAGGTCTGCGGGCAGAAGTGTGTCTTTGTTTTGTTTCGCCAGACCCCGTGGAAGAAATGCATTACGGTTTTGCTGGAGGTGGCATTGTCCTTATAGCTTTCTTGCAGGAGGATCAGCCAAGCAAGGCAGGAGCCATGAACTGAGAAGGGTGAAGGGATGAATGGTATCGAGTGTCCAGTGGCGTGGGGTAGCAACCCGCAGATCCAACAGTTGGTGGCATTGGTGGCGAGATTGTGCTGGTGAAGTAGCTGTACGAAAGAGTTATTCCAAAACTCCTTTCGCCTCTCTCTGAGTTGAGGAGAGAGCGAAATCAGATAATGTTCCTTCATGGTGGTAGGCTGAGCAGTGGTCAGGAATGTTTCGTGAGCAGGTGCATTTTCTTCCATAATCCAGAGTGTGGTCATGAGGAGAAAGCAGAAAAGGATTGTGATGAAGAGTGCAATTGTCTTTGAGCTGTGGAGTCTGTCTGTTCTTGGGTTTCTGTAGTGGGTATTTCCTGTTGCTTCCATCATCTTCTTATTTGGCGCTTCCATCATCTTCTTATCTGGCGCTTCCATCATCTTCAAGGTGCTCGGTAGCGGGCAGAACCACAGACTTCGTTTAGCTTCTCTCCGGGTGACCCTTGGTGGTGTTTAGGTCACCGTCCTGAGATTTAACTTAGTCCGTGGTCTACTTAGCCGAAGCTCCCTCCTTTCGATGCAGGAAATACCCTTCTCTGGATGGCACAGTGGGATCAGAGAATTTTGAAAGTTCAAGTGCTTCCGTATCAGGATAGCAGGTTAGTGACGGTCGGTCCTTGTTCAGGAGCTCTTCTTGGTTGTCGATGTTTTCTGTCGTGGCCAGGGTCGAGGAGACCTTCTTACAGTGGTGTGCGTGCAGCCAGTGCCGTTTCCCCTCCACACGAAGAGCCGTCCGGGTGGTGATTAACACTTGCCAGGGGCCCGTCCACCGGGGTTCCAAACTCTTCGACCGCTGAAAGTTTCGGATCAGCACGAAATCTCCAGGTTGGATGGCGTGACCCGGACCCCTGGAAGCATCGGGGATGGCCTGCTGCACCTGCTGATGAATGACAGACAGAGTTTCAGTCAATTTATAGAGATAATCAGACATTAGGACGTCCGGGACGTCATGAATGGGAGTTGGTTTCGGTGCTGACCAGACACTCATGGGTCGGCCGAAAACAACTTCATAAGGTGTTAAGTGATGTTTGGTGGGGGTGGAACACATCGATAGCAATGCCAGTAGGAGGGCGTCTGGCCATTTCAGACCCGTGGTAGCCACTATCTTGGCCAGTTTAAGCTTTAGTGTGGCATTTTGTCGCTCAACAAGTCCAGCAGACTGGGGGTGGAAGACTGCGTGGAACTTCTGCTTGATGCCCAACCCCTTTAAGATGAGCTGGATGACTTCGGCTATGAAGTGGGGGCCATTATCGCTCCATAAAATACGACAAAGGCCGTAACGGGGGAAAAACTCATTTAACAGTACTTTTGCAGTGGCCATAGCAGTGTTGTCACGGGTTGGGTATGCTTCCACCCATTTGCTAAATGCGCATACCACAACAAGTACATATTTCAGGCCTTGGCATCTGTCTAGCTGGATGTAGTCCATCTGCAGGACTTCAAACGGGTGATTTGGGACCCCAAATCCTCCCCGGAGTACTACAGTTCCTTTCCCGGGGTTGTGTTGCAGGCATATCAAGCATTGTTGGACCAAACGTTTGGCGGAGTCTGTGATTTTATCATTGTGCCAAACTCTGGAGACAAGTTCAATCATGGGGGCTAATTCTATGTGGGCAGGGGAGTGTGCCATAGTCAGTATGGGAATCAGGTACGAGTCAGGTAGCAACCATTTGTTTGTGTCTCTTGTCCGCCAGCAGCCTTCGTCATCTTTTAATCCCACCCGTGTCCATTCAGTCAGTTCGTGCTGTGTGCTAGCCATTTGAATGTCTCTAATAGTGTCCCTAGCGTCAGTCCATTTTTCTGCTTGTGACCTGGTCACGTACATATGTGTTGTCGTCCTATTTTCAGCTGTCGTTCGGGCAGTGATGTCGGCTAGTGCATTTCCCTGCCCAATAATGTCTGTCACCTTTTTGTGTGCCTGGCATTTGACGACTGCAAGCTTTTTGGGGAGAAGGACAGCTTCGATCAAGGCGGAGACTAGATCCCCGTGCAAAATGGGGGTGCCGTGTGAGGTCAAGAATCCCCTTTCCCTCCAAAGGAGCCCAAAATGGTGAACCACCCCGAAGGCATACTGGCTGTCGGTGTAAATGTTCGCTGTGGTTCCTGCTGCCAGAATGCAGGCTTGTGTCAGGGCAATCAGTTCCGCTGCCTGGGCAGATCGTTGCGTGATGCGGGCTGTCTCGACTACAGTTCGAGCCGTGGTAACTGCATAGGCAGCGGAAGTGGTGCCATCGGGGAGTTTGATGCAAGAACCGTCCACCCACAGCTCTCCGTCAGGGTCAGGGTCAGGAAAAGCCGTGTCTCTGAGGTCAACCCTACTTCTAGTCTGTTCGTCCGTAAGAGTCACGCAGTCATGTACAGGGTGCACATTGGGATCGTTCTCTGGTGAGGGTAACAGAGTTGCCGGGTTCAGTGTGGTGCATCTTTTCAGGGTGATATGGGGTGCAAGCAAAGTCAGTTCGTATCCAGTCAGTCGTGCACTCGTCAGGTGTTGCGTCTTGGTTTGGTTCCGGAGGGTGTCAACTGCATGGGGTACCAGTACCGTGAGGGAATTCGAGAGCACGATCCCCTCACACTGTGGGATAGAGATTGCAGCAGCAGCTACAGCTCGAAGGCAGGCAGGCAAGGCTCTGGAATAATCTTTACCAATGCCTTCTCGCCCTCGGGCGATATCCGATATTGTGGAAGTTTTGGGAGTGTTGCGTCTGGTCAGACAGTAATGTGCACTGGGTCAATCAACATGCGCCCTACGTCCGAATCCGCCTTGGCCCACAGATACGGAGGCAGAGTGTCAAGCAGGGATGTGTCAGCGTCGGTGATGGAAAACATGCGTCGGGGAGGGCAATGTCTAAGCAGAACGGGGTTGTCGTAAAGGAAAACTCGAACTCCGTCTTGAGAACATCTGATTGTCGCTCGGAAGTGTTTCAATAAGTCAAGTCCCATAATGGCGTCAGGGCTATTGGAGGAAAGTAAAAACGTGGTGTCAGTGGTGTTGTTTTCTAAGTCGAAAAGGATCGGGGCGGACAAAGGGTTAGTGGAGGGCGTTCCATCGAAACCTGTCGATGTTATAAGTGAGCCAGACAAGGGTGCCCTTGGAATCAGTCGTTTAGATAACGCACTACGTGTTGCGCCAGTGTCTACCAGACATGGAGACTTTGTACCCAGGACCTTAGCAGTGACGTAAGGGCCTTGCTGGTCAACATAGAGCTCGACTGGATCCCTCCCTTGCCCTTGGCAGTCCTATGCAAAGTTGTGGGCGTCATCGTAGTCAGATTGCTGGCATTGGTTTTGTCTGGGTCGATCAAATGTATTTGGTCTGCCTGATCTGTCGTTAGTCGCGTCATTTGGGGGCCCTCGCTGTTGTCCCTTATTTCTCAGTCCACTTGCTATGTCCTTGGGGTCTTTGTTTCTGATTATTTCCAGAAGAACTGGGCACTGGGATTTCCAATGGCCAGTTCCTTTACAGAAAGCACACTGGTCCTCTCTAATGTCTGTACGTCCAATGTGGGGAGTCAAAGTGCGGTCCTGGGGAAGTGCAGTCTTAGGGACGTTCGTCTGATAGTTTCCCCGGTATTGGTCTCGTCCTATAGTCACCCCTTGCAGTTGGGCAATCATCACCCTCTCTTTCAAGTCCTTCTTCTTTTTCTCTGTTGCTCTATCGTTTTCATTTTTCTGATGTTCATAATATTGGGCCATCTGGAGGATAGCCGTAGGTTTGGAGGCTGCCCAACTACTCTCGCTAGCCTGCAGTTTCTGGGAGACCTCCGGTGACAGACCCTTAACATAATTCTGGACAAACAGATGGTGTCCGGTTGCAGTGGTCATGTCCTGGCCGCTGTAATCGGAGAACACCGTTTCAAACCGGGAGAAGTAGTCCGATACATCCTCCTGGGGTTTCTGGCGACAGGCCGTTACTATCGACCAGTCCACTTTCTTTTTAATTTCTGTACGATTTTATCTGGAAGGTCTAGAATGGATTTCAAAGGCTTTTGTCCAGGTCCTCGTTGTTTATCAATGTCATCGAGTTGTGACCAGGTATGTCCAAACAGCTCAAGGTGGTCGACTTTCCGGATTTGCTTCCACACATCAGCTGGTAGACATAACCCGAAAAACAAGTCGATGTCTGCCAGGGTCATAATCGTTGAACCTAGGGCTGTAACCAATTCAGTATAGAAGGCAGTGGGGTTTTTACGTAGGTCAGGCAGAGATTTCCGGAATGTCAGAATCTCTTGCCGGTCCCATGGTTGGTAGACCCAGTTGTACACTACCCTTCCTTTTGCATCTTGGTGGTTTGCATCATCGTTAGTCCCTTCACCTCGTGGAGGAACCCAGTAAGGGGCAGCCTCTCGTATCGGCATCATGTTGTTAGATTGCTCAGTTTGTGGTTCGGTCGCTACGGATGTCGTGGGTTTAGTTCCCGATTCTCGTTCAGTGAGGTGGCGGAAAACCTCAAGCGTACGCGTAAGGAGGTCCGTCACATCACACTCGCCCTCATCCCCGATATCGACCTTCCGGTACAGAGTCGTTAGGCTCTCGGGACCTTTGTCTCGATATCGGTCCTCGTATGCGTTCAAGACATGGTAACACAGTCGTACGGTAAAATGTCGTCTGTGACTCCCTGTATACGAGTTAAACATATCCGTGATGTACTCTTCATCTTCCTTCCTTTCTACCAGTGTCCGTGCTATCTTGTCGATCCCTGCTCGCTCATCTTTGCTTAGTCTGCTTGTTCTTGCAGAACCAACCCTTCGGGTCTCAGGGTCGCCTAACGTTGTCGTTTGCGTAGTATTTAATACAAGGAGTTCGGCCGGCACAGAGGCCATGGGGGCCGAAGCTGTGGCGCTACCCTCGTTTGTACCTGGGGGTGGTGGGTGCTGTGCTAAGGGTTGGGAAGGGGCATATGGAGGGGGCATGTAGATGATCGGAGGACCTAACAGCAGATCATCGTTGGCTCGTTGTTTCGAGGGTAAATCAGGGTAGAGCATGGAGGACGTTCTAACCGGACACTGGCTTGATGTCTCCATTTCTAGTTTCTGTTTGGCTTTCTCTCTTTCCTTTATCTCTTCTTCTAGTTTCTGAGCAGCTAGGTGGGCTGCTTTTCGCAGCTCTTTTCCCAACCTACTCTCAGTTTTCTTTTTACGTTGTTCAGTTTCTTTGCGCCACATGCCGAAACTATCAAGCATGGTGGGCGTTGTCTTGTTTTTACCAAGGGCTGTTTCTAGCGCGTTTATTTTGTCATCATCGAAGGATCCTATCAGTGGCCACTGACTTTCTCGATCCTTTTTCGTATATTTATGCCACAGCTTGTTATAGGCTATAGCGATCAATCCATGCTTCATGAACATGTCCTTATTAGGGGTGCCTTCCAGTGGAGCCGGATGGTTCATCTCTAATAAGCGGTCCGGGCTAAACAGGCTACCAATCAGTGGGGAGAAGACAGGCATGACGAATCACAACGGGGAAAAAAGTCAGCACTGCCTATCTTCTCACTGCGTGCAAAGACTAGACAGAATATTTCTATTCTACGTTGTTTGCAGGTAGTGAATACCTCATGAACCAATATCGAATAGTCAACGTTCGGTCAATCAAACAATTCAGTGGGGAGAATAAGTAGGCCCGCAAAGGTCTGCGTTACCTACCCTTTCACTATCTGTAAAGGGGGGGGGGGCTGCTCTTTCCTGTTTGCAGACAGAGAATCTCCAGAAAACAATCCGTGAACAGTAGTTCGGGTTCAAATAATTAATCAGTGGGGGAGAAAGATAGGCACGACGGCTGCGTTACCTATCCTTCACTGCTTGCAAAGAGAGAGCCTGTTGTTTCTCCGTTTGCAGACAGCGAATCTCCAAACAAATCAACAAAGAGTAATACTAGTATTTTCCAAACAATCAAACAATCATTTCGCAATTCGTCGTGTTTACACGACCTTACCCGGACCGCATGGACAGTTTCTTGTCTTCCGAATCCAGCGCCCGATCGTCCTCTTTTCTTCGTAATCCTCGCGGCACTCCTGATGGTTCCCAGTCAGGACCGTAGATCACTCGAGAGAGAGGTCTGTTCGGAACCAGTGAAGTTCGGATGATCGGCTGTCAGACGAGGGTCTATCGGACAGGTGCACTCCCGATCGTTGCAGTCATTCACTCTGTCGTCAGGACCTCTCCCACTGGATCCACGAGTCACTGATGGGCCCCACGTTTGGGACGCCAATTGTAAAAAAGGGTCACGGACAACCAATAAACAATGATCCTTAAGTATTGCCCGGCGGTGTCGCCTCTTTAACCCACAAAATATTAATCAATGAAGAGGCAGGCGCTGGAGACTGGAAGGCAGGAAACAAGGGTTTATTCTCTCCGGAGGAGAACACATCAGTTCGGACAGCAAGTATCGTCACGAGGTGCTCTAACCGCATCTCTGAGGCCTGGCCTCTTATACACAGGTTTATGATCTTTATTGCAGGTAACACATTCTTGCAATGCTTTGAAGTATGAAAGGACATCCTCGGAATCTCCCTTCAGGCCCATTCCCACACACATTTACAGTTGAAGTCCCCACCCCGGTCACAACAGGTGATGATTATCGCGCAGCTGGACATTCCGCCGATTCACGGGATGTGTGGGGTTGATCGGATCTCATAGGGAGGGGGATTTGATCAATTCGAGGGTCCTTTAATGGGGGAAGCTTCCTACTGTACGGGGGGGGGGGCAATAAACAGTATCCGCAGGGCCAGGTGGCGGCCTGGGAACGAGGAAGACAAACGGGCACACAGGAAAAAGGGGGGTTTGTATCAAAGGACCTGGGACCATGAAAGGAATGAAGGGAGGTGTCGCGCTGGGAACAGGATGGGATTCCGAGGCAGAGCTGCGCTGAAGAGGGGTTTACGACCCAAGGCATGTGAGAGCGGGGGGGGGTTGTCAGCGTGCGGGGGGATGCCTGCGAGGTTGAGAGAGAGAGAGAGAGAGAGAGAGAGACGCGCTGGCTATCAGCGAGGGGCAGGGAGGCCATGGTGCTCAAAATGGCCGCCGCTTACGTGCACGAATGGGTTCAAGAAGAGCAAGATGGCGCCGATAATGTTGACGTTTGCAGCCTAACTTTTAACACAGGGTCGGGGTGGGCTCCCGACTCCTGCTCTCTCACAGGTGCCAAGTTGCACGCATCCGGCGGGACTCGCGCTTTTAGCGCGAAACAGCTTCTCCTTCTCGAGCGTTTCAGCGCTCGCTGCAGTGGTTCCCTCAGTGCTCCCCAACGTCGCTGGAGCGTCAGGGTCACCTACTGCTGGCTTCTTTCTCCAGGTGTCAGCACCTCACGGCAGCGGATCTCTTCTCTCGACGCTGCAGGGGACAGGGCACATTCAGGTGGTTCTGTGGGCTGCAGTCATGCAAATCCCACCCTCGTCGCCAGTTGTAGCATCCTGCTACAAAGAACCACAGACACAGGTTCTTATATGTCAGAGCTTTATTTAATACAACTTGTATCGACCCTGTCCCTACTCTAACTGCCCTCATCCTGTTCTGACTCCTCCTCTTCCCCTCAGCCCATCTAGCTCCTCCCATCCCAGCTACTAGACTGTCAACTATATTACACCCAGTGCTAGCAAAGTGGGGAAATCCTTTCTCTCTCGCATGCGCCACCAGCCATCTTCCGAGTTAAAAACGGGACCCAGACTCACCTCACTTGTAGATTCGCGGCTCCGGCCCGGCCCTCTAGGGACCAAAAGGGGTACTGCAGGGGGGTTTCAGATGTCCCTTGTCTGCTTCCCGTGCGTGTTCCTCTCGGGGGTGGGGGCACCTCACAGGGGTCAAGGACAAGAGGCGACGCCTCGACGGGCCTCAGTGGATTCCTCACGGTAAATCCCTCGGTCCGACGCGCAGAAGTGGCCCTGCCTGACTCACGGCCCGGTTCTCCTCGACGGGATCGGCTCCCCCCTCCCTCTCAGCGTCGGCAGATGGACATCAGGAAAGGCAACAAGCATTAGAAATGCAATCGGGCTCGGATTTTTTGAGTTTGAGCTAATGGCATTGTAAATGCCAATGTATTGTTGCTATGTGTTATGGAGTGTGTTCATGTGGTGTGTACTGCCAGTGATCTCCTTGTGAGTGTGAGAATATTGCACCGTTACTGCCTGTGATGTCCTTCTTGTGAGTGTGAGGAGCTTGCACCTCTGCTGCCTGTGGTCTCCTTGTGAGTGCAAGAAGATTGCACTGCTGCTGCCTGTGATGTCGTTCTTGTGAGTGTGAGAAGCTTGCACCACTGCTGCTTGTGATGTCCTTGTGAGTGGGAGAAGCTTGCACCTCAGCTGCCTGTGGTCTCCTTGTGAGTGTAAGAAGCTTGCACAGCTGCTGCCTGTGATGTCCTTCGTGCGAGTGTGAGAAGCTTGCACCGCTGCTGCCTGTGAGTATGAGAAGATTGCATTGAGCATCTCTGTGCTGTGCCTGTTCTTTGTAAGGGACTCTTGCTCTGTTGCTGCTGCTGCCTTGGCACAGTACCTGCTGTGAGTGTGTAAGGGAAGCTTGCACCACTGCTGCTTGTGATGTCGTTCTTGCGAGTGTGAGAAGCTTGCACCTCTGCTGCCTGTGGTCTCCTTGTGAGTGTAAGAAGCTTGCACTGCTGCTGCCTGTGATGTCGTTCTTGTGAGTGTGAGAAGCTTGCACCGCTGCTGCTTGTGATGTCCTTCTTGTGAGTGGGAGAAGCTTGCACCTCAGCTGCCTGTGGTCTCCTTGTGAGTGTAAGAAGCTTGCACAGCTGCTGCCTGTGATGTCCTTCTTGTGAGTGTGAGAAACTTGCACCGCTGCTGCCTGTGAGTATGAGAAGATTGCATTGTGCATCTCTGTGCTGTTCCTGTTCTTTGTAAGGGACTCTTGCTCTGTTGCTGCTGCTGCCTTGGCACAGTACCTGCTGTCAGTGTGTAAGGGAAGCTTGCACCACTGCTGCTTGTGATGTATTTCTTGCGAGTGTGAGAAGCTTGTACCTCTGCTGCTTGTGGTCTCCTTGTGAGTGTAAGAAGCTTGCACTGCTGCTGCCTGTGATGTCGTTCTTGTGAGTGTGAGAAGCTTGCACCGCTGCTGCTTGTGATGTCCTTCTTGTGAGTGGGACAAGCTTGCACCTCAGCTGCCTGTGGTCTCCTTGTGAGTGTAAGATGCTTGCACAGCTGCTGCCTGTGATGTACTACTCACTACTCTACTCTACTCACTACTCTGCACTCACTACTCACTACTCTGCACTCACTACTCACTACTCTAGTCACTACTCTGCACTCACTACTCTACTCACTACTCTACTCACTACTCACTACTCTACTCACTACTCTACTGACTACTCTACTCACTAGTCTACTCAGTACTCACTACTAGAGCAAGGCATAGCCTCTGACCCTTATAATGCTAATGCAAACAACAGGCCAAAACACAAAATGACAGTTACTAAAAGACATTTTTAAACTAACACCATAAATAAAAACAGAGGCACGCCTAGTCCCCACCAGCATGTCAAAAGAGCACAATCAAACCAATGTAACACAGCTTAGCAATCAGTCCTCAGCGCTTTGGAATACATTTATAGACCCAGGAAAACAGCCTGGACCTGAATGAGATCACATACTCGGGAAAGATGGAGGGGTTCACCCATCACTGAGCTGGGCAGGTGGCCTCTGGCCTGAGTGAATGAAAGCCTGCCTTCGTTTCATAGGTCTGAAAACACAGCTGCTGCTTGGAAACTACTGTGTCCTTGGTACCCCAGGTGCACAAGCCATTCGACGTGATTCTCCTGGGCTTTCTGTCACTCACAGAACATTGACTGTCTTTGCAATGGTGTCTCAAACCCTCTACAAGAAGTTTGTTTCCAACTTTTTCCACCTTTTAAAGTGATGAAGTTTGCATGCTATACACGTTCGTAAATGATCCTCAGTGAGGATTGATATAAGTGTATCGTGTACACAAGGTCAAAGCTTCTAAGATTCCTAAATATTAAGAGCCATAGGAAGTGGAATGGATTTCTGCGCATGCGCTAGAGCCTCGGGGCTAATCTGCTATAATTTAGCCGCATGTCTCACAATTCGCAGGCAGTATGCTCCTCCGTTACAAACGTGTGTCTAAATATTAGCTGCTTAAAATACTGAAAAGTGGATTCCCAGTAATATTTCATGTATACCTGTCCACGATTCTGACAGGCATAAATGACACCCTGATAAACGCACAGCTGTGTGCCACTTCTTTCGTCCCCACCTGCAAGGGATGTCGTGTGCCAGATTAATTGGTGCAGAGAACTCTTGTGTGCCGAACACATGCTAAGAGCGATAACATAACAACGGTTATCACCCTGCCTGCTGACGCAGCTTCCCAAACATCCTTTGTTCAGGTGACATTCGTGTTTTACATTATGCAGCCGGTTTTCAGCTCAAGTCACTGCTCACCAGCGTTCTATAGTCAATGGCGATGAACGTGGCTAGAAACCAGGTGACAGGAGCACTGAGTTCACAAGTGTAAGGCTAATAACCTGCAGGGCCTGTGCGCACAATCAAGAGCACGTGTAGGTGTATCAATATTAAACAAACCACCAAATTATATTGTTTTCTAGATGTGCATCTATGTTGGAATTAAGAAGGGTTCCGTTTTACTATGTCATGGGGTTTACCTACGAGTGAACTTCAGGTATCACTGCATTTTTCTTCACCTTCTAGGGTGTGGCAAATCGGTTTGCACTGCTGGTGAATGACACACTAAAATTCAGGTCCTTTGACCCTTGTCACTCGCCGCTGCCGCTGCGGCTCGCTCAGCAGATGCCTCCCGCCTCTGGGGCCGCCCCAGCCGGTCGCTGGCATCGGCCCTCATCTATAAAGCCGCGTTTCGTTAAATGTTTACACGTTTCAGTGGCAGAGATGAGCGTGTTTAGATTTCCAAGTGGCGCTTTGACAGGGGCGCGGGCAGAGAAGAAGCCGCCAGGAGCGCCTCAGCTGAGACTCACATGCCGAGGAGTCACGGTATTTATCACTCTTGTCGCTTCCGGTCCTAAAACCCGACAGAGGCTACAATGCTCGCTCCCGGATCCGCAGCCGAGCCCAAGGCTGATAAGACTGGGTGCGTCGTACTGCCTATAATCACGAAAGCTACGTTTAACATAATACGCCTGGGTTTGCACCCATGAATCTACTGCCCCCTAGTGGTCCGTATCTGAGACCCTGGGAAAAGGTAAGAACAAGGAACAGCGCGTGCCCAAGCTCTAACCACACTGGTCCCCACATCACACTGATGCCGGGGCCCTCGTTCACCTCAGATTTCTAAAATGCAGTTCCGAGCAGTGAAAAACAACTGCGTCGAGTGTGCTGACACCTGAGCACGGCCTTTTGGTGCTGTAAAAGTAGATAGTTACTGAGTTTTAAAGTGGTCAAGAATATACGGATTACATTCTATACCCACCCGTCTGTGGTTCCCTACACTTCTGAAACACGGGCTGGATTTACTCACATACATGCAACACAGTGCTGTTGCATAGCGGGGGGTGAGCCAGAGAGCTGCAGAGCAGCTCCCCGGGCCGGCAGGAAGGAGCCGCACACGGCGTCTATGCCTGTGTGCACGTGAGGAGGACGCGCGCCAGACAAACACACTGCTAGATGGTGAACGCGCGCACACCATCTGGAATGCATTACACGGCCACCCTGACAGCTCCTAATTATAATTAATGTACTTCTTTGCGCGAGCACGAACGAAATATGCCCAAAATGGCGGAACAAAACTACATTTACCCTATCACTTGAAGCCTATTAAAACGACAACACAACGAAGACGAATCACTGGCCAGATGACAGAACACATTCACGCTAAGGAATGTGTGGAATTTGTCTCGGCCAAAGCCCTAGGAGATACTTCTTTTTTTTCTTCTTTAACATTAGTTCTCAAACTCCTCCCACTTTCAGTGGGGAGGATTCCGAGCCCCAAAAAAGGAGCACACTAATTACGATGTTCCTGCAGCTATGTGCAGAAACGGCAGTGTCCTGCAGCAGCCCTTCAGCCCGTGCCTATTCCCTTTGGCGCAGCCTTGCTCCGGACATGCCAGAGATCGAAGGCCCATCCACAGGGTTTTGTAGCCGAGGGCGACACGCAGCCTCAGACTCACACTCTGTTGTTTACAAGCATAGATTAGCAGATCTTCTATATAAGAGATAGAGATCCTTCAAAAATTAAGACGATATCTTTTACTAGCACCACACGCAGAGTGCTAATTACAGATACGGTAGTCTGAAAAGAACTGACTAATGACAGCTTTCGACACGTTTGTAATCATGTCATTCAACAATACTATTAGGGTGTCAATTGTTTCTAAACATTTAAATGTATTTTGGAATATTAAGCGCTTATACAGGATATATAGACAAGTATCTTTGTAAAGGTAGGGATTCTTGGCTTCTAAGGAATGTATTATAGGAAGCAATGCATTATGGGTACGCTGATTTGGCAGAGGCATTTTCTTGAGGACTTCTTCTAAGTGACTACAGACTGCAGTTCTAATGGTGGCCGACAGAGGTCCCTTAACCCATGCCCTGGGTGTTCCTAATAACCTATTTTACACGGCTCTCCAGAGTAGGACTAGGACCCCCAACTAAACATTCCGAATTACTTTCACAAGCTGAAATATTTGTGAAACAAGCAAGTGCCTATTTTAAAGACGCCTATTTTCACGCGCCCTTTCCAGTCTTCTGATTTCAATTCGTTTTTATTTGCGAGGTTTGCATTTCCTTCTTGGATTGAGTGCATGGTAAATATTTATCTATGTTTCTTTTTTAGTAGCCCAGCTATATTCCAGGGACATTAGAGAGGTTTACTGAGAAAGATAGAAATGAGGGGCAAATTACCAAGGGCATTATCCCCGCTTTAGCGGGAATTTTTACCGCTAAAGCGGCGATAATTTTATCGCCCTATTACCTAGCTGTCGCTAACACCAGTTAGCGACAGCTAATAGGCGATAGCAGGCATTTAGGGGCCCACTCTGCATGTCAGCGATGATTATCGCTAATGACATGCAAAGTGGGCGTGCCAAGATGTTAGCGACTGGAAACAGTCGCTAACATCGCTATCCCCTATTACCAACCTTTGGAAATAATCGCGCTGAGCGCGATTATCTCCAAAAGCTAACGCCTACCCAGAGCAGTTCTTAGCCATGTTATCCAATGGAAGGTGGATAACATGGTCACGATAATGCATGAATATCGCTGATTTTACCACGATATTCATGCATTTCCCACGATTTTTACCGCTTTTGAGATAAACCTTGATAATATCAAGGTATCTCAGCGGTAAAAATCGTCGGAGTGTGGCGATGTTTTAATGCCCGCTAACCAAGCTTAGCGATAATTATCGCTATAGCTTGGTAATATGCCCCTAATTTTTGACCTAGTTCCTGAGGTGTACTGGGCACCACCTGCGCCCGGCACTGGTGTATGGCCAGCGGGTGGCACTGTGTGCAGAATTGCAAATTAGGGGGCAGTTTTACAAGGAACTGATGCATCTGCATAGATGCTAAAGTTTCCTTGCGCCAGTGTCAAATGTCCTTGCGCCACCATGGATGCGATGGAGCAGATCTGCAAGAAAGTGCTGCAGCGCGGCACCTCAAGCCCTTTGGCTGCGCCTCGATGCAGCATTTTCAGAGCACAGGAATGTGACATATCTACAATGATATGTTGCATTCCTGTGCTCTCCCCTGTGCTGGCACAGAAACAGCTGCCCTTGCACGGCGCAGGCACCCTTGCACCATAGGCACCTTCCTGCTCAAAAGCAATCACTGCAGGTGTTTTCCTCTTTCAATGCGTGCTGTAGAATGCAGCACGCATTGAAAGAGGAAAAAACTAGGAGAAATTAAAACATTTCTCCTCGTGTCGCTTGACTACGTCACCCCTATGGGTGCTCAGCAAACTGTCGCATTTACAGGTTTCCGATTTCTCGTAAATCTGGAAATGCATCAGTGGACATAGGTGTTGCGTGGGAACACCCACAGCAACACCCATGTCCCGCCCCTAACACGTAAAGTGTTGCGTGAACAGGAGCGATATTTACAAGCACAGGTTAAATCACGCAGTGTGATTTACCTGTGCTTGAAATATCCCTTAGCTGGCTGCGCCACCGGTGCATCACACACATCATACACGGGCGGCGCATGGGGTTTGTAAATCTGCCCACTTGCCGCTGTATTTACAATACAGTGCTCCATGGTGCAAGGATAAACAGTTGCGTCAGAAATTCTGATGCAGTTCTTGGCCCAAAAGTCACGCATTGCTACAGTTGTGCCGCAAGCAGGACGCAACTCCAGCTATGTATTTTGAGGCCTATACTTACTGTACTGCGTCACTCTTTACGCCTGCTTCAAGCTGGCGAAAGGTCTTGACACAGTGTCATCCTAAAAGTGGTGCATTGAAATCTTGTAGATTTCATTGCATCACTTTCACGAGGACTTCCTGCGTGGCAACGCCCACCCTGCATACATTATACCTGACACAGGTATAATGTGACACAGCACTTTACAACGTGACACATCTCCCTAGATGCATCACAAATTGGGCGCATTGTTGGCGCCGACGTTGCGTCAAAAAAGTGACGCAATGGCATAGCAAGAAGGCGCTAGGGGCTTGTAAAACTGCCCCTTCATCACAGTGGAGTTCAAAGCAGGGAGTAGGTAGTGTGTACAACACAATGAGTCACTTGGGCACATAGCAGAGGCCTCACTTCGTGGTCGAGATTTGACATGGGAGGAAATAGAAACAGTAGGACATAGCGAGGTCTATGCAGCACAAGGTACAGCTGAGGAGACAGAACTCACCGACAGCAACACTCAAGAGGATTTTAACTAGGAGGGACAGCAATGCCTGGCACGGGCCAGTGATCTGCAGCCGTCTTAGTGGGAGAGTTTCACAAAAGTCACGCAAAGCAGCGCAGCCCTCCACGAGGCTGCGCTGTGCATGACAGGGAGGGAGCAGGAAAGCTCTAAATCTTCAGAGACATGGCTCTCTCCTCCCCTTTCCATTGTGCCGGCGCTGATTTCAGCTGCTGTGTGCTATGCACACACCCTAGCCAGTCCTGCCAATAACATTGCATCCGGCGTTAGACTACCGCATTTCAGTATGGTGAACGGCTTCACCACACTGAAATGCAAAGTCACGCATTATGATTAGCACCTCAGCAGTCAAGACAGTTATACCGCTACCTCATAAGACTTTGAAGTTGCAGCTGGCAGATGCGTGGTTAAGGCAAACGTGGTTACGCTTGCGATGTCCGAACACACCTGGCTGAGGCCGCACCACCAAGTCACCTCCTTGGATCTAACTGTGGTGACTTGATTCTGTGTTCCCCAGTGAGCAACGGCAGATCAAGCAGCGCGCCCAAGGGCCTGGGCCCCCCTCGACCCCCGGGCCTCTTCCACTCCGCATCCCACCTTCTGCTCAGCTGGACATTGACAGCTGGGCTCAATCTCTCCAAATCTGTGACTCAGCCAGCAGGAGCAACAACCAGGCGGGATTTCACAAGCCTGGGTACAGTCGCTGCCGCCAAGTCTGCTGGTAAACCTCCCGATACAGGTGATACAACAGGGCCCCATTAGCCGTGAAATTGCAGTGCTACCGGCACACAAATTCAGCAAAGTTCAGGTGCTTCACCCTCCACAGCGTCCGGGCTACACCAAATCCTCCGGCCTGTGATGCAGAGAGGTGCGACCCACCATTTGCAATCTCTATGCACGTGGGTGTAGTGGTAGCGCGTGTTTTGCAATGCATACCTCCCTACGTCTGTGCGCAGGAACGCCTCTACGGATCACAGCTCAGAGGGGCACCAGGCAGTCTTCTCACACAGGTCAGCAACGTGACTCCATGCGACCTGCCAGACTTCGCCACCAGGTAAGGGAGTTTGCTGACGCCTCAATGTCTACCACCACAGCCCGCAGGCTTGGGTCTGACGCTGCTCACCTCCACCGTCAGGCCGAACTGACTCCACAGCACCAGTGCCTCCTACTCCGGTTCTCAGACGCAAGCCATCCCAGGCATTGGCTGCCATGGTGTCGCAAGGATGGAACTGTGAAAAGTGCGGCATCTTTTCATATATGAGAACCTGGTTCTGCATTTCCTCTTCCCCTGAGACTTTGGCTTGTCATGCTGGCTCTGGGAGGTTTGGGGGGGTTGTTGACTAGTGCTGAACTTGGCCTTGGCTGCTCCAATCAGCATTCTAGTGTTTTTATTTTATTTTTTTCCAATAGAGGTGTATTTATAGACTATTTTTGTCTCTTGAGGTTGAAAATTGACGTTGGGCTGACTAACATGAATTTTTTGCCACTAATGGGCCTTTCGTCTCTTTTCTCTCGCTAACGTCAAACTTTTTTGTCGCCTGGATGCTAGTTTTAGCGGCAGTTTTTGCCGCGGCTAGCTGATACTAACGCCATGTAGCAAAGTATTAGACACATCCTGAAGCACGTACCTTTGTCCTTGTCTAACCATCTTATATGTTTGTATGGAAATGTCAGTTTCCTCCCCAAACACTGTCTTGAAATATGGGCCCTATTACACCAAGAATCACCAGACCTCTTTTTTATCACGGAGACCTGGCTCCAAGAAATATCTTTTCCCGGACTAAGCAACAGCTCTGCCTACGGGTTATAGTATTCTAAGACTAGACAGGACCGCCAAGAGGGGAGGAGGAACAGCAATAGTCTACAAATACACTATAAAAATCTTGACTATTGACACGCAAATTACTAAATGGGGTGAATTCCTCATCTTTTCCCTTGATCTAAACGATAAGGAATCCTGGAAAGGAGCGCTCGTCTATAGACCGCCTGAAAACAAAACCTACTTCGCCACTCAGCTATTGGACACTCTGGCCCCTCATGTCTTAGCCTGCAAGAATTTTCTGCTAATAGGAGATTTTAATCATCATATTGAGCAGAGGCAAGATATACATACCTCTGAATTAATAAATAGCATCAATGCATTGGACATGACGCTACTAGAAACCGGTCCTACGCACAAGGCCGGACATACCTTAGACCTCCTATGCACTAACTCCCAGGGAATTCAGGGGCATATTATCAAGGGGGTTTATCTCTGCTTTTTTGGCTTTAAAAGCCAAGAAAGCGGAGATAAAATTATCTCCCAGTTAGCGACAGCGACCATCTTGGGCCCCGCTTTCCATGTCAGTGAAATTTATCACTAATGACATGCAAAGTGGGCGTGCCAGGATGTTAGAGACTGGAAACAGTCGCTAACATCACTATCTCCTATTACCAACTTTTGGAGATATTCGCGCTAAGCGCAAAAATCTCCAAAAGCTAACACCTGACCCTGAGCAGTTCTTAGCCATGTTATCCAATGGTAGGTGGATAACATAGCTAAGAGCATTAGCTCAGTAATGTATGAATATCGCTGACTTTTCAGCGATATTCATCCATTTCGGCCGATTTTTATCGCTTAGGAGATAAACCTTGATAATAGCAAGGTTCCTAAGCGATACAAATCGCCGCAGCTCGGCGATAAAAATATTGCCGCTAAGCCAACATAGCGATAATTATCGCTAGATGTTGGTAATATGCCCCTTAGATTGTGGATCTCTATCCAGTCCTATGGTCGGACCATGTGATAATAAAGTTCAACATTAGAGTGAACGCGATCAAACCTGTCCACCCAAAGAAGGAAAAAATGAGTAGGGCTTGGAACAAAATCAATCCTGACTCTTTTACCAGTGCTTTTACGCCTCCCATTGTGACTCATAATGCTGATCCAGATAAGGTGGTAAAAGACCTAGATGAAGCAATCACCATGGCATTAGATCACATAGCCCCAAAACAGCTAACTAAATGTCCCAACACAAGATCTACCTGGTTCACACAAGACTTAAAACTAGTGAAACAGACCACTAGGTCCGCCGAGCGTATATGGCGTAAAACAAAGAATCTTATGGATAAACAACAATATAATACTGCACACAAGGACTATATGAGCCAGATAGCCGCAGAGAAGAAAGTCTATCTAGGAACAAGAATTGAACAAGCGGGAAATTCGCATAAAGAGCTATACTCCATAGTAAAGGAATTTTCAAATCCTTCTTCTTGACAGCCACCCACACTAAGTCCCAAGAGTGGGTCGACAAGCTTTCCACCTACTTTAAGGACAAAATAGATGATATTCATAAGGCCTTTCCCAAAGGGACTAAACAATCTAATGCTAAGGACAAGGACACAGGTTCATTTAATATGTCTACTCCTGAACAAACATCCTTGTTTAAAACCTTGTTAGAATTTCATACTCTCACTGAGGAAGAATTTAGTGGCAAATTAAAGAAAGCAAAATCAGGCTCCCCAAGCGATCCTGCATCTGCCCAGATTTTAGCAAAAATAGCCCCTGCCATGATAACTGAAATAACGGCAATTTTTAATCTATCACTAGCCAAAGCCACCTTTCCTGCGTCTTCGAAAGAAGCAACGGTTAGAACCATTTAAAAAAAGTATAATGCTGACCCGAAGCAACCACTAAACTATCGTCCTATCTCCCTCTTACCACTGTTTGACAAAATAATGGAGTCCCTAATCAATATCCAATTAACCAAACATTTGGAGGACAATATGCTATTGGACACCTCCCAATCGGGCTTTAGAGCCTGCCACAGCACCGAGACCGCCCTTCTGGAGGTAGTTGATAACATCCGGCTGGCCATGGATGCAAAGCAGTTGCCATCCTGATTTTATTGGACCTGTCGGCGGCCTTCGACACCATCTCACACAGCGTTCTGTTAAGGTGGCTGGCTGAGATTGGTGTCGGGGGTCCCGCACACAGGTGGATCCAGAGCTACCTAACAGGGAGACGGTCAAAGGACAAAATTGGTACATTCTCTTCACCTTATGTGGAAAACGATAAAGGTGTCCCTCAGGGTTCAATTTTGAGTCCAACTTTATTTAACGTATATTTATCACCACTGGCCAAGGTAATCAAAGCCTATGGCTTTGATACGGTATCCTACGCTGACGATACCCAGATTTTGATAACATTAGGCCCAAGCCTTTAGAAGCTAAAGTTAGATTCCGACAATGCATCATTTCCGTCCATGAGTTGATGGCAAACAACTACTTAATGTTAAACGCCGGAAAAACGGAAATCATGCTGTTTGGCATGGCTAAAAAATTTGGACGGATGAATGGTGGCCTCCGTCTTTAGGCCCATGTCCAGCCCAGAAAAATTTAGTTAGGAACCTTGGAGTCACCATCGATGACAAACTGTCCATGTCCCCACATATAAATAAAATTGTTCACACCAGCATTGGGCTAATGAGAAGCCTCAGAAAAATCTTCAAGTGGATTCCACTTGCTTCCCGGAAACCCCTTATTCAGGGCCTTATAATCAGTCGCCTTGACTATGGCAATGCACTACTTGCTGATGTGAACGAAAGCTCCTTAACCAAGCTCCAGACCCTCCAAAACTCAGCAGCATGGTTGACCCTCGATCTTCCACCTCGTACTCCCTCTGTCCCATGTCTAAAGAAACTACATCTGCTCCCAATAAGAAAAGGAATCAAATTTAAAATATGCTGCCTGGTGCATAAATCTATAAATGGACATGGTCCCAAATACCTGCAGAGAAAACTCCAGGGTTATTGTCCAGGGAGAACCCTCCGTTCATCCAACAAACACCTTTTAAGAGTCCCAAAGGTTAGGACGGTCAGAAAAAACTTGGCTCTTTTAAACTGATATAAAATCCCCTGTCTGTCTATCTCTAGTCCAGCCTTCCGCAAGCGCTCTGAGACCGAACGGTGAGTTATGCGCTATATAAAAATAAATACATAAACATAAACATAAACATATTGTAAATACATTGCTAACAGGGTGATAGTTTTCGGTGATAAACAGTGTTAAAAAGATTTATGCTAACTACAGCAAACACTGGTTCGTGGTAATTCTTGTAAATATACCCAAAAGTATTACTCAGACAATCTTGTTGCGCAAATGGGTGTAATGTCTGATAGTTATATGTTTTGTTAATCAAGGAGAGAGAGTGGAATTAGAGTAGCGAGTTTGTTTCCCCTAGGATATTGTGGTTAATCAAAGAGAACTAGCTATGTCTGTGTGCTATGTGTCTACATGGGAAACCATTTGGTTTAGTATGAAGCCCCTCACCCACCAACCTAGTTGGTGGCATGCTTCATCCTCTGGCCCCACCCAAGGCACCGAGTGCGCCTCAGGTGTGCTGCGATGCCAGATTACTGCGGAGCGGGTTTTTTGGAAGGTGAGTGTGCTGTGCAGGTGTGTTGCGTGAGATTTTAACATTCTGTCCTTGGGGTCCCTAACGTTTACTTTATTGGTGGGCCCCAGGCAGAGGTTAAAAACAAAGGCTTGGAACGTGTAGGGGTTGACTTATGGTCTCCCACATCCAGTGTGGTCGACTAGTTTCAGCCAGGCCTTTTTATTAAACTGGCTTTCTTCAGGACCTATGTGTGGAGGTGTTACAGGGATCTATGTGATTATCAGTGCCCTGTATGTGAAGGGTGATAGGCAATTATCGCCGCTTTAGTGGCCGCTAAGCGGCGATAATTCTATCGCCCTATTAGCAAGCTGTCGCTAACTGATGTTAGCGACAGCTTTTAGGCGATAGCGAGCGGTTTGGGGCCCGCTATGCATGTCAGCGATGTTTATCGCTAATGACATGCAAAGTGGGCGTACCCAACCAGTAAGCGACTGAAAGCAGTCGCTAACATCGCTATCGCCTATTAGCAAGACAGGCGTACCAAAAGAAATATACATGCTCAGCGCGAATATCTCTAAATACTAACACCTGCCCAGACCAGTTCTTAGCCATGTTATCCAATGGGAGGTGGATAACATGGCTAAGAGCATTTCGTCGCTAATGCGTGAATATCGCTGTATTCTCAGCAATATTCACGCATTTTGCCGCTATCGCTGGATATTTATACTTAACAACAACAAGGGGCCCCAAATTCGTCAGCAGGGACCTCGGGGAACATACTTTGTACATGCAACAATGGTCCCATGCATATAAGCGATAAGTAAAGAATAAATATAGACAGAGTCAATCTATATTGCGAGTGACATGTCCAGCCGGACAGTGGTCTTCAAATTTTACTCAATATACAGGTCATAAAAACACAAGAAGTACCTTCCACAATTCAACCAGTGTGGTACACAAGCCTGTGCCCAGCACTAACAGAACGGGTACAGAGGGTGAATATAGAGAGCGAAGAAGGGCTTTTTAAGGCAAAAAGACGATTTCTGTCATAAATACAATTGTACAGAATTTGTAAAAATAGCACCATTACATCACATTGTAATCACGCTTAGTATTAGGTGCTAAATTGGTCGACGACGTTTCGGACCCCCTTGTTAATCACGGGGACCATCATCAGGGCATTTCAATGAAAGCCTTAAACAATAATAAGCCTCTAATTGCCGATATGCCCAATCGGAACCGGCAGTTTAGAAGGAAGGTTGCGATGTAACCGCTCACAATCGAGCGCGTAAGTCCGCGGAACGTAATGGTGTCCGTCGGAGCCTAGGGAACCGGGTGAGTTGGTCGGCGAGTGTGCTCCCTGGCATGCCAGCTGGACATGTCACTCGCAATATAGATTGACTCTGTCTATATTTATTCTTTACTTATCGCTTATATGCATGGGACCATTGTTGCATGTACAATCGCTGGATATTTTAGCACGATGGAGAAAAACGTTGCTAATAGCATGTTTTCTCCGCTAACATATCCAGCGATAGGCAGCAATAAAAAAAAAATGCGCTAAGTACATTTTGCGATAGATATCGCTATTCCTTGGTAATATGCCCCACGTTTCCCACTGGTAATTGGTATATAGGCATGCATATAAAACAAATTCAAAAGATCGCAAAGGTGCGCTACTTAGCAACAAGACAAAACAGACACATAAGTATCTTCTTTTATTAAAAATTTATTAAAAACCACTTGTGATTGAAAGAGGCAGCCGACACATTTCGTCCAGACAAATGGACTTCTTCGGGGCATTGAAGCAAATAAGGGCACTCCTAGGAAGAATTGTCAGAGTGTCCGTGGTAGGTAAGTATTACGAGCTGGATTGCAAGCGTGTGTTTCAACAGGAATTATTGAAACAATAATATCTGCTTCTCTTGGAAATAAAGGAAGTCAGCGGTATGATAACACCATCATCACTTCAGAGGAGGTTTCTCCTGGTCGGATTTCAGCCATATCAAGGTTTGATCGGGTGATTGACCTTTGTATTTTTGGCCCACCTTATTGTGGTGAGACTGTTGGACTAACTTAGGGGCATATTACCAAGCAATAGCGATAATTATCGCTATTGCTTGGTAAGAGACAAAAATTTACCGCAGAGCTGCGGCGATTTTTATCGCAGATAAACCTTGGTATTACCAAGGTTTATCGCAAATGCGATAAAAAGCGGCCGCAATTCATGAATATCGCTGAAAAGTCAGCGATATTCATGCATTACCGAGCTAATGCTCTTAGCCATGTTATCCACCTCCCATTGGATAACATGGCTAAGAACTGCTCAGGGCAGGTGTTAGCTTTTGGAGATATTCGCGCTTAGCGCGAATATCTCCAAAAGTTGGTAATAGGAGATAGCGATGTTAGCGACTGTTTCCAGTCGCTAACATCTTGACACGCCCACTTTGCATATCATTAGTGATAAATATCACTGACATGCAAAGTGGGGCCCAAGATGGTCGCTATCTCCTACTAGCTGTCGCTAACTGGTGTTAGCGACAGCTAGGTAATAGGGAGATAATTTTATCTCCGCTTTCTTGGCTTTTAAAGCCAAAAAAGCGGAGATAAACCCCCTTGATAATATGCCCCTTAGGCTGGTGTTAACATACCACTGACTTCCTTTGTTTCCAAGAGAAGCAGATATCGTCATTTCACTAATTCCTGTTGAAACAAACTCTTGCAATCCTGCCCATTGTACTTACCTACCATGGACACTCTGACGTTGATTCTTCCCAGGAGTGCCCTTATTTGTTGCTATTCCCTGAAGAAGTCCTTTTGTCTGGAGGAAAAGGGTCAGCTGTTCTTTTCAATTACGAGTGTTTTTTAATACATTTTGAATATAAGAAAATACTTGAACAAAAATACTATGGACTCAGACCAGATAATTTATTATGTGGCTGTTTTGCCTTGTTGCTAAGTGGTGCACCTTTGCGATCTTTTGTAATTGTTAAAATCCTGCATTGGATTGCACCGTGGCAGTGGGTGCATTAACAGTGTGCACATATAACTGATGGGGACTCCCATTATATGTATATTCACTAGGGATAGATGGTCAGGTGCTAGGCCCTTGCAGGGTCCACTGTCAAAGCTGGTTTTATATCAAACAAATATCTAATTATGATTTTCCTAGTATTTATGAAGGAAAGTCATAGAGACAGCAAGATGGTTGCAGCGCCATGCTGTGTCATTATCTGTTAAATATGCATAGCTAAAATATATGTAAACATTTTTTAAGAAAAGTCCAAAAATCTGAGGGGCAGATTTACAAGCTCCTTGCGCCACTTTTGCCCTGCCGTTGCATCATTTTTGTGACGCATCGGCGGCGTAAACCATGCGCCACGTTGAGCCCTTTTTACAATGTGACGCATCTAAGTAGATGCGTCACGTTATAAAGCCCTCTGCCACATGAAACCTGCGTCAGGTTTCATGTGGGCGTTCCGGTGCAGGGGGGTGTTCTAGCGCAGTAAAGCCTCGGTAAAGTGCCTGAGTGAAATCTACAAGATTCCACTCAGTCACTTTTCTGACGCCACTGCATCAAAACCTTGCACCTGCTTGAAGCAGGCGTAAGGCGTGACGCACCACATTATGTATGGGCAGGCCACGAGCATTGCTGGAGTTGCGTCACACTTGCGACACCACTCCATAAGTGCGCATCATTCCGACGGGAGATGCGTCACGCATCTGTTTATCCTTGCACCACGATGCGCCGCATAGTAAATGAGCGCATCTGTGGTGGCGTAAGGGTAAACTTGCGTGACGCATCTTACCTGGCGCATCCCTGCTGATTTTCAGGGATGCGCCAGTCGTCATAAATCTGCCCCTGGTTGTTGCAGGAGTTGAAGGTGAAAAAGTAGTAAAATTGAAGAGGTTTGGCGGTTTTGATGATGATGAAGCCGCAGAGGCATGGGAATCTGACGCATTCCTAGGTTTAAAAAACCTTTTAAATCTGTTAATGTGTCTGATTTCATGATGTTGAGTGGGAACACGCACAGCAACACCCATGGAACGCCCCTTTCACACAGAGTAATGCGTGAAAGGTGGCCATATTTACAAGGACATGAAAAGCTATGGAGGGTGGCTTGACATGAGCTTGTAAATATGGGCTGGCACACTTCCACCGGTGCGTCAAAGACAGAGTGATTTACTGGTGGCGCAATGGGCTTATAAATAAGCACCATAGAAACGGGAAAATGCTGGCAAAGACTGTTGTTTTGCAAGAAGGTGTTCCTCCAAAAAATCAATCCGACCTGCAATGCAACCACATTTCATCATGACGCAAGGCTGCTTGCTTTGGTACTAGGCAGCCTTAAGTGCGCCAGCGCCTGGAAAGAACAGGAATACGTCATATAATGGTAAATACAATGCATTTCTGTATTTTCCCTCTCACGCAGCTTAGCGCAACAAGGTGGTATTATTTAGAGCGCTGCACGAAAGATTGATAAATCTGCCCCATAGTTAGGGTGACCAGTGGGCCTATTACCAAGCTATAGCGATAATTATCGCTAAGCTTGGTTAGCGGGCAAAATTATAACGCCGCGCTCCGACGATTTTTATCGCTTAGGACCCTCGATATTATCAAGGTTTATCTCCTAAGCGATAAAAATCGGCCGAAATGCATGAATATCGCTGAAAAGGCAGCGATATTCATGCATTAGCGAGCAAATGCTCTAAGCCATGTTATCCACCTACCATTGGATAACATGGCTAAGAAATTCTCTGGGCAGGCGTTAGCTTTTGGAGATAATCACGCTTAGCGCAAAAGTTGGTAATAAGGGATAATGATGTTTTCAGTCGCTAACATTTTGGAACACCCACTTTGCATGTCATTAGCGATAACTATCGCTGACATGCAAAGTGGGCCCCTAAATGCCCGCTATCGCCTATTAGCTGTCGCTAACTGGTGTTAGCGACAGCTAGGTAATAGGGCGATTAAGTTATCGCCGCTTTAGTGGGAAAAATTCCCGCTAAAGCGGTGATAAGGCCCTTAGTAATATGCCCCCAGATTCTCAATACAAAAAATTGGGACAGTTCATAGACATAGAAGTAGGACTACAGTTTGCAGTAACGCTCAACATAAAAGTAGGACAATTTGACAGCTGTCATAGGCATAGAAAAGGGACTCAAATGGCAGCCGCCTCCACAGACACAGATGAAGAATTAAAGACAAATCATATGTGTGACACAGACTTAGCCGAGAGAGACATCGAGATTTCAGTGACCGTCACCCGGGTGACCTGCTAATTGCACGGTGTGAATTCCTTACTTGGTGACACTCATAGCTCCCTATGGATTGCAAAGTATGACTCACTGCACAGCCTGGACAACACGGCCTGGAGGCACGGATTGAGCAGCAAACCCAAATTTCCGGGGCACGCAGTGGCTCGCGGCCTGAGCCTGGCCAGCCTTGGCAGATTGTGTTACAGCCCAAGTAAGTTTAAGTTTTAAGCCTGGGTGCCAATGGCAGTGCACGATCAGGCAGCTGCAGCGCCTGCAGTGTTACTCAAAACTGTGAAATGGGTTGCAAGACTGGCGCCGCGTGAAGTGTGTTTTATGTTGTTGGGGCCTCTCTGACATAGGTTTCCTGTTGGGCCGGATCACTTACATGATGTCAGAGAGTGGCCCCGAGTCCTGATGTTCTCCTGACCTCAGTTTGCTGGGAAGGAGGGGGGCACCGCAAAGGCTGGCAATCTTTATGTTGATTTTTCTGCTGGCCCATCCAACAACAGTAGCCACCAGACTGTTGTTAGGGCCTCGCACATCTTTTTTGGGCTGGGTCCCACCCTGGAGAGAGGCACAGGGTCACTCATGTGACATCAGAGGATGGCCCGAGTCCTGATGTTCTCCTGACATAAGTTTGTAGGGAAGGAGGGGGGCCTCCACAAAGGCTGGCAATCTTTATGTTGTTTCTCTGCTGGCCTTTCCAACAACAGTAGCCAACAGAGTGTTGTTAGGAGGGCCTCATTGATTACGACGGAGGAACCAGCGAGTCCAGTATAAGTCAGCAAAGGCTGAAGGTGCAAACCTCAAAAAACAAACAACCACAAAAAAGATAAAAAACAGCTCCTGATTTAGTGTGCAGAGAGCCTTGATTTAATATGTTGCAATGGAGTTTCCTGATACTTGTACGATTCTAAGTATGTTTACTTTGACATGAGTATAAATGACAGTTGTTTAACCATTATTTCTTACGCTTTGCAGCAGCTAACGTAGAGTTTCTAGTTGCTCAAATTGGTATCATATCTGATATTTATAAGTTTCCCTCATTTTAATATCTTGATTTTGCTTGCAAGAAAGTGCAACTTATAGGGCCATATTATCATGAACAGCGATAACATTATCGCCGCTTTAGCGGCAGGAAACTGCTGTTAAAGCGGCAATTAGGGGCTTGATAATATGCCCTTGTGAATTCCCATACAAGCCCAGGTTCACACCAGAACCTGGACTTCTATGGGAATTCACAAGGGCATATTATCAAGCCCCTTATCGTTGCTTTAGCGGCGATAATGTTATCCCCGTTCTTGATAATATGGCTCTAAGGGGCATATTATCAAGGGCGTTTATCTCCGCTTTTTTGGCTTTAAAAGCCAAGAAAGCGGAGATTAAATTATCTCCCTATTACCTAGCTGTCGCTAACAACAGTTAGCGACAGCTAGTAGGAGATAGCGACCATCTTGGGCCCCACTTTGCATGTCAGTGATATTTATCACTAATGACATGCAAAGTGGGCGTGCCAAGATGTTAGCGACTGGAAACAGTCGCTAACATCGCTATCTCCTATTACCAACTTTTGGAGATATTCGCGCTAAGCGCGAATATCTCCAAAAACTAACACCTGCCCTGAGCAGTTCTTAGCCATGTTATCCAATGGGAGGTGGATAACATGGCTAAGAGCATTAGCTCGGTAATGCATGAATATCGCTGACTTTTCAGCGATATTCATGCATTGCGGCCGTTTTTTATCGCATTTGCGATAAACCTTGATAATAGCAAGGTTTATCTGCGATAATTTCTGACGATGCTTAGCGTTAAAGAATTCGTTGCTAAGCATCGTTAGCGATAAATATCGCTTAACGTTGGTAGCACAGGGGTTTACAAAGTGACACATCTGCTTAGATGCATCACTTTGTAAATAGAGCGCAACAGGAGGCATGTTTTAAGCCTCCGATGCGTCACAAAAAGTGACGCACCGGAAGCGCAAAACTTATGCAAGGCCTCATAAATGAGGTCCCAGGTATGTCCGCCAATCTTCAAACGGAGCTGCAAATTATATTGCAGCTGTCCACTAACAACCCTTCAAATTTATTTTCTTCCAGTTTTGTATAACGCGAACTCGACCTTATTGTATAAAAACGTAATGCAGAAGCAACAGTGAACTTCTAATTCCTTTACAATTTCATGGGATTTTGACAGTCGAGTTAGAGACGTTAAATAAATTCTCTTCCTCTTCGGACTCTCACTCATACTGTTTACAAGGCTGAATTATCAGATCTTCTATGTAAGAGATAGAGATCCGTCAAAAATGTAGACTATATCCTTCACTAGCACCACACACAGGGGCATATTGTTCTTAACGCTAAGCATCGTCAGAAATGCAATGCATGCTCTTAGCCATGTTATCCACCTCCCATTGGATAACATGGCTAAGAACTGCTCAGGGCAGGTGTTAGTTTTTGGGCACGCCCACTTTGCATGTCATTAGTGATAAATATCACTGACATGCAAAGTGGGGCCCAAGATGGTCGCTATCTCCCCAAGCGGAGATAAACCCCCTTGATAATATGCCGCACAGTGTGCTAATTTTAGATACGGTAGTCTAAAAAGAACTGTATGATTACAGTGTTCGACACATTTGTAAACATGTTATTCTACAATACTTTTAGGGTGTCAATTGTTTCCAAACATTTGAATGTATTTTGGAATATTAAGCGTTTATTCAGGATTTATCGACAAGTATCTTTGTCAAAGGTAGGGATTCTTGGCTTCTAAGCAATGTATTATAGGAAGCAATGCATTGTGGGTACGCTGACTTGGCAGAGGCATTTCCTCGAGGACCTCTTCTTAGTGACTACAGACTGCAGTTCTAATGGTGGCCGACAGAGGTCCCTTAACCCATGCTCTGGGTGTTCCTAATAACCTATTTTACTCGGCTCTCCAGAGAAGGACTAGGACCCCCAACTAAACATTCCGAATTACTTTCACAAGCTAAAATATTTGTGAAACAAGCAAGTGCCTATTTTAAAGACGCCTATTTTCACGCGCCCTTACCAGTCTTCTGATTTCAATTCGTTTTTATTCGCGAGGTTTGTAGGTACAAGCATTTCCTTCTTGGATTGAGTGCATGGTAAATATTTATCTATGTTTCTTTTTAGTAGCCCAGCTATATTCCAGGGACTTTAGAGAGGTTTACTGAGAAAGATAGAAATGAGGGACATATTACCAAGGGCATTATCCCACTCTGCATGTCAGCGATGATTATCGCTAATGACATGCAAAGTGGGCGTGCCAAGATGTTAGCGACTGGAAACAGTCGCTAACATCGCTATCCCCTATTACCAACCTTTGGAAATAATCGCGCTAAGCGCGATTATCTCCAAAAGCTATCGCCTACTCAGAGCAGTTCTTAGCCATGTTATCCAATGGAAGGTGGATAACATGGCTAAGAGCATTGTCACGATAATGCATGAATATCGCTGATTTTACAGCGACATTCATGCATTTCCCACGATTTTTACCGCTTTTGAGATAAACCTTGTTAATATCAAGGTATCTCAGCGGTAAAAATCGTCGGAGTGCGGCGATGTTTTAATGCCCGCTAACCAAGCTTAGCGATAATTATCGCTATAGCTTGGTAATATGCCCCTAATTTTTTACCTAGTTCCTGAGGTGTACTGGGCACCACCTGCGCCCGGCACTGGTGTATGGCCAGCGGGTGGCACTTTGTGCAGAATGGCAAATTAGGGGGCAGTTTTACAAGGAACTGATGCATCTGCATAGATGCTAAAGTTTCCTTGCGCCAGTGTCAAATGTCCTTGCGCCACCATGGATGCGATGGAGCAGATCTGCAAGAAAGTGCTGCAGCGCGGCACCTCAAGCCCTTTGGCTGCACCTCGATGCAGCATTTTCAGAGCACAGGAATGCGACATATCTACAATGATATGTTGCATTCCTGTGCTCTCCCCTGCGCTGGCACAGAAACAGCTGCCCAGGCATCCTTGAACCATGGGCACCTTCCTGCTCAAAAGCAATCACTGCAGGTGTTTTCCTCTTTCAATGTGTGCTGTAGAATGCAGCACGCATTGAAAGAGGAAAAAACTAGGAGAAATGAAAACATTTCTCCTCGTGCCGCTTGGCTACGTCACCCCTATGGTGGCTCAGCAAACTGTCGCATTTACAGGTTTACGATTTCTCGTAAATCTGGAAATGCATCAGTGGACATAGGTGTTGCGTGGGAAAACCCACAGCAACACCCATGTCCCGCCCCTAACACGTAAAGTGTTGCATGAACAGGGCGATATTTACAAGCACAGGTTAAATTACGCAGTGTGATTTACCTGTGCTTGTAAATATCCCTTAGCAGGCTGCGCCACCGGTGTGTCACACAACGTAATACACTGGAGGCGCATGGGGTTTGTAAATCTGCCCGCTTGCCCGCTGTATTTACAATACAGTGGTCCATGGTGCAAGGATAAACAGTTGCGTCAGAAATTCTGATGCAGTTGTTGGCCTAAAAGTCACGCATTGCTACAGTTATGCCGCAAGCAGGACGCAACTCCAGCTATGTATTTTGAGGCCTAAACTTACTGTACTGCGTCACTCCTTACGCCTGCTTCAAGCTGGCGAAAGGTCTTGACACAGTGTCATCCTAAAAGTGGTGCAGTGAAATCTTGTAGATTTCATTGCATCACTTTCACGAGGACTTCCTGTGTGGCAACGCCCACCCTGCCTACATTATACCTGACACAGGTATAATGTGACACAGCACTTTACAACGTGACGCATCTCCTAGATGCATCACATTGTAAATAGGGCGCATTGTTGGCGCCGACGTTGCGTCAAAAAAGTGACGCAATGGCGTAGCAAGAAGGCGCTAGGGTCTTGTAAAGCTGCCCCTTCATCACAGCGGAGTTCAAAGCAGGGAGAAGGTAGTGTGTACAACACAATGGGTCACTTGGGCACATAGCAGAGGCCTCACTTTGTGGTCGAGATTTGACATGGGAGGAAATAGAAACCGTAGGACAGAGCGAGGTCTATGCAGCACAAGGTACAGCTGAGGAGACAGGACTCACCGACAGCAACACTCAAGAGGATTTTAACTAGGAGGGACAGCAATGCCTGGGAGGGCCCAGTGATCTGCAGCCGTCTTAGTGGGAGAGTTTCACAAAAGTCACGCAAAGCAGCGCAGCCCTCCACGAGGCTGCGCTGTGCATGACAGGGAGGGAGCAGGAAAGCTCTAAATCTTCAGAGACATGGCTCTCTCCTCCCCTTTCCATTGCGCCGGCGCTGATTTCAGCTGCTGTGTGCTATGCACACACCCTAGCCAGTCCTGCCAATTACATTGCATCCGGCGTTAGACTACCGCATTTCAGTATGGTGAACGGCATCACCACACTGAAATGCAAAGTCACGTATTATGAATAGCACCTCAGCAGTCAAGACAGTTATACCGCTACCTCATAAGACTTTGAAGTTGCAGCTGGCAGATGCGTGGTTAAGGCAAACGTGGTTACGCTTGCAGTGTCCAAACACGCGTGGCTGAGGCCGCACCACCAAGTCACCTCCTTGGATCTGACTGTGGTGACTTGATTCTGTGTTCCCCATTGAGCGACGGCAGATCAAGCAGCGCCCAAGGGCCTGGGCCCGACTCGACCCCCGGGCCTCTTCCACTCTGCATCCCACCTTCTGCTCAGCTAGACATTGACAGCTGGGCTCAATCTCTCCAAATCTGTGACTCAGCCAGCAGGAGCAACAGCCAGGCGGGATTTCACAAGCCTGGGTTCAGTCGCTGCCGCCAAGTCCGCTGGTAAACCTCCCGAAACAGGTGATACAACTGGGCCCCCTTAGCCGTGAAATTGCAGTGCTACCGGCACACAAGTTCAGCAAAGCTCAGGTGCTTCACCCTCCACAGCGTCCGTGCTACACCAAATCCTCCGGCCTGTGATGCAGAGAGGTGCGAACCACCATTTGCAATCTCTATGCACGTGGGTGTAGTGGTAGCGAGCGTTTTGCAATGCATACCTCCCTACGTCTGTGCTCAGGAACGCCTCTACGGATCACAGCTCAGAGGGGCACCAGGCAGTCTTCTCACACAGGTCAACAACGTGACTCCATGCGACCTGCCAGACTTCACCACCAGGTAAGGGAGTTTGCTGACGCCTCAATGTCTACCACCACAGCCCGCAGGCTTGGGTCTGACGCTGCTCGCCTCCACCGTCAGGCCGAACTGACTCCACAGCACCAGTGCCTCCTACTCCGGTTCTCAGACGCAGGCCATGCCAGGCATTGGCTGCCATGGTGTCGCAAGGATGGAACTGGGAAAAGTGCGGCATCTTTTCATATATGAGGACCTGGTTCTGCATTTCCTCTTCCCCTGAGACTTTGGCTTGTCATGCTGGGGGGGTTGTTGACTTGTGCTGAACTAGGCCCTGGCTGCTCCAATCAGCATTCTATTGTTTTTATTTTATTTTTTTCCAATAGAGGTGTATTTATAGACTATTTTTGTCTCTTGAGGTTGAAAATTGACGTTGGGCTGACTAACATGAATTTTTTGCCACTAATGGGCCTTTTGTCTCTTTTCTCTCGCTAACGTCAAACTTTTTTGTTGCCTTGATGCTAGTTTTAGCGGCAGTTTTTGCCGCGGCTAGCTAATACTAACGCCATGTAGCAAAGTATTGTAAATACATTGTTAACAGGGTGATAGTTTTCGGTGATAGACAGTGTTAAAAAGATTTATGCTAACTACAGCAAACACTGGTTAGTGGTCATTCTTGTAAATATACCCAAAAGTATTACTCAGACAATCTTGTTGCGCAAATGGGTGTAATGTCTGATAGTTATATGTTTGTTAATCAAGGAGAGAGAGTGGAACTAGAGTAGCGAGTTTGTTTCCCCTAGGATTTAGTGGTTAATCAAAGAGAACTAGCTATGTCTGTGTGCTATGTGTCTACATGGGAAACCATTTGGTTTAGTATGAAGCCCCTCACCCACCAACCTAGTTGGTGGCATGCTTCATCCTCTGGCCCCACCCAAGGCACCGAGTGCGCCTCAGGTGTGCTGCGACGCCAGATTACTGCGGAGCGGGTTTTTTGGAATGTGAGTGTGCTGTGCAGGTGTGTTGCGTGAGATTTTAACATTCTGTCCTTGGGGTCCCTAACGTTTACTTTATTGGTGGGCCCCAGGCAGAGGTTAAAAACAAAGGCTTGGGACGTGTAGGGGTTGACTTATGGTCTCCCACATCCAGTGTGGTCGACCAGTTTCAGCCAGGCCTTTTTATTAAACTGGCTTTCTTCCGACCTATGTGTGGAGGTGTAACAGGGATCTAAGTGATTATCAGTGCCCTGTATGTGAAGCACGCGCTAAGGTGCTGATATATGTAAGAGGTACTTCCTCTCAGTTTGTACCTGTAAAGGGAAAAAGGACAAACAAGAGACACATAAAGTTAAAAAACACAAAATTGTCAACCACCCAATGGGTGGCTTAGCGCCTGGTGCCTAGACGTGTGAGCGAATAAGGTGAGGGTGTAGGCGTTTGTGACGGAACGTGGCAATTGCCGGTCTGGTATACGCGCTACAGGTGCTTGTACCTAGATGCGTAAAGTCAATGTGCAAACTATCTACAAGCAGGATGTTTACTCCTGTCTACAGAGGACATAGGGGCATATTATCAAGGGGGTTTATCTCCGCTTTTTTGGCTTTAAAAGCCAAGAAAGCGGAGATAAAATTATCTCCCTATTACCTAGCTGTCGCTAACACCAGTTAGCGACAGCTAGTAGGAGATAGCGACCATCTTGGGCCCCACTTTGCATGTCAGTGATATTTATCACTAATGACATGCAAAGTGGGCGTGCCAAGATGTTAGCGACTGGAAACAGTCGCTAACATCGCTATCTCCTATTACCAACTTTTGGAGATATTTGCGCTAAGCGCGAATATCTCCAAAAACTAACACCTGCCCTGAGCAGTTCTTAGCCATGTTATCCAATGGGAGGTGGATAACATGGCTAAGAGCATTAGCTCGGCAATGCATGAATATCGCGGACTTTTCAGCGATATTCATGCATTGCGGCCGTTTTTTATCGCATTTGCGATAAACCTTGTTATAGCAAGGTTTATCTGCGATAATTTCTGACGATGCTTAGTGTTAAAAAATTCGTTGCTAAGCATCGTTAGCGATAAATATCGCTTAACGTTGGTAATATGCCCCAAAGTTCCCTGGACTTCCGCCGGAGGTTCGGGACTTATAAGCACTCTGGAAGTGTAGAAAAAGGAGAAAAAAGGTAATGTCTAAAAAGGAGGGGAGGTCACACGCTGCTAGCGGTAAAGTGCCACACGCTCAGTTATGGCCAAAGGCAGCATAACTGACTGCTGTACCGCGAGCGGGGACCGGCCTCCTTCCTTACCTGGCTGTTTCTCCAGGCCCAATGGAACACCTGTGAGCCGATCGCAAGGTCCGAAGGAACTGAGGGGCATATTAACAAGGCAGGCCATTTGAAATTATCGCCGTTTTAGCGGACGTTTTCGGCCGAAAAGCGGCGATAATTTCTTCGCCCTATCAGCAAAGACACGCTATCGCGTGTTTTGCTGATTTTGCGCCTTTGTCAATAACGCCCAGCTTTGCATCTCTAATGAGATGCAAAGTGGGCGTTCCAGGGCAAAATAATAGGAGAAATGTCGCTAAGCGACATTTCTCCTATTAACAAGCTGCTCGCGAATAAGCAGAGCGTTAGGAAAAGTAGCGCTAACCACAGTTAACGCTACTTTCCTAACGCCTGCTTGTGACCTGTTCTTAGCCATGTAATCCAATGGAGGTGGATTACATGGCTAAGATTGTCCTGCCCTAACAGCAAGGTTATCGCCATTTTCAATGGAATATCGCTGGAAAACCAGCGATATTCCATTGAAAACGGCGATAATCCCCGCTATTGCTGGGATTTTTATCTCCATGGCGTTAAGCGGTGTTAATGCAACGCTACCATGGAGATTATCACCAGCGATAGCGGGCGATAGATTTCCTCACGCTAGCAGCGGTCAGCGATAATTATCGCTGCCGCTTGCTAATATGCCCCCTGAGTGCTTGGAGAAGGAGGCTTCTTGATCACAGGTGTAGCTCAGTGAGGACGGGCGTGGTCTGTGTGAGTAGCGTGCTCCCAGTGCTACTCTCAGTGGGTGTGTCTCTCTCTAGCCAGCATCTGTGGGATAGACAGAGAAGAAAGATGCATGCGCACGTGCCCTAGACAATTGTCGTGGCAGTAATCTCCACAATGGTTACATAATAAATAATTGTATGCAATAAAGGATCTTTATGAAATAAAGGAATGTGCTGCTAAGGGATAACGAAATAAAAATAAAAATACAAATAAAATGAAAAGCGTATGAGTGGGCAGAGGTGCTGACTCGAACCCCTGGTTAGTGCAGTGTGGTGGGAAGTGTAGCGCTCATGTGAGGTATGCTCTGGTATTTGGTAAATGGGCAAGTTATTGGTAGTGTTTAGGCCTCGCAATTGTTACATAATAAAGAATTTTATGCAATAAAGGATTTTTACGAAATAAAGAAATTTGCTGCCTTGTGTGTTACTAAATAATAAGGGATAACGAAATAAAAGTAAAAATAAAGATAAAATAAAAAGTGTAGAACTGGGCAGAGGTGCTGAATTGAACCCCTAGTTTGTGAAGTCTTGTGGGTGGTGCAGCGCTGATGTGAGCTATGCTCTGGTATTTGGTAAAGGCACAAAACACTAGTTACTGGTAGTGTTTAGGCCTCGCATGGAATAGAGGCATGCATGTTTGGCACAGTACCTGTTGGGTTGATAGAGTTGGCTGGAGGGGGCAAGGGATAACCTTACCGCAACTCTGCACATCGCAGTCAACCGCAGGAAAATAGCGCAGTGTTAACGTGGTATTCTGAAAACAGCAGTACCATGCGATGGTCTCACGATAACGCGTAAAATATCTGCGATAAAGTCACCAGTAAAGCACAATGAAGGTAGCCAGAGCAAGTACAGGGGACAACCTGAACCTCACAAGCCCCACGGAGGACAAGCCTGGGACCTCAGGCTCAGGGAAGGGCAAGGAGAAGAAGATTAGGTAGAAGCGTTTCAGTCCGCAGCAAATCAGGATTCTGATAGTAGAACACCATCAACTACTGTTAGTCACCTCTACTGTGGCAATAGAAAGTGGTACCATGTAACTGAATGGCCAGACTGTTAAGGTAAAAACATGACAAACTGTAAGACCAAAAATATAATTTACCTACTACTCTGTCCATGCGGACTAGGGTATGTAGGTGAAGGTAAATGGTCCAAATATCGATTCCAAAATATTGACAAACCAAAATATCGAGTCCAAAATATAGAATGGACAAAATATGGAATGGACAGAATATAGAAATCAAAAATATCGTTTTGAAGGTAAGTATTGTAATATCGAAATTAAAAATATAGATAGTCAAAATATCGATCGACATAATATAGTTTATTAAAAATATCGAATTTTTAATAATAATATTGATTTTTTTAAAGTGTTTTTTATGTTAGTATATGTGTGAAAAGTGTATATATTTTTGTAATTTATATTAAGTAATTAATTTTATGTATTTATTCTGAATTAATTGTTAATTAATTTTTAATTGATAATTAATTAATTGTGTTAATTGATAATTAATGTTTATTAATTGTTTTATTGACAATTATGTGAATAACATTATTTTATTTTCTGTAGCGGGTTGTGGGTTTATAGGGGAATAGGGTGGGAAGTAATTTAATTATAATTAATTAAATATGTTAATTAATTAATTAATTGGTATTTATTTAGAATATATTGTCAATTAATTTTTAATTTGTAATTAATTCATTTTGTAATCGATAATTATTTTTTATTAATTGATTGTTTGGTAATTATGTGAATAATATCATTTTCTTTTTAGTAGCGGGTTGTGGGTTTATAGAGGAATAGAGTGGGAAGTAATTTATTTATAATTAATGAAACATGTTATTTAATTAATTGGTATTTATTTTGAATAGATCGTCAATTAATTTTTAATTGGTAATTAATTGTTAATTGATAATTATTTTTTATTAATTGATTGATAATTATGTGAATTATATTAATTTATTTTCATTAAAGTGGAGATATTAAAATATACCCCTATGCTATCCAACGCTTTCCCTACTGTTGCACTCTCTGGAGTGGGAATAGTAATTTTTACACCTACGCTATCCAACGCTTTCCCTACTGTTGCACTCTCTGGAGTGCAAATAGTAATATTTACCCCTACGCTATCCAACGCTTTCCCTACTGTTGCACTTACTTGAGTGGGAATAGTCATTTTTAACCCTACGCTATCCAAGGCCTTCCCTACTGTTGCACTCTCTGGAGTGGGAATCGTAATTTTTACCCCTACGCTATCCAACGCTTTCCCTACTGTTGCACTGTCTGGAGTGGGAATAGTAATGTTTACCCCTACGCTATCCAACGCTTTCCCTACTGTTGCACTTACTGGAGTGGGAATAGTAATTTTTACCCCTACGCTATCCAACGCCTTCCCTACTGTTGCACTCTCTGGAGTGGAAATAGTAATTTTTACCCCTACGCTATCCAACGCTTTCCCTACTGTTGCACTCTCTGGAGTGGGAATAGTAATTTTTACACCTACGCTATCCAACGCTTTCCCTACTGTTGCACTCTCTGGAGTGCGAATAGTAATATTTACCCCTACGCTATCCAACGCTTTCCCTACTGTTGCACTTACTTGAGTGGGAATAGTCATTTTTACCCCTACGCTATCCAAGGCCTTCCCTACTGTTGCACTCTCTGGAGTGGGAATAGTAATTTTAACCCCTACGCTATCCAACGCTTTCCTTACTGTTGTACTCTCTGGAGTGCGATTAGTAATTTTTACCCCCACGCTATCCAACGCTTTCTCTACTGTTGCACTCACTGGAGTTGGAATAGTAATTTTTACCCCTACGCTATTCAATGCTTTCCCTACTGTTGCACTCGCTGGAGTGGGAATAGTAATTTTTCACCCTTCGCTATCCAACGCCTTCCCTACTGTTGCACTCTCTGGAATTGGAATAGTCATTTTTACCCCTACGCTATGCAACGCTTTCCTTACTGTTGCACTCGCTGGAGTGGGAATAGTAATTTTTACCCCTACGCTATCCAACGCTTTCCCTACTGTTGCACTGTCTGGAGTGGGAATAGTAATTTTTACACCTACGCTATCCAACGCTTTCCCTACTGTTGCACTCTCTGGAGTGCGAATAGTAATATTTACCCCTACGCTATCCAACGCTTTCCCTACTGTTGCATTTACTTGAGTGGGAATAGTAATTTTTACCCCTACGCTATCCAACGCTTTCCCTACTATTGCACTTCCAGGAGTGGGAATAGTAATTTTTACCCCTACGCTATCCAACGCTTTCTTTACTGTTGCACTCTCTGGAGTGCGAATAGTAATTTTTACCCCCACGCTATCCAACGCTTTCTCTACTGTTGCACTCACTGGAGTTGAATAGTAATTTTTACCCCTACGCTATTCAATGCTTTCCCTACTGTTGCACTCGCTGGAGTGGGAATAGTAATTTTTCACCCTACGCTATCCAACGCCTTCCCTACTGTTGCACTCTCTGGAATTGGAATAGTCATTTTTACCCCTACGCTATGCAACGCTTTCCTTACTGTTGCACTCGCTGGAGTGGGAATAGTAATTTTTACCCCTACGCTATCCAACGCTTTCCCTACTGTTGCAGTCGCTGGAGTGGGAATAGTAATTTTTACCTCTACGCTATCCAACGCCTTTCCTACTGTTGCATTCTCTGGAGTTAGAATAGTCATTTTTACCCCTACGCTATCCAACGCTTTCCCTACTGTTGCACTCGCTGGGGTGCGAATAGTAATATTTACCCCTACGCTATCCAACGCTTTCCCTACTGTTGCACTTACTTGATTGGGAATAGTCATTTTTACCCCTACGCTATCCAAGGCCTTCCCTACTGTTGCACTCTCTGGAGTGGGAATAGTAATTTTAACCCCTATGCTATCCAACGCTTTCCTTACTGTTGTACTCTCTGGAGTGCGATTAGTAATTTTTACCCCCACGCTATCCAATGCTTTCTCTACTGTTGCACTCACTGGAGTTGGAATAGTAATTTTTACTCCTACGCTATTCAATGCTTTCCCTACTGTTGCACTGTCTGGAGTGGGAATAGTAATGTTTACCCCTACGCTATCCAACGCTTTCCCTACTGTTGCACTTACTGGAGTGGGAATAGTAATTTTTACCCCTACGCTATCCAACGCCTTCCCTACTGTTGCACTCTCTGGAGTGGGAATAGTAATTTTTACCCCTACGCTATCCAACGCTTTCCCTACTGTTGCACTCTCTGGAGTGGGAATAGTAATTTTTACACCTACGCTATCCAACGCTTTCCCTACTGTTGCACTCTCTGGAGTGCGAATAGTAATATTTACCCCTACGCTATCCAACGCTTTCCCTACTGTTGCACTTACTTGAGTGGGAATAGTCATTTTTACCCCTACGCTATCCAAGGCCTTCCCTACTGTTGCACTCTCTGGAGTGGGAATAGTAATTTTAACCCCTACGCTATCCAACGCTTTCCTTACTGTTGTACTCTCTGGAGTGCGATTAGTAATTTTTACCCCCACGCTATCCAACGCTTTCTCTACTGTTGCACTCACTGGAGTTGGAATAGTAATTTTTACCCCTACGCTATTCAATGCTTTCCCTACTGTTGCACTCGCTGGAGTGGGAATAGTAATTTTTCACCCTTCGCTATCCAACGCCTTCCCTACTGTTGCACTCTCTGGAATTGGAATAGTCATTTTTACCCCTACGCTATGCAACGCTTTCCTTACTGTTGCACTCGCTGGAGTGGGAATAGTAATTTTTACCCCTACGCTATCCAACGCTTTCCCTACTGTTGCACTGTCTGGAGTGGGAATAGTAATTTTTACACCTACGCCATCCAACGCTTTCCCTACTGTTGCACTGTCTGGAGTGGGAATAGTAATTTTTACACCTACGCTATCCAACGCTTTCCCTACTGTTGCACTCTCTGGAGTGCGAATAGTAATATTTACCCCTACGCTATCCAACGCTTTCCCTACTGTTGCATTTACTTGAGTGGGAATAGTAATTTTTACCCCTACGCTATCCAACGCTTTCCCTACTATTGCACTTCCAGGAGTGGGAATAGTAATTTTTACCCCTACGCTATCCAACGCTTTCTTTACTGTTGCACTCTCTGGAGTGCGAATAGTAATTTTTACCCCCACGCTATCCAACGCTTTCTCTACTGTTGCACTCACTGGAGTTGAATAGTAATTTTTACCCCTACGCTATTCCATGCTTTCCCTACTGTTGCACTCGCTGGAGTGGGAATAGTAATTTTTCACCCTACGCTATCCAACGCCTTCCCTACTGTTGCACTCTCTGGAATTGGAATAGTCATTTTTACCCCTACGCTATGCAACGCTTTCCTTACTGTTGCACTCGCTGGAGTGGGAATAGTAATTTTTACCCCTACGCTATCCAACGCTTTCCCTACTGTTGCAGTCGCTGGAGTGGGAATAGTAATTTTTACCTCTACGCTATCCAACGCCTTTCCTACTGTTGCATTCTCTGGAGTTAGAATAGTCATTTTTACCCCTACACTATCCAACGCTTTCCCTACTGTTGCACTCGCTGGGGTGCGAATAGTAATATTTACCCCTACGCTATCCAACGCTTTCCCTACTGTTGCACTTACTTGATTGGGAATAGTCATTTTTACCCCTACGCTATCCAAGGCCTTCCCTACTGTTGCACTCTCTGGAGTGGGAATAGTAATTTTAACCCCTACGCTATCCAACGCTTTCCTTACTGTTGTACTCTCTGGAGTGCGATTAGTAATTTTTACCCCCACGCTATCCAATGCTTTCTCTACTGTTGCACTCACTGGAGTTGGAATAGTAATTTTTACTCCTACGCTATTCAATGCTTTCCCTACTGTTGCACTCGCTGGAGTGGGAATAGTAATTTTTCGCCCTACGCTATCCAACGCCTTCCCTACTGTTGCACTCTCTGGAATTGGAATAGTCATTTTTACCCCTACGCTATGCAACGCTTTCCTTACTGTTGCACTCGCTGGAGTGGGAATAGTAATTTTTACCCCTACGCTATCCAACGCTTTCCCTACTGTTGCACTCGCTGGAGTGGGAATAGTAATTTTTACCTCTACGCTATCCAACGCTTTCCCTACTGTTGCACTGTCTGGAGTGGGAATAGTAATTTTTACACCTACGCTATCCAACGCTTTCCCTACTGTTACACTCTCTGGAGTGCGAATAGTAATATTTACCCCTACGCTATCCAACGCTTTCCCTACTGTTGCATTTACTTGAGTGGGATTAGTAATTTTTACCCCTACGCTATCCAACGCTTTCCCTACTGTTGCACTTCCAGGAGTGGGAATAGTAATTTTTACCCCTATGCTATCCAACGCTTTCTTTACTGTTGCACTCTCTGGAGTGCGAATAGTAATTTTTACCCCCACGCTATCCAACGCTTTCTCTACTGTTGCACTCACTGGAGTTGGAATAGTAATTTTTACCCCTACGCTATTCAATGCTTTCCCTACTGTTGCACTCGCTGGAGTGGGAATAGTAATTTTTCACCCTACGCTATCCAACGCCTTCCCTACTGTTGCACTCTCTGGAATTTGAATAGTCATTTTTACCCCTACGCTATGCAACGCTTTCCTTACTGTTGCACTCGCTGGAGTGGGAATAGTAATTTTTACCCCTACGCTATCCAACGCTTTCCCTACTGTTGCAGTCGCTGGAGTGGGAATAGTAATTTTTACCTCTACGCTATCCAACGCCTTTCCTACTGTTGCATTCTCTGGAGTTAGAATAGTCATTTTTACCCCTACGCTATCCAACGCTTTCCCTACTGTTGCACTCGCTGGGGTGGGAATAGTAATTTTTACCCCTACGCTATCCAACGCTTTCCCTACTGTTGCACTTCCAGGATTGGGAATAGTAATTTTTACCCCTACGCTATCTTACAGTAATAATATTGTGTATTTTTTATTAATATTATGTTTAATATATATATATATGTTTCAACAGATATGATTGTATTTTTTTTATATAAGTTACATTAATTATTTGATAATTTTAAGGTAATTTAAGTATTTTTAATTATATTTTAGCTTAATAATTTTTTTATTTTACATTATTTTTAACAAATTCGATATTTTTACAATGTATATATATATAAACGATATTTTGGACTCGATATTTTGGTACTTACCTGTTTGTAGATAGGAATTCGATATTTTGTCCGTCGATATTTTGGCGTCGATATTTTGGGTAGTCTATATTGTGTCCGTCGATATTTAGACAGTGATCCGTAGGTGAAACAGCTCATAGCTTTAACATACGACTCACAGAGCATCGCTCAGCGATACATACAAAGAAAATATCAGCACCTGTAGTGGAACACTATGTAGAATTTACACATACTGAAAATTAAATTAAATGGCTCATTCTTGAAACAATCTCAGCGAAAGATAATCAGAGTAGCGAACCCATGAGGAAAAAACATGAGGTGTATTGGATATTTACCTTGGACACGTTTAAGAAAGAACTTAACCAGGATATACCATGGGAACAAGTAATCAGATGTAATCAGTAAAACACCATTGATTCAGGAATCGTAATAAATAGCATAAATCCTAACTAGTTCCTCTTAATACCTTAGCCTTTATGGTTGATTGTGATCTGGTAGGATTTACTATAAAAGGGAAAAAAACTTTACCTCAGATCAAATCATAATAAGGGATGTAATATAAACATGGACTATTTGAACAACTTCTTGAAAAGTCCTTGGGACTCATAATGTTAGTCATGATATGCATCATCCAAATGCCATGAAAATATGGAGTATTCAGCTTCACAAGGATAATAATGATTCACTTTCAATGCAATAACTCCCATTACTTTATAAGACTATTAGCATTATAATAATTCCCATTCTATAATGTTTTAAAAAAAAGGATGCTATTCAATAATACGATTTATTCGTGTTAAACATCACCTAAACTCCCAAACCAAATGCCATATACTAAACAAACATGTTTTATCCACTACAAGATGGATGCCATTGTTCCGTCCTCTTTCCATCTCACTGTGCACGTCTCAATAGGAGAAGTTTCAGGTCTGCAGCGGTCTACTAACTGATGACGTCAAACGCTAATGAAACACGGTAAAATTCACAATATAAGGAACTAGGGGCATATTATCAAGCAGGTCGTTAAAAATTATCGCTGTTTTAGCGGCAAAAAACTGCCGCTAAAGCCGCGATAATGGGCTTGATAATATGGCCTAGTGAATTCCAATAGAAACCCATGTTCTGGTCTGAACATGGGCTTCTATTGGAATTCTCCAGGGCATATTATCAAGCCCATTATCGCCGCCGTAGCGGCAGTTTTCTGCCGCTAAAACGGCGATAATTTTAACGCCCTGCTTGATAATATTGCCCCTAGGTTCTTACGGCAATCGTTGTTGTTTCATACCCAGAGGACGATCGCGGCGCCGATACACCAATACACACTTTGGTGAGTTTCACAACGATCTCCGGGCTTATGTTGTGGGAATATATTCCATTCTGACAAGTACGCGGGAGGGATTTTCCCCGTTTTCTATTGCCAGAGAGAGATAAACTAACACCCTTTAGCTATGATAACAGGATACTTTGTGCAATAAGTTAAACTATTGCACTCAGGATAAAAATTACTATCTGCTTTGGTGTGAACAAATAGGAAGGACCTTGGGTTTTATATCGAATAAATCGTAATGTCATTATCAATATACAAGCATTGCCCATATAAAACCAAAATGAACATCTAGAATAAAGAAATAGGTATTGATTCCCCTTATGTAGAACTTAGCTTAAACACCACATATAACAGAATGGATTACTTATAAATATGCATGCATGTATGTTTTCAGACATAATCCACTGAAGGGACAAACCATTCCACAAATCCATGGGCAAACTTTTTCCTGAGGATGCTTATATAAATTGCACCCGTAAAGTAAATAAAAACTATATTGACCATAACGCAACACAGCCTAGGGAAATATGAATAAAAATCATTTTAACATATTTGCATACCCTGCAGCTGTCTTTGTTAGTTATCTGCTCCCGTGAAGGAAAATAATGACAACGTAATACATCTAGATTTTTGGATGAACATCAGATACTACGTATTATACTAAGTATCAAACTCTAGCTATATCTTGGCTTCCAGATTTTGTCAGAAACAAACCAAAGGGCATATTACCAACGATTAGCGATATTTATCGCTCACGAGGCTTAGCAACAAATTTTTTAACGCTAAGCATCTCATCGGAAATTATTGCAGACATAACTTGCTATTAGCAAGGTTTATCTCAGAAGTGATAAAAATCCTCGCGCTAACTGCCAAATGAGAGATTATCGATGGAAAACCAACGATAATCTCTCGAAGTTTGGCATTATGTTGATGATAGGGGCTCACAAACTTAGCCATGATATCCACCTTCCATACGATATCATGGCTAAGTCAGGAAAATACCAGGTGTAAAAAAAGCAGCGCTAACCGCGGTTAGCGCTGCTTTTTTTAGCACTAACAGGGTTAGCGAAATCCTTGTTAATAGGAGAAATGTCGCTTAACAACATTTCTCCTATTATTTTTCTCTGGAACGCCCCCTTTGCATCTCATTAGAGATGCAAGGGGAAGCGTAGAGAAAAAGGGTGCTAACATGCAAATTTGCGTGTTAGCACCCTGTTGCTGATAGGGAGATAATTTTATCTCCGCTTTCTTGGCTTTTAAAGTCAGCGATATTCATGCATTACCAAGAAAATGCTCTTAGCCATGTTATCCACCTTCCATTGGATAACATGGCTAAGAACTGCTCTGGGCAGGCGTTAAATTTAGGAGATAATCGCGCTTAGCGCGATTATTTCCAAAAGTTGATAATAGGGGATAGCGATGTTAGCGACTGTTTTCAGTCGCTAACATCTTGGCAAGCCCACTTTGCATGTCATTAGCGATAATTATCGCTGACATGCAAAGTGGGCCCCTAAATGCCCGCTATCGCCTGTTAGCTGTCGCTAACTGGTGTTAGCGACGGCTAGGTAATAGGCTGTGAAAATTATCGCCGCTTTAGCGGGAAAAATTCCCGCTAAAGCGGCGATACGGCCCTTGGTAATATGCCCCCTAATTCCTACCTCAAACCCAGGCCTGGGTGGGAGACTGAACCTTTGACAGCTAGCCATGCGAGTGGGAATATCAAGGACTTGCTGGCATTTATTTTGAGATTCGACAACCGCTCAAAATGTTGTAATGCAGACATCAAACTGGGCACAGAACGCTGCGGCTCCTTCACATACACCAGTGCATCATCTGCATTGAGGGATATTATGTGGTCTGAACACCTGTAGCCTCACCCGCAGGAAGATTACCAACAGCTGCATAGCAAGAGCGAACAGAAATGGAGACAAGGGGCATCCCTGCCAAGTACCTCTCTGTATCTCCCATCTGGCAGATATGTATCTCACAGATCGAACCCTGGCGGTCGGCCCCGAATACAACAGGGCTATCCAGAGTATGAGTTTCACACCAAACCCCATGCACCTCAATACAGCCCATATAAAGTCCCACTCAATCACGTTGAATGCTTGCTCTACAGTGAGAGTAGCCACTGCCATCTCTTTCTGGTAATCCTGCACTGTATACATGATATGAGTAATCTACAGAGATTCAGGAGAGTACTTCTATTGGGGATAAATCCACATTGGTCCTCGTGTATCAATTGTTCGATGCCCCCCTGTATTCTATTAGCAAGGATTTTGGATAGGATCTTCACACCCACGTTGATCATGGGGACTAGGCGGTAGGAGCCAAGCTTCTCAGGGTCTCTATCTGGCTTGGGGAGCATGACTATAAGTGCCTCTCTCATGGACTGTGGAAGGACCCCCACGTCACAACCTTCATTAAAGACTTCAAGCAATATCCCTGAGAGCACATCGGCGTATACGGCATAAAATTCCGTTGGGAGTCCATCTGTGTCTCAAACTTGGGCATGTTATTGATGAGCACCATGATCTCTTCTTTAGTGAGTGCTACCTCTGGTTCATCCCTCTGTGTGAGCGCAAGCTGTGGTAGTTCTAGACCCCCCAGAAACTTCTCTATGGCAGTCTGATTACAGCTCTCCCATCTCCGATATAGAGTCAACAAGTATTTCCAGAGTTCTTTTTTTAACAGATGCCTGCATCACCACTAATCTGTCAGTGAGAGACATAAATATGTACGTCCATTGCTCCCCATGGAGCAGCTACACAAAAGGTCTACCCGGCCTATCCCCCTCTTTGTGCAGTAACTGCTGATACTCTTTCAGGGAAAATTGATCCAGTCGGTCCCATGTCTCCCCCACCATATGCCTGGCAGCCACTATTTCACTCTGCTGATTGGAATGACCTTGCTTGCCCCTCTGAAGCCAAACCAACCCACCCTCCTGGGCTCCTAATCCCCTATTTAACTGCTGTTTGATTCCATAACCCTTAGTGAGGCACTCCCCATGCAGTACAACCTTAAGTGCATCCCATTCCTTAGCTCTGGTCTTGGTGGACCCCCAGTTATGGGTGAGGTAATGTTCTAAGGCCTCCTCTATGTCTACACATAAAGCCCTGTCTTGCAACATCTCCAGTTTCAAGCGTCAAGTAAGGATAGGGAGAACCTTGCAGCACCATACAAACATAAGAGGAACTGGGGTGTGGTTAGACAGGGATCTACGCAAGTATTCCACATCAATCACCTGAGACCCAACACCCATGTCATAAGTATTCTATCTAATCAGCTATATATGTCATGTATACTGGAATGGTATGTGAATTCCGTCCCCTTTGGGTGCAGGGCCCTCTACATGTAAAAGCAGTCCACTTGCATCATTACCCCCTCCAGTGCCCCAATCATGCCCACTTTCATGCTGTGTTTAGGGAGTGAACTATCCATACTGCCATGTAATATACAACTGAGTCCCCTGCCCAGATGAGAGCTGTAGCTATGTGTGGCACAAAACAATTTAGGACTTATTTACAAGCCCCTTCTGACACTTTTGTGCCATGTTGCATTACTTTTTGTGACACAGCAGCGTCATAAACAATGCACCAAGTTGCGCTCCATTTGCAAAGTGGCACATCTAGACAGATGATGCGTAACCTTGTAACCCCCTGCGCCTCAAAATATACCAGCGTCACGTATGCAGTGTGGGCGTTCCCATGCCAGAAAGCCTAGAAGAATTGATGCAGTGAAATCTACTGCTTTTTTTAGCACTAACAGGGTTAGCGAAATCCTTGATAATAGGAGAAATGTCGCTTAACAACATTTCTCCTATTATTTTTCTCTGGAACGCCCCCTTTGCATCTCATTAGAGATGCAAGGGGAAGCGTAGAGAAAAAGGGTGCTAACATGCAAATTTGCGTGTTAGCACCCTGTTGCTGATAGGGAGATAATTTTATCTCCGCTTTCTTGGCTTTTAAAGTCAGCGATATTCATGCATTACCAAGAAAATGCTCTTAGCCATGTTATCCACCTTCCATTGGATAACATGGCTAAGAACTGCTCTGGGCAGGCGTTAAATTTAGGAGATAATCGCGCTTAGCGCGATTATTTCCAAAAGTTGATAATAGGGGATAGCGATGTTAGCGACTGTTTTCAGTCGCTAACATCTTGGCAAGCCCACTTTGCATGTCATTAGCGATAATTATCGCTGACATGCAGAGTGGGCCCCTAAATGCCCGCTATCGCCTGTTAGCTGTCGCTAACTGGTGTTAGCGACGGCTAGGTAATAGGCTGTGAAAATTATCGCCGCTTTAGCGGGAAAAATTCCCGCTAAAGCGGCGATACGGCCCTTGGTAATATGCCCCCTAATTCCTACCTCAAACCCAGGCCTGGGTGGGAGACTGAACCTTTGACAGCTAGCCATGCGAGTGGGAATATCAAGGACTTGCTGGCATTTATTTTGAGATTCGATAACCGCTCAAAATGTTGTAATGCAGACATCAAACTGGGCACAGAACGCTGCGGCTCCTTCACATACACCAGTGCATCATCTGCATTGAGGGATATTATGTGGTCTGAACACCTGTAGCCTCACCCGCAGGAAGATTACCAACAGCTGCATAGCAAGAGCGAACAGAAATGGAGACAAGGGGCATCCCTGCCAAGTACCTCTCTGTATCTCCCATCTGGCAGATATGTATCTCACAGATCGAACCCTGGCGGTCGGCCCCGAATACAACAGGGCTATCCAGAGTATGAGTTTCACACCAAACCCCATGCACCTCAATACAGCCCATATAAAGTCCCACTCAATCACGTTGAATGCTTGCTCTACAGTGAGAGTAGCCACTGCCATCTCTTTCTGGTAATCCTGCACTGTATACATGATATGAGTAATCTACAGAGATTCAGGAGAGTACTTCTATTGGGGATAAATCCACATTGGTCCTCGTGTATCAATTGTTCGATGCCCCCCTGTATTCTATTAGCAAGGATTTTGGATAGGATCTTCACACCCACGTTGATCATGGGGACTAGGCGGTAGGAGCCAAGCTTCTCAGGGTCTCTATCTGGCTTGGGGAGCATGACTATAAGTGCCTCTCTCATGGACTGTGGAAGGACCCCCACGTCACAACCTTCATTAAAGACTTCAAGCAATATCCCTGAGAGCACATCGGCGTATACGGCATAAAATTCCGTTGGGAGTCCATCTGTGTCTCAAACTTGGGCATGTTATTGATGAGCACCATGATCTCTTCTTTAGTGAGTGCTACCTCTGGTTCATCCCTCTGTGTGAGCGCAAGCTGTGGTAGTTCTAGACCCCCCAGAAACTTCTCTATGGCAGTCTGATTACAGCTCTCCCATCTCCGATATAGAGTCAACAAGTATTTCCAGAGTTCTTTTTTTAACAGATGCCTGCATCACCACTAATCTGTCAGTGAGAGACATAAATATGTACGTCCATTGCTCCCCATGGAGCAGCTACACAAAAGGTCTACCCGGCCTATCCCCCTCTTTGTGCAGTAACTGCTGATACTCTTTCAGGGAAAATTGATCCAGTCGGTCCCATGTCTCCCCCACCACATGCCTGGCAGCCACTATTTCACTCTGCTGATTGGAATGACCTTGCTTGCCCCTCTGAAGCCAAACCAACCCACCCTCCTGGGCTCCTAATCCCCTATTTAACTGCTGTTTGATTCCATAACCCTTAGTGAGGCACTCCCCATGCAGTACAACCTTAAGTGCATCCCATTCCTTAGCTCTGGTCTTGGTGGACCCCCAGTTATGGGTGAGGTAATGTTCTAAGGCCTCCTCTATGTCTACACATAAAGCCCTGTCTTGCAACATCTCCAGTTTCAAGCGTCAAGTAAGGATAGGGAGAACCTTGCAGCACCATTCTTACATAAGAGGAACTGGGGTGTGGTTAGACAGGGATCTAAGCAAGTATTCCACATCAATCACCTGAGACCCAACACCCATGTCATAAGTATTCTATCTAATCAGCTATATATGTCATGTATAATGGAATGGTATGTGAATTCCGTCCCCTTTGGGTGCAGGGCCCTCCACATGTAAAAGCACTCCACTTGCATCATTACCCCCTCCAGTGCCCCAATCATGCCCACTTTCATGCTGTGTTTAGGGAGTGAACTATCCATACTGCCATGTAATTTACAACTGAGTCCCCTGCCCAGATGAGAGCTGTAACTATGTGTGGCGCAAAACAATTTAGGACTTATTTACAAGCCCCTTCTGACACTTTTGTGCCATGTTGCATTACTTTTTGTGACACAGCAGCGTCATAAACAATGCACCAAGTTGCGCTCCATTTGCAAAGTGGCACATCTAGACAGATGATGCGTAACCTTGTAACCCCCTGCGCCTCAAAATATACCAGCGTCACGTATGCAGTGTGGGCGTTCCCATGCCAGAAAGCCTAGAAGAATTGATGCAGTGAAATCTCAAGATTTCACTGCGCCACTTCTAGGACGCCACTGCACCAATACCTTGCGCCTGCCTCATAGCAGTTGTAAGGAGTGACCCAGTGCAATATGAATAGGTCTCCCCCATGCATTGCTGGAGTTGCATCAGGCTTACGAAACAACTCCAGCACTGCACAGGCCCGGACTGGCCATTGCGGGCACCGGGCAATCCCTGGTGGGCCGCAAGGGTGGGGGGCGGTTTTTGGGCCCCTGGGGCCGATTTTGTTACAGAGCTGCAAAATTGGCCCTGTAACAAAATCGCCCAAAAAGCGACCCTAGCAAAGAGCTCGGTCGTACCCCCAATGTCCCCCACCCCCCGGGGGGAGGGGAGGGCCGGCTAAGCACTTTGCCAGAGCCGGTTTTGGTTCCCAGTCCGGCCCTGGCAATGTATGGGTTTTGCGACATCAGATACGTCAGAATTTCTGACGCATCTGTCTATCCTAGCGTCAGGGGGCGCCTTGTTGTAAATACCGGTACAAAAGGGGGTGGTGATTGACGGAGCATCTGAATCAATCAAACACTCCCACCCAGTCAAAAGATCTGGGTTTAATCCATCACCGTTCTTTAGCCCACTCTGCCACCCCAGTTCAGACATGGCTATATGCAAATCAGTCTCACCCTGTGCCTCATGGGAACAGTCCAGCCCGAACTGCCAAGCCATGTCTTCCCTGGACCGGAAACAAGCTTCCGAGGACCGCTTTCTGGCATTCCAGCCGTCTTCAGCCCAGCTTGCTTGAATCCAGTGGCAAAGTTAGCAAGGGACTCACGTCTGAGCATACCCTGCCACACTTATGGCGGCCAAAAGCGGTACAAAAGGGGGTGGTGATGGACGGAGCATCTGAATCAATCAAACACTCACACCCAGTCAAAAGATCTGGGTTTAATCCATCACCGTTCTTTAGCCCACTCTGCCACCCCAGTTCAGACATGGCTATATGCAAATCAGTCTGACCCTGTGCCTCATGGGAACAGTCCAGCCCGAACTGCCAAGCCATGTCTTCCCTGGACCGGAAACAAGCTTCCGAGGACCGGTTTCTGGCATTCCAGCGGTCTTCAGCCCGGCTTGCTTGAATCCAGTGGCAAAGTGAGCAAGGGACTCACGTCTGAGCATACCCTGCCACACTTATGGCGGCCAAAAGCAGGTGATGGACGGAGCATCTGAATCAATCAAACATTCACACCCAGTCAAAAGATCTGGGTTTAATCCATCACCGTTCTTTAGCCCACTCTGCCACCCCAGTTCAGACATGGCTATATGCAAATCAGTCTGACCCTGTGCCTCATGGGTACAGACCAGCCCGAACTGCCAAGCCATGTCTTCCCTGGACCGGAAACAAGCTTCCAAGGACCGGTTTCTGGAATTCCAGCCGTCTTCAGCCCGGCTTGCTTGAATCCAGTGGCAAAGTGAGCAAGGGACTCACCTCTGAGCATACCCTGCCACACTTATGGCGGCCAAAAGCAGGACAAAAGGGGGTGGTGATGGACGGAGCATCTGAATCAATCAAACACTCACACCCAGTCAAAAGATCTGGGTTTAATCCATCACCGTTCTTTAGCCCACTCTGCCACCCCAGTTCAGACATGGCTATATGCAAATCAGTCTGACCCTGTGCCTCATGGGAACAGTCTAGCCCGAACTGCCAAGCCATGTCTTCCCTGGACCGGAAACAAGCTTCCGAGGACCGGTTTCTGGCATTCCAGCCGTCTTCTGCCCGGCTTGCTTGAATCCAGTGGCAAAGTGAGCAAGGGACTCATGTCTGAGCATACCCTGCCACACTTATGGCGGCCAAAAGCGGTACAAAAGGGGGTGGTGATGGACGGAGCATTTGAATCAATCAAACACTCACATCCAGTCAAAAGATCTGGGTTTAATCCATCACCGTTCTTTAGCCCACTCTGCCACCCCAGTTCAGACATGGCTATATGCAAATCAGTCTGACCCTGTGCCTCATGGGAACAGTCCAGCCCGAACTGCCAAGCCATGTCTTCTCTGGACCGGAACCAAGCTTCCGAGGACCGGTTTCTGGCATTCCAGCCGTCTTCAACCCGGCTTGCTTGAATCCAGTGGCAAAGTGAGCAAGGGACTCACGTCTGAGCATACCCTGCCACACTTATGGCTGCCAAAAGCGGTACAAAAGGGGGTGGTGATGGACAGAGCATCTGAATCAATCAAACACTCACACCCAGTCAAAAGATCTGGGTTTAATCCATCACCGTTCTTTAGCCCACTCTGCCACCCCAGTTCAGACATGGCTATATGCAAATCAGTCTGACCCTGTGCCTCATGGGAACAGTCCAGCCCGAACTGCCAAGCCATGTCTTCCCTGGACCGGAAACAAGCTTCCGAGGACCAGTTTCTGGCATTCCAGCCGTCTTCAGCCCGGCTTGCTTGAATCCAGTGGCAAAGTGAGCAAGGGACTCACGTCTGAGCATACCCTGCCATACTTATAGCGGCCAAAAGCGGTACAAAAGGTGGTGGTGATGGACGGAGCATCTGAATCCATCAAACACTCACAACCAGTCAAAAGATCTGGGTTTAATCCATCACCGTTCTTTAGCCCATTCTGCCACCCCAGTTCAGACATGGCTATATGCAAATCAGTCTGACCCTGTGCCTCATGGGAACAGTCCAGCCCGATCTGCCAAGCCATGTTCCCATGAGGCACAGGGTCAGACTGATTTGCATATGCTCTGTCCATCACCACCCCCTTTTCTGAATCGTTTTGGCCACTATAGGAGTGGCAGGGTATGCTCAGACATGAGTCCCTTGCTCACTGCACCATCAGGATTCAAGCAAGCCGGGCCGAAGACGGCTGTAATGCCAGAAACCGTTCCCTGGAAGCTTGTTTCCTTTCCAGTAAAGAATTGGCTTGGTAGTTTGGTCTGCCCTGTTCCCATGATGCACTGGGCCAGGGACAGACTAATTTGCATGTAGCCAGGTTCTGAACTGGGATGGTGTAGTGAGCTAAAAAACGGTGATGGATCAAGCCCTGATCTCTTCACTGGGTATGAGTGTTCTGTTTAACTCAGATGCTCTGTCCATCACCACCCCCTTTTCTGAATCGTTTTGGCCACTATAGGAGTGGCAGGGTATGCTCAGACATGAGTGCCTTGCTCACTGCACCATCAGGATTCAAGCAAGCCGGGCCGAAGACGGCTGTAATGCCAGAAACCGGTCCCCGGAAGCTTGTTTCCTTTCCAGTAAAAATTGGCTTGGTAGTTTGGTCTGCCCTGTTCCCATGATGCACTGGGCCAGGGACAGACTAATTTGCATGTAGCCAGGTTCTGAACTGGGATGGTGTAGTGAGCTAAAAAACAGTGATGGATCAAGCCCTAATCTCTTGACTGGGTATGAGTGTTCTGTTTAACTCAGATGCTCTGTCCATCACCACCCCCTTTTCTGAATCGTTTTGGCCACTATAGGAGTGGCAGGGTATGCTCAGACATGAGTCCCTTGCTCACTGCACCATCAGGATTCAAGCAAGCCGGGCCGAAGACGGCTGTAATGCCAGAATCCGGTCCCCGGAAGCTTGTTTCCTTTCCAGTAAAGAATTGGCTTGGTAGTTTGGTCTGCCCTGTTCCCATGATGCACTGGGCCAGGGACAGACTAATTTGCATGTAGCCAGGTTCTGAACTGGGATGGTGTAGTGAGCTAAAAAACGGTGATGGATCAAGCCCTGATCTCTTGACTGGGTATGAGTGTTCTGTTTAACTCAGATGCTCTGTCCATCACCACCCCCTTTTCTGAATCGTTTTGGCCACTATAGGAGTGGCAGGGTATGCTCAGACATGAGTCCCTTGCTCACTGCACCATCAGGATTCAAGCAAGCCGGGCCGAAGACGGCTGTAATGCCAGAAACCGTTCCCTGGAAGCTTGTTTCCTTTCCAGTAAAGAATTGGCTTGGTAGTTTGGTCTGCCCTGTTCCCATGATGCACTGGGCCAGGGACAGACTAATTTGCATGTAGCCAGGTTCTGAACTGGGATGGTGTAGTGAGCTAAAAAACGGTGATGGATCAAGCCCTGATCTCTTCACTGGGTATGAGTGTTCTGTTTAACTCAGATGCTCTGTCCATCACCACCCCCTTTTCTGAATCGTTTTGGCCACTATAGGAGTGGCAGGGTATGCTCAGACATGAGTGCCTTGCTCACTGCACCATCAGGATTCAAGCAAGCCGGGCCGAAGACGGCTGTAATGCCAGAAACCGGTCCCCGGAAGCTTGTTTCCTTTCCAGTAAAAATTGGCTTGGTAGTTTGGTCTGCCCTGTTCCCATGATGCACTGGGCCAGGGACAGACTAATTTGCATGTAGCCAGGTTCTGAACTGGGATGGTGTAGTGAGCTAAAAAACAGTGATGGATCAAGCCCTAATCTCTTGACTGGGTATGAGTGTTCTGTTTAACTCAGATGCTCTGTCCATCACCACCCCCTTTTCTGAATCGTTTTGGCCACTATAGGAGTGGCAGGGTATGCTCAGACATGAGTCCCTTGCTCACTGCACCATCAGGATTCAAGCAAGCCGGGCCGAAGACGGCTGTAATGCCAGAAACCGGTCCCCGGAAGCTTGTTTCCTTTCCAGTAAAGAATTGGCTTGGTAGTTTGGTCTGCCCTGTTCCCATGATGCACTGGGCCAGGGACAGACTAATTTGCATGTAGCCAGGTTCTGAACTGGGATGGTGTAGTGAGCTAAAAAACGGTGATGGATCAAGCCCTGATCTCTTGACTGGGTATGAGTGTTCTGTTTAACTCAGATGCTCTGTCCATCACCACCCCCTTTTCTGAATCGTTTTGGCCACTATAGGAGTGGCAGGGTATGCTCAGACATGAGTCCCTTGCTCACTGCACCATCAGGATTCAAGCAAGGCGGGCCGAAGACGGCTGTAATGCCAGAAACCGGTCCCCGGAAGCTTGTTTCCTTTCCAGTAAAGAACTGGCTTGGTAGTTTGGTCTGCCCTGTTCCCATGATACACTGGGCCAGGGACAGACTAATTTGCATGTAGCCAGGTTCTGAACTGAGATGGTGTAGTGAGCTAAAAAACGGTGATGGATCAAGCCCTGATCTCTTGACTGGGTATGAGTGTTCTGTTTAACTCAGATGCTCTGTCCATCACCACCACCTTTTCTGAATCGTTTTAGCCACTATAGGAGTGGCAGGGTATGCTCAGACATGAGTCCCTTGCTCACTGCACCATCAGGATTCAAGCAAGCCGGGCCGAAGACGGCTGTAATGCCAGAAACCGGTCCCCGGAAGCTTGTTTCCTTTCCAGTAAAAAATTGGCTTGGTAGTTTGGTCTGCCCTGTTCCCATGATGCACTGGGCCAGGGACAGACTAATTTGCATGTAGCCAGGTTCTGAACTGGGATGGTGTAGTGAGCTAAAAAACGGTGATGGATCAAGCCCTGATCTCTTGACTGGGTATGAGTGTTCTGTTTAACTCAGATGCTCTGTCCATCACCACCCCCTTTTCTGAATCCCATGAGGCACAGGGTCAGAGCTGATTTGCATATAGCCAGTGTCTAACCCAGGGTAGTGTGGAGTGCAAAAAAACGATGGATTTGGCCAAGATCCTTGTACTGGGGTGAATGTATGACATTGTTCTACATTCTGTCCATCAACTGTGTTTTTTGCAATTTTCACCCCGAGTGGGCTGGGTATGCTCAGACGTGAGTCCCAGGCTCTCCACACCACTGGAGTCAAGCTATCCAGGCTGATGAAGGCTGATAGCCAGAAACCGGTCCTTGGATGCTTGATTCCGGTCTGGGAAAGACATGGCTTGGTAGTTTGGACTGGACTGTTCCCAAGAGGCACAGGGTCAAAGCTGATTTGCATATAGCCAGTGTCTAACCCAGGAGGGTGTGGAGTGCAAAAAAACGATGGATTTAGGCCCAGATCCTTGTACTGGGGTGAATGTATGACATTGTTCTACATTCTGTCCATCAACTGTGTTTTTTGCAAGTTTCACCCTGAGTGGGCTGGGTATGCTCAGACATGAGTCCCAGGCTCTCCACACCACTGGAGTCAAGCTATCCAGGCTGATGAAGGCTGATAGCCAGAAACCGGTCCTTGGATGCTTGATTCCGGTCTGGGAAAGACATGGCTTGGTAGTTCGGACTGGACTCTTCCCTTGAGGCACAGGGTCAGAGCTGATTTGCATATAGCCAGTGTCTAACCCAGGGTGGTGTGGAGTGCAAAAAAACGATGGATTTAGGCCCAGATCCTTGTACTGGGGTGAATGTATGACATTGTTCTACATTCTGTCCATCAACTGTGTTTTTTGCAATTTTCACCCCGAGTGGGCTGGGTATGCTCAGACGTGAGTCCCAGGCTCTCCACACCACTGGAGTCAAGCTATCCAGGCTGATGAAGGCTGATAGCCAGAAACCGGTCCTTGGATGCTTGATTCCGGTCTGGGAAAGCCATGGCTTGATAGTTCTGACTGGACTGTTCCCATGAGGAACAGGGTCAGAGCTGATTTGCATATAGCCAGTGTCTAACCCAGGGTGGTGTGGAGTGCAAAAAACAATGGATTTAGGCCCAGATCCTTCAACTGGGGTGAATGTATGACATTGTTCTACATTCTGTCCATCAACTGTGTTTTTTGCAATTTTCACCCAGAGTGGGCTGGGTATGCTCAGACGTGAGTCCCAGGCTCTCCACACCACTGGAGTCAAGCTATCCAGGCTGATGAAGGCTGATGAAGGCTGATAGCCAGAAACCGGTCCTTGGATGCTTGATTCCGGTCTGGGAAAGACATGGCTTGGTAGTTCGGACTGGACTGTTCCCATGAGGCACAGGGTCAGAGCTGATTTGCATATAGCCAGTGTCTAACCCAGGGTGGTGTGGAGTGCAAAGAAACGATGGATTTAGGCCCAGATCCTTGTACTGGGGTGAATGAATGTATGACATTGTTCTACATACTGTCCATCAACTGTGTTTTTTGCAATTTTCACCCCGAGAGGGCTGGGTATGCTCAGACGTGAGTCCCAGGCTCTCCACACCACTGGAGACAAGCTATCCAGGCTGATGAAGGCTGATAGCCAGAAACCGGTCCTTGGATGCTTGATTCCGGTCTGGGAAAGACATGGCTTGGTAGTTCGGACTGGACTCTTCCCATGAGGCACAGGGTCAGAGCTGATTTGCATACAGCCAGTGTCTAACCCAGGGTGGTGTGGAGTGCAAAAAACCGATGGATTTAGGCCCAGATCCTTGTACTGGGGTGAATGTATGACATTGTTCTACATTCTGTCCATCAACTGTGTTTTTGCGATTTTCACCCCAAGTGGGCTTGGTATGCTCAGACGTGAGTCCCAGGCTCTCCACACCACTGGAGTCAAGCTATCCAGGCTGATGAAGGCTGATAGCCAGAAACCGGTCCTTGGATGCTTGATTCCGGTCTGGGAAAGACATGACTTGGTAGTTCCGACTGGACTGTTCCCATGAGGCACAGGGTCAGAGCTGATTTGCATATAGCCAGTGTCTAACCCAGGGTGGTGTGGAGTGCAAAAAAACAATGGATTTCGGCCAAGATCTGTGTACTGGGGTGAATGTATGACATTGTTCTACATTCTGTCCATCAACTGTGTTTTTTGCAATTTTCACCCCGAGTGGGCTGGGTATGCTCAGACGTGAGTCCCAGGCTCTCCACACCACTGGAGTCAAGCTATCCAGGCTGATGAAGGCTGATAGCCAGGAACCTGTC